>NC_140589.1:1150930469-1151530469 GCF_964204655.1 Triturus cristatus
CCGCAGAGAAGAGGATCCCAGAAGTACAGCCAAGAGTCGGGGTTCTACGATGAAGAGCAGGTAATCAAGCCAAAACGCGCAAGCGCTGTTTCTCAGTACTGGCTGAAAAATGAGGGAAGCGACTCCGAGGGAGATTTCTGACGTTGCCGAAGAGAGGAGGAGGAGTGCGTACTTGGCGCAACTCTAGAAATGGACCAGGCAGGGCCTTTTGTAGATGGGAAAATTAATGGTGAAAGTGTTACTTTTCTAGTTGACACAGGAGCCACAAGATCGACTGTCAGGTCAGCTGATATAAAGAATCTTCCTCTCTCGGATGAAGCAATCCAAGTAGTTGGTGTGTCCAACACACAGATTAAAACTCTACTTACTGAACCAGTAAGGGTTAGAATAGGGAAATTTTCAGACAAGCACCGAATTGTGGTGTGTGACACTAGTCCCGTGAACTTGCTAGGCAGGGACCTGCTGTGCAAAATGAATTGCACTATTTTCTGTACTCCAGATGGAATAACCTTTGAAACACCAGATGAGGATGTCCTATACAGAATGACGATGGATAACAAGGAATGTGAGGCTTTGGGGACATATGCTGTATTTAATCCAGATGCATTACCCCCAGAATTGAAACAGACAGTGAAAGCAGCAGTTTGGGATTTTACTCGAGAAGATGTAGGTCTGATGAGAAATGTAGATCCAGTAAAGATTACTGTAAAAGAGGGAGTGGTTTACCCAAACATACCACAATACAGACTGACACCTGAAATAATCGAAGGAATAATACCTATAATTGAAAAGATGATTCAGCAGGGGGTGTTAAGAGAAATATTGAGCAGCCCATGTAATTCACCAATAATGGGACTGAAGAAACCTAATGGAAAGTTCAGAATAGTACAGGATTTGAGAAAAATTAACAAAATTGTTGTGTCATGTTGTCCCATTGTGCCAAATCCATCAGTGATTTTGTATCAGATTCCCCATGATGCAGAATGGTATACTGTAATTGATGTATGTCATGCTTTCTTTTCAATTCCATTGCATCATGACAGCCAGCCAATATTTTCTTTTAGATTTGGAGAGCGGATTTTGGCATGGTGCCGAATTCCACAGGGGTATACAGAGAGCCCTTCAATATTTAATCAATTGCTAAAGAAATCCCTGGAAAGTCTAACAATGCCTGAAAATTCAGTCTTGGTCCAGTATATTGATGACAACTTGTGGCATCAAAAACACGTGAAGCTTGTGAAGTAGACACCATTGCTTTACTGAATCACTTGGCAGATGGAGGATTAAAAGTATCTCCAGCCAAATTGCAATTCTGCAAGAAAGAAGTCCAGTATCTGGGACATAACATTGAGAAAGGCCTGAGAAAAGTGACCATCGACAGTATTAAAATCATTAGAGGAATGAGAGCCCCAATGACACAAAGAGAGGTGAGAATGTTCCTGGGAATGGTGGGTTACTGTCGTCAGTGGATAAGTAACTTTTCCCTGATTGCCAAACCATTGATTAAATTGACCAAAAGTGAGGTGAAAGACCCATTAGAACTAAGCCCAGAAGAAATGGCTGCATTTAGAGAGTTAAAAGACAGACTATGTGAAGCTCCTGCCCTGGGAATGCCAGATTATGAAAAGGAATTTGAGCTGTATTGTAGTGAGAGAAATGGATGTGCACTTTCAGTGTTAATCCAGAAACATGGACGCCTGAGGAGGCCAATTGCCTATTTCTCAGCAACTCTTGACCCAGTAGCTGTGGGTTTACCAGGTTGCCTAAAAGCAGTAGCTGCTACCTGCAAAAGTCTGGAACAAAGTGAGGGAATCATAATGGGATATCCTGTACGGGTATTCGTACCTCATGATGTGGCAATCCTTTTGACAAGGAGCCGGACACAGTTCATGTCTCATAGTCGGCTGACTAAATATGAGAAAGTCATTCTTGGTGCAACCAATGTAAGCCTGGAGAGATGTGTGAATGTGAATCCAGCGACACTGTTGCCTGATGCTGAATGTGTGGGAGTAAGAAATGAAGTTGATCATGACTGCCTGGATGTGCTTCATTACTGTACAAAACCAAGACCAGACATAAGAGATCTGCCATTGCCTGAGAGTGATCATGTGTTGGTATGTGGATGGATCTTGCCTAAGAACGGATGAAGGAACACTGAGTGCTGCATATGCTGTGTGTACAGTTTCAGGAGTTGTGGAAGCATCACCTTTGAAAGGAGTTAAATCCGCTCAGGTGGCAGAATTGGTGGCACTGACAAAAGCCTGCAAGATTGGGAGGAGTGTGAGAGTGACTGTGATGACTGATAGCCAGTATGGCTTCGGAGTTGTCCATGACTTCGGCCAGCTATGGCTACAAAGAGGTTTCCTGACCTCAAGTGGAACTCCTATAAAGAATGCTGAAGTGGTTGGAAAATTGCTAGAGGCGATACAGCTGCCAAAAGAACTAGCAGTTGTAAAATGTGCTGCTCATGGTCAAGGTGATGATTTTGTTACTGTGGGAAATAAATTCGCAAATGACATAGCACAATACTGTGCAAGAAACAATCATTCCATTAACAGGAGTAAAGAGAGAGAAATATCTTCTTGTTCCTTAATGTTTACTAATGAGGTGGGAACATGGGAGGAAGTAAAACAGCTGCAGGATGAGGCAGGAGATGAGGAAATGAAAGATTGGGTGAAAGCAGGTTGTGCACCTAGAGAGAAAGATCATGTGTGGGTCTATAGGGATGGAAGACCAGTCATGCCAAATAGCATGCTATCAACAATGGCAAGGATGTATCATGGCCAAGGACACCTGGGAAGGGATGCTATGATAAGGGCTTTTAAGCAAACCTGGTACAGTCCAACGTTCAGGCTGATAGCAGAAAGTCTCTGTCAAAGATGTCTGATATGTCAGCAATTCAATCCTGGAAAGAAAACAGTGGTAAGCCTAGGAACAATAGGTCACGGTCAAAAAAGGGAATTTGTCTTTATGTTTCGCCGATCTTAGTAGTGCCTTCGATCTGGTCGAACACTCTATTCTGTGGCCAATACTACTGGAAATGGGCGCCCCGGCAGATATTGTGCACTTTTTGGCCAGATTATACGAAAGGCTCTCGTGCAAAGTTCGTTTTGGACCGGACGGGGAATCTACTCCCTTTTTTAGAGTGACCCGAGGCATCAGGCAGGGCTGTGTTCTGGCCCCACTGCTTTTTTCTTTATTTGTCAATCAAATAGACTCAATTCTTAGGCAAGTCCCCGCAGATGCCCCCAGAGTAGATGGCGACCCCATCCCAATATTGTTATATGCGGACGATGCCGTCCTTTTGTCACGTACTCAAATAGGCCTTCAACGTTTAATTAACTGCTTCTGTAGGTTTATTGATGATAGGAAATTGTTAATTAATAAAGAAAAAACTTATGTAATGACCTGCGGGAGCAAGAAAGGTGCCAAAAAGACGTTCTTCCTGGACGAGAATAAAATTCAATCCGTGACCAGTTTTTGCTACCTCGGAGTGACATTTTCTGGCGATGGAAAATGGGATAAGGAATGTGATAATGTGCGCCTTAAAATGGTAAAGAACATTAATGGAGTGTTTAGATTTGCCTCCAAGCTTGGGAATGGTAGAATTAACGACATGATTTCGATTTATAAAGCCAGATGTATCTCCTCTGCTTTATATGGTGCTGGAGTTTGGGGGCACCATACCCTTAGTGGTAAACATATCCAACTTGATGAGAACTCATTTCTGAGACGTCTACTGTGTACCCCCACATCAGCTTCCACAGAATTAATTCACAGAGAGGTGGGGCTAGACTATATTGAAGATCTTGCAGCCCTTCGCCCTCTGACTTTATGGCGTTCCATCTGGTCTAAAACCGAAACCTTATTTACACAAAGAATAATAAGAGATTGTCTAAGGCTGGACCATTGTCTGTATATACCTTGGCTCAGACATATCTATTACTGGTTCAAGCTCCTTTTTAATCAAGATCCCTTTTTAATTCCCGAGGAAGCTGCCAGTATATCTAAATTAGATCTGAAGGTGTCTTTCTTACGATATACGAGACAATCTAGAGATTCTGTCCATCTTAACCAGCGTACTTACGTCTTTTATGGGGAATATAATTTAAACGAAGGTTTCCAGCCATATTTGACCGAAGTCACAAGAAGATCCCATCGCTTTGTTCTCACTCGGCTAAGGCTTGGAATAGTACACCATCTTGTGTCCTTTCCTATCACCAGGCAGCCTAGTAATATTTTATGCCCATGTGATGATTTATCCAAACAGAGTTGTTGCCATTTTATGCTTTTTTGTAAATTTTATGTATTTTTAAGACGTCATTTTTTAAAACCTATCTTTTTAAAATATAATGTTCGGACTACAAAGAATGCAATGCAGTTACTGTTTAATCTGGAGAGTGCAGATATATGTTTTTATACAGCTACCTATATTTTGAAATGTATGTGTGCCAGGAAATCTATTATCATGTAATTTTCTTGGCCTTTTATTAGTTGCATTGTCACTTTAGCGAGTGAGCAATATAAGCGACTTTTTGCACATGTCCAGAATTGTGATTTGCACTTTATTTGGCATTTCTTTGCTGTATCCTTGCTGCTATGTTTGTTCTTTGGCCATATAAATTGAAAGTCTATTGGAACAATTTTATTTGTTTTATATTGCTCATCCCATCATGCACTGGCACTTTATACGGGGATGGTAACTTGAATAACTCTTGGGGTAATTGGCCTGTATCCTGTTATTTTTTAAAGTTCTATTGTATGATGTTGTGTGTTATTTTGTGTCTGCTATGTGGCTGTTTAAACATGCCGAATAAAGCATTTCTGAACTGAACTGAAATAGGCAGGGAGGGAGGACCCTTCACAAGAATGCAGATAGACTTCATTGAAATGCCCCCAGTCAACAGATTGAGGTATGTCCTTGTGGTGGTCTGTTTATTCTACAGGTGGGTGGAGGCATATCCAACAAGAAGAAATGATGGGATAACAGTGGCCAAATTACTGTTAAGAGAGTTCATCCCGAGGTACGGGTTCACAGTAACCATTGAATCAGACAGAGGAGGAAATGTTTATAATGAAATCATGGGTCTAATCTGTGAAGCATTGAGTGTACAGCAGAAGCTACATTGTGCTTACCGACCAGAGGCTTCTGGTGTGGTTGAACAAATGAATGGTACCATCAAAAACAGAATTGGCAAAATGTGCTTAGCCACAGGAATGAAATGGCCCGATGTCTTGCCTCTAGTCCTGATGACCATTAGGTCTACTCCAGATAGAACAACAGGTTTGAGTCCACATGAAATTATCATGGGACGTGCTATGAGACATGCATTTGTACCAGTCAACACGCTGATGACTATAACTGATGACATGATTTTGGATTACTGTAAGGGCCTGGCTGACGCAGTTCATTCTGTGTTTCACCAGGTTGGAGAAGACGCCACCACACTTGAAAAGAAACCAGCCCATGATCTGAGCCCAGGGGACTGGGTAAGGATAAAAGTCCACAGAAGAAGGAATTGCCTGGTTCCAAGGTGGGGAAGGCCAAGACAAGTCATCTTGACCACAACAACTGCTGTGAAGTGTGCTGGAGTGAAAAATTGGATACATGCAAGTCACACACTGAGAGTTCCAAATCCAAGAGACGGCACTGGAAAAGAATACTTTGAAGAATCAGATTCCAGTGATGATGCAGACAGTGAGACAGTAAGAAGGAAAAAGAATCATGAAAGTGGGGAAAGTGAGTCAAGAGAAATTTTCATCCCACCAGAAGAGGTTCTGAAAAGAACAGTGCAAACCGCAGAGGCAAGTTCAGATTCTGAAGAAGTGCCTGAGGTTCTAACTGACAGTGACCAACACAAAAAGAAAGAAAGAAAAGAAAAGAACATTCCAACAGAAGAGACACCTGAATCACATGAGGAAATTGGACAAGTTCCACCTGAGATAAATATTGAAGAAGAAGGGACAGACAAAGACAGAGAGTAACAGATTGCGGAAAAACCCCGAGGAGGTGTAGGGAACATCAACAACAAGCTAGGTGAAGGGACAAGTAGACAGCAAGAAGATTGCGTGTCGGAGACCCGAGGAGGGACAGAAGTAGGGAAATCTCAATTGGTGGGCAAAGAGACTGTTGGAGAAAAGGAAGTGGTTGGAGAAAAGAAAACTGTCGATTAACAAGAGGCAACTGAAACAGAGTCTGATGAAAGTGACAATGAGATACATGGAGGACGAGTTCTGAGAAAGAGAACTTGGCTTGGAGAAAGAAACAATAAAGAAGGAAAACAAAAGAGGAATGCAAAAGGAGATCTTTGGCCGAATAAGATAAAGAGACTGAGGTATAGACTGACACGAGTTAACTCTTCGAAAGCTGAACAAGTGAACGAAGTGTCAAGTCAAAATCCTACTAAAGAAGAAGAAACAAAGATACCTGAGAGAACTAAAAGAATAAGGAAACCAAACCAGAGGTACAAGTCACTGGAATGGACGTATGTGGCACTGCCTGAACAAGGAGAAGAGGCAGACAGTCAAGGAAGTCCAGAGGAGGCTTTACTGAAAGAGGTTGCCGAAGAAGAAGCTGTGGGAATCCTGAGAGTTATCTTGTCCGACATTGGAGAAGAGACGGATGTTCAGGACCTGATACAGTTTGATGATGGAGAAGAGGCAGTGAAAAGTGATGAAAATCCAAATTGAGTAAATCCAAGGAAAATCACTTGGAGAAGAGAAGAAAAAGCAATACTAAAACTAGTAGATTGTAAAAATCTGTTGGGTACTTGCTGCCCTTAAGTTCGGTAGAGGAGTAGAAGAGGCTAAGTCAAAAGACACGGTCAAATTAACAAAATGGCTAACACTGAGAATAATAAAAGTAGATGTACCTTTCTGAAAAGATGGTGCAAGATGTGCTGCTGCTGTACAGGTTTATTAATGCTGCTTTGGAGCGTGCTTGCTCTACTGATTTCATTTAGAGTCACTATAGACACTTTAGAAGGTCATACTGAGAACAAAACTAATATAGGGAAGAGTTCACAGAAAATAGTACCAACTAGAACTAGCAATGTACATACACATAAGGATAGGTCAATTAATGATTTTTCTAGCAATGTTTTTTCTAAATTGTTGTATGAATACGTAAAAACAATGGAAGTAAGGGATTGCTATGTTTGCATGCAATTACCTGCCTCTGTTTCGGAAGGAGTGACTTATCATCATCTTCCGGCTACGTATGGAATTTCATGTAGTGTGTTGATTAGTATATTCTAACAGTTAGGGAAATTAGATTATAATATGTCTAATGTAGATAATATTCTTGGGCAGTTGCCTATGAATAAAACACTGAATCCTGCAAAAGAAGCTAACACTTTAGGTGAGATTTTTTTAGAATCCAAAGAATTAACCTTAGAATATGTTTTTAGAAATAATTTAACTTGCAGTTTGAAGGGAGAAGAGAAGAATTTTCTAGACATGGTTGAGAGAAGAAGATTGAACATGCACAAGAAAGCAGAAGGGCATAAAATGAGTGACACATTGTGGGATATTGAGAAAGAAAAGGAGTTGAAAAATGGAGCCAGTCCAACTATGGCTATAGATGCCCACAGAAAGGCAAACTGTGCATTACCAGGAAGAGATCCCAGTATGATTATTATTTCTTAGGGACTAGTGAGTGCCATGATACATACTTTATTGCAACCGGATGGGGATTTAGAGGAGGAGAAGATCCAGTTTTTCCGGGAGTGTATTATATTTGTGGGAACAAGGCTTATTACCGTTTGCCTGACCATTGGTTTGGCACATGTTATGTTGGCCTGGTCTTTCCAAAGATTTTTCACATGGATAGAGTAGATAATGTTGAACAAACTAATCCATTAACACGCTATAGAAGAGAAACATGGACAGAAATTGTAGGAGATATTTTTGGAGCTTTAATTCCAGCAGTGGGAATTTCTTTGAATGCATTTGGCATTCGGAAGCTGTCAACAGTGGTGGCTCGCTTGTCAACAAGCACCGCTGGAGGCTTTCTTTTGGTTAATACAGAAATGGTTGCTTTGCGTGCTATGGCAATGCAAAATCGACTTGCCCTTGACATTCTTTTGGCAAAAGAGGGTGGAGTCTGTGGAATGCTGAAAGTTCAACATTGTTTCACTTACATTCCTGACGAAAGCAAAGATCTAAAAGTTTATATAAAAAATATTACTGATTTGCATGAAGAATTAGTACCGCTGGAAGCTGAAAATATCTGGACTAAAATGGCTAATAAGATGATTGCTATTAAGAATTTTGTAGCTAAGATAGGTAGTACCATATTTGGTAAGATATTATTTCCATTAACCTGTGTAATTGTTGCATTATTGATCCTTAGATTAGGGTGTATGTGTTGTAGATATAGAAGAAATAAAAAGAAATATACGAAAGAAAATGTTAAAAGGAGACAAAAGAAACCAGAAAGAGATCCACAAGAAATAGAATTAGAAGAGCTAAGAGAAAGTATGTATATAGAAACTAGGAAGGAAGATGAGAGGGAAACAAGGGTTTGAAAGAATGAACAAGAAGATATTTTGATTTTCTTCCAAAAGGGGAAATTAAATTGATTTTTGGGTTTTGATTTTTGTGGTGATAAGATATCAACAAAGGGGGGATTGATGGAGCAGGGTTTTTACTTTAAAACCGAATACCTGTTTCATTTTCGCATGTTATAATTAAAAGTACTACTGATTAATTATTAACTACTAAAATATGTCAAAGTCATGTCTAACCAACCTTATTAACAAGAGAATTACACTTGGGAATGCTATTGCATGGCTAAAATAATAAATGAACTAAGTTGGTGAGCAAACTGACAGAAATAGATGTTGCTTATGTGATGTTATTGTGATTTGCGCTTATAATTAATATGCATTAATGGCTTTTGATGTCGCAAATGGCTAGATAAATACATACACATAAGGGTATTAGCAGGGAATAACACTGTATAATCATTTCTATGCAGTAATTCTGTTTATGTTCTATTTCCACTTAAGTTGACTAATGTGGCCTACCAGAAAATAGATACCACCCGCAGCCTGCATTTGAGTTGATGGAAACTTTTGCAAGGAAGCTTCGCGCTGCCTGTGACCTTGCCCACTCGACAAAACTGAAAAGCCATGATCATGATGACAAATCCAGGACGGATGCCAAGAGCCCCTGAACATGAACTTTGTTGCAAAAGCGAAAACTGAACTTATGAGCTGATGATCCCAAGACTGGGATACAAATTATCAAAAAGAGACATCCGTAGAAGTATCGAATTAGTCATCTAATTTTTCTATTCATTATTTGGGACAATCTAAGTGTGAGAAAATCTTGCACAGTATCGCAAATGTACCAAGATGACATTATTTCCGCCGTTCATCCGTTCTGAACAATAAATTGTAACATTACAGAATGTAAATTCTAGTATAAATATTAGTAGACTAGAGAGGTCTAGCGCCACTTCTTCCCGAACTGATGATCCGAGGTCCCTATGCTGACGGAGAGGACGGTGACTCTATATGACGGCTAGAAACCTTGATGGAATTACTGAGGACCGGTTCTGACTTAGGATCTGACATTTAGACAGAATAGGTAAATATGAGAGAAATGAATTTGCATTTAATTGGCTTTTCCTACAATTTTAGATAAACTAATATTCTGTTTGAATCTCTGTGTCGGGTGGTTATTCTCTTGTCATGTTTATTGAATTTATTTACATATTCTTTGAAATGTTTTCGTCAGATTTATAAGCAACTAGTTGGTCGCATTGACCTCAAGGTATATGCAGATTGGTTAGGTATCTGAAAGTGTTTCCCCTTATACATGGCACGGATAAGAGTGGTAGGATGAATGTTGGTGTAATGGGCCCCACCAGCGTGTGATGTGTGTTTGCGTGTGTGACTGTGAGATCACTCCGTCCGTGGAAGTAGAGGGGATTCGGAAGCTCCGATCTGCACCAGAACCACCCCGTCATGAGCACAGCTCAACCGTGACTCATGACGGAGTGGCTCCGTCATGAGCACAGCGCCACCGCGCTGCCCCCAAATCCCCCCCAGCGCTGCGGTGGAATTCCCGCCCCAGCCAAGGGGTTAATAAGAATAATAACACTAACAAGTGTGACCACACACTAAGTTATATATTATATTGATTTGTTTGTACTAGCAGTAATTGAACCACAACAATGAATGCCACATGTCACTGATGTTCTTCTTGCTCTTTGCTCTTTGCACAGAAGAGTAGGAGACAACATCACCCATTGTACTGCCAGATAGAAGTCCTGCTGCGCAGGACGTCATGTGATGTGTGACCACAAACATCTCTTCAACTTGTGCCACTGCTTGCTGCTGACATCTTCAAGCAGGCCCCAAAGAAAGGTACCAGGTCCAGTACCAAGATAGTTGCCAGTGAGAAGAAGGCACTGCCACTCACCAAGACTGGTATGTCACCCAAGACCTTTTTTGGGAAACCAAAAATTGTGCCTGCAGCAGCGGTGTCTGGGGAGCAAACTGGGAGCAGCACCCTCGCATCAGTGGACCCACTCCACCAACCTAGACCCAAGACAATGTCTGTCGCACAGGCTGCCAGTCTAATCACAATTCCAACGCCGACGAGCAATGATGTTGAAATTGACTTATCGTTATCGCAATGTAGCACCCAATCAATGCAGGAAACTTAGATAAGTGGGTGACAACAGCCGCAACCACCCCCAATAGTAGTTGATCCTCCCAAAGTAGGGGCAGTTCAGGAGATCGAGCTTCCTGTAGAGGAAGAAGAAGAGCAAGCCACTCTTTCAGAAGATCCATTGTCTTCCAGATCCCCAGCAAGGAAAAGGAGGGTTAGATCATCTACTTTTTCTCCTAGCCCCCCTTCTGATGATCTAGACACCATTTGGATCCCTCCTCAGTCTGAGTTGGAGACACGACACTCCCACGAGACAAGGATAGGGAAAAGGAAGGTTCCATAAAGCCTTGGAATTATGGAGGTAGATGTAGAAGAGGAGGATGATGACGAGCCAGTCATCATGGACATTAGTCCTGCCCCAGTGGAGACCGACATTACCCTATCCCAAATTGCTGTGAAGGATGTGGCACGGATACCACCAACACAAATGATATGACCACCACCACCTCCAGCTTCCATATTTTGCCGGCAGGGAGCTACATCCACCACAACCACCTCAGTAGAATTAGGTACTGTAGAGAGTCAAACTTCACGCCCACCTACCAGTGCATCAGACATTGCCAGTGGCACTAGCAATGCCAGAAAGTTGACCTACGCAGTTTGTGACTTTTCTTCAGTTAGCAGGAAGGAGGTGAACATTGCTATATGCTCCATTTGTGAACAAGGTGTTAGTTAGGGTAAACTTGGTACAAACTATGGTACCGGAGGCCAAACAACCCATCTGAGAAAACATCACTTGATCCAGTGGGAGGTGCACCTTAGCGGCCAAAAAACTGCATGTGTTGTTGGTCATGGGAATGAAGAAGAAGATCCAATCACGGTGGAATGCAAACAAGAGGGAGACATTTTCTCTATTACACAAAGCAGCCCTGTCCCCAGCAGTGCAGTGGTACCACCCACGTCATCATAAGTACCATCGCAATGGCACAAGAGTCAGGCTGAGACAACAAGGGGTCCCAGGCAAGAGAGTACCACAATGAAAAAAACGTGCGTCGAGCCTAACATCTGGCATCAAGAAGTCCCCTGCATCAATGGCACCAGGAAAGAAAAAAATACAGGCGAACTCAACAAGTGCCATACTTTTCTGATTGAGAATAACATTGGTATATCATCATGATGAATTCGTCTTTTTGAATATTACACTATATGTCAGCAAGAACAGGTTAGAGTAGAATTCATTGAAAGGCAACCATGTGTAATAGCTTATTAAATGCCACATCGTGTCACCCTAGGCATCAAATTAAAGGAGGAATAAAATAATACTCTAATGATATTGAAAGAGAGAGGATATCTAGATAACATTTTATTGGAAGCCAAAGCTAATGCTGATAAAAGTAGTAGGCAGGAACTGCTGAATGTCAAACAGAAACTTTCACCTTCAATAGTTCATGTCTACTAACTTTATCAGCTTTGGCTTCTAAAAAAATGAGAAGCCATAGATTTATCACAACCTACCTGGAAAATCCTAAAGTAAATGATATCCTGAATAAACATCAGCATTTCTTATATTAGATTAGATTCTGATTTATGTTCAGTACTTGCAAGCAGACCGAGAACAGCATAAAGGAAAGCTGTCACATTATCAAAAACATTCAGTTGTAGTAATACTATTTGGTTTCATAAACAGCCCACAAAAAGTTAGGTTGGTTGCCAGAAGCAACAAAGGGTTTCTTTAAGTGGGGTTCATGTACATGTTGTACATATACTTTCGGCAAATGTATGGAATTCTCAGATTGTGATGGATCTAAAAAATGCACAATTAATTCATTTTTGAATTGCAATACAATGCATAGTATGTTATTTACTATGTATGTAATGTAATGTAAGTTGGATCCAAAAAAAAAGCACATTGAAAACTAGTTGGAAAGAGCAAATAGAGGCAATTCAGAATAAAGATGATACATATTCAATTAAAACACATTTTTGAAAATGCCACAACATCAAGGAGATCGGCAGCATCACACTTGTGGGGATCCAAATGACACAAGAGGAGGATACAGGATGGTAACATTGAGGAAATATGAGATAGGATGGATCAATACATTAAAATGTATGTATCATGGTCTTAAAAGGGATAGATAGATAAATGTATGCTTTTTTGGACTGATTTTTTTGTTCACTGATATTATGAGACCAAGGACACACGAGGCAAAGTAGGTTTTTACAAAAGGGTTTCATATTCATAATTAGGATTCACAGGGATAGCTAATAAAGGTTTATAAAGTTTCAGGTAAGATGGTAGTATAATGTGTTTTTGATCCATTCTTTGATGTTATAGCTGTATCATGACCTAGGGTTCGAATCTATCCAAACCAGACCTGCCGTTACACATATATTCTATTTTATTGTTATTTTGTTCTTTTTCCTTTCCTTTATATTATCAGAAGGGAGTTATGTATAAGATGTGGTCGAATATCTGGGTTACATTACAGTATGCCTGGTTTTCTTCAGGCTGGTCTTTCTTAACTTATCACAGTTGCACCTCCCCACCTGGAAGTGTCCCTCAATGTGAACTGCCTAGGTCCAAAATGGCAAGTTTAATAAAAAATCCCAATGTTTTAAACAGCAATGTTTCAAAACATCCTTTATTATAAGTTGTACTGATGTACTCTCATTAAATTCATGAGTAGTCCAAATGATTCTTTTAAATCCATTAACCAAAACGTGCATTAGCCCCTATACATTTCGGGCAGATGGATCACCCTTCTTCAGGGGGTAATTTCCTAAAAGGACCGAGAAGGAATGAATGAGACGATGATATTCCAAAAAATGAAAAAGTAGAAAAGTGATATTTTACTCGTGTGTTAGGCAAAACATGCAAGGTGACCTTTGATGTCTTGAAAAACTGCATAGCACGACCATGACAGGAGCGGTGATGTGAGGTGAAAAACGAGTCTTTGTTACCAAGAACTAGATACCAAAGATTGCTGTAGCGAATTTGAAAAAACAACATTATGACCATGACTGCCTGCAAGACAATGATACATGATTGTATCAGTCCCGAAACGCTGTGTAAAAGCGTACTTGTAAGATACATGCTTAAGCTTGCGCAATCATGCAAATCTTCACCGAGTATAAAATGATGTTACCTTAATGCACTAGGGTGTTTATCATGCAGATCTCAGGAAGACGGACTATGGTGCTCGTGACATGGGCAAGTGAGGATGCAACGAAGACGCCGACTAAAGGTTGCCATATTTGACCAAGATGTAAAAAGTGAAAATGTTACGTTTGTGTTCACCCGAGGAAAGTGGTGGCCATCTTAATGGTGTGGTTGTGTATGATGTGCTCAAGGACACCCGAGGTATATACTAATTAGATGTGATAAGGACTGAAAAATAAGAACTGATTTATTAAAAGAAACATATAAACATTTACAAATAAAGACTTGAGTTTTTCAAGACACCAAAGGTCACCTTGCATGTTTTGCCTAACACACGAGTAAAATATCACTTTTCTACTTTTTCATTTTTTGGCATGTCGTCGTCTCATTAGTTCCGTCTTGGTTCTTTTAGGAAATTACCCCCTGAAGAAGGGCGGTCCATCTGCCTGAAATGCATTGGGGCTAACGCAAGTTTGATCTATGTATTATGGTTAATGGATTTAAAAGAATCATTTGAACTACCCATAAATTTAATGAGAGTACATCAATACAACTTATAATAAAAGATGTGTTGAAACATTGCTGTTTAAAACATTTGGATTTTTGATTAAACTTGCCATTTTGGACCCAGGCAGTGCACATTGAGGGACACTTCCAGGTTGGGTGGTGCAACTGTGGTCTTTTCAATACGCCCAGGTCTAGGGGATGATACCTCAGTGCATGCCCTCAAATTGGACTAACATTATAGACTATTTATGTTAACTTTTGAATACAATATGATCCAATAACTTTTGACACAATATTCTTTCTTAACATATACCATAATGTTATTTCATTCTTAGATAAATTGCTAACTATTTGTCATCAAGATAGCTCAATGGTATCTATCTGTTGCTTTGTAGTTTTGGACTGGCAGGGACCAGGGTTCAAATCTGACCCATTTCTTCATTACACTTCCTGTTTTACTATATTTACTCACAGTTCAATTAACATTTCATTTTGGTTATCAACCATAAAAGTTAAATTAAATACATTTCTCCATTTAAAACAATAAAAAGTAAAAGAAGAAAAAAAATAAAAACTGATTCAGATGTGCTATGTACACATTACTTTAAAATGTTAAAACCTTAGACCTATCTTTGTCTGTGCAATTGCAACTGCTTATAAATACCTGCTCAAGCTAAAAACAACATACAGTAATGTTTCATGCCTCAAAACTCTCAGAGCTTCCTGGTGCTTTCTAAATCCCAACTTCTGCCAAAGAGGGCAAATCCACTTCTTCTTGTTCTTATCATAAAATGTGCAAAAAAACTAAATTTGTGCAATGCTTTCTGCATTTGCTAAAGTGCTTAGAGTGACTCCCCGGAGACAACAACCATCCCAGAGCCCACACGCAGCTAAGCGGCAGGGCGAAGAAGCGACTATATCCCCCAGGGCACCCCGATCCCGGCGTTGCCTCATAATTGAACATCGGAGGCCTGGGGCCACTATGCCTGTGAGGTGTGTGTTGGAGCCTACGTAGTATGGCCGAGCCGTGGCCTCAATTGTGGCACGCCTAATATTTGGAGCGACTGGTGACGCCCCCTTGGTTTTAGCGGATCCCCATGCTGACTGAGACAGGTTGTGGCGGGGCTCGCACAGGAGTCGCGTTGGCCCGCGGCTGCTGGATACTCTGCATGGTGCTTCTGATCAGTGCGGGATTCCCGGATGACAGTGGGTAAGCCCGCGTCTGTTTCCCACAGCCTGCAACACATCAGGGCCGCATTTGATTATGGAGGCCCCAACCGACAAGCGCTCTCTCTTCCCAGCGTTTCTTGACCTTTTTTACAGAGTGCACATTGCCGCGCCCCCCTTGAGTGTGCAGTACAGCGAGACACAATTTGAAGGCACTCGCCGACGCCGTGGTTTCAGTGGGCTTAATTACACTCCCGAAGAAGTGTGGTTGTGAGCTGGCCCCATTGCTGTGATGCCCTGGCTGAGGTGGGGTCTCGACATGTCGGTGGGAGCGGTCTGGTAGACCAGATACACACTGGCCAGAGGCCTCGTTGGGGTCCACAATTGAGATCTGTGGGAGGTGCATTGGAGAGCCTGCTTTCGTCCTTGCAGATTGGGACCAGATTGAGCAAGCACGAGATGTTCAGATTGCGTTGTACCAGGGTGGTAGTGACACTATCCCCTGCAGCAGTGAAAGAAAGAGTAACGCACTCCTTAGGATTGTGGGAATATTTTCGGAAAGCGGGTAATAAGGTAGATGGTGCAATCAGGTAAGTCCTCCTGAGTATGAGGATAATGAAGACGTGGTTACACTCTCTTGGAATAAGAGAGTGACCCCCTCTTGCACTCAATGGAGAATTCAATGTTTGTACAATAAGTAAATGCTTGCTTCAGAACATGGTGTAGTCGATATACTTGTTTTTATTCATAGGTTTTTCAATGAAATAATTGTCCATGTAAGCTTTTTCCCAACTTTGAATTAAACATTCATTCAAAGTGCCCAATGCGTTTCAGGCATAGAAGCCCTTCATCAGGGGATGATATACTACAAAAAAGGAAACAGGGTGTCAGCAAAATAGCATTAAACGTTCTTGGTACAAAAAAGACAAATCATGGATGGTGAACACAAAATGTGTACAAGCAGCCATTGTGACATTGTGTAAATCACGGGAAACTTGATAATCAGTGCTCAAAGGTAATCACGTAACCGGTGCCGGTAAACGTTCAAAGTGTGAGATTCCAAGTGATATCAACGTGTCGGAAGAAACGAGTGGACCCGTTGCATAAAGTGATCATTAAACGCTGAGCGTAGTGAAAGGTGCACGCAAAATGTAACAAAGGTTTGGTGGATTAATGTGGATGGTGTAACAGACGACGGGTATTCATGCCGTATTAAAGGTGCTACGGTATAGGTAGGTGAAGCAGAATGTCTGTGAGTAAGTGAAGCGGAACATTTAATGATCGCATGGTAGCACAACTGAAAGGGTGCTAAAAATACTCACGTATCCGTTAAATCCCTTGCAGCCCCATTCCAAGGCCATGGGCAAGGGGGACACGAAGCTGCGGAAACTTACCTTTGAAAAGGCATGCAGTGGTGCTGACTCGACAAACGTTACGATGGCGGAAGGTGGTGACCAGGCTGCTGCCCCACCGCAGACCAACGTGCAGGGCAATGAGGCGCTCATGCCAGAACTTAAGGTGCTTCCGTGTACTGGACTCTCGCTTCGACACTCTCGACAAACGCCTGGACAAAATAGGGGCCCAATTGGACCAGCATGATAAAATACTGGATACTGCGGAGGGCAGGCTTTCGGATTTGGAAGACGGCGCAGCCCAAGCAAAAAAACGGTTAGAGAGGATGGAAGGTCTGCTGAAAAATGTCGCCATCAAGAACGAAGACCATTAAGCCAGGGGAAGACGCAACAACGTCCGCATCATGGGCGTACCAGAATCAACGAACACGGGTCGGTAGGATGAGTTTGTTGAAAATCTTTTGGTTGGCTTATTTGGTCGGGAGTCCTTCACCACCATTTTAGTCATCGAAAGAGCGCACAGAACGCTCGGTCCTTGACCCAACCCTGGATATCCACCTCGACCCATCTTGGCTAGACTGCTGAACTTTAAAGACAGGGACACTGTATTGCGGATTGCACGAGAACATGGGTCGCTGGACTGGCAGGGTTCTTCCATTTCTTTGTATCCGGACTTCACGGCTATGGTTCAGGAGGCCCGTCGAAAGTTTGCAATGATTAAAACCACGTTACGCAAGGCCGGCATCAGATATGGTATGCTGTATCCAGCGCGACTGAAGGTCGACGTCGATGGCAGGTCCAGGATTTTTTAAACTCTAATTGAGGCCCAAGAATTTCTCAGAACCAGCTCCAACGCTGGCCTGCAAAGAAAATTGCCCACACCAGAGCAATCGCCCCGATGCTGAACTCTGGCTCCAGGATAGAACTGTTTTCAGTGAGCTGAAGGCCCTTACCACTGTGTAACGTTGATAAGTATTAAGTGAATTGTTCCATTTTTTCTTTCAGAGTTTTTTCCTCTTCATGATTGTTCAAATTGTGGACTCTGGCCCTATTGTACTATATTTTCAATACATGTTTTAAGGTCTCTGGGGACAAGGCGAGGTGTTGCCTCTCCCCCAGTGCGGTTGCACATTTTGTGTTATGTCTCCATTTGGTAACTATGATGTTTACTTGACACTATTATGGGGTTGTGGGTTTTCCCCTAATGTTCGATGGAGGGGATGGGTGGGTGGCAGGGTTATTTTTGATTATATGGTTTTATTTTTCCTGACACTATTGCTTTATCATGATGTTCCGCGTTCTCATGTTGACACATTGATTTTCTTTACAGTTATCACTATTTGTGATGTTGGCGGGTAGGCTCTCCACCATTTCTGACATCAATTCTTTTATATGGAATGTGCGGGGTTTGAATAATGCCAGGAAGGGGAAGCATGTATTGAATTATTTGCAGCGCCATAAGGCAGATGTTTTTTTTGTACAGGAGATGCATTTGTCCCCCTCCTCCCCTACAAAGTTTGCCTCTAGCTGGGGTGTACACCACTACTTTGCGAACTACAGCACGTACTTCAGGGGAACGGTCATACTCATACACAAACGCTTACCCTTCCAATTGCATGCAGTGAATTCTAATAGGGTGGGTCGTTTCACATTGGTGACTGGTTGGCTTATGGGATACAACATCGCTTTAATGTGTATTTATGTGCCAAATGTGGATGACCCTGATTTCCTTTACTCTCTTCATGCCCTGCTGATCCCCTTGGGCGCTGATTATGTTTGTTTAGGGGGGGATTTTAACCTACTTTTGCAACATGCCCTAGACAGTACGGTGGATTCCCCTGCCACGAAACCCCGAGCTAATAAAGCACTTTGGGACATTTGTGACTCTATTGGTTTAGTGGACATATGGCACACACGTTGCCCCAACAACTCTGCTTACACTCACTATTCAGCCCTCCACCACACTTGGACAGCCTAGACTTTTGGCTTGTCTCTCATACCATGGCTCCCTGGTTTCACACTATGACCCATTTACCTGGAACGTACTCCGACCACTCACCAGTCAGTATGCATATCTGGATTCCCAGGCCAGTGGGTGTTGAATGGCAGTGGAGGTTCCCGGGACAGGCCTTAAACGAAGCGGTATTTTCGGCCTAAAGTCGTGAGTCTATAGTGACTTATTTTGATCTTAATGTGGGCTCTGTCAGCACGTGGGCGACTGTGTGGGAGGCATTCAAGGCGTATATAAGGGGGGAATGCATTGCTAAACACTCTGGGGTACTGAAAACATTAAGGGGTACACTGGCTCGCTTGGATGACAGCCTGAAAACACTAGACGCAGACCTACTCAAACATTCAGACCCAGCTAAGCAGGCCAGTCGCTTGTTGCTGCTGGCAGAATTCAGGGAGGCTGCGGCGAGTGAAACAAACTTTCTGGGAAAATATGCCACTGCCAGATGGTACGGTGAGGGGGATAGGCCGGGACGCACGCTGGGGCAATTGTTGCGGCCCTGTGTGGGGAAGACCTACATTGCATCTATTCGTTCCGATGATGGACAAATTCACACAGACACAGCAGAGATTAGAGATGAGTTTTGCTACACAACTTTATGCACAACGCGCGCTCAGCAAAACAATGACGATTGCAGGGCCTATTTAGATGAGATTGCTATGGTATGGCTTGAGGATTATATGCAGAAGTTCTTGGTGGAGCCATTTTCTAAGGAGGAAATTGTTAGCGCCATAGACTCCTCAAGCGAGACTACAGCGCCCTGATTAGATGGCTTCACAGGCATTTTATACCTACATTATAAAGATATACTCACACCTTACCTTACCTTCTCGAGGTTTACAATGAAGCCTTGAAAAATAAATCATTACCTCCAACACTTTGCGAAGCTGTAATTGTTTTACTGCCCAAACCTGGCAAAGATACCTTGAGCTGTGGCTCCTATAGGCCGCTATCACTTTTGAATTCAGACAACAAAATCCTTGCCAAATGATTGCATTGAAGCTCACGTTACTCGTGGATCGCATCATATTTCCAGTGCAATCTGGCTTCGTTCCTCACAGGTCCCCTGCGCTGAACTTGCGTACCTTGTTTGCAGTGCTCCACAAAATTGCTCCAGAGATTCCGTCTGCGACGGTCCTGTTGGACTCCAAAAAGGCATTTTATTCACTGGAATGGCCTTTTATATGGACTGTGATGAGGAAATTAGGCATCCCCAAGGGTTTCATAGACGTCACAGCGTTGCTTTACACTTCCCCCACCACCAGACTCCGCTTGAATAGCACATTATCCGCCCCACTTAATCTTACATGTGGTACCAGGCAAGGTTGCCCGTTATCCCCTCTACTTTTGATATTGGCATTGGACCCTTTGGTCCGCCACTTTCAAGGAGAAACACCTCCACAGAGGTATTCAGTTTAATACAGGCCCCCTCCATATCTAGCTCTATGCTGATGACATTGTCTTGTATATCCGATGTCCGCAAACCAACCTAGACCCACTGATCAGGGAGATTCTTCGCTTTGGTGGATACTCTGGACTGGGTAGTAATTGGAGCAAGTCTGAATTGTTCCCTTTGACCACTGGCACCATTGAATGGGAATGTGAATTCCCGTTGAAATGGTGTTACGATTTGGTCAGGTATTTGGGTATACAGATACATAGAGAAGTGGAACAGATGCTGCAATTAAATTACGGCTCAGCCTTGCACAACCTAGAAGCACAGATAGAACGCTGGCTACGGCTCCCACTTTCCATGGCTGGCAGAATTGCACTCATGAAGATGATTGTTCTCCCAAAGTTTGTATACATGTTTCGCAACATTCCCATCAAGCTCCCAGACTAGACCCTCCGGTCACACCTGGTCCGGCTTGCATGGGGTGTCAAAAGACCTAGGATACGATGGGACACCATGACTTTTCCATATGAAAGGGGGGGTTTGGGGGCTCCAGACTTCAGATTATATTATCTGGTAGCGCAAGCCAGCTTTGCTCAATCAAGGTACCATCCATATGCGTGCATTCCCTATGGGAGACCTGAGTCTGACTTGGCACTCCCGATTCCGCTCTCTGCCAATTTACCCCAGGGCTTTCCTCCTGACCCTAAAGACATTCAGACTGTTTCCACCATAAGTTGGGCATGGCGCAAACTCTCGTGGATCACGGGGCATGGCTCCCTGCATTCCTCCGACATTCTAATTGCGCACAACCCATGGCTTCCCATCACAAAAGAGAAATTTGCGAGTGCTTAAATCCCATTCCATGGTAAAGTTTGGCGATCTGTTCCTGGGTGGGCATATATTTAACAATGCGGATAGAGATAGGGTGACTAGATTGACCTTGATGGACCAGTTTATTTTTACTAGGATGCGCACGGCTCTGCGCGCTAAAATACCAGAATACCCCCTTGAGCCGCAGCCCTTCGGACCTCTATCCCTTGTAATAACAAACCCTGATGGGAAGCAATTGATATCAACATTATACAAGGCTAGCATGTCTCTGATCCCGTGTCACCATACTTAGATTCGAGCTGCCTGGGAGTTGGACTTAGGTCATCCCATCCTGGACGACCAATGGGCCTTTTGCTGTGCTGTGCTTTTGCTGTGCACAGACTAGGGAGCTCTCCCTCAACAGCAGGCATAAATTGATACATTTTAAATACTTATGGAGGGCATACATGACCCCTGCCAAGCTTCACACTATTGACCCTTCCCGGCCTCACAACTGTAGGAAATGAAACAGCCCTTATGCTGACTTTCCCCATTTGACATGGACTTGCCCTAAGATTACGGAGTGATGGGTAGCCGTTTTTTAAAAAACTATCGCTAATGACGCTGCTGGAAATAGCCCCCTCCCTGGAAGTTGCGCTTTTATGAAACGTCTATAACATGCCCAAGAAATTATGGAAATTAATTGCTCTCGCGTTACTTTTGGCTAAACGCGAGATAGTACTTAGATGGGGCTGTAAACTAACTTGTACAACAGGTGCATGGCTTGCCAGTCTTACATTTTGTAACACAAATTGCGAATTATATGCTACACTACTTCCACCCAAGTCCTGACAAAAAAATATCTGGAGCCCACTCAAGACGTATCAAAGAAATTGGATCCTGCGCTTCAACCCAAACTCCAGATGGCATAGTCCCGCCAGGCGTGGGTTGAATAGACTGAATGGTCATTTGTACTGTTTTTGAAACATCATGTAAATTCGGTGGTGGGAGATTTGCTCAATTTGGGAGAATGGGTGCAAGAGCAAAGACTAACATATGATGGTCATGTATTGAGACTTTGTGTTTTGGCATTTCATTTCTGTGTACAACTTTATACGTATCATATGAGTGGAACTGTTAATATATTCCTGCAGGAACAAGTGTTAAGATAACATTGACTGTATATGTCGGAATAATGATAAATAAAGTTAGGAAAAAAAAGTTACGATCGTGGAAAAGAGGTACTATTGTGTAGCTGCCGGTAGGCCTAATAGCCCCCTCATAAGTTTATTTTTCTCAATGGAAACCTGCCTCACATTTTCTATGCCCCATATGTTAGCCCCATACAATGCTGCAGCCTTTGCTTTGTACTTGTAAATCCCTAGAGCTGAGGAAACTAGATTTTGTTGTCTCAGTCTGCACTGTAGCCCCGCCATCTGCGGCCTTTGTGCTTCTGTATGCATCCCAAAATCTAAATCACAGAGAACAGAGAACATTAAAATGATGTTACAACAACAGCTTGATGACCTCATGGCCATCGACATCGACTCAGATTAACGTGAGTCTGTGTATTTTGCCTGAGTTCTGGCAAAAGGAGGGTCTGAGGAAACTCGATTTTCGATCTCGATCGTATCGAGCCGCAGTTTTGTGTTCCGCCGCCATTTTGTGTTGCCCTCACTCAGGCTGCACGGCGAACGGGTCTTTTCTGCTTTTCCTGCAGCATCGTGTCGAAATAGCCTTCTGCCTCTGTTTACGAACTGGTGTCAGGGACTGGCCGAGTCCACTAATCCCTGTCTGGTCTGACTAATCCCTGTCTCAACTATCTGTTGGTTAGCACCATTCTTTCCTGACTTTATCTTATCCTTTGGACTTCGCTGTCCTCTGCTCGTATTCTCTCGTTTCACAACTGTCCTCCAAAGCACACAAATGTATCTCGCCACCTGCAAGTCAGTTACGGACACGTTAATGAATTACCCTGTGGTGAGGGACGACAAACACAGTTGGAGGAGGCTTCTTCGGGTTACTCGATACTTTATTTCTCAAGTTCTTTTCATTGGTAAAGCCTTGTTTTTGTACTTTTCTTATTGGCTCTTTTTATATACCTTGGGAGTGTTCGTGGTTAATCTGTATGCCATCCATGTACTATAAGAGATTGTGCGCCACGGAGTAAAGTGGCAGTCTCCTGAGAACATACCGAGTGTACTTCTGGGACAACTGTACTTAGCTGCAGCTAATAAATCTGATCTTCTACGCCCAACAGAGTGTCCTGTGTCTCTGTTAGATAAAGCAAGTAGACCAAGGAGATTAAGGCGTTCCCCACGCCGCCAGTCCCATAAGGTTTCTGGTTCTTCAAATGGCACCCAACATTGGGCAGCTTCAGAGGTAGTAGTCCTGCCTGAAGGTCGTGAGGAGCGCCGCAAGAAAATTCCGGAGGAATCACGAGCCACGTCAAGCGACCCCTGTATGTCGAAAGTGTTCCGAAGGTCTTTTTCAGTGCGGTTTCTCCTTCCTGACGGCTGCTGACGACTGCTGCCCTGACTGCCACCTTGCTTTGGCCCTTCTTTGGTGATGTATGGTAAGGCGAGACGTTAGACGGGTCTCTGTTGGCGTAAGAAGACACTTAGTTAAGTATTGGTGGTGGGTAGCTCCCACTATTTTGTTTGGTCCTTTGGGTCTTTGATTCGGCTATTGCAAAAGCCGAAGCCGAGGGGTGAGTACATTTGTGCTGTGTTAATTGATTTAACCCCCTTGATGTTTGTGAAAAGACAAGTGAAATAACGATGCCTGGTCTGAGTAAGTTTAGGAAGTTTTGTTGATTTGGTTGTGATAGGGACTCCCGGCAGGAGGACTCTTGTCCAATTCCTTCGGTTGGAACTCCCACTTATGAGCTCTATTCTAAAAATGGTGTTGGCCCCATTGCCTTTAATGAGGCATGGATCTGATACACAAAGAACAATGGTGTTTTACAGTGGCCACAGAACGGTAGCTTTGAGCCTGACATATTAGATAATTTGGAAGCAATTCTGTTTAAAAGAAAAGCCCGGCCGGCAATGTTTGACTCTTTCCGCCTTTGGCGTAAGGAAGCCAAACAGAGAGAAATTAAGCAGGCAAAACGAGATAAGAAAGCACAAAGTATGACGATTATACAGGCTGCCCAGCAGTTTAAAGATAATGAGATCGATCGTAAAATAGAAATTTCAGAGAGACAGCATCGTATGGCGATAGATAAATGTTATCCGGTGTTGCCTACTTCCCCTTCTGATAGAAGTAGGGAACTGGAGGAAGACCCTTTGATGTCTCACCTATTGAGATTGCCTCCTTCCTATGCACAAGGCGCTAATGCACCCCCAGTATTACAACCGGTTCAGCCATTAGTTGCGCCTCCGCCTGCTCCGGTTCTTCCGCATTTGCCCCTTCAAGCATTGTCGCCCCCACTTCCTTTGCCACCGGTTGCTTTACCTCCATCCCTAGAGCCGCAATCTCCTTTGCCTTCGGCTCCTCTTATAACTGTTAGTTCTTCTCCTATTAGTTCGCCCAATACTTTGTCCCCTCTCCTTATGTCCAATTCTCCTACTGTCCGTAAACGGATCACAGATACTGTCTCTGGGTTTCTATCTCCGTTCTCAGAGACTCTTAATATGTCTCCGGCTTTTTCTCGAAGACAGTCTCATAGTCAGCTTCCAACCATCGATGAACGAGTGGTATTGGACTCTCTCGCTCGTAAATGGATCGAGAAAGGTCCCTTATATAGTGCAAAAGGTATTTTGGCTACCCTTCATCAGTGGGAAGCGCCCACGCAGAGATATGTTTTTAATGTTATGTGTGACACTCTTGTTAAAGGTTGGGAGGATATGGATTTGGGTTCAGTTCCTCAGGGTCTGTTGGATGTGGCTAATTTCGATAAGGGACTCATCGTGGGTCCTAAGATTGAGGACGCTGTAAAGACACTTGTCTCTTTTAGATCCTTATTTTCCTCGCAGACTTTCTTTGATTCTGATCCTGCTGTTAGGCTGACATCCAAACATTATCCGATGAGAGAGGTTCCTCCAGTATGAAGAGAAGATTTTCCAGCAGCAGGTGCTAATCTAGCTATTCCCACACACTTTCAGCGTATATGATATGTTAAGCATTATGGGCTCGAATTCGGAGAGAGAATCACGCACAAGAGTTAGGTGGTGATTGGAATGCTATAATTGCCGCAGATACACCCCAAGTGGGGGGTGCTAAGCCAGATGCTTTGATTTCAGAACTACCTGGTAGGATTATTGCCTTAATGAAAATGATGATGCCTCCCTTGCGAGTTAATTGGGATAAACTAGCTGCGTGTAAACAGAAAAAAGATGAGAGTGTCTCTGATTTCTTCACTCGTTTTGAAGAGACGTTTATTGATTACAGTGGTCAGGATATGACTACAGAGGGTGGACAGCGATTATTTGTAGACAAATTCGTATTTAATTTGCTTCCCGAGCTGTCACATAAGTTGAAAGATTCTGAAAGTTCATGGGCTGTTTCTTCCTCTGCGCAGATATTGGCTACTGCTCAATATTATGAGAACAGGGATAAGGAAGAGAAGGATAAGCAAGAGAAAAAGACTAAAGAATTAAAAACGAAGGTTCTTCTGCAACAGGCTTATCCTCCCCGTCTTGCTCAGCGCCAGTTTCAACAGCCTCCACAGTTTCAGAGGGTGTATCAAAAGCCCGGGCCTTTTGTTCCGCGACCTTTATTAGGTCCTAATCAATGTGCCTATTGTAGAGAGGAAGGTCATTTTAAGAATAGTTGCCCGGTTTTATTACAGCGTAGTGAAGGATCATCTGCTCCACAAGGTCGAGGTATTCATCAGTTAGCGCCCAGGGGTAGAGGTTGAGGTGTGTTGACCCAAGAACAGCGTTCCCTTCCTCCTCCGAATTCTATGAACTACTTTGATCAACAGAATACTCAGTCTACACAGTATTACAATGATGATTATCATGTTGAAGGTGAAAATGAAAGCCTTCACGCTAACTAGGACAGCCATAGACAAAGTGAGGGAGTTGTATCGATTCCAGTAGATCAGAGTGGACCTTATGTTAATGTCACTACAATGGGTGGTTCAGAGCCATTCCTTTTAGATACTGGTGCGATGAGAAGTTCTATCATTCGCTCTAAACTCCCTGGGGCACCTTTGTCTGGCTCAACGAATATATCAGTAGGATTTTCTGGCGCCCCGGTTTGTAACCCAGTCTCTAGCCCTCTGCCTATTTCAATTGGCCCCTATGACTTAGAAGTTCCTCTTCTTTTAACAACGGGTTGTGGCGAGAATCTGTTGGGTTTGGATCTATTGAAAAGATTGCATGCAACGATATATTGTTCTCCTTCTGGTGTACATCTTACTTTGGGGCAGAAACTGACTTCTCCAATGTATTTGTCTAAAGATCAATTCCCACCTGAATTGCTCTCTCTTCCCGCAACGCTTTGGGCTACAGGTCCAAATGATGTTGGTTGTCTTGAGATCCCGCCTTATGTTGTTACTTTCAAGCCCAATGTTAAATTGCCTCGCATTCCTCAATACCGAATTTCCAATGAAGGTGAAAGAGCGCTTTTGAATATCATTTATGATTTAGTTCAGAAGGGTGTGATTGAGGAAACGAGAGGAAATTTATGTAATAGTCCTATTCTTCCTGTTCTTAAACGCACCGACCCTTCTCAGTCTCCTGTTTATCGTTTTGTGATTGATCTTCGGGAGGTTAACAAAATTGTTGTACCGCAGTATCCTGTTGTCCCAGATATTACTGCCTTGTTAACTATGATACCTGCCTCAGCGACTTGGTTTTCTGTCATTTATTTGAAAAATGCTTTCTTCAGCATTCGCATTGCCGAAGAGAGTAGAGATATTTTTGGTTTCTCTCTAGGAGGTCGAAGTTTCCGGTTAAAGCGCACACCCCAAGGCTATTGTGAAAGCCCCTCCATTTATAGTCAAGCTCTGAAATGTCAGCTTGATGCTTTCCCTTTGCCCTCAGGTGCTACTCTTATTCAATATATGGATGATTTGTTAATTGCTGCTGATTCAGAGGTTGTCTGCAGGAATGTGACTGTTGCATTGTTACGTCACTTGTCTGATCTTAATCATAAGGTTTCGCCTTCTAAACTACAGTATGTCCGTCGAGAGGTTACCTATTTGGGTCATCTCTTATCAAAGGAGGGAAGGCGATTAACCCCAGAACGAATTCAAGCAATAGCGCAAATGTCTGTGCCATCCACACAAAGAGAAGCGCGTGCCTTTCTGGGTATTACCTCTTATTGTAGGCAATGGATCCCAAACTTTTCCTGCTTGCCAAACCTCTGTTAGCACTCACTTTGAAAGACACGCCCCAACCCCTTCCTTGGACTGACGAATGTCAGAAGAGTTTTACTGATTTACGTACTGCTCTGTGTTCTGCTCCTGTGTTGGGTACTCCGGATTACAGTAAGCCCTTCACGCTCTATGTCCATGAAAGAGAGGGTTATGCGTTGTCAGTCTTAACACAACGATTTGGAGACAAACAGCGGCCATGTGCCTATTTTTCAGCTACGTTAGATCCAGCAGCCAAGGCATTGCCTAGTTGTCTTAAAGCTACAGCAGCAGCAGCAGTTTCTATTCGTCAATCTGCCGGAGTGGTACTAGATAACACTCTCATTGTTATGGTACCACATGCAGTGGATACCTTGCTAAACAGGACGAAAATGCAGCATCTTACGAGTGCTCGATTGTCTGGATATGAGCTGACGCTTTTGGCTAGTCATGTGCACATCAAACGATGTAACACTTTGAATCCAGCCACTTTGTTACCCCTTCCGAAAGAGGAAGGTATTCAAGAATGACATGATTGTTTTCTCCGTACTGAGGAGGAGACAAAAGGTAGAATTGATTTGAAAGATACGCCGTTAACGGATCCAAATGGGATCCTATGGGTGGATGGGTCTTGTTTTAAACTCCCGAATGGTGAGACAACTTCAGCTTATGCTGTTACTACTTTGCATACAATTGTGGAGACAGCACGCATCAGACATAATTCAGCTCAGGCAGCCGAACTGATAGCTTTGACCAGAGCGTGTGTTTTGTCTAAGGGAAAGAGAGTGAATGTGTATACCGACAGCCGGTACGCGTTCGGTGTGGCACATAGTTTCAGTCGTTTGTGGAAGGAAAGAGGATTCCTTACCTCCCATGGTACTAAAATACAACATGGTCAATTGGGGACTGATCTTCTTGAGTCACTTGCCTTGCCTACCCAGATAGCAATTGTGAAATGTAGTGCACATAAGAAGATCTCTGACGATGTTGGTCGTGGAAATGCTTTTGCGGACGAGGTAGCGGAAAGGACAGCCAGAGATGCTACGAGTCGCATGTATGTGGCGGGCCCTGCAAATTGGGTCAAGGAAAGAGGGATGTGTGAGGACACAATAGAAAATGTGAGATCGATTCAGGAAGATGCTACAGAGAAAGAGTTGAGAAAGTGGAAAGAAAGTACAGGAATGTTGGATGAGATGGGATGTTGGGTAGAATTGTCAGAGCACCAACGTTGGCTGTTACCAGATGCCTATGTACTGCCTGTAGTTACTATGGCGCATGGTCCAGCCCACATCTGTGCGAAAGGAATATGTAAACTTCTGGCTCCAGTATGGCAGAATGAAGGGATTCCAAAATATGCAGATAATGTAGTGAAGCATTGTATTATTTGCTTGATGTACAATCCGGGAAAGGGAACCCCAACTCCGGCAGGTCATTTTGCTCCCCCGACATATCCTTTTGATATATCGAATATATTCACATGGAGCGATGCAACAATCTCAAATATGTTTTAGTGGTGGTATGTGCCTTTTTCAGATGGATAGAGGCCTACCCTCTGACAACACTGCTTTGTCTACTGCCAAAGTCCTTTTGAAGGAGTTCATTCCTAGGTTTGGTTTGCCGCGCATTGTCTGGAGTGACAATGGAAGTGAATTTGTGGGCCAAGTCATGCAAAAAGTTTGTGCAGGTCTTGGTATAAGGCAAAAGTTCCATGTGGCAAAGCATCCACAGTCAGCGGGTTTAGTAGAATGTTATAATGGCACTCTTAAGCTCAAGCTCGCAAAGATACAAGCCAGCACAGGTCTTGCCTGGCCCGATGCTTTACCTTTGGCTCTTCTGTCCACCAGAACAGCTGTGCATTCTCGTTTGGGACTTAGCCCATACGAGGTGGTTTTCGGACGCCCAGCTAATGTATGGGGAGTCCCTCGCCCTAGAAAATATTCTGATATACCATACCCAATGCTGATTGATTATTTGCACGACCTTACAACTAAATTGCGTGTTCTCCATCAACAGGTTCGGAACGCTTTGCCAGGTCATTCCATCCAACCAGGTGACTGGGTTTGCTTGAAGAATTTCCTAAGGACAAAGAATTTGGAGCCTCGTTGGAGGGAACCTCGACAGGTCCTCCTGGCGACGCAAACAGCAATAAAGGTCGAAGGAAAGAAAAACTGGAAACACAGCGTGCATTGCAAGAAGGTGCCTTTGCCTTTGCCCTTTGATCAGTGGGTCCGTAAGGGTATAAGTGACTTTGAAAACGAAAAGGTTCCTAGGTTCCTACCTTTTAGCGATGCACGCCTGAGTGGAACTCGGTCGGAGAAAGAAGACGATGATATTCTTCAGGAAGCTGTACCACCACATCTCCGCTTAAACACTACAACCCCACAAACATTGTTTCAAGATCAGACTGTACCTGACAAAGTCCGTTATAATCTCAGGCCAAGACTAATTAAGAAAACTTGAGATTCTCTCTTCCATGTAGTTTCTATCCCGGTTGCAGGGTCACGGTAGGAGTCTTGATTGTGACCTGAGTAGTGGCAATAGGCCTGCAGGACGTGCAGTGTCATAGGACTGCAGATAATCATAACCAAGTGATTGAGGAAGATTGCCGTGAGCATCCACTTAGAAGATGGAGACTACATTAGGAGAAAGAGAGAAGAAGAATAAAATGAGAGAAAAATATTTTAAACTAATGTACAGTCGTTGTGGTATAATGTTATGTGTTTTTATATTATTTTGTATTTTATTGGCGTGTATAGGATGGATTGTTTATGCTATGCAGCAAAAAGTTGTCCCTGCTTCTGTCTCTTTGCCTTCTTATTCTACTGTCTCTCCACATCTATTTCATACACTTCCTCAGCACGAATTCATAAGAACAGAATACTACAATAATTCATTTGTTCAGTTATTGCACCAGCACCAATTAGTAATTAATACAACCGATTGTTGGGTGTGTGGACTTATGCCTCATAACACCGAAAAAGGGATGCCGTACTTAGTCCTTCCGTTCTCCTATGAAGGTTCCGCTTGGGCTTATTTTGTAATATTTTCTAACGCATATCAGAGCCGATTTAAACGACCTGTCAGTTCATATATTGGTGGTCCAGATTTTAGTCATAGTTCATTGATAAAGGGAATGGTAGCTATGGCTAAAATCATGGAGAATAGTAAAATTTCTGTTGATGATAGAAAAGCATATACTAATTGGAACGTCACTCATTACATCACTAGCCTTAGTGATAAGGTTAAACAAAGAGAATCTCCACCAATTTGGACTGTACCTCATCAAGGTAATTTCTGCTTACAAATAAATAGTCAGACTGCTAACGCTGAACAAGAGAAGAGTTTCTGTTCCCACACATACATCTACACTTCTCAGAATTCGCTGCCGCTAGTACCATCTCAGGGCACGTATTTTATCTGCCAAGATAGAGCTTATACGTGGTTGCCGACTGGTTTCTCCGGAACATGCTATATAGCTTTCCTTCTTCCCCCTACATATACTGCCTCTTCAACTCACCATAGAAACAGATATGGCAGAGGAATTATTGATTTCAAGGACACAGCAGGACAAGAGGGAGGAGATTTCCTCAAAGGAATTCTTCCTTTTTGGGGTCCAATGGCCAATAGCAGAAACATGAGACAACTGGTTCGTGTTGTAGAGACTACTATAGACATCACTGTAGGAGCCCTAAGTAATATTACAGCTGAACTACAGGCAGATCGTCTTATGACATTACAGGACCAAGTTGCCTTAGATGTTATTCTTGCGGACCGTGGTGGAGTCTGTACATTGATCGGATATAGTTGCTTTATTTATATACCTGACGATGCTCCGACGGTATACCAAGCCATCTCTAAATTACATGTAATCTCTGAATCGATTCATCAGGACGAAGGAGATTGGTCGTTATTGGGATGGTTTTGGGGACTACTGTCAAAATGGGGATGGAAGGTATTAACATTCCTTGGAATGGTTCTGGACATCATTTTCTCTTGTTGTCTCTGTCTGCACTGTAGTCCCGCCATCTGCGGCCTTTGTGCTTCTGTATGCATCCCAAAACCTAAATCACAGAGAACATTAAACTGATGTTACAACAACAGCTTGATGACCTCATGGCCATCGACATCGACTCAGATTAACGCGAGTCTGTGTATTTTGCCTGAGTTCTGGCAAAAGGAGGGTCTGAGGAAACTCGATTTTCGATCTCGATCGTATCGAGCCGCCATTTTGTGCTCCGCCGCCATTTTGTGTTGCCCTCACTCAGGCAGCACAGCGAACGGGTCTTTTCTGCTTTTCCTGCAGCATCGTGTCAAAATAGCATTCTGCCTCTGTTTACAAACTGGTGTCAGGGACTGGCCGAGTCCACTAATCCCTGTCTGGTCTGACTAATCCCTGTCTCAACTATCTGTCGGTTCGCACCATTCTTTCCTGACTTTGTCTTATCCTTTGGCCTTCGCTGTCCTCTGCTCGTATTCTCTCGTTTCACAACTGTCCTCCAAAGCACACAAATGTATCTCGCCACCTGCAAGTCAGTTACTGACACTTTAATGAATTAACCTGTGGGGAGGGACGACAAACACAGTTGGAGGAGTGGCTTCTTCGGGTTACTCGATACTTTATTTCTCAAGTTCTTTTCATTGGTAAAGCCTTGTTTTTGTACTTTTCTTATTGGCTCTTTTTATATACCTTGGGAGTGTTCGTGGTTAATCTGTATGCCATCCATGTACTATAAGAGATTGTGCGCCACGGAGTAAAGTGGCAGTCTCCTGAGAACATACCGAGTGTACTTCTGGGACAACTGTACTTAGCTGCAGCTAATAAATCTGATCTTCTACGCCCAACAGAGTGTCCTGTGTCTCTGTTAGATAAAGCAAGTGGACCCAGGAGATTAAGGCGTTCCCCGCGCCGCCAGACCCATAAGGTTTCTGGTTCTTCAGAGCCAGCGTGACAGCTTTTATTGTAGGCTTATGACATTTACCTGGGGCCACCCTAACACCATGTGTGAAAATTCATTTTGCATGATTTATTTGATGATTCCACGACATCCTAGTAATACCCAGATAATTAAAATGTGGGACCATTTCAAGAATTTTCTTGGCAACATGAATGTTTTTCTTAACTGACCTATGGGGTTTTAGAGACATACATTTGGTCTAATGTTTATTTCCAATCCCTTTCCAGTGCAGTGTTTTAAAAAAAATCTATCTAAAAGATATTGAAGACCCCTCAGCGTCTGCGACACCAGAATAGTATCATCCGCAACAAGCAGTGCTGGAATCCTGAACCCTCAGAGCTTTGGGGAGTCATAACTGCACTTGTTGAGATGGTCAACAACATCATTGATAAAGAGTGAGAACAGGGTAGGTGCAAGCACGCACCCCTGTCTCACTCCTCTATTAATTGGGATTGGCTCAGTAAATTCACCATTCGCATCCCAATGGACCGTAGTGTAGTCACCTTGGTGAACTTGACTATTTGGGCTAGGATGTCTTCTGGGACTCCCTGATTTTTCAATTGTGCCCAAAGCAGCCCCTTTGGGACAAGGTTGAACACTGCCCTTAAGTCTACAAATGCAATACAAATATGGGCATCTTGTATTTTAACATATTTCCATAAGATGCACATTAACCTAAATACTTGATAAAATATTCTGATGCCTGGTAAACTGTTGGTATATTATTTCCGCAGATCCAATTATTACATTTATCCAGAACTTGTCTCGCATAAACTTTCTGCATTGTAACTAAAAGGCTTATTAGCCTATAGTTACCAGGATCGAGTTTACACCCTTTTTTAAATATTGATACTATTTTGGCCCCCTTCCAAGTGGGTGGGACCGGTTCACCTAAAGCAACCGCATTGCTGATTAAGTTAACATAAGGACCCCATACTTATAATTCATGCCTATGCAAATCTCCCGGAATTCTATCCAGCCCTGGAGCCTTACTCAACTTAATAGCGTTACTTGCCTCTAAGGTAAAGTGGATCCTATAAACTGGACAATTGTGTAAACAATTGGTCAATGACCCACAATGATTGTTAGAAACCCCCTTAGTCTCTGCATAGAGGTTGTCAAAGTGTTGAGTCCAGGTGGCAACATCCAAATAACATTCTGAATGGGAGATTGCACCTTTCCTAACATGTGCAATTATTTTCCAGAATGGGAACAAATCTTTTATTTTAGCAGCATTGAGTAAATCATTCCAATTGCCCTCATCCCATTGTCTCTGTGCATAAATTAAGATTTTTTTGTAGCTATCCCTTGCCTCCCTTATTAACTGTACATATCCCTTTATTAAATAATCTAACAGTGATATCTTGGCCTCTTTACATTGATTATTATACCAAGGATTACTCGGTGACTGTCTCGATGTATTTTGTTTACATTTGATAGCATTTGTCAAGGGTGGTCTTAGGGCAGTCAAAATAGATTGATGAATAGCTGCAATTGATGTTAAGGATTGGGCACATTCTACATGGGAACCAAGCACTTCAGAAAATATGTTATATATTTCAGTGATGGTTTCAGCATTATTCACAATATGGGCCCACTTAATTGACCTTCGGTTGTTTCCAAGTGATGGTTGCAGTTGTGGGTTCTTATTGATCTCTAGGAGTATTTCAGTACAGCACCTGGACATTTCTAAACACAAGGGAAAATTATCACTATATTCCTTATCATCAATTTTAAAGGCCATAATTCTATGCTATTCTTCTGTACTGTGTAGGATGTAATCAATCTTAGTCAGAGTATTTCCCCTTTTAAAGGTATATTATGAAGAAAAAATTGTACTTTTGGGCATGATTTGGCAATTACATGCCCGTAGTCCATGTTCTAATATAAAATGTAACAGTTGCATAGCTGCTGTTGAACATAGGACCAATGAACCTGCTACCAATTGTGGGACGCCAATGGCTAAGTCTTCTTCTTCCATGACTAGTTCCAATCCAATATTCAGTTCATATGTACAGTTAAAATCACCACCCACTATAACTATAGCATTTGGAGCTAAACACCTTAGGGCATTGCCCAATACTTCCACAAGTGTGCCTCCAGATTACTTCTTCTTGAACTAATGTAAAAATTGAACAAATATAGAAGTTTACCATAATTTGAGCTTAGGCTCACTCCAACGATATTAGGTGAATCTATTTGATGAACTCTTATTTCAACATCTAAGTTGACTTTTATCCGTAGAACCAATCCCCGTGAGGGTCTACCACTCGGCGAAGGAATCGCTTCAACATAGTAGGTCTTATACCCAAGCTTATCTGGGGGATCTATTACCCAAGTCTCTTGAAAGAGGCAAAGTTGGAAAGGTTCTATATGTTTATTCCCTTCAGGGTTCAGGAGTTTACTTTTTAATCCTGCTAAATTCCAAGAGACCTTATTTACAGATTCATTATTCATTGTTCTTGAGAGGTTAAATACACTAGGGCTTATTTTTCAGATCCCAGAAGTGTCAACTACCTGTGTTATGGATATTTTAGATAATATATGTTATGCCGCCGTCGGAGCTGTTGTCGTCGCATCTCGTAAAGTGTGTCGCCGCTGCAGCATCGCATCAAGCGGAAACGTCTCGCATCATCCAGGAAGTGTCTCGCATCGCCGAAGAAGCGTGCCGCCATCGCAGCCATCGTAGTTGACACATTGCACCGCATCAAGAGAAGAGTCTTGCATCGAGGAAGAAGCGTGTCGCCATCGCAGCCATCGTAGTTGTCGCATTGCACCGCATCAAGAAAAGCGCCTCGCATCCACGGAGAAGTGTGCCGCCGTCGGAGCTACTGTCGTCGCATCGTGTAAAGGGGTGTCGCCGCTGCAACATCGCATCGAGTGGAAGCGTCTCGCAAACATTGGAGAAGAGTGTCGCTGCCAAGGCCGCTGTCGTTGCATCACGTAAAGGGTGTCGCCGCTGCAGCTGAAGCATTGAGTCGAGTCTTCTCGCAACATCGGAGAAGCGTGCCACATCTGGAAGATCTTCACGTCTTTATTTCTTTGCACCAAAAACTTCATCGCATCAACATTGTTGCAACACTTTCGTTGCCCTGCGTGTCGCATCTAAAAGGTACATTGACTTAAAGTGTCGCATTTTAGAACTTAAGAGAACTAAGCAAAATTCTACCATCTAAAGTAACAGTATTCTGTGTTTTTGTCGTTTAATGGTCTTGTGGTAAATCTATATAAAGAATACGTATTTTTGATATAAAACCTGTGTGGTGTCCATCTGTAGTGTTGTCACTTGGTTACTGTATGTGTTCACAAATGCTTTACACACTGCCTGTGAGCTCATGCCAAGCTACCAAGGGGGTGAGCAGGGGTTATTTTAGGAGTGTACCCCTCTACCCTGATTAGAGGCGAGGGTCCCTATTTGTCACAAGTGCATAACTGTGCCAACTAGAGACCCCCAAGTCTAACAATATACTAATTGAGAATCACACCCTTGCATATGATCCCTTAAGCGGGAATCTAAACTTTTGCCTCCTAACTCTCCTACAACTGGCGCTTTTTGCATTATAAAGACAGGTAGAGCATTATCGCAGCCAAACAGGCTCCACCCTCCCACATTATTTAATTCAAGGGACGCTTCTCACAGTGTTCACACAGGGTTTGTTGGGTCAGTTCATAAAATCACTTGCAATATCTGAAATATGATTGAAAATATTCCCTTCCCTTCCCCACTCCCACTCTCACTCCTGCCTTCAAGATTTGAAACAAGCAGTTAGAAGTCAATTCTGGTGCTTTCTAGAGCCCCTTTTTTATGGAGTCAATCCACACCCTCCAATAGTTAACTTTGGGTAAGAGGCTCCGAGGTCTGAAAGCATAGGATTCTCCTACCTGTACCACAGGTCGAAAAAAATAACCCAAGGGTGAAAGACTAATGAGTGAGCCAAGAGCCGACCCATGGATCTCATCTTTTAAAAACTTAGCAGCTGGTATAGGGCTATTTAAGTTCACAGTGACACAGTCACCAGCCCGATTAATGCGTCTATTGGAGATGGCCCTTTTTGCAGGGTTATCCCTAAACTTTTCGCTTCTTCCTCTTATTTTTTACTGACCTGCTGTTGTTAGTTTTAGGACTCTGAGCACTTTATCACTGCTGATCAGTGTTAAAGTGTATATGCTCTCTGTAAATTGAGTTATGTATTGGTATTTCCATCATTGGCATATTTGATTTACTTGTCAGTCCCTAGTAAAGTGCACGGAGTGTGTCAGGGCCTGTAAATGAAATGCTACTAGTGGGCCTGCAGCACTGGTTGTGCCACCCACATGAGTAGTCCTGAAAAGGTACCTCAGACCTGCCACTGCAGAGTCTGCGTGCAGTTTGTAACTGCCAAGTTCACTTGGCAAGTGTACCCAGTTGCCAGGCCCTAACCTTCCCTTTTCTTACATGTCAGTCACCCCTAAGGTAGGCCCAAGGAAACCCAGTGGGCAGGGTGCAGTGTATGTGAAAGGTAGGACATGCCCTGGTGTGTGTGGCATGTCCTGATAGTGAATTACTGCCAATTTCTTTTTTCACTATTGCAAGGCTACCTGTTCCCATTGGACAGAATGGGGAGTTTATTTATAACATTTTATAAACATAACTGACCCTGGGAACAAGGTAGAGAAATAAAGGTTAGTATGCCTGAACTCAGAATCTAAAGATGCATATTTTAGTAAAGGTGATTTTTACATTCTGTGTTTGGAAATAACACTTTTAGAAAGTAGGTATTTTCTTGCTCAGCCATCCAGTCTGCCTCTGCTGGGTTTGTGGATTGACTGTCTGGCTTTGGATGACAGGGGCTGGGAGGAGCAGTGGCTCCAGAGAGTCTGGATGAGTCAGGGCTGGGCTGAATAGACCTGGGCTGTATTCCGAGTAGTGGGAAGAGTTTTCACTAACACCTGAATAGGCCCGTTCTACATTTGGAGTGGTGAGAGGAGATTTCCCTTGCACCTGATTAGGCCCTGTCTGCATTGGACAATGCTGTCTCCATCTCCTGCTGGGAAGCTGCACCAGAGAGGACAGAACTGGTTCTGACTGGGCACAGACACTCTCTGCCTGAGAGGACAAAGGATTTGGGGCTATAAACAGTGGGGCCCCCAAACCCCTGAACTTTAGAACTCTTTTGGACCAAGAAGACTGCCAAGAAGAAGAGCTGGAGAAGCTGTGAGGAGGAACTACCACTTTGCTGAGTGCTTTCCTGTGTTGGCCTGCAGTGCATGCTTCTGTCTTGGGCAGTGAAAGGACTGGACTGAACTTTCTACAACTTCTTTCTTTGAGTATCTCCAAGAGGTTGTGGTAGAGCTTGCCCCCTGTTCAAGAAGTCCCAGGAACAGCAAAGACTTCAAGTTCTTCTGCCCTCAGCACTGGGGACTGTGTGTTTTGTGCTGCAACAGAAGGAAAGGCAACCCGACGCCACTGCCGATTCCGTGTCATGAAGGACCCGACGCAATGCGGCACTGCGACCCTGGTCTCACCGCTGATGCCATCTGATGCCGCCACTGAGCTGTTGCTCACACTGCGACTGGTGGCACCGTACTCCGCACTGCCTCACTTCACGACGCCGCCTTGATATCCCCGATGACGCAGTTTCATGCCTACATCGACATCGCTGCTTGCACCGTGGTTCGTGGGCACCACTCATAAAGTTACATGATGCACTGCCCTCATCCCGCACCACAGCCTTGGTCTACCGACGCCGGTGCCATCGACTCCAGTTCGTCAGCCGACAACAGCATTTCAGCAATGATGACGCCGCTGCTTGCACTGTGATCTACCAGCACAGCGACAAGCACCACATCACTTCGCATGCGACCCTTGTCTCAGCCACCATCTGATGCCGCCATCGAGCTGCTGCTCGCAAAGCGACCTGAGGGCACCGCATGCTGCACCACTGCACTTCACATTGCAGCACCCGACGCCTGCCGATGCCAGCGCTCCTGACTTCAATCACGAGGAGTTCGATCTGCAACACGTGTGACTTCAAGGGCCCGACGACTCCTGCACCGACCTACGGAATTGACGTCTGCGGACACCGTGCTTTCGGAGCTCAACGAGAGGCTGCAAACGCCCTGTATTTCTAAAGGTACTGTTTTGCGGGTCTTTCCAACACCATAGCTCGTCCGCAAGGCCGCAGTCAGCCAGAACTGTTTCAATTTGTTTGTTCACAATGCCGTGATAGCCCCGGATGGAGCTATCGACTTCAAGGAACTGTATTTCAAGGTTATTTTGATAACTGAAGATTTCTATGTACTGTATTGGGGATTTTTATCATTTTTTGTGTTGACGAACAAGTTACTTACCTTCGGTAACGATATATCTGTAAGAATCATTAGTTAGTTAGATTCCTCACCTTAGAATATCCCCAGGCGTCAGGCTGGATCCGGAAAGATTTTTCGTCAGCAATACCCTTGCGCTTCGCTAGGCGTCGTCTGCAGCTCCGCGTCCGTCGTCGGCATCGTGTGCCGGGATGACGTCGTCGGAGTACTTAGACGCCGCCCTCGCGCGCTGACATCAGTTCTTGTACATAGCTTTCTGAACCAGGAACGCAGAGCCATGCAAGAGACCGACACTGGTGCCAAAAAATTCTAGGGCCCTGAAAGGGATAACCTCAACCCTAGATATCGGTTCGCAGAACGGGAAGGATGAGTGGGTCGGTGAGGAATCTAACTAACTAATGTTTCTTACAGATATATCGTTACCGAAGGTAAGTAACTTGCTCATCTGAAAGAAACACGTTAGTTAGATTCCTCACCTTAGAATAGATACCCCAACAATACCAACCCTGGTGGTGGGTCTGCGAACCAAGATCACACCAGAAAGTCCAGGAGAACAGAACAGCCAAAGAAGCCGTCTCTCCGGACTTGGCTGTCCAGGCAATAATGTTTAGCAAACGTGTGCAGCGAGGCCCACGTTGCTGCCTGACAGATGTCCTGCAAGGGGACTCCCCGGCCCAGGGCAGTTGTCGACACTGTGGCCCGAGTGGAATGGGCCCTCAGCCCTACAGGAGGTTCCTTTTTAGCCAAGGAGTAACAAGCTTTGATACACAAAACGACCCACCGAGAGATGGTTCGCTTGTGCACCGCCTGCCCCTTCTTAGTGCCCACGTAGGCAACAAAGAGTTGGTCGTCCACCCGGAACTGCTTAGTGCGGTCCAAATAAAAGGACAGCGCCCGTTTTGGGTCCAGACGGTGGAGCCTCTCTTCCTCTTTCGAAGGATGCGGAGGCGGAAAGAAGGTGGGCAACGTAACAGACTGCCCGATGTGAAAGGCAGTTACCACCTTAGGGAGAAAGGAAGGACGAGTCCTGAGAACAACTTTGTCCAGATGGACAGAAAGAAAAGGAGGCTTAGAAGAGAGAGCCTGGAGCTCACTCACCCTTCTAGCAGAGGTGATGGCTACCAGGAAAGCAGTCTTAAGTGTCAAGAGACGAAGGGGACAATTATGAAGTGGCTCAAAGGGAGCGCACATCAGAAACGTCAAGACCAGATTCAAATCCCACTGAGGCATTACGAAAGGGACAGGAGGAAACATGTAGGTAATGCCCTTAAAGAAGCGAGAAACAACAGGGGATTTGAAAAGAGAAGGCTGATCAGGAAGCCGTAAGAAAGCAGAAATAGCAGAAAGATAACCTTTAAGGGTGCCCAGAGCAGAGCCCTGCAGGGCCATGGAAAGAAGAAAGAGGAGAACCTCAGAAAGAGGGGCGGAAAGGGGATCCACAGCCTTTGCTGTGCACCATGCCACAAATTTGTTCCACCTGCAGGCGTATACCAATTTTGAGGAGGGATGCCTGGCTGCCAGAATAATATTACACACTTCAGGAGGCAAGTCAAATGGCATCAACTCCCGCCGCTCAATCTCCACGCATGGAGGTGGAGGCTGGACAGGTTCACGTGGAGGACCGTCCCCTGCTGCTGCGACAGAAGGTCCTCCTGAAGAGGCAGACGTATCGGGGAATTGATAGACAGAATGAGTAGCTCGGGATACCAGAATCTTCGTGCCCAATCCGGAGCCACCAAGATGACTTGGGCCCGGTCGCGCTTGAACTTCTTCAGCACTCTGGGCAGAAGTGGTATAGGCGGAAAGGCGTACAACAGACCGCAACTCCACTCGCGATGAAAGGCGTCCCGAGCGAGTGCCGCCTTGGAAACTCCAACGCGCAGAACTGCTGACATTGCGCGTTCTCTTTGGTGACGAATAGATCTAACCAAGGCTCTCCCCACTGCTGAAAGAGGCCTTACGCCACATCGGAGTTCAGGCGCCATTCGTGATCCATCATGCACCGGCGGCTGAGTTCGTCTGCTCTGGCGTTCAGAGAGCCCGCCAGATGTTGAACCACCAGGGTGATGTCCTGATGTTCCAGCCATGTCCAGAGGCGCAGAGCCTCCTGACAAAGGGTGCACGACCCCACTCCACCTTGTTTGCTGCAATACCACATGGCGGTGGTGTTGTCCGTGAACACCTGCACTACACTTCCCCGGACAGAGGGAAGGAATTCCTTCAGTGCAAGCCGGATCGCCCTCATCTCCAGAAGGTTGATATGGAGCCGGGACTCCGCCGGAGACCAGAGGCCTCTGATCTCCGCCTCTCCCATGTGGCCCCCCATCCTAGGAGAGACGTATCCACCACCACTACGTGCTCCGGTTGGGGTAGGGAGAGGGATCTACCACTTACCCAATCGCGATCCGTGAGCCATCACTGCAACTGTCTCGCAGTGCCCTCCGTGATCAGGACGTGGTCGGACAGGTTGCCCCGATGCTGGGCCCACTGAAACTTCAGGACCCACTGCAGAGCCCGCATTCGCCATCTGGTGTGATGCACCAACAGGATGCAGGAGGCCATCAGACCCAGAAGCCGCAGCACCAACCTGACCGAAACCCGGGATAGAGGCCGAAAGATGGGAATCAGAGCCTGAATATCCCGGACCCGCTGTTCCGGAGGAAAGGCCCGGAACTGCGCCGAGTCCAGAACCGCTCCGATGAAGAGGAGCTGCTGGGAGGGACTCAGATGCGACTTCGGCACGTTGATGGAGAACCCCAGCGAATGCAAGAGGTCTGCCATAGTCTGGAGGTGGGAGACGACTGCCTCTGGCGAGCCCACCTTCAACAACCAGTGGTCGAGATAGGGGAAGACTGAAACCCCTGATCTGCGCAGATGAGTTGCGACCACCGCCATCACTTTCGTGAACACACGAGGGGCACTGGTGAGGTCGAAGGGGAGCACGGTAAACTGAAAATTCTCCTGGCCCACTGTGAATCACAGGTAACGCCGCTGGGCCGGCAGGACGGGGATGTGGAAATAAGCGTACTGCAAGTCCAACGCTACCATCCAGTCTCCAGGGTCTAGGGCAGTCAGAACCTGAGCTACAGTGAGCATCTTGAACTTCTCCTTCCGGAGTAAGGTGATGACGCTTCTGAGGTCCAAGATAGGGCGTAGGCCCCCTTTGCCCTTCTTGGGAACCAGAAAGTAGTGGGAATAACAACCACGACCTACTTCTGGACCAGGAACGCGCTCGATGGCCCCCTTGGCCAAGAGGACCGTAACTTCCTCCTACAGAAGTTGCAAGTGGTCCCCCGAAATTCAGTGGCACTGCGGTGGCATGGCTGGAGGGGTCGCCTCGAAGGGGAGGGAGTAGCCCCTTCGGACGATTTGCAGCACCCACCTGTCCGATGTAATGGTGCTCCAGTGGAGCAGGTGATGGCGAACTCTGCCTCCCACTGGCGTGGAATGGGCCTGAAAGTTCGGACTAGGAGGGCTTTGAGGTGGATGCTGCTGGGGTAGATGTGGACGGACCGGCACATTGTCCCCCAGTACCGCCTCAGCGGAATCCACGTCCGCGACCGCGCGAAGGTTGGTTCTGCGGCCTATGGCTAGTTGGACGTGAGGGGGCGCCCCTCCCTTGGCAACGAAAGGGACGAAAAGTGGAAGTTTGCGGGCGTGGGGCGGAGAGGCTCAAGGACTTGGCCGTAGCCCTGGAGTCCTTAAAGTGCTCCAGCGCACTATCCGCTTTGTCGCCAAAAAGGCGACTGCCATTGAAGGGCATGTCCATGAGGGTGCTCTGGACATCCCCAGAAAAACTTGTGGACCGCAGCCAGGCGTGGCGACGAAGCGCCACCGTGGTAGAAATTGCCCTACCCAGCGAGTCCGTAGTGTCCAGTCCACATCGGATTGCATGCCGCGCTGCATCCCGCCCCTCGGCAAGAGCCTCGGCGAGCCGTGTCCGGGCCTCCTCTGGGCACTGGGGCAGCACGTCCTCCACCGTATCCCACAGGGAGTGGGAGTAACGGTCCAAAAGACAAGCAGTGTTAATAGACCGCAATCCCAAACTAAGGGAGGAGAACAGCTTCTTACCAAACTGTTCTAGTCTCTTGGATTCCCGATCCGGGGGAGCGGACGGGAAGGAGGTTTGGGAAGTAGAGGCCTGGATAACCAGGCTCTTGGGCATGGGGTGCATGGACAGAAAACTGGGGTCGCCCGGTGCAGGGCAGTGGCGCCGGGCCACGTTCCTGTCCACAGGAGGTACTGTGGAGGGCTTGGACCAGGTGCCCCTCAGAACGTCAACCAGTGCTTCATTATACTGCAGCAGAGGCTCCGAGGAGCTTACTGACGGTTGGAGCACTTCAGTGAGGAGGTTAGTCATCACGGCCACAGCAGGTAGCTCCAGCCCTAGGGCTTCGGCCGCCTTGCGCAGGACCACAGAAAATGCAGCACCTTCCTCCGAAGCCACGGTCGGAGGAGAGATGAAGCCAGTGTCAGGGGAGGTGTCAAGACCACTGGCATTCCCCCAGCTCAACTGCCCAGTCCTGAGATAACTGGCCCTGCCGGGCCAGAGGGTCCTCAGACCCCTCCCAGTCATCACCGTCATCCGATTCCTGGTATACAGGTGGAATGATCGGAGCCGGGCGGAAGATGAAATGGCCACCCATTGGCGTCGGGTGCGGCGCCGGCAGGCGCCGCTCCGACGCTGGGCCCAGACCAGGACTAAACTGGGGAACGGCGTAGTCCGGGGATGGCGCCGGGGGTGGCATCGAAGGAGTCGGCGCCAGCGGAGGGGTCGTGAGGTCGACCGATGCCGACTGGGGACCAGGCCTGGATCCCCCGTGGACCTGCGGCATCGGGACCGGAGTCGATGATGGGGCCATGGCCGGAGCCGCTGGCTCGCTAGGCCTCCCAGTCGAGCCTGCGGGCCCGAAGGCGCACCGGCAGGCGTCGACAGCGGAGCCAGGTTTCTCATGGCCATGAGGAAAGCACTGACCTCTGCCAGAGTCGCGTCAGTCCCAGGGACCGGAGGGTATGGGGACGGACGGGACCCCTGCGGCTCCATCGGAGCCGTGTGGATGGTGCCGCCCCAACCCCCAGCCGAGTCGCGCGACTGGCGAGGGGAGTCAGAAGAGCGATGTCGCTTCTTCGACTTCTTGCAGTGCTTCGACTTACCCGATTTCGAAGACTTCGACCCCGATGAGCGGTGGTGGCTGCGGCTCCTCGACCGGTCCCTCGACCTCCTCCTCGACCGGGACCTGGAGCGGCGCGGAGCCGACTGCCGGTACTCGAGTAGCTTGTGGGACCGCTCCCGCCTAGCTTTCGAAGTCAAGGCCCGGCAGCCGAGGCACACCTCAGCGTCGTGGTCGGCTCCAAGGCAATAGAGGCACCGGCGGTGGTGGTCCGTGACCGACATCAGTCGGTGACAGGAGTCACGGGCCTTAAAACCAGGCATCCCTACCGGCCCCAGAGTCGATGTCGACAAGAATAGAACCAAAAGAGTTTGAAAAAGTTTAGTCAAAAAACGACTAAAAGGGTATGCTCTTCCCGGATCGGCGCTTACTGGCGCGGAAAAAAGAAGAACTGACGTCAGCGCGCGAAGGCGGCGTCTAAGTACTCTGACGACGTCATCCCGGCGCACGACGCCGACGACGGACGCGGAGCCGCAAACGACGCCTAGCGACACGCAAGTGTATTGCTGACGAAAAATCTTTCCGGATCCAGCTTGACGCCTGGGGATATTCTAAGGTGAGGAATCTAACTAATGTGTTTCTTTCAGATTTAAGTATATAAAAATATTGGATATTTTTCTAAACTGGTGTGGTGTCCTTTTGTAGTGCAAACACTGTATTACTGTTGGTTATGTGCAAATGCTTTACACACTGCCTCTAAGATAAGCCTGACTGCTGTTGCCAAGCTACACAAAGGGTGAGCAGGGGTTATTTTAGGAGTGTAACTCCCTTATCCTGACTAGAAGGAAGGGTCCCTAATTGGACAAGGTGCAAACCATTGCCAACTAGAGACCCCCCATTTCTAACAGCTTCCATTCCCAATCTAAGGTACTCAGGTTGTTAGTAAGATGGAATTGGCCAATGCAGAAGAGAAATTCCCGTTTTGTGTGAGCCAGTGCAGACATTTGTTAAGCAAGTCCTCCTGTGATTTATTTTGCCCCTTCCTTAATGGTGGTACACCAGACATGATAACAATATACGGGCATGCTGAAGGTGCAAGTTTATGAACTGAGGTTTGTGAGGCTGGTCAGTGGTCTAGGCCAAAGTGATTCTCCAGGAGGTCGTTGGAATTTATCTGCATCCTCGATGCTGACCAAGAGCTTTGGATTGGTTGGGACTGGTTAACTTGACAAGCTTAAGCTGTTGTAGATGCCCTCTAAGTATCAATGTGAAAGTTTCCATTTAGGCAAGGGTGAGTGGGTATCAGAGCATCAGGTTGTGATGTTACTTTTACTCCTGTCCCATTTTGCACAGCCTTTGTTGTCACTGATGAATTGAAAATATCTCTACACATATGCTCCACTGCTATAATTTGCTCAACTAGGTTCGTGAGTGCAGTTTGAAGGGTGGATTTCACTTTGGGTATGATATCTCCCACCAGGTTTTCCACCCATCCTAAGTTGGATCCCCCCCCGAAACTTGCTCACAGGCCAAGGTTTTACAAGTAGTCAGAAGCTATAGATTTTTGCCTAGTGGTGATGTTAGCCTGGTGGTGTGGGTGCAATCCGTCTTTTCTCGGCTGACTGTAACACTTCCATGCCTCTTTCTTCCATCAAGGAATGCCCATAGCTCATATCCATCCTTATATTGTCTACATCGTTGGGGACGCTACCCCTGCCCTCCTCCACCTTGTTTTAAATCCACTTGATGCTAATTTGAGTAGTAGATAAAGCTTCTGGAGCGGAGCGATGGACATCTGTGAGAGTCGTCTCTGTAAGCTCGATCTCCGTAGTCACCACCTCTTTAGCTTGCTGTAACATACGGTCTGTTGATGTAACCTTACCAGTTGAAGTTGGTAACTGGCCCGAGTGCAGCCCACCGGGGCATTTCCATTTCGCCATAGTTGTTTAATAGATAAAAGTAGTGGCTACTGATTTAGTTAGGGTGGTTATGGCTGCTCTATGTTAGACCTTTAAATAAATAAATTGAGGCGAGTGTTAAATGTCAGAGTGGGTCAATGTCCCCTAAAGTAGCCGGTCAAGAAAATGGATAAAACTTACAGGTGGTTCGCTCACCCTTTGTCGTTACACAGGCGTGAGATAGGGGGTCCGCCCTTATCCGGCCACTGACGAGTGCTGTGTGAGCCCCTGCTACAATTATACGTTTCTCTTGGTGCAAGAGTGATGGCAATGTCCTCAGGGGCAGTGTGAGGCTTGTGATCCTTGCCCTGCTCCACCTTGCATAATGCAGTCAGTCAATATTGTGGTGATTGGGCCCTCAGGCCCTCATGTATAGAAATGAAGGACGCAGACACCGGATGACTGGTTCAGTAAACTGGCCACGAGCACGTGCGCTCGGCCCCTTTTATTGACAGGGTCACCTGACTCGTGACGCCTGTGGTGGGTGGGTGTTCAGTGTGGGTTACAGTAAAGTGGAACACTAGAATGTATCCAGCCGGATACTACATCCCTCCCAAACTTTGATGAAAGTTCAACCAAAATGAAGTCCGAACCTGTGGGAGTAAACACAAGTTACAAATAAAACATAAGTTGGTGATCAGGACTTCCACGTAGTCTTTTTGCTGATGGTCAACTGCCGGCGAGGGTGTTCTGACAGCCGGGACCACTCTGTCTCCTTGGCACAATGTCCGAGTGCTCGATGGATGCGTGATTTGGGACTTACAACGTGGAAGTGCGCTTCACAGTCTCTTTCTTGTACCGCCGTCGGTGGATGTGTGGGTGGAATGCTGGTGGACCCTCGTTATTCGACTTTCCGCTGTATGCCCTGGTAGAGGTGTTTCCTCCAACTAGTAGTTGTCTCCGTACAGGACTCCCCGTTGCAGGATATCCCTCTCACGGATACCCCTCTCTCGTGGGTGTCCCCTCTCACGGGACGACCCGGAGGCCCTTTTGTTGCCAGGCTTCCACTGGAACGGTTGACCGCGCCTGGTCGCTCCAATCGCGTTGGAGGAGTCGCTACGGGTCCTCTTTCTGTGTCCGAAGTTCCACCTAAAAGGGTGCTGTTGGCACTTGGTCCTTCGCGCTCTGCCTCTGTTCTCCTAGGATCTCCAGAGCCAGCTTCAACAGTCCATCTCTCGTCTTGGGATCCGCTGCCACCGGTGTCCCTGAGGCCTCTGCCCCTTGGATGTCCACGGTCCTGTTTCCGTGACGTCCCAGAGGTGGTTGTTACCAACGGACCGGCCTGCTCGTCTCTGTCATCCCCGGGTGACCTTCGGGTTAGCGCATCGACGTATACTCCCAGTGGGGCTGATGTTGTTTTCCAGGTACTGGGTCTGGGTGTCCATGCACCTTCTCACTCCCCTCTTCGGGTACTCCTTCCGGTGTGTGTGTTGATCTGTCACGCACACCTCTGTGCTCTTCTCCTTTCTTCTTCGGGTGTTCTCCTTCTGGTGTGTGCGTGTTGATCTGTTACGCACACCTCTGTGCTCTTCTCCTTCCCTCTTCGGGTGTTCTCCTCCTTCCACTGCGACGTGGTCCAGTCTTCCTGCCTTTTGCTCGTCCTTACCAGGCTTCCTCGTGTAGCGTGCACTCTACGCGTTTCCCTCTGGTCTTGTCCCGCCACTAGGACACTGTCTTCTTTTCGCTCTGCGACTGGACCAATCATCGCGACCTTCTGTCTCGTAGTTGCTTCTGATGTTGAGTGACGTTACTGGACCTCTTTTCCTACTCCTCCTGGTCCTCTTTGTGAACCTCTCATGGGGTCCGCTTCACTGACGTCCCTCCGGACTTCCTCTTCTCCCCAGCTCTGACCTCTTGGCAGGTCAGTGCACTCTCCGACCTCTTGTAGGTCTACCTCCTCCTTACGACCAACTGGTGGTCAGCGTCGTCCTCCTTGCGACCATCTTGCTGGTCGGCTTCTTCCTCCTTGCGACCATCTTGATGGTCGGCTTCGTCCTCCGCGCGACCATCTGGGTGGTCGGCAACCTTCGCGCGACCATCTGGGTGGTCGGCAACCTTCGCGCGACCATCTGGGTGGCCGGCAACCTTCGCGCGACCATCTGGGTGGCCGGCAACCTTCGCGCGACCATCTGGGTGGCCGGCAACCTTCGCGCGACCATCTGGGTGGCCGGCTTCACGAGGTGCGTCACTTCGTGCGACTACCTGTGTTGGCGGAATCGTCGAGTGCTGGTGCCTGCTTCTCTTCGTACCGTCGCGGTACATCTTCAGAGTCGCGTTGCTCCTTGCGCTGTGTGATTTCTTGATGTGGTGGCTTCTTGGCGCCACTGGGTGTACTTCTTCATCCTTAGCCCGCCAGTGTCGGATTCTTGCTGCGCGCATCCTCGTCAGTGGGTTCCTCTTCCTAGGCGCTGCTGTGTACCTTCCGCGTCCGGGGTACATCTGCGCTGAGTCCTTTAGTTCGCTCGAGGGTTCCGCTCCACTTGATGCGGCGACAGCACAGTCCTTGCTGGGGTGGATGTGGCTTGACACCATTATTCTTTCACCTTGTCTTGCTGTGGGATGGCGCGGCATCCCGGTGACACACTCTCTTCTTCCTGCGCTTCTGGCGCATTCCTGCGCGCCTCCGTCGCGTTCCCGTGCACTCACCATTGTGCATCAGTCTGACCTTGCGGTGCATGCCTCGCTGCCTCTCCTCCATGCCTCTCTATTCCATTCCTGCAGCTGGTGCAATGCTGCTCTCCGGCCACTAGATGGTAGTGCAGGGTTTTCCCTTTACTTCCCTCAGCAGCAACCTTCTCTGCTGCAAACCTGTTCTTCCTTGAGTGTTCTTTCATTTTCCAGGCTCCGGTGGAATGCAGAGGGCAGGAGCCACAGCCGAGCAGTGTAGTGCAGGACAGGGGCTGGGCAGCAGGTAAGTTATTTCTTCCTTTATGTATTTGTTGAGGCAGAGGGGCCACAGACATTGACAGCGCTGCACAGGGGACGATGAGGCATCACCAACTGGGGGAGAAATGCTCCTTGTGTGGGTGACGGCTGGCGCAGTGTCTTTACACTGCTTTCTTCGCCTTAGTTTGTGCTGGAACAGCACAGCTGACCTCCTGATTGGCTTTTCTCGCTACCCGCCTGTAGCGGTCTCCTGTTGGGGCACCTCGCGCTCTTTGCGCTTGTTTGAACCTCGCGCTTCGAAGCGCCTAAGAATTGCTATCTGTTCCGCTCCCCCCCGCAGCCGGCCTCCTCGTTGCTCGGGGCCCTGCGGGGGTGTGTGTGCCAGTGCCGCTCTCCTTCGCCAGCGCTTGTCGCCTCCCGCGCTTGAGCGGCCACGGGCCGGTGCTGTCCCTTCTTTGCTCCACGGAGCTGTCCGCCTGCAGTGCTCCGCCCCCCGCAGCCGACTCACACGCGTCGCGGGACGCGAGGGGGGGCTGGAGCACACACACACTTGCCGGTGCTCGCTTTCGTGTAGGTCCCCCCCGGCAGACCTTCGCTCTTCTCGGGCCGCGCGGGGGAAAGGGGTACTAGTGCCTCACTTCTCCGGCCGCGGGCCGGACGCTTCCATTTCTTTTCCGCACCCCGCCGCAGCAGCCTCACCTTTCATACGTTGCGCGGCGGCGAGTGAACGCTACTGTTGTTTCTCGACCGCGGGTGGGCTCCGCTTTGTTACCTCACACCGCGCCAGCTCGCAGTTCTTCGTGGGTGCAGGTACAACGGGCACGGCTCGTCTTCGTCGCGGGTGGGCTCCGCTGCTGCGGGGTGGGCACCCGCTCGGCTTATACTTCCCTCGCCACTCGGGGCACTTCAACGCGGCCATGCGGGTGGGCTCCGCGTGGTACAGGCGTCTCGCGGGGGTCGCAGCCGATGCGGGTGGGCTCCGCTTGGCGTGCGCTTCACCACGGGCACCTCGGCAGGCTGAACGGGGTCGGGGTGGGCACCCGACTTCGTCGTGTTGCGGGTCACGGTGCCGCGGCCGATGCGGGTGGGCTCCGCTCGGCTCGCTCTTCTCCCCCCCAGGGCTCTTCCACGCAGGGGGGGCAGATCAACTCAGGCCCATGAGGTGTGAGGTGGGCTCTCAGACACCTCGCTTCCCGCCGGGGCTCTTTGCACGCCCGCAGGTGATCAGGCGCTGTCTGTGCCTGCTGGGGTTGACACGCCGACAGCTCTCACCCCTCTTTCATCCTTTTTTTTTTTGTTTGCTGGGCTGCTGCACGCCAGGGCACAGCCCCCTCGTCGCCAATGTGGTGATTGGGCCCTCAGGCCCTCATGTATAGAAATGAAGGACGCAGACACCGGATGACTGGTTCAGTAAACTGGCCACGAGCACGTGCGCTCGGCCCCTTTTATTGACAGGGTCACCTGACTCGTGACGCCTGTGGTGGGTGGGTGTTCAGTGTGGGTTACAGTAAAGTGGAACACTAGAATGTATCCAGCCGGATACTACATCTATGGCCATTCATCCCCAATAGGTACTGGAGCTGATGGCGTGATAGCGGTCCGGTTCGCTCAAAGGGCCGGGTATACAATTCCCAGCCTGAGGTTACCTCACGGCTATGGTGCTCTCACGCCGCGACATTGTTTTCAACTAGGATAATGGCTACACCCCTTATGGACTCGGCAGGCAAGCTGTGTCAGCACCACTGCTCCTGCAGGGCCACCAGAGCTGAGAGAAGAGAAGCAGACAAGCCATCCTGGGGCTCCCACTGCCAGTGGTCATGAGCCTCCAGGTGAAGGAACACCGGGAGACCCAGGGCCCGCTGCCCAGAATAGCAGGAGACACAGAGCGGAAGGCCCCAAGATGACGGGCACAGTTCAACAGCGCTGCGACCCACTGGTGCCATGTGGATGCCCGTAGGCCAGAATCAGGTTTTCTCCCCTGGTACCAGAAACCCATGACATCCGTTAGGGCAGGTACCCCCCATCCCGTTGCTGGGTGCAGGCTGAAATGGCAAACAGGGATCCGGTGACACAAAGGAACGCAACTTACAGCATTACTCACTATAAATTTAATTTCTCATACAAGTACATTTGTCATATGATTTTCTATATATGCCAATAAATTCTTTAAAAAAACACAACTGATTTGCATTGACATTACACTAATATGCTAGATGTTCTTAGTCGCATGTTGTTAAACAGGAAATCTAGTGGCTTTCTTTGCAATGTAGGAGGGTTTATAAATGGCTACCTGCAGGCTTTAGTTCTCGGTTTACCAATCATAACCAACGATTTATAGAGGTTTAAAGGCTACGGTTTTGTGTTCCGGCATTCTATCAGATCCCATGAGTATTGCCAGGGGCACCCAACAGGGGTGTCCTCTCTTACTCCAGTCATTTGCAATATATATATATATTTAAATATATATCCAGCCTTATGTCCAAGCTTTGGGAATGGCCAAATATATCTCTCCAAATACTATTAGGATGACGTAGAGATCTTGACCTCTGCCAGGACCTCTGCCTTGACGGCAATAGATGCAATTGCTAGTCAATTTGGTCCTGTCTCAGGGTACAAACTAAATATAGCTAAGACTCAGGTCTTCTCTAATGTCACTGACCTGTGACAAGACAGACGCTGGATATGCTCTGCAACATATTTAGGTGTTGAGCTGTCATTTGAAATGGAAGAAATAATTCAGTCTAATTATGGCCAATTGTTCACGAGGACGGAGGGGATATTCAATAAGTGGAATAGACTCCATCTGAGGATAATTGGGAGATATATTCTCATTACAATGCTAAAGCTGCCTCAATATCTTTAGCTGTTTAGATGAATACCTCTCTATCTACCTAAAATCTTTTTTACAAGGCTTGAGCCATCTTGTCAGAAAGTCACCTGGAGTTATCGCAGGCCCAGATCTAATATTCAGTTACTTCAATCACGACATGTGAAAGGGGAGGTCTGTCGTTACTGGGTTTGAGGGTTTATTATGTTGCTGCATTCATGTCCCGATTAATGAAGGTAATGGGGAGGGAGCAGTGGCTGCAGGGACATATGTTCCCAGAGTATCTACCACGGGGTGAGGTCATTGTGCCCGCAGTGGAATCACTGACATGATCTAGTTTAAAAGAACTATGTTTAAGACCCTATGAGTCTATCACTCTATTTTGTCCAATCTTAAAAAACACTGCCAGATATCACCCTGTGGAATCCATGTACACACTTGGGCTATAGTCCCAACTGGCCTCACCAAGTGCATGAGATCTTCTTGACATTGTGGGAAAGGCTCTCAACTCCTCACATTAGGGCAATTATTTGAGGGAGGTATATTTCTCTTTTGTGTGACTGTGCAACAGAAGATCTCTCTTCCTCGTGTTCGATTTATTTTCGGTATTTACAGCTTCAACATTTTTTGGGTAATGTGAAGTCAGAAGATTTGTGCTGCAGTAAGAATAATTTTATAGACTATCTGGTGAAGTGTCCTCTTAAGGATCTATTAGCCTGGCTTATAGGATTACTCCTTTTCAGTCTGGAGTGCATAAGTGGAGCCGACATCTGGGGTCAGAGATCCCCGTTGAGGATCTCAGGTATACTGATCTACTCACACAGAGAGTCCTAAATCTTTCCAGAATCAAAGTCCATCATTTTAGTTTATTAATTACTTTTATCTTACACCCTATCATCTTTATAATATGAAGGTCAGGCAAGATGCAAAAAGCTTTTGCTGTATGTCTGAGCAAGCAGAAGTGGTCTACACCTTCACTCCCTGCCAGTCATTCAAGCCAATCTGGGAGTCAGTCGTAGAGATACTGAACAGGACTTTTCAGACCAACGTCTCCAGGGACTCAAAGTTAATATTATCAGGACACTCTCCAGGTATCCCATCACATCTAGGAGGTATACGTTTTTTTGCAATAACCCTGGAAAGATTAGCATTGGGCTGACACTGGCTGCATAAGGAACACCCTTATCCTATGGCACAAATTTGTGAACACTGGTTTTCTGGAAATGTACTTAGTTGATATTGAGGAGCGTAAGGGGCAGGCTAAGGAGAATCTGGGACCTAATGAGGGTGATGTTGAGCCGTTTTCGTCAGTCATCATTAGTCTGGCTTATTCTGCTCTGGTCGTATATTCTGTATTATAGGACAACTAATGCAATTTTAAAGAATGTTTACGTTTATATTATTGTCTCTTTGTTATTAATCTTTGATGACTTTTAATCTGCACAATTGGTATATTGTTACTTATGTGCTTTTATGGTCATATTGTTATACAATGAATAAAGTTCTTTGAATTGAATTGAGCTGTTTTCGGACAGATCAGGGTTGATCATGACCTAGTACTATCATCAATCAAATCAAATATTCTCTCGTTTAACTATGTTGCAAGTTTTAATGATCAGTTGCACCCTGCATCATAGTTATTGCTTTGTGATTGTAGTGCATCCCTTGGCTCGGGTATTGAATGTATGTCGATTCTACGCAAACCATTTGTTAGCATGCTTTTAGTGCGATGTTTTTACATCGCAAATGCCATTTACTTTGCATGTTTTTATTGCAAATGTTTTTATTTCGTAAATGCATTATAATGTACTAAAAATGATTTTTGTACGCAGAAAAATTAGTACGCATACCACTACAGCTTGTTTTTGCTCCTTATAATTTATATTGTCCTTACCTAATCAGCTATGTTACATGCTTCTCTTCCTCCACTCGCCGTTCCACTGTATGACGTATTGACGTTGATGCGTGTACGTTTGGATCTTTCTTTTCTTAGTAATAGAAAACGGACATTTGTTTCCATTTAAACAAATGTAAAACTGTGAGAAAATAATTTATGCACACAGAGAGTACGGGAGTCATCCCAGCTCAGAGCCGGCTGCATGGGTAATTCAGTCACGCCCGTTCTGCCCGAGCAACCAGTCAGCCACGGAGGTCTCTGCCCAGGCACCCGGCAGCAGTCACTTGAGTCGTCCTTTTTTTTTAAACAAATTTTATTGTGTCAATTTGACTATCACCACACAGAGCTCTGTAATCCAGAGGCGTCTGCCATATCTCTTATACATTTACATGCAGGCAAATGACAATTGTATATTCAACCACCCTCAATTACCCTTCCCGCAACTCCCCCCTCCCCCCAACACCCTGTGATTGCACTACCTCCGCCTAAACCCACTCTCCCACTTCCATCCATCAAGTTCCCCCCTTACATTACTCCCACCCCCACTTGCCCCCCCCCATGGCCACTGACTCCTATGAACAAGTACCCCTATGGGTTGATCTCCCCCTCTACCGGGGGCTCTAACCAAATTCCCCGAAAGTCTGCCCACCGTTTCCAGATCTTATAATGTTTGCGTGGGCACCCCCTGGCCACAAATACAGGCTGCTCCAGCCCCATACAAAAATACAATCTGTTTTTCCATCCCGTCAGAGAAGGGGCTCGTGACGCCTTCCACTCCCTTGCAATATCCCGCTTGGCCAGGGTAAACCCCAACAACATAAGATGACGTTTGCATACGTTACCCCCTATATCCTCCATGTGAAGTATAGCCAGCCGCGGTGATCGGGGGAGCTCCCACCCCAACACTTCCGAGACGCACGCCAACACTCCCTTCCAAAACTTATCTAAAGATGCGCACTGCCATATAGTGTGCAGGAATGTGCCTTCCTCCCTACCACACCGCAGACACTCTGGGGAAGCAATCAGTCCCGCCCGCCACAGCCGTGTCCTCGTGAAGTACACCCTGTGGAGGTACTTAAACTGGACCAAACGGAGCTTCATGGCTATTGCTGCACCTCGCGGCGCTGCCAGCACCTCCCTCCAGTCCTCCTCCTCGAGGGCACCCACATCTGCCTCCCAATCCCCCCGAAGTTTTCTCAGTGTGAGGGAACTGTGTATGACCAGGGATTGATATATCCTGGAGATCTTTTTATCCTGTAGATCCCACATGAAGACTTTCGCCTCCAGTGGGCTAAAATCGGGAAGCGACTCCAGGCCCACCAAATCGGGCGAGAGGGCGTGCCGGAGCTGGAGATATCGAAAAAATGGCTCTCTTGGCATATGGAACTCCCTCTGTAAATCCTGAAAAGATTTCAGTGTTGTCCCTCTATGACATCACCCAGTGTTGAAATGCCAATATCGTCCCATCCCTTGAAGCCCTGTAGTGCCGCCACTTGGGGCAGGCACCCGTTATGCCACAGGGGGGTCCCCCGTGTCAGGGTTTGCCACCATCCCATACGTTGCAAAGCCTGCCTCCAGATCTGGAACACTACCCGTGTGGCCGGTGGCAGCGCACCTCTGAACGATGCCGAGTATAGGAGCGTATGCAGCGTGTGACGCCCCATAAGCTGCCTCTCCAGCGCATACGCCGGATCCCCCCGGTCCCCATACCACCATTCATTAAGAACTAACAAATGCGAAGCTTGGTAGTATAATAGGATGTCCGAGGTCGCCAGCCCTCCACAATATGTGGACAGGAAGCACGTTCGTATAGCCACGCGCACCCTACCCCCTTCCCACAGGAATTGTCCGAGCACCGAATTCACTTGCCTAAACCAACTGGGCTGGATACGGTATGGGTGATTCTGTAGCTTATATAGGAGCCGAGGGAGCGCCACCATCTTAAATATTGCTGATCTCCCATACAGAGTCAGGGGCATACGAGACCAAGATTTAATGTCTGAGCGGACGCGCTCCCACACCGGAGCCACATTCCGCTCCCATGAGACCGCTGGCACATCCGTCAGAAACACCCCCAGGTACTTCAGGCCCCCCGCCGCCAACTGAACTGAGGATGCCCACGCGCCTACTCTCGTGCGCTCACCCAGCGCCCACAAGGTGGACTTGCGAGGGTTCATATACAAACCCGACGTTTCCCCAAAGATTTGCATGGTGCGCAGAAGCCGTGGCCCTGTCCTGTCCATATCCGTAAGAAGAAGTAGAACATCATCTGCATATAGCGCAATCCGATCGGACAGACCCGTGGTCCATTCAAATCCCCAGACTTGCGCGTCCATGCGTATCCACCTAGCCAATGGCTCCATAGCCAGAGCGAAGAGATACGGAGACAAGGGGCACCCCTGCCTCGTACCGCGCCCCAAGGAGAAGGTAAGAGAGGACGCCCCGGCCACCCGCACCGCCGCCGTGAGCTCCGTGTAGAGGAGCGTTATGTATGAGAGGAAGCGGGGACCCAGATTGATTCTACGTAACAATGCGAATAGGTACACCCAGCTGAGGGAGTCAAATGCCCTATCCAGATCTGCAAGTAGCAAAGCCGCCGGCTCGACCGTCATCTGTATGGCTGCCACCGCCACCTGCGCCCTCCATATATTATGTCTAGTTGCCCACTGGGGCATAAATCCCACCTGGTCCGGGTGCACTAATGCAGCGATATGAGGCAAAAGACAATTTGCCAATGCCTTCGCCAATATTTTAGCCTCCACATTTAACAGGGATATGGGGCGATAGGAGGCATGTTGATCCGGGGGCCGACCCGGCTTATGGAAAACCACCACTTCCGCGTGCCTCCAATCTGCCAGGAGCACCCCCCTTTCCCTGGCCTCCTCCACGACTGCTCGATAATACGGGGCCACTTGTGTACTGTACCGGCGGAAGAATTCACTAGGAAACCCATTGGGTCGCGGTGCCTTTCCTGAGTTGAGCTCCCCCAACGCCACACCCAGCTCCTCATCTGTCAAGGGGGCCTCCAACTGGTCCCTCACCTCATCTGACACCCCTAGGGGAGGCAAGTCCGCAAGGAACTTATCTATGGTGGCACCCGATAAACATTCCCGCGGGGCGTACAGTTCTGCAAAATAAACAGCAAAGCTCTCAGCTAAAGCTGGGGGATCTGTAATCAACCTCCCTGCAGAGTCCCGTATACCCGGTAGTTCCTGGGCATGGAAGGTGCCCTGACAGAGACGGTGCAGCATTTTACTAGACTTGTCCCCCCATTGATATACTCGGCTACGCGTCGCCAGCCAGATCTGACGTGCCTCATCCATTAACAGGGCACCCGCTGTATGCTGTGCATATAGTAGTTGCCGCACGTTGTGATCCCTCCCAGTCCCTTGACACTGACGTTCAAGGGCCTCAACTTTCGCCTCTGCTTGAACCAGTTCCTCCCTACACCTTCTACGAGCCGCCACACACCAAGATATATCAACTCCACGCAGGGTGGGCTTCATTGCTTCCCACAAGCTCGCAGCACTAGCGACCAATCCCTCGTTCTCCGACAGATACCGAGTAATCGCCTCACTTATGTGGGCCCCATACTCTGCATTTTGCAGGTGCCAGGTGGATAATCTCCAACGGAACTGGTGCTTCCCCCTACCGAGACAAATCTCAATGGATACCGGAGAGTGATCCGACAGGCCACGAGGCAGGATTTCTGCTGCCACCACGCTAGCACGTCCGCCCGAGGAACAAAGATGTAGTCGATCCTAGAAAGCGAGTGATGAACCGCTGAGAGGTAAGTGTATCCCTGCCGATCGCCCTGTTTTCGCCTCCATACATCTATCCAATCCATTCCCATAGCTAGCGAGTGTAGTTTCGTGGGAATACTACCCCCGGGGTTACCCCCAGTTCTAGTCCTGTCTTTAGACAGATCCATCACATCATTCCAGTCCCCACCCACTCCGGGTACTCCATCCAGCATATCTACGCGCAGGGTGAGCAGCTTCTCTACCAGGTTCCACTGTAATGGAGGGGGAGCATATACACTGCCCAGGGTTAGGGAATCCTCCCCAATTCTACCGCTGATAAATAGATACCGCCCCTGTGGATCAACCCACTGTCGTATGTGTACATATGGAACCCTACGGTGTATCAGGATCGCCACTCCTCTCGAGCCCCTTGTGAAGCCAGCGTGGAATACCTGCTGGAAGCCATATCGCTTTAAGCATAAGGCCTTTGTTCCCAACATTTGCGTTTCCTCTAGCATCAAGACATCCGCCCCTGCCCTCTTTGCCTGATGAAGTATCGCCCCACGCTTGATTTTGTCCAGGGCCCCCGTACGTTCCAACTAATAATCCGGAGACAGCCCGGTTTTAAGTGGCTATCCTGTGGCGTTCCTGTCATGATAAGATATATATCTCAGCCCAGCAAATTGAGAATCGTGATGGTGCAGTGGTAAAGTACAGGTGTCCAGCGAGAGTGCGATCTGAAAACTAAAGCAACCCCTCCCCAACAAACCCCCCACCCCATACCTCAAAAAACCATGAAGTATCTGTCGCGGCGGGATCGGGCCCCATCCCCAACAGGGGGATGAGGTCTGCCCCGACCAATGGATCGCCAACTCACAGCCCATATCCGCTAAGTAAGTCCCCCACCCCCACTGTCGTGGCCGAGAGACCCACCCATATCGTATCTCCCCCTAAGTAAACAGCTGCCTCGTCCCCACAATGCCCCACCAACATCCTATATTAGGGTTCAAGAGTCTGGCGCCCTGATACAGAGCTCCCCCGAGGGGCGACGCTGCCGGACCAGGAGCGCCCCCGGGTTCTGGATCGTCTGTTGCTTTTCTGGTGTGGCCCCCGGGGGCTCCTCCTAGCCATCCCGCTCGTTGACGAGTCGGACTCCCCTCCCGGCGGGGAATGCGGCCTCACTCGCACCGTCTCGTCTGTCCATCTAAACACCTCCTCCGGGGTGTCGAAGAAGTGGGTGCGGGAGCAGAATACCACCCTAAGGCACGCCGGATAATGCAGGGCATATGGGATCTTAAGGTCCCGCAGTCGGGCCTTTGCCGCAGTGAAAGATTGGCGCTGCTGCTGAACCAGTCTTGTGTAATCTGGGAATATCAGAATGCGAGCATTATTATAGTGCAAGGATTCCTTCGCCCTAGCTTGCTTCAGGATAGCGTCCCGGTCTAGGTAATTTAATAACTTGGCTATGATGGGCCGCAGACGAGCCCCCACCGGCGGCTTCTGCATAAGCGCTCTATGAGCCCGCTCCACCACAAAACACTGGGACAAGGCCTCAGAGGGAAGCCAGCTCTCTAGCCATTGCGTCAGAAATCGTTCCGTGTTGCCCTCTACACAGCCCTCTGGAAAGCCAACAAACCGAAGGTTGTTGCGTCGTGCCCTTCCTTCTGCATCCTCCACACGCAGTGCAAGACCCTTCTGGACTGTCTCCAGTTTAGCGACCCTCTGCTTCAATGTAGTAACGTCGTCCTCCACCCCAGAGATCCGGGAATCAGCCTCCGTGATGCGGGTCACCGCCGATCGCAGATCCTGCCTTAACAACATAACGTCCGCACCAACCCCCCCTATCTTCGCGTCCAGCATATCCCTTGACTGGGTGATGGCCGCCAGAAGGGCTGTGTTGTTCGGTACCGCCCCCGCCGAGCCCCCGGAGGCCCCTGCCACCACCCCCGGGCCCGTGAACTTGTCTATTGGGCCTTGCTTGCCCGATCCGCTCCCCCCTTTGTCTCTCGTCATAATGGCACTCGAGGTCCAGCTCTGCACCAGGAAGAGTCAGGCTGGGCACAGGCGCGGACACCACTAGCTCCCGCGGCCCGACCCTGCCGCCGAATGGGAGCCCACCCGCAACCACGTTCGCACTCCTCTACCTATCTGCTTTCTGTGTGGCCCCTCCTCTCCAGGAGACCCCTACTTCTAAGCATCCGTGGATCCACTACCAGCGCTCGGGCTCTATATTCAGGGGCAGGAGGCGCGCCAATATTCCCGCTCTGCAGAGCACAATTGGCGCTGAGGCCCAATCGGAGCCCACGCTGCACCCCTCCAGGGAGGATAGGGAGCCCTCATAGAGGATTAATCTGCGGGCCCCCCGCTTTCTCGACAACGCCTCCCGTCCTCCACCTCCAGTACCCACTCAGGGGCGCAGGGCCTCCCTCCGCCAGAGCCTCGAATTGCCCAGCGCAGGGGGGAAAGCTGCCACCCAGCTCGAGCCACCCGGTCCCTGCCCCCGCGGCCCGCTTCAGCCGTCGATCCCCCACCAGTTCTCCAGAAGGCCGAGGATGCCCCCAAGCCCGCAGGCCAGTCCCATGCAGTCCGCCCGACCGCCGATATGAGAGTCGCACCGTCCCTCACTCCACCCCAATGGGGGGAAGGAAGCTCCTGTCCCCCTCCCGCGGGCCGACTGCACCTCCGACCCCCCAGCAATAAGGTGTTCCGAGGGGGGGGGAGAAGAGAGGGCCCACACCCCGAGGCAAAGAACTGCTAGCTGAGCCTCTGTACCGCCGGACTCCCCTTCAGGCACAGGATCAAAGCCACTCAAACGTTGCCCCCCCGCGGGCAGACGGCACCACCGATCCCCCGCCTATGGAAGCAACGTCAACGGGGGAGCACCCCTCCAGGCCCGGGACCACAAGCCGGAGCGGCGAGCACCAACCCCGCCTGCCGCCCACACCACCGCAAGGCCCAGTCACAGCTCCCCGCTCGCTCCTTACCAGCGCGGCCCGATCTGACCGCCGAGGCTCCGCTGCAGTCTGCGTCCCGGGCTGCCCACCAGATCGCAGGGCCCCCTTCAGCTCACGTGCTGGCCCACCCGGACCTCCGCTAGTGACCAGGCAAATCCGCGTTGTCGTGCGGCAATGGGCGGGCCCCGCAGGCAGCGCGTCTCTCGGTCGACTCCGGCTGAGCCAGCGGCAACACCTCGGCTCCACCTCTCCCTACTAGGCCGCTCCCGGTCACCACGCACTCGGTCACCACAGGATATCGCGGGCTCCCCAGGAATTCTCGGGGCAACTGCAGGGACGACGCAGCTTCAAATCATCCGCTTCTCATCAACGCCATGCACGGGGGAAGAAGGATAATTGTCGGATTATCGGTGGGCTGGACGGAGCTCACTCAGCACACGTCCGCCATGTCTGGCTGCCAACTTGGGTCGTGCTTTTTGATTCTCTCTTACTTCACCGCATCATCCCCCCTCTCAATTAATACTCGAGTATTTTTCAACTTATGTTGCTTAATACTCAATTATATTTGCTAAGTAATGGTATACAGTAATTTATGCCCACAGAGAGTACTGGAGTCATCGCAACCCAGGACCGGCACCCAACAACAGTCACTTGGGTCGTCCTTCTCATCATATTTTCATCATATGCGCAGTAATGTTATACAGTAATTTATGCACACAGAGCATGTACGGTAGTCATCGCAACCCAGGACCGGCACCTGACAGCAGTCACATGGGTTGTTTTTCTGCATTCTCTCGCTCTTCTCCACATACTTGCATCGTATCACTCTTCTCCGCATATTTGCGAAGTAACGGTATGCGAAGTAAATGGATGCGATTATGCATAATCACTAAAACCTCACAATAGTCTAATAACTATAATACAGTCTGCTGCAGTTGATTATACACTTGATCTCTGACATCTTTCATTTCAGTTTCATCAAACTTCTTCTTAGATGACTTTCTTTTTTTTTAGACCAACACTTTAGAAATATGTGCTTAGAAACTCTGAACAAGATATTTGCACAAATTAACATAATGATTACAGGGGTTAGTATAGTCCTAAACACATCACCCCCCAAACTAATGATCCATTCACCGCCCTTATAAAAATTCTTTTCTATCTCACTAACCCAGGAACAGACTTCTTTCTTCAAGTCATACTCTTTTAAAGCTTGGACTTCATGAGAAACATTGGTAATATTATTGGGATAACACGGATATCTTAAGGAATTTGGGGGCCCTGGGCTGAACGTATATTGGAGGCACCTGTTCAGAAAAGCTTTGAATTTATGATACAATTTCAGTTGTTTCATGCCCTCTTTGACCAGGTCACTGACAGTGCACATGTCCTCTGTCCAAATTCTAAATGGGTTTACACATAATATTCAGAAATAGTGACCTGTGTTTTCAACAATGTAACGCAGCAGCATCTCACTAATATTACTGAATATAACCTGTGTGACGCCCTCCCATTTCTCATATGTCAGGTCCTGTTTTGATCTGAAAGAAACTTTGTTAATGCATATTGCATATTGCATGAAACATAAACACAACATTACTCTGCAAAATGCCTATAATAGACTCTTATACATCACTCACATTAAAAGTAAATTAAAGGAAAGCGGTATTTGAAACAACCTGTTTAAGAATTATTCAAGGTCAGCAGTACAAGACTTTGCAGAACAAAGCTGCCTGCATCACATAGACGCATGCATACCTTCCCGCAGTGTGGCAGGGCTGACCAACAGATTGGAAAGGTAACTACTTTGTGCTACAGATGTCTTCCTTATGCCAAGGTGGCTACCAGTAGTCATGCTTGGTGATTAGATTTCGGGATACCCTTTTTATGCCGTGGTTTTCTGCGAAATGTTATGGATACTTAAGACAGGAATTCCCACATAATGCCAGGGTTCACAGTAACCAGGCACTAGCAATGTCCACCCTATTGGTTGGCCACCAGTTGTCAGCAATGCCCCCACATATGCAGGGGGTCAGGCAGGTGCCAGTATTACCCTCCATGTGAATGTACAAACCACTAGATGGTGGAGGATGGCTCCCAGATGTCAGTGATTGGCACCTTTATGTATCCCATTCACTCTGTCTCACACTCACACAAGGCAACAACACACGTTACAAGCACTCATCAATCAATCTTTGCGCCTTATGATGCTAGCTCCTACCTATATGATGGGTGTGGAAGGTCAAAGAAAGCACAAAATAACAAAGAAGCCAAATCAAATAATGGCACAGAATTGTGGCTAAACGATCTCTAGGAAACCCTAGAAAGACACCACTCCACCCTTTGCTCTTTCTTTAGGATTTCAATGAATTGGTATAACTACCAACATACTTTTTTTCACATATTTTATCTTCAAGAATTGTATTAACTTATCCACATTGCTTTTTTCATAATGATATGAATAAATGGTAAATATTTATACATGTAACATGCAATTCACACCAATGAAAACAACAGTTGCAATTTCAATGATTGTGTTATTTATAGTCATCAGTGCAATTAGCCATAGTAATTAAATTAGAAAGAAAGATCAGATTCAAGAATGAAGAAAGAGAGAACAAAAAAGAAAAGAAAAGAAAAATGTATGTACTACATGTCTAAATCGTAACTTCAAAAACTCCAAATAAGTGACAAGAAAAACACACTTCTAAAACTAGATCAGACAATGATTCACACCAAAGAGAAGTGATACTTTCAACCTATATACCAATATTGCTAAAATATCTCGATAAACATTGAAACCATCAAATTATTACAGATTATCTGCACTGACAATAGCAAATCTGATACACTCATTATATTTTATTAGAAACCTTGGGGCAGATTTACAATAACTGGCGCATCCCTGCATATGCGCCAGTTATTGTGCGTCATGGCTCCGCTCCACCATGGATGCGCCGCATTTACAATACGGCGCACCATGGGGCAAAAACGGACAGATGCGTGATGCATCTGTGCTGTAAAGGCAGCGCATAGCTGGAGTTGCGTCGCAAGCGCGCTGCAGCTCCAGCAAGGCTCTGGGGTGCCCTATCTTTACAATGCTGCGTCAAGCACAGAGAACAATATAAAAAAAATAAAAAATATATATATATATTGTTCTCTGGAAAACAGCGACTTTACCGGCTGGGTGATACGTGTCGAAATATAGATATCTATTGGGGATTGTTCCCATACGCTCGTGGCTATTAAATCACCGAGACATTTATGCATTGGATGTGTGTTCTATACTTATTAAGGTCTTGATTGTGGGTCCGATCTGTACCCCAAGATTTTTTGAAGTAAGGATTTTCATTATATGTCCTGATGGTTTTTTCTGCGATTACTATTTGAAACTGTATAGCCCTGACGAAGTTCCCAAGGCACTAGGGAACGAAACGCGTTGGCTGTGTGCCTGTGTTTTATCAAGCATCTTCAAATAAAAAGAAGAACATTTTCCGAAGCACAAGTGTTGGTCGTTTATGACTTTTGACAGAGTGCACCTTCCCTTTTTCTTGTGGACTTTTATGTTAAATTAGTATCTTTCAACAGCAGATACTGGGAGATGTTGCACTCACTCTGACACATATGATTAATGGAATTTAAGTGCTTGACCAAGGTCGACTGTTGGTTGCTTTTTTGTTACCCAATGAATCACGGCAGCTGGGGATCCTTTCAAGTGACACAATAGATTTGCAACCAAAACATTACAGGCTCCATGAACCAAAATATTCTAACAAATTAAAAACCCACTTAAAGAACACTCACAGTCTAAACCATTGAGAAAAACTTCAGTGTCCCCATTCCTGCATCTAAATCTGTATGGCAAATCTCAAGACTCATGTATGTATCCCTTTCCCAATGCTTTATACCTGCCTACAAGGTGATACTGTAGACAGTATTGAAATTGGAATGTCATGACAGGTTGTGTAATATGGCCATGGATTAACCATTCAGTGGAAGGTGTCTAAGTAAAAGGTAATTGGTCCAATTTTTCAATGTGTAGCATTGTGTATTTGCATCTCTTCGTGACATTTTATCTGTCTTTCTGTTAGATTGTATGTGTAAAACAGAGCCGTACTGTTGAAATACCGCCAGGGACATGATCAGAGTGCAACAAGTGTAGCGTCCAGCTCAATAATAGAATGGATCGCAACTGCGATTGTCAATGTTGTAATACAGACAAATCCTGTCCCATTATATCTATTCCAGAAGACACAATGTTGTACAGTGAATAAATCCTGGATGATAGTGTGTTTATACTATTGTCGGCCACTGCCAAATCCTTTTCTAAGTTAACCCTGTCAATCTCACGCAATCTCTCAACAGTGTCCTGCTGGGAGATTTTCCATACCTCGTTGTAAACAGCATACAAGAAGAGCTTATGAGGGCTTCTGGGGACCTAACAAAAAATCCCTAAAATCCATGTCATATGAGAGTAAGGACAAGTGCTGTTTCACCTGGGACAGTGTTGAGGTGTTTAGCCACTCTTGGCATAACTTCCCAACATTATAAGATGCCAAGACCTCTGAGTGTTCTCGTTGGATGTGGCGTAGGATAGAACCATGGATACTAAACCCTTCGGTGGTACCCCTGAATCTTGACTGACACCTCAATCAATCATAAAGCTTTATTTGTTCTTAGATAAAAACAAAGATCATAAAAGCACAAACAGTATTAACCGGCATAAAATTCATCAAATGTTACAGTAAAATATCTTAAAATAAAAAGTATATCTCAGTGTTTTCAAATTAGTTAAAAAGGTTCCTTTTCTTTGTGCAGGCCCTGAGGAAGTTAGCTACTACGTAGCAGATACAAGGATTGCCAAGTTTTTTTAGAAAGCTGAAAGCCAATCTACATTGTTCTAAAATTGTGCTGTCTCAGAACTGGGAATTGCTTGTTCCTCTTTATACAGTTCATAGAATAGAATGATATGGAGGTCTGATTGTTTTGAGATTCCATCGCAAACAGACAGGTCATAGTGCTTATATTTTCCCGCTGGGTACCCTACCAACCGTGGAAACAGATTCATGCGGAATCTTTCTAGAATGAATCAATGCTGTAGATTTGGGATTTCCTCAAGCTAGTGATAATTGCTCTCTGAAAAGGGTGGGAGACTCATATATATCCTAACTGATGACTTCACTCTGTTTATCTCTATGCGCTCATGCACCAGAGTAGCCCAAAAAAAATCTTTTAAGAAATTCTTTGATATTTGGAGACAATTGCTTGGATTTTTATACAGATACTCCATGCCTAGTGTGCTCAGGGTCGATCTTACATAACCCAGCCATCTTACTTTGTGAACATTATCCAGCTCAAGGCAGTCCTTTATAATATGGTGTTTTAGAGGGAGCGTATTCTTCCTCCAAATTGAGTGTCATAATGCTAGAGGAGCTAATCTTATCCGTTTGCTAATATACCAACAGTCTAGTTCTGCATGGCAGTTAAAATTAGAGCATGATACCGGTAAGGTAATTAACCATTTCAGGAATTTATCCTCAATAGTCTGCACATGGTCGAAATTAGAGATACCCCACACCTCTGCTCCATAGGTAGTTAGGGATTCTGTCTTTGTTTTTAAATACTATTTATTATTCTTATTGGCTTAGAACCCAATTTTTTGGCAAATCTAGTAATGGTTGCTAAACTTCTTTCCATTGCTAAGACCCTATTTTTGATCATAGGAGCCAAAGTATGATGCTTCTCAAACCGGACACCCAAGTAGGGGAAGGAATCTACAATCTCTAGTTTGTGGGCCCCTAAATAGAAGGATGGTGTTTTGCCTCATCACGTTGGAGCTGCAATTAGGATAAATGATTTTGATTTGTTTACCCTCAAATCAAGGGAAGTCATGAATGAGGTAGAAGCCATTAACACGTGTTGCAGCGCCCTCCCAGTTCTAGCCACTAGGACAGTATCGTCTGCATATGCAAGAAGAGGCAGTGATAGAAACCCAAATTTTGCAATGTCCAGGGCTGTACCCGCCAGTGCTGCTTCTACCCCATTTGTGCAGAAGGAGAATAGGAAAGGGGCAAGAACACACCCTTGCCTAACCCCTTGTAGAATCCTAAAAGAATGGGTGCAAGCACCATCCTTACTGTACCGCACCGAGGCGCTCGTCTGGGAGTAGAGCTGTCTGATGAACGTGAGTATTGGCGTGTCCAATAACCTGCTGTGGTTTACGCAATCAAATGCAGCTGAGAGATTCGTGAAGGCCATGTAGATTGTTTCCCCATTAGCCCTGGTGTATTTTTCAATGATAAGGTTTAAATTCAAGCACTGGTCAGTCGTGCCCCTTCCCCGTTGGAATCCATATTGGGCTGGAATCAGTATGCTTTTGTCATTAGCCCATTCTTCCAACCGATGAAGTAATAACCGTCCCATTAATTTTGAAGTGTTATCTGACAGGAATATAGACCTGTGATTACCTGACTCGCTTCTAGCTCCCTTTTTAAAAATCGAGACGATGACACTTGTACTCCATGATACCAGGGGGCCGTCCTTGGCTATGGCATTAAATACATTCTGCAGTAGGGGTGTCCACAGAACATGGTCTTCAAGAAAAACGTCTATTAGGACCCCGTCTGGGCCGGGGGCCTTCACCCTGCTGCACCTTTCCAACCCTTTTGTCATTTCCTCAATGGTGAATACTTTCACTGTGTGAAGAAGCGACTGGAGGATACTCTGCCGTCTGGGTTACCCCTGATAAAAAAATTGTCTCAAAATGAGCCACCCTGGCGTCCTCTCCCACATGGGATTCCAAAGTGGGGTCACTGGCATCCTTGAAGTGGGGTTTGTTTACCACCTTCCAGAAATCCCTACTATTGTTTGTTCGGGCTGCCCTTTCTAGTTCTTCCCAGACCTCTTCTTTCAGGACGTTTTCCCTCTGCTTCCTACACTCTTTATATACCTTCCAGAGTGATTTTATCCTCTCTTGGTCTCTCTGGACTTCCTTGAGGACTTCATGGAGGATTTTTAACAATTGAGAACATGCACAATCGGACCAGCGCCCCTACCGGTGCCTTACTTGTAGTTCTTTTGTGGGATAAAGCCTTGTTTATTGCGTCTAATAGTTTTGTGAAATCATGGATGAGAAGGTCCTCAGATAGATGTATGTCCAAGCAGTTTTGTATACAGTCCATGTTTTTTTATATTATTTCCTGGGTTATGTATAACTTGTCTACGCTAGCCCATTTTAGTTGGTAATCATTCTTTCTTTCTATGGCCAGTGTCTCAATTGTCTTAATTGGCCTCTCACAGGAAGAGCCTAATGCTATAGAAAGAAAAAGAATGGAATGGTCACTGAAAGTGGTAAAAACTGTCTCTACTTGAGTCAGTTTCCCATCTAAGATATCAGAAGTCAGTATGTAGGCAATAGTTTACTCATATTCGTTGCGTCTAAAGGTTGTTATAAACTCCCCAGACTGTTCAAACTGACTGTTCCTTATCTACAGGTTTCTAATGGACAGAAGCCTATTCAATGTCTGGCCATATTCATTATGAATAAAATGAACTGCTGGGAGCCCTTCCATGTCCTAGGTGCCGCAAACTGGGGTTGTAGACTATTTACAGAAGGGTGTGTTAAAATTGCCCACCTGGATCGCCCTACAGGTCCAGGTACTGCCTCTGTTTGGAAGGAATGGAAGACTAAACAATGTGGACGGACTCACTGAGGAAAAGTGTGATAATCAGTGTTGTGGTAAGCACATGGAACCATTAGGTTTGCTTAAAAGACCCCTCACACACCAACCTGGTTGGTGTCATGCTTCATCATTGGGGTCCCAACCTGGTGGCCGCATGCCCCCAGTTGTGCTACAACGTCTAGTTACAGCAGAGCTGGTGTGGTGTGATTTGTGTGAAGCGTTGTGAATTAAAAATATCTCTGAGAATCCTTGCCTGTAGTATTTATTAGTGGTGGCCCAGGATATAGTTAAAAATATGTGATGCAACTACTAGAGGGTTATTATTGCTCCTAGTTGACTGGTAACGTGGTCTACATGTTTCAGCCCGAAAAGGTAGGTAAAGTGGGCTTTCTTCAGGACCGGGTGAGTGTAAAAACGTGAGTGTCAAAATGGAATTGCCACGTGAAATAGTGAAGTGCCTACACACGCACTAAGGTGTGTGGCAGTAGTGTCGGCGTTCTCACAGACACTCTGTTAATAAAAACCTGTAGGGAGAGAAAGGACAAAACAAGCCACATATAGTAGCAACATAAAATGCAATCTTAAGTTTGTGCCGCTGTTTCTATCTCAGGTAAGCGGTCACAACAGTGATATAATACATAGCCGTAGTTGAGTGGTGGCGCATGCTGCTAATGACTCATGGTGTGCGCAGCAACTATATTGCAACATGCAGCGATGGATCTCTAGACTAGCCTGTCGGAGGCTGGGCTGGGCGACCCCTCTAACAACCATCTCCGGTGAGGCTTCCTCTCCCTCACACACCATGGTAGGAGTACCACAACAACATATGTGTAAAGGAAGGCAACAAAGCAAGACCCAGGGGGGTTGTTAACACTCTTAATGCATTCCTGCTGAGGGCCGCCAGCATACTGTCGCACAAAATAGAACTCACTGAGCGCAGACTATCACTGGAGGAAACTAGAGGGCGTGCTCCCCTAGCTCCCCCGCTTCCAGCGACTGTGTCTGAGTCAGAACTGCATGAAATGTCTCCCTGTGGGTTCCAAGCAGTGTAAATGACACAATAAGTTCAAGAAATAAGATACAGAAAATCGGGAAGTATGAGTCCAAGTTTCCCTGCATTGAGGATTGGTGCGTGAAAAGCATTACATCTATCCCTACTCTAGCACTAAGGTGACATCCATAGCTAAGCATTTTCAGAAGGAACAATAAAAGGTGTCAGCACAAGGAGTCTTCCTAAGAAGTCTCTCCATGATCAATGGGTCAGGTAGCCTGAAGCTACCAAAGACAGAGCTCGTTCTGAGATGCTCTTTCTCTGAGGGCCAGAAAGAAATGGCGCACTATCCCTAATTCCAAGACCAGTTATACATAGGTAGCACTCCCATGGTGCAATGTGAATCACGCCATCTGTTCTGCGCACAGTTCTGAAGGGATTTTTCTACGTTGTTGACGGTGCACCTTCCTTGTTACAATTTGTCCTAGGTTCCCAGGCCCTCTCCTGTGTGAAGTAAAATTACCTTCCTTTATCGACTCAAGCCACACGATTGCAACTTCTTCTCCCCTTGCCTGACTAGTAAAACAAAGACATTATTCTATCTAATAAGAGCGCTTCTTTCACCTGTAACACAAAGGTGAGAAAGACAGATTCCACAGCACACATGAATTTCAAACTGTTAATTCTAACGCGAAAGTTTTCAGGGACTTGCATTTCAGGACTACGAATTTTAGCTAACATAAAAAAAATCATATAAGCTTTACAAATTCACATGACCTTTATGCAATTTCAACTAATACATTTGTTTACATGTGAAACGACATAATTAATAATCACATTTAATACATAAACAGTGGTCAGTTGCACAACACGAGTTCTTCACATTAATGTTTTCTGCTAGCTGCTTTAATTTTTTTACGTTGATTCTCCATGCTACTTGTCAATGGCCTAAAATTAACCATGTCTTCATGTGAATGCATTTCACAATTCTGTAATGACTGTGTCCAGACGTTTGGAGGATCTTAGGATGTTTATTGGTAGTTAGTTCCAGGTAATCCAGATCAATCCATAACCATTAGTCAGGACTAGTACAGAAACAATGGTAAGTCCATGGTAAACCCCACCAGGAGTAGCTTGTCTCTTGCTCAGCCCTTCCCAACTGACTCGCTGGCTCCCAACATTCTGTGATACCTCATAAACTGAACATTCCACTGGCTGAGTGGGAGATCACATGCATAAATACAAAGCCAGGATATAACATATCCCCTTTTCTTCCATATAAAACAAATATATTGCTTCAAGAGAAAAGAAAAAGTAAAGAAGAAAGACAAAGAGTAAGTCGGAAACACTGTACACCAATGAAAAAACAGAAAAACCACAAGAAGATGCAAAACATAACTGAAAATGACAAAAGTGAGAAGACCATCCTCCCTTCTAGGACAATCACAGAAACAAAAAGAGAAAACATCAATGACTACCCCAAGATATACTGGCTGGCCAGGCATGTATAAAAAGAGACAATCGATATCAGACGCTAACAGATAGAAGGAGAAGAAAACTTCCAGTGAACGAAAGAATAAACACCATTAAAGTAAAACAGAGAAGAACACAGAACGAAAGAATCCAGAATCCACAAATGACATCAGTAAAAGAAATCACAAGGAAAACTGGGGTATAACAGGAAATAGTGAGAAGATAAACAAATGAATCACTCACACTCCCCATTAAATAACAATTTCAAAAACAAGAATGTTGATGTTGAATACCCATTGAAAATTTGTAAACAAAGCACATTAAATTTGAGAAAAACAACAGATGGTATTCAGACCAGATACCCTGTGAAGGTAACATAACAAAATAAACAGGTGGTGAACAGGTGCAGACTGTGCACTAAACAGATGAGCATAAAACCCAATAAACACACCACATAAAAATATTGTGCACTGTTGAAGAGAAACAAAATTCTAATACAACGCCCAATATCGGGTAAAACAATTAATGTAGTGCACTGTTGAGAAAAACAACATACCTCATGTAGGGGTTAAATGTCGTACACAGCAGTGATAGGACTGTAACCCACACTGCTCACCTCGAGTGTTGTGCACTAAACGGGAATGTAACCCATATAAGACACCTCATGTAGATGTCAGCGTTGTGCACTAGTGAAAATGGGACTGAGAACCCATGTGCACTGTAATGACGGGACTTAAAATCCTTGCGAGATACCTCATGATGAGGAACAGATTGCGCACTGCGTGAATAATAAAAAAAAACGTAGACACCCTGTGTAGGGTAACATGTGCACTGTAAAAGAAAGGGCAAATAATCTGCACGGTAGAGATGGGACAGTAACCCATGACACACCTCGCGTAGAGGCAACAAGTTGTGTAGCATAGAGGTTGGACTGAAACCCCCCCCAAAAAACATAAATGCAAAAGAGACTGACACCCTAGCATAGCACCCCCCCCCCCGAAGGAAAAACAGACTAGAGTTGTGCATAAAATGGGGACCACCCCATAGACACACTGTGTAGGGACAATGTAAAATGCATCTAAGCCCTGTATGTAAATACAAACATCCCCAAATTAAGGCAAACAAATTGTGTTAAACTGAAACACTATAACTGTAAAATGTTCATCGTGGAAAATATTCATTAGATAACCGCATAGCACAGAGCAGGGAAGAAATGCATCAAAACAAGACTACACCATTTTAAAAATACCTGCTGCACACAAGATAGAAATGCCACCACAACAAAAAAAATACAAAATGTCTTCATCTGGGAGTTTCTTAAAATCCTGATGTGGACGAGGAACGTGAAGATAATATAGCAACTTTCACTCACCACCGGTGAACAAACACCATCTTGCTCATTTTGCTTAAGTACAACGATCTCATTAGTCTTCACGCTGCAAGTAGATCTACAAAATACGATGATATGTTTTTTTTTAAACGTGGTTGGCAAAAAGAGACTGACTCCGGTGGTGTTTGCGCACACTTCCGCTTCAAATGTGCCGTAAACTTGTGCGGTGAAACTCTGCCAAACAAAAGATGGCGGCACGCACGTGCGACGCTGCGCCGGATGGCTCACGGTACGCTAGTGCTCCTCAAGATATCTCCAACAGAGAAAGAGCATGCGTCACAGGAGAACCATGACGGACATCGCAGGACAACAGAATGAAACAGGTAATAGAGAGAGCGCTGATAAAGGCTCGTGCTTCAGTTTTAAAAATGTTACTGGCGGTTGAAAATTGCTGCGTTGCTGAACAACCAGTGAAAGAACATGTCTCAGACTTTAGTGATTAGCGCCGAACTTAAAGTGCACCTAGAAGAAATGTGAACATTTTCATTCATGAAAGTGCCGTTGATGAGATGCTTGCGTGATGAAAGGCTTGATGTGCGCAGTGTACAGAGTGCGCAGCAATGTAGAAATGTAGAGGGTTGAAAACTAAAAATCGTTTTAAGCACTGTAGATTAAAGCCAGTAACCTGACAAGGTTTGCTGAAAACACCTCACGCTGCGCAGGAAACACAAACTCAGGCAGTCAGAAATTACCTTGCTTGTTGATGCTCTGTAGAAACAAACATAGGCAAGGAAACTTGATTTTGTGGCAGTAGTTGATTACCTTGCTTGTAGAGACACAGCAGACAAAGAAAGAACACGCTTGGGCTGCAGTTGAAACAGATTAGCTTTTTGAGGTGCTGCATGCGTTAGAAGAACAGAGCTGGAGCTGTTTACAATCTTGAACTGGCACGTTGTGTTGAGGGCGACCGATGGGAGGTCACTGGTGGGGTCACGAATGTGAGTTGAGACAGGTGCCAGTTAGATGCTGTTGAATTTTGGTGAAGTGGTTTCTTGAAGCTTGACAAGGTTGAAGTTGTAGGTTCTTTAAGGAAATCGTCGCCAAAAATTGTAATGACTGTGTCCAGACGTTTGGAGGATCTTAGGATGTTTATTGGTAGTTAGTTCCAGGTAATCCAGATCAATCCATAACCATTAGTCAGGACTAGTACAGAAACAATGGTAAGTCCATGGTAAACCCCACCAGGAGTAGCTTGTCTCTTGCTCAGCCCTTCCCAACTGACTTGCTGGCTCCCAACATTCTGTGATACCTCATAAACTGAACATTCCACTGGCTGAGTGGGAGATCACATGCATAAATACAAAGCCAGGATATAACAAATTCATATGTTCATACAACAAAGGATTATATGCGGGTTCGCTGTACGTGTGATTATAATGCACCCCTACAATATTAAATTAGATTTCTACTCTATCAACTCCCTCGTCTGCTTATTTTGACGTTCATCCATAGCGTAGTACGCAGATCAACAAAAGCACCCCAGCTACGAGGGCGAGAAACAAAGGGAGACCTCCGAAGACGCTGGAAAAATAGAATGAAAAAATGCCGGGTTCACACCAAAAATAGTTTGAAAGGAGGTCACGAGGCCGGAGCCCACAATTTAAAAAAAAATGTGCCAGGCCACTTGTTGACGAGGCATTAAAGACAGTCTGAATCAGGGCCCCAAAATGAAGTGGGAGATCAGTATTCAAAAGCGCTTGCACCTCTGTGCGCGTGTTTGCTTCGTGAAAGACAAATGATTCCCGGGATGAAGTCAACGCGACTTCTTTTTGAGAGAATAGAGCCCTTATTCTGCTCATCTTGTTGAACTCTGCTTTCAAGGTTGGAATGGAAGGCCAGATGGATACATCGAGCCGTCCATGCGGGGGTGGGAAAAGGACGTTATTACAGCAGACTACTCTCTGTGATACAGTCACTATGTAGGGAATTCCCACTAACATCCCACAGCAAGCTTCATTATTTAATAGCAAATAACTACCGTTAGCAAGCAGCGTAAAAGACGGTGTTATAACTGGCACCGGGATCCCTTTCAGGACGCAAGCTAAATTAGGAGCGTGCACATTACATGCACAATGCAATTGAATGTGTCTACACACTACAGAATGATCTGGAGTGGAAGTGCATTCTTCACCTTTTAAGTAACCCTCACACATCTGTATGTGAAAGGGAGTGACCAAACTTTGTGCAAGAAGGCAGTACCCAGTTTTTCATATCTGCCAAGGGCATAATGTTTCATGCACAAACTGAACTTAAACAGGGGGAATGGTAATGTGATCAACCCGTTGATAAGCCACACAGCGGAGTTTAATTCGGCAACAGAGAAAGGTAAAGGTTCTAACTTTTCAATGTGCAGCAATGAGTATGTTGCATCTTTCGAGGACATGAACTGTTGTTTTGCAGTTAAATTAAAAGGAAGGAACAAAGATGAAGTATTCATGTAATCCCAAGGGACTTTCCCAGCCTTTAACGTTTGCAACATCCATGCAAACTGCATAATGGAACGCAATTGATTTTGACCATGATACAAAACAGACAAATCATCCTGCACAATGTCTACCACAGATGAAACAATATTATCTAAGGTATAAATTCTGGAAGACAGGGTGTTAATGCTATTATCTATTACATCCAATACTTTCTCCATATTGGCTTGATCAATAGCTCGTAATCTGGATGCAGCTTCAATCTGTGATAGCTTCCAAACTTCGTTGTAAACAGCATATACCCATCTTTTGGACCTGCCAACCTCAGGACCCTTAACAAAATCATTCAAATCTATTTTGTCGTTCAATTGTGATAAAAGAAGTTTAACAGATGCTAAGGTGGAATGTTGCAGCCAAGATTGGCATAACTTCCCTACTGAGTAGGTAGTTACTGTGTGAGAAGATTCAAAACGGAGGTCTACACGAACTTGCATATACCCCGGTGCCAAATCAAGAAACCGATGTTGACAGGAATCTGTGCTCGTTTGCCATACTAACCACCCTTCCGGATTCAATTCAGAAATATTGAAGGATGTGTTGGAAACGTATGACTGCAACGTAGCAAGAGACAGATCCGTATGATTATCCCAATTAGGATAAGCACCCAGACCCGGAACGGAGGGAGAATTTAGTTTTTTAGAAGTAGCCAATCGAAAACAGGTGGTCTGAAAAATTGACGAATTCAAAAATAACATGTGGTTCGGGATGAGGCAGGCATGATGCAAAGCCTCTGTTCCCTGTACCTGCCACGGTTTAGAACCCCAAACCGATTTAAGATCGATAGTAGCTTTCCACAGATCATAGCCTCCGATTGCCAACTCGTCCTTAAAGGACTTGGAATACAACAATTTGGTGTGTGTCAGTCTAACTTTAGAAGCAGACTCAGCCGCAACCTTAAAATAAAAGGAGGCCGGATTCGACACACTGAAATCAGAAAAATATGTGAATTTGTCCACTAACACTGGTGGAGCTGCCCAGCCTAGGAGCTGGACAGTGTTCCCATTGGGTAAAATTTACAACATTTCTAAACGTATTTGCTTTGTGTAGGAAATGCGTGCCATAATGTTGATAGCAGAATTGCTCATCATAATTAGCAGTATCTAAATAAAAATCCTCAGCATCAAATGCAGCATAATATTTCAAATCAGAAAACAGTGCTTCTATTGCTTGTACATCCCAATCATCCGAGTGGATGTTTTGCTTAACTACATCACCCATAGAAACACGAAATACATTTGGCACATTGATTACTTCAGTGGGACCATGAATTTGAAATTTAACAGCATCCCAAGCGCTCCCATCCAGTACAGGCCAGGCAGTAATGTTCACAAAAGTCTGGTCCCTTTTCAAATATGCGATGAGGAGTGGGGGGCCAAAGTTCCATCAATTAGTATAATTGTAGATCTTTCTTTCAGGTAGTGTCCATTTCTAAGTCTAAAAAACACTACCACAGAGCCAATGGACATAAACAGAAAAATAAATATGAATACCAGCCAAATGTAAATCCAAGGGGGAATTAAAAAATGTCTTTTGAACCAGGCAACAAAAAATCGAAACTTTTGATGGGGCAATGGAAGTCATTGAATTAGTGTCAAAGGAGTAGCGCGACTGGGTAACTGTGGTGGATTGTAAAACAGGCAACGGGACATCCTCAGGATAAGCATACTCAATATCTTCAGGTAGTCCACCAGCTGTCGGTGGCAACAAAGGACCAGTAACCATATGCATCTCGACGGCAACATCAGGCAAGGTGGTAGAAGCTGGGGCCACAACAGAATGTCTCAGCATCGAAGGGTAAGAAACCGCTGGAGTCATACTAAGAAGAATCGGCCACTCGCTGTAGCTTGACATTGTCAATAGAGATGTACCTGTTATCCTTGCGACCAGGAAGTGGAGGTAAAATGACTGTACGTGTACCCTGTACTCCAAGCACCGGAACTGGTGCACGATAAGAGTGGCCAAACTCCTTCTTGTTCTCCACTTCTCACGGACCAGATCACCAACTCGAGGTAGCCAGCCGACTACCGGAATCTGAAGCGCAGCATCAGATGTGGAGGGTACGTGTTCCTTCGCTAGACTGTCTCTGGCTTCTTGTAGATTCTGCAATACAGCACAGTGATCATCTACGTCAAAGGGTGCGGCCGACGCCGCCATGTCTAGACCATCAAGGTCCGGGACAATCATTCGTATGCCAAAGAGCATCATGTATGGGGTCCACCCACCCAGAGACCTTCTAGGGAGATTATTAAGTGCGCGTTGTACGTCATACAAGTGGGCTAGCCAGTTCCGGCCAGTACCTAAAACCCTGTCTGTCAAAGATTGCTTTAAGTCACGGTTCATTCGCTCCACCACACTATTACCCTCAGGTCGGTATGGAGACGAAAATTTGACTTGGACCCCCAAATTTCTCATGGCTTCTTTGTATGCCTTAGAGGCGAACGCAGGGCCCTGATCAGAATGAAAGGTACCACATGCAAAACTTCCAACAAAGACACGCAAGATGTATTTGTACGCAGTATCAGAGGTGAATGGACCGCAATGATCTAAATAAACACAACCCAGTGGTTTATTAGATATGTACAACTGAGTTTGTGGTGGGCGCACCGCAGTTGAAGGTTTTATCTGCTGGTAAATGTCACAATTAAGAACATAAGCGCGAGCTTGTTTATATAAACCGCACCACCAGTAACGTTGTTGTAACAGAGATACAGTAGCTGCAACGCCGGCATGCGCAGACGCCATGCCCTCGTGAGCCGCTAATATCAAAGATGGTCTGCAGTCCGCGTTGGGAATCAACCTGTCACCAACGTCGTTAATCCTCACTAATGGAACGTTATCAGGACTTAAGCAATAATGGTAACGAGAAGGGAAACCTCTAAGATATTTTGTTCCCTTCTCTGTAGCAGCAATAGCTGCCAAGATGTCATCATCGATCTTACTTTGCGATCTTGTAACTGCTGCTACTAAGTATGTCGCCACTGCTGTTTTTGCTGCCTCGTCAGCTAGGCTGTTGCCGACAGCATGGACACCAACATGTTATTCTGTACTGCACATGTCCGGCAATGAGAGTTTAAGTGCCGGTAATCCAAAACCAGGCGGTACGACCCATCAGGCTTCGTCACAGTGAATAAAGGATTATTCATTGGTGACACACATGTTTCAATTACACCTTGAAATTCCAATTGTTCAAGGATAGCCGCGATGTGAGGTCTTACTTCGCAACGCATGGGATATTGGGGTTGCGGCTGGTGCGTGGACCGCAACGGAATCTCATGGCTGGGGGACAATTTATCCCAGCCTACCTGATTACGATACAAAGCCGGTGCGAGCACCAGAGCCCACTCCTCTGCGAACTTCTTAGCTTGGTCCTTTGGCACTGTGTGCGCAAAGGACGGGAGGATCATCTCCTCCCCTCTAGGAGCATCTAAAATGTAAGCCGGGGGCCAATCTGCCTCTGCCAATAGAATATCATACGAAGAGGTTAGATTATCCCAAAAAATCCCTTGAATCATGCGTTGTATGTCACCTTCAATTAAAAGGACTATATTATACAGTCTGTCAGGGGGAGCCACTCTAGTGTCAGCAGTTTCTACAGTTATGAACGTATCAGTTGCTGTCGCCACCAGATATGTACGCAGTGCTTGTCGCACTACTGTAACTTCCGCCGCGCTGTCGAGCAGCGTTAGTGCCCATGTCAGGTTCTGAAGCTGTGTCCGCACTATCTGTGGCATACCTCGCTGTTAGCGCAGCAACTTTCTTCTTCTGAAACGGGGGTCGTTGACGTGCAGACTCGTCCTGCTTGCCTTTGCCGTCAGTCTGATGTGGTTGCTCACGACTTTGGGCACCCCATACTTTCCCATGGTCTCCGCCACCGGATTGTGAAGCCGATGTTTCCTGTGAAGGATGAGGAGAGCGTTGTTCAGAAACCTGAAACCTATCAGGTGACTTAATACTAGATCGATCACGCAGATCATATGTGCGTTCACTAGACGACTGTACGGGTGAGGCAGGACGAGACCCCTGTTTCTGCTGCTTCCCCTGTTCAAACTAAGGTGAGCTTTAGTAGACGAGCTCACCTTAGTTTGCTGTACTATATCAGGAATTATCACACTAGGTTTAACACCTAAGGCACTGCGGCCTATGGTCCTATAGGCTTCCGCAATTATTTTAGCGAACTCCTTAGGCCTGTCGAGTTCGTCCACGCGGTCCAGCTTATTAGCTACTTGAAACTGCATGGCATCGCCTTTGAGGTTGCCCATTACCATGGAAGCAACCACATCGAACACTCCGACAAGCCTCATTCCCAATTCAACAGCAGCCTCCGCTCCGTGATTCTCTTGAACACGTTTAATGACGGAGGGTAGTACAGACATAGACGGAGTGCCAAAGCACTTCGAGTAGGTCACGGCAAACACCTTGCCCCAGTTTGCGCAATCGGCCATATCTGGGACCAAGTCTTTCGGCAAACTAATGGTGAGAATCCTGTGTTTCTCCACAGGAGAGGTTGCGGAAAAACCGCCTCCAGTTGGTCAAATTTCTCAGCAAGCCAATAAGGTAAATCATCCTTATTTTGGGGGCGCTTGCCCATTACCGAATTAACCATAACAGGACCGCGTGGTGGTCCGTTGGTTGTCCCGCAACCGCAGGTGCCCCCACCTGCACGTTGCGTGACACGTACTGCACTAAAGCCCTATGAACTGTAATCAGGGCTGTGTGTAGTACTCGCAACTCAGCCACCGCCACCGTGAGATAGCGGGGATGAGGCGTAAATCCGGCTAGCACCGGCCATGTGGCCCCTGCAATCGACAACGGGCCCATTCTAGCCGGTGCAACCGCATGGGGAAGGGCGCCATTAAACCAAATGGTATGCTGTCAGGCAGAAAAAGGAATTTCTTGTGTCCTATATGGCGTATAGATCGCAGGTAGCTGCGTGGGAGTATAGGAATGAAACGTATCATCGTCTGCATCCACTGCCAGAAAGGTCACCCAAGAGTAAAACAACTCATAAGGGTAAGACGCATCAGCGCTCACTACAAAAATAGCAGCCATCCCATCATCCGGCACCCCATACGTCGTCAAATGACGGTGCAGAGGTGCACGACTATGCGCGGCTATGTCAACCGCCATAAGGACACACTAAAGAGTATCAACGATATCAACAGTAGCACTGGGGCTCAGTAAAAATAACCTTTTTAATGATCAAGCTTGAAAGAACCTATTAGTCGAAACACAGGTAGGTTAAACCCCTCACTCCCGTTAACCGGAAACAAGAGTGAGGGTGTTGTGGACTAATATAAGCACTACTAAGGCGTTTCAAATCAGTCGACCAAACGTTAGGTGCGCCATGTTGCAGGGATTCTGCTTATGCACAGAACTATGCACAGGAAACCAGGACCTCAGTGAATTGTGGTGTACCAAAAACTCACCTCAGAACCCAGAACCCCTTATCTGACCAGCATCAGTGTCCCATTCGTTATCCGAGTTTTATCTCGGCGGTCCCAATGTATAGACAACCCAGAACAAGCGACTTAGGGTATTCTCAGGAATGGTGGGAATCAGAAATGCCTGTTCGTAATTATTCTCATATCAGTCCACAATAGAATAAACAGAGACACGGTAAAGTTTAAAGAGTTTATTTTATAAACCTCGTGTCCTAAGATGCAGTACTTTGGCTAACATAAGCAGACAAATGATTAAGATCAAAACCATCAGCATAGTTACAATACCATAGAAAATGAAAGGAGTAATCATAATAAAATGACAGTGGATGACAGCCCCCTTCCTCTCGCTAGTAAACTAATATTATTATTATTAGACTAATAAAAGGTTCTAGGCTTGAATGGGGAACCCCATACTGTAAAGATCAGCTTAGTGGAATCACATCACAGGATCAGCTAGACTCTGCTCCTGGGAAAGCTCTTCTTCCGAATGTGTCTAAAGCATGTAGCACTGCATTACCAAAAGCACTCGACTTTCAGGTATTTGCAGCTGCGTGCGTGTTATGGCTAAATAGTGGGCCCGATCAACCCGAGCTCAACAACATGCACTGTCTAGCGACCCAGACTGTTTCTTTACACAATGTTCAGACCAAGGTCGCTGCTCACTGTTAGGGATGTGAACAACAGACAGTTCTCATGTGAAGCAAAGGCGAGCAAGCATTTCTCAATTAATAACATGTAACTACAGTGTCGTGTGCAAAAGCAGCAAAAGTGGCAAGATGGCTTTCTAACATCTAACGCGGTTGTGCTAACTTAGCATTGTACGGATATAAATAGCAGTCTTCACTACAGTTCCAGAACTGAGAGATGACCTGAAGGAATCACATAACTAGTAATGCATAGGTCATTACATTGTCTGTATAATATGGAAGTTTGGGCTTAGAAACGTACGGGCCTAGCCAATAATTTCATAATGGCAAGAAGAGCGGTTTGGGTTGGTCCCACACACAAAAGTTTTAAATGAGACTGCGTTGTTGTGAACTTCAACAATTGCCAAGTGGTGAGCCTTCTGAAATGTCGATTATGTTACAGATCACTCCATGGCACCCAGATTTTAACCCTACCCCTTGACTTTTTTTATGCACAGCTTGCCATGGGGAAACCAGATCAATGTTCTTCTGTATATGGAATTCACTGACCTCAACACAGACACCCCCAGATGAACACAACTTCTCCAAGGAGATGGGGAACCTTTATGTGGGAAAAAGGAATAGATTTGAACCCCTAGAGGGGCTTGACAGCTGTGATTGATTGCCTATAACAAATCCACCCACCTAACCCCCAGAACCCTTGGAGAGTATAACTACTGAGGGGTCAGTTTGTGTATCAGTCACAGGAGGGGATGAGGTTGGTAAATGGATAAACCTAGCTTCATGTAACATTGCGGGCATCAAGGGGAAGGTTGGCAATACGCAGTTGTGCGTGACTTGGCAAAAAATATAAGGAAACGTAGGAACGTCGTTCCTGCTCACAGCGCACAGCTATGTGTCCCTAAGGTTTCAAAGAAATGTCATAAATATTTGCATTATTGTAACACATTGTAACACAAATTAAACACTAAGCTGACATGAATGGAGTTCTCATATTAGAATTGTTGCAATTTTCATTGTACCACAGCTATTTTACGTGGAATGGAAAGTTCTTTTTACAAAGAACTGGCACTTCAACGGGCTTTCCAGGGGCCTCCTCGTATGCAAATACATACATGGCATACTTCGAAGATAAACACATTATAAATAATGACCTTTGGCAAAGACATCTAATTGCTTATATGAGATATATAAATGACATCCTTGTAATTTGGAAAGGCGATCGCGCAACATTGGAGGAAAGCACACTTAAATTGAATAAGTGCAACTCACGCATACAATTGACCCATAACATCGATGCAAACATGATTCACTTTTTAGACATTGAAATACAGAAAACAGACTCTGGTCTATCAACTTTGGTATATAGAAAACCGACAGATAGGAAAATTGCTCTCCATTTCAGCAGTTTCCACCCGATGTCATTAAAGAAATACTTATCCATCTCACAGTTCATCCGTATTAAGAGGATTACATCGAATTCAACAAAAAGTGACAAATTAATTCATGAACAAGCAGAGAGATACATCATACAGGGGTATCCACCGAAAATTCTTGATTCAGCTAAAACATCGGTTTTTCACATGAAACGTGAAGATTTACTTCAAGCACTTAAACCACAAACTAAACGGGAAGTGTTTGTCTTAAAAAAACTCTCAACAAGTTACAAAAATCAAAAAAGCCATCATGAAAAGATGGGAAATTCTCGCGCAAGAAACTGATTTTACAAGGGTTTTCCTTGATAAACCTATTTTTGCCCACACAGGATCAAAAAATCTAAAATAATTGTTAAAAACTCTAGCATCACTAATTTCTGAAACATATAAAAGCATGCGCAAGTGTTGGAACTGCGGACAATGTGGAAATGTAATTACCGGAGACTTGTTTCACAACCCTTACACTGGCAAAAAAATGTGCTTAAAACACACGTCAGGTTGTAACACAGAGGGGGTTATCTATGCAATACAATGTCCCTGTGGGCTAACATATGTGGGCAGAACTGCCCGCAAAATAAAAACGAGAATTACAGAACACAAAAGTATGATACGCATGAAGAAATGCAGTTCATGTTTAGCGGCCCACTGGATAGACACACCGCACACAATACCCCAATTAAGATTCACTATCTTAGAGAAACCTATATGATGCGCAGGTATTGAGAGTCACAAGCAATTAGCACAACGTGAAACTTTTTGGATACAGTAGCTAGGGACTCTAATACCGAAGGGTCTTAATGATCATTATAAAATGCTTTGCTTCTTGTAAATGGGTTTTTGCAGACTCGTTGGTTTCACACACATTTTTTTGTACATCTGTGTTGGCCCTCACTGACAATTGTATTCACCAATTCACATTTGAAACGAGGAGTGAAAACACACAGGATCACGTCCTTATACCACCATCACTATAATTCTTCTTTCCAATTTCTTGAATAGTTCTTTATAGTTCTGTATAGTTGTGTTGGTGCACGTCTTTGAACTCTCCCATATTTACTTTTTGTATTTTAAGACTCTCCTAAGGAGTGCCTGACATCTCATACACAGCTAGACAGGGCTTCAATAAAGTTACACCTCTTTGAAGTGAAACATTTACGTTCTAGCGTTTATAGTAGCTGCCATATTGATGACAATAGAGGTCAGGTGACCTACTACGTTTAATACGTCAAAGGCGGCAATTTAATACCACTTCACACCGAATGACTAAATTCAGCTTTTTGCGGAATGGAATTGCGTTCTCTCTTCACGCATCTCATAATTATGATAAGGGACTTGGCCCATACAGTTAAATTTAAGGTAAGATGAATTGGACACTTCAGATGCTGTCATATGCATGCTAACGGGACGCAAGTCACACGGAGTTAACTGAGAGACCATCACCCTTATGCATCAACCCAAAATCCAGTCGGTAAAATACCGATTCGGTAATAGCTCCCGGTATTAAGGAAAAAATACCCAATCCCAATGCATCAACCCAAAAACAGAAATCGCTATTTAAGGAATCCTTAAATAGCGATTCTTTAAATAGGGATTCCTTAAATACCGATTCCTTAAATAGTGATTGCATTAAAGGAATCCCAAAATGAGATTCCTTAAATGCAATGCATCAAAGTTAAAAAATTAGCGATTTCGCTAATAGGGGGAGCAAATTACCATGAAGATGAACTGCATGGTAATTTGCAAAAACTTTGAAAAATGCACTTTTGTGCATTTTTCAAAGTTTCATGTTGCGCACACACATGCCCTTAGAGCATGTGTGTGTGCAACATATGTGCACATATCATTTTCAGGGGTGCAACAGGGTGTCCTTTTGACACCCTGGCACCCTTGAAAGTGCTCCCGCTATTAGCGATTCGGTAATACCGAATCGCTAATACAGACTGGCTTTACATTCATTCCTATGGGCCTCCAAGCCCATAGGAATGAATGGGTAGGTATTCCTTATTACCGATTCGGTATTACCGATTCGGTAATAAGGAATATTAAGGAATCGCTATTTGAATAGCGATTCCTACATGCATAGCCTTTTGCTATTCCTTATTAGCGATTCCTTATTTTTCGCTAATAAGGAATCGCAAATGGCATTGTTGATGCATAGGCCCCCATGTTGTTTAACTTTTAGATTGAAAGCATATACTCACCCTAGGAGGGTAAGTTGTTTCTCAGTCACTTGTGATGGAGACACATATTTTAATTTCTATGGTAGCGGGACGACTCACTTTCTGCTGTTGTTGTTTTCAGACACATCAGGTGTTGTTAGACACATCAGTTGTGAAATAGAGAGCCTACTTTCATCTTCAGGAAGCCGTTATTCAGTTTTGGTAGGTACATTTTGGAATAGTATGGCAATCAACTTCGGTGGAGTTTGAGCACAGGATTGAATAATTCACCTTGGGTAGTCCCCTAGCAGCGTGGCTTAAAAAAATGCCCAGCAGAGTCCAGAAATGCAGCAAGGTGAGGTTGACTGACACCTATTTGTGTCAATAGGCCAAACCAACCATCCCTTCCAATTGGGGTCTGATGAATTGGAAGTGTGTAGTATGGTATCTCATGTATCCTCACTGTGTGATATATAATTTTGCCATCCCTCAAAGTGTGAAAGTGAGGGCATCCACGGTATGTTCAAGTAGTTGACCTTAGCTAGCCCAAGACAAGAAGTCTGTTGCACTGTGTAGTTCAAGAAGATAATCTGATTTGGTATGAGGCATGCTCTAAATAAGGCCTCCGTTCTCTGAAATTGCCACTCTGCAATCCTTCAGACAGAATGTGTATCTATAGTCTCTTCCCATAAGTTGAAACCCTGTACAGACAGTTGGGCAATAAAGGAAGCAGAGTATATGTTTCGTGTTAGTGAGCATATTTTTCTTTGCAGGTGTAGGTACAAGTTTATAATAATAAGATGTCGGGTCTGATGTGTTAAACCCAGAAAAATAAGCAAACTTTTGTGCAAACATTTTTCGAACCAGCTTTCGGTGGTGTTGGGCAATGTTCCCATTGTTGGTAAGAGAAAACCTTACCTGGGATATTTGCTTTGTGCAAGAAATTATGACCATAGTGTTGTTAACAGTAAATTGTGTCAAAATCAGACAATCCATCACTTGAAAATGCAGCAGTTTGTTCTAAATCAGACAGCATATTATTTTCAAAGTCCCAATCATCAGAGAAAGTACTGGAGGTGATGATATCACTCACAGAACTTTTAAACAAGTATGGTATTTTTAAAAGTTCAGATGGACCATATACGTCATACGAACCTCTATGTCAAACTATTCCTTCAGGAACTGGAACTGCTGTAATATTCACGAAAGACAGGTGTCTTTGTTCACGGTGTAATGATACATGCGGTTTCAGGACCAAGTTCACATTTTGTGCTGCAGTGTTCTGGGAGGTAATATCTATTTAGGAGCAGGAAAAAGACAGTCACTACACCTATCCAGAGGACTAGGAACAGTAGACAAATTGCAATCCAGGGCAATCCAGGGCTGTAGCCAGGGAGAAACAAGGTAAGTCTTTTTAAGCCAAAGGTAGAAATTGCGATGTTGTTGTTTGTGGGAAACAAGAGCTGGCGGAGACTCAGTTTCACTTGATTCCAATGAAAACGTATCAGAATCGATGAAGTCGCCAGACGCAGTTTGATCTATCTTTGGTAGATCAGCATTTTTTAAAACTGGCAGATGTCTCTTGTAGAGGCATATTCACATAGATATTGGTATTAGGCCAAAATGAAATCTGTGTTTCATTTGTGTTTTTTTGCTGTTCAATTTCAACAGGTACCACTTCCATTCCATTGTTGGTAACTCCTTCACTTCGTAGAGTATAATCTTGAAAGGTTATTAATCTTCCTATCTTAACTTCCTGTATGGTAGTAAGAGGACATCGGGGGCTACCTAGAGGCCCACGCGGCCGACTATTCAGTATCAGCCACATAGTGTGGTTTGAGCAAATCAATTGATATGAATCTCTTTTCTTTCTTGCCGGCAAGAGGCGGAAGAAGTATGATTCTTGTACAGGCGCTCTGTAAGATGGCCCAAATTCTTTTTTGTCCCCGATCTTTTCTCTGACCAGGTCCCCAATCTGTGGGACCCAGACAGCTTTCATTTCCCCAGTGGTGGCAAAATGTATGTGGACATTGTTTTGTAATGCCCAGAATTCATTGAGTTTCTGTAAAACAGCCAAACGATCATTGATGTCAAATGGTTTTTGATCCGCCACTGTGCTGCCACAATCGAGGGTGGGTACCCACATTCTAGTCCCGAACAGGACTTCATATGGAGTACGGCCCCCTAAGGAACTTCTTGGCCTGTTGTTTAGTGCCCTCTGGACCCCATATAGGTGATTGACCCAACTGCCACCCGAGTTTAATACCCTTGCTGTTAAGGTTTGCTTTAAGTCCCAGTTTTTCCTCTCCACAATCGAATTTCCCTCAGGATAATATGGAGTACCACAAGACCACACCCAAACTTCCCATGGCTTCTTTGTAAGCCCGAGAGCTAAACGTAGGGCCACGGTCGGAATGTAATGTGCCAAGTGCTTATATCCTTATAAAGACTTGCAAATCCTTTATAACATTTTGGGCATCAGCTGAGCACTGAGGCCAAACCCACAGGAATCTAAAGCATGAATCCACCACCACCAGGATGTACGTGTACGCCCCGTCAGATTGTAAGGGGCCACAGTGGTCCAAATAGACACATGCGAGATGTCTGTCTGATATTGGTAATGGTGCTTGTGGTGGACGTGCTAGGGTGGAACCCATCATCTGGTGACAGATGTCGCATTTAAGGACAAAGCCCTTGGTCTGTTAAGTGAGACCTGGCCACCTATACCGCTGTTTCAATAAAGAAGTCGTAGCAGTAACCCCCGCATGAGCTGCACCCAGACCCTAGTGTGCAGCTAGAATCAATCCTAATCTATGATCCATGTGTGGTATTACTCTAACCCCCACTCCAGGAATTTAAGCATACGGAAATTTTTGCGCATCTAACTTGTAGGAGAACTTTAGTGAAAAACCTTTTGGCAAGGCTGAGCTGTTGTTGCACGTAGAGTTTACAGGGATCATTTTCTGTCCGTCTACCCTCATGTTAGAAAAGGGCAATTGCAGTGACAGCAGTAATTCTCACTGTTGCCTTGGCGGCTTCATCAGCCAGTGAATTCCCTTCAATGTGTACGCCAACACTCTGATGACTCAATATGTGAATTACATGAGCTTGTTGCAAGCATTTTTTCAGCTCTGCCACTTGTTCTCACAACAACTTGTGTTTTATTGTGCAACCTTTGGAATCTCTGAACCCATTCTGTCCCCAATAGTGAAGCTATTCATTGTATGACTGGACACAGCAAAATGAATCACACACAATAAGTGTGGGGAATTCCTGATCCACATTTTTTAGTGCCTGTATCAGGGCTTTTAGTTCTGCCAGCTGTACTGTGCAATCTCCTAGAGACTGCGTCAGCGGATTGCTAGGACAGAACTTGCCGTCCTGCATACATCCCTTTACAATCGCACATGCTGTTTACTTCCTCCAGCAGGCTGAGCAGATCCGTCTGTGTTAATGTTGTATTCGGACTGATCTAGAGGCATTATTTTATTCAGGAGAGGATATTCTTGTTCGTACTGCAGAAATGCTTGTGTTTTTAATGTAGAGTCAAATTTGTAGTCTACATCTGTTGCAGGGAGAGAATTATCCCATTGTATCTATCGCGGATGCAGTGCCTTTGGTTTGGAACGCTTGGTACCTGAGTCACAACAATTATGCATTTTGCCTGAGCTAGTGCTCTTTCTCTCACTACAGCAGTCTGTACTGCAGTCAGTATCTTATCCTTGAATGCAAAACGCATTTCAGCGTTTGCTTACAAATGAGATTTGTATGCAATGGGTACAGTTCCAAGGTGGGAATTTTAATTTTTTTAATTTACATTTGTAGCCCTCGGTGGCGATCCCCATAATTATGTGTTCACCCTGTTTATTATTTTTTTTTTTTTAAGGCAGTTGAGATTATTGTCATGCACCATTTTTTTTTTTTTTTTTTTAAATTTTTTTTGAAACCTTTCGGCCGGCCGCTAGAATGACAGGAGCATATGACATACGTACAAAAACACTTGGCGTTGCAAAGGAGCAAAACAGGAGGTACAAGCGTCGTGGGCCACATCACTCTGACCCCACAATACGGTTTCATTTTATACAAACAACACAAAAACCACACCCGCAAGGCAACCTGCAATCGAAAGTAACAGCACGTGCTCCCCGAATGGGGGACCCCAGCCTGTTCACCCTGTTTAAATGATCCAATAATACATTGTCCGTCAGATAAATATGATCTACATAGGACAGTGCCTCCTCATCACAATTTTGAAGAAACTCTGATACTCTTGCTGAGAATAACCCTTGAGGCAGTCTACAGAATTGGTGCTGAGAACCGATGGCTGAAAATGCGGTCAAATATCTGCTTTCAGGTACTATATTTTGGCAAAAGAATTCATTTGAGATATCTAATGTAGTTTTGTATTTCTTCTGCACAATGTTATTCATTAATGCAGCACTGTGCTGCAAATGTCTTTGTACATGTGATAATGCCTGTAGTCTAAAAGTCGACGGTATGAATTGTCGGGTTTCATTACGGGAAACAAAGGATTATTCATGGAGGAGGTGCAATTCTCAATCACACCTTGGTATTCAAGTTGCTCTAAGATCTCCCTGACTTGTTTCTTTGCATCATATTTTATTGGGTACTGCGTCTGTAGTGTAGGAGTAGTGTTACTGGGATTTCATGGTGAGGTGACTTAGCATCCCACCATACATGATTGCGGTATAATGTGTGAGCTAGCGCTACTGCCAAATCCTGCGCATATGAATATTTTAGTGACTCTGGAATGAGGTCTGAGTAAGCTGGTAAAATTATGTCTACCCCTTTGGACACTCCGTGACGAACTCAGGCAGCCAATCTTTTTCAGCCAAAACAATGTTGTATCCATATGTCAGGTTCCCCCCAAAAAAGCTTTCACTTTCCTGGGTTTGTCCCCCTCCATTTGGAGTGTAATCTTGTGTAAACTATGTGGGACACTTACCCTTGTATCAGGTGTTTCCACCATGATATGTTCATTCAACACAGCTGCCATCAGAGATTCCATTAGGTTCTGCAGATCTATTCTTACTTCTGCTGCGCTGTTTGTTATCATCAGCGCCCATTCCCTGTTCAATAATCAAGTCTTCAGTATCCTGGGCATTTCTTATTTTAAGGCCAGCTACTTTCTTCCTTTTAAATTGAAGTTTAGATTTGGGTTTATCTTCTTGTTTGATAATGTAGTCTGAAATGCGATGTGTCTCTCTTAGCTTGACTTGCTCTTCTGATCTGCGTTCTGACCGTCCTTCCCCCTCTGAATTTTTGGATGAAGTCTAAAAGGAACAAGAGGAATGTTTATCAGTATCCTGATACCTATCAGGCTTGTCAATATTGTCACTGTTTCTTTAAGTTATATTTTCTATCAGAAAGTTCCTGATGAGGAGACCCACCCCGTGATTCTGATGCATTGTGCTTATTATTTTTTGATTGTTTGTTCTCCCATTTCTTTTTAGAGTAATCGAGTGCTTGCTTCAAGTTATCCTTTTCAGAATTACCCATTAATTGTGGTTTCACAAGTCTAGCTCCCAAATTATCTCTACCCAGCGTGCAGGATTGCATTCCCTCAGGCGTTGGCGTATAGCCACCGCTGATGTCTCCCCTGTTAGCTAACTTATTGTTGATACCTGGGCAAAATTGCCTATCAATTTCATCCCCAAATCCAGGGCAGGTTCTGCCCTGTACTCATTCTGTATTTGTTTCAATACATCTGGTATAACCGCTATTGAGGGGGTACCATGAGTTCTGGTATAAATGACAGAGAAAACTGTACCCCAAGTGGTACAATCTCCTATCTGGGGAGCTATTCCCATTGGCAAGCAAATTGTCAGTATTCTGTGTTTTCCTTTCGGGCTTGTGTGGAACTTTTCTGTGCTATCCAGAACGGCATTTGCTCATGTTTAGTTGGCATTCTTCCCATAATCGCGTTCAGCATTTGTGGGGTGATTTTTGTCAAAGTGCCTTGTAGTTGACCAGCTTGAGTGACCTTGTAGGTTGAATTGTAAGTGTTCGCATTACAAACTGTGTAAGATTTCTGTGTAGCTTTATTATTTCTTTGCAAAGTGGAAGTAAATCTGCTGCTGGCAATGTATCAATTTCTGGATGCGGTGTGTAAGCAGCTAGGGCTGGCCAAGTTGCTCCGTCTCTGCTGAGCAGACCAAGTCTCACTTTTTCTGTGGTATGGAGGAGGGCGCCTTTAAACCACTTAATATATTCTTGGTGAGTTAACAGGAATTCTATGTTCTCGTGTGGAGAGTATTCTTCAGGTGTCTTAAATGGAATGTAAGTATAAAACTAATGTGTGTGTGTATTTGCAGGTGGGAATTTGATCGAAGAATGAAAAACCACTGTCCTGAATGCCTTGTGTGCCTCAATCACGAAGGTAACAGTCCCACCCAACAGTTCCTCAAGGGAAGGACAAAGAAAAGAAGCAGGCAGGGCCTGAGGCTATACAAGGTCAGGTTTCTATCCGTAGAGATGGAGACTGGCTATGCAGCAACACTATTCCTTACCATAGGGGTACTTCTTTCGAGGTGTAAGGTGCTAGAGTCCACCAGGAATTAGAAAAGTACAGAGTGAGAGAAGTCAGGAGGAGAAGCCCATTTCCTGCGGGTTATGAGGGAGTGGGATTCCATTCAAGCACAGGATACAGGTTAACCCTGAAGAAGCCAAAACTCAGAGCATGAGAGTTATGAACAAGGATATAAGCAAGGCTACAGGGACAACCCCAACTGTGAAGATGAACAGTGTGAGAAACAAGTCATACCAGAAAATATGCCACGAAGCAGATTAAATATATGCAATAACATTAATAAACAGGTTTGTCATAACTCGCAGGCTGTCTCCAGATCTGTTGTTTGCCTGTCAACACTAAGTAAAAAACAGGATGTATGTCGTTACAACGCACACTTTTACAACGCATGCACTTACAACGCATTTTTTACAACGCACAATCCATTACAACGCATGACATTACAACGCAGGACACTACAACGCATTTTTAAAAACTACCTTTACAACGCATTTCCATTACAACGCATACTACCTTTACAACGCATACCATTACAACGCATAATATTAAATTGCATTTAAGGTAAGTATTAGATAGTATAGGGTTAAAAATTACTATTCTAACTCCAGGGGGTGCAACAGTAGGGTAAATGTTGGATAGTATAGGGGTAAAAATTACTATTCTAACTCCAGGGGGTGCAACAGTAGGGTAAGTGTTGGATAGTATAGGGGTAAAAATTACTATTCTAACTCCAGGGGGTGCAACAGTAGGGTAAGTGTTGGATAGTATAGGGGTAAAAATTACTATTCTAGCTCCAGGGGGTGCAACAGTAGGGTAAGTGTTGGATAGTATAGGGGTAAAAATTACTATTCTAGCTCCAGGGGGTGCAACAGTAGGGTAAGTGTTGGATAGTATAGGGGTAAAAATTACTATTCTAACTCCAGGGGGTGCAACAGTAGGGTAAGTGTTGGATAGTATAGGGGTAAAAATTACTATTCTAACTCCAGGGGGTGCAACAGTAGGGTAAGTGTTGGATAGTATAGGGGTAAAAATTACTATTCTAACTCCAGGGGGTGCAACAGTAGGGAAAGTGTTGGATAGTATAGGGGTAAAAATTACTATTCTAACTCCAGGGGGTGCAACAGTAGGGTAAGTGTTGGATAGTATAGGGGTAAAAATTACTATTCTAACTCCAGGGGGTGCAATAGTAGGGTAAGTGTTGGATAGTATAGGGGTAAAAATTACTATTCTAACTCCAGGGGGTGCAACAGTAGGGAAAGTGTTGGATAGTATAGGGGTAAAAATTACTATTCTAACTCCAGGGGGTGCAACAGTAGGGTAAGTGTTGGATAGTATAGGGGTAAAAATTACTATTCTAACTCCAGGGGGTGCAATAGTAGGGTAAGTGTTGGATAGTATAGGGGTAAAAATTACTATATTATGCGTTGTAATGGTATGCGTTGTAATGGTAGTATGCATTGTAATGGAATGCGTTGTAAAGGTAGTTTTTAAAAATGCGTTGTAGTGTCATGCGTTGTAATGTCATGCGTTGTAATGGATTGTGCGTTGGAAAAAATGCATTGTAAGTGTAGTGCGTTGTAAAAGTTGCGTTGTAAAGGTTGTTCCCCTAAAAAACATCATGGGGAACCCAAGACCTTTCAGGTGAGATCAACTGAGGTTAGATTGGGTGTATGCTGGACCTCGTCCTCATCTTCTCCTGACACTTCAACAAAAGTCAGACAATAAAGGAAGGGGGAGAACTTGGTCACCTGGTTTGCAGTCCTATTCCAACATGTCCTCTGTATGAGAACTTGCTTTCTGTTTCCTTTCCAAATTCGCCATGTAGAGGCCGCCCACATGGAACCATCACCCACAATACCCTCAGAAAGGTTGAACAAGAAAAGCAGTGAGCTTCTGTTTCCAGAACTGATATAGACCCACCAATGCTAACTTTACCCCTTATTTCTTAACCGTAAAATAAATAATACATCTCTTTTGACTACACAACTAGTCAATCTTGAGATGGATCAGGAATAATATGTGATAACATAAAAACCATGTAAACGGTTATGTGAAGAAACTAGTTTAGAGACACAGAAAAACAGGTAAAGGATTAAATAATGAAAGAATTAGAGGCAAGCTTCCACACCACAACTCCTGTACTGGTAGGTAGAGATAGGCCAAAATGCTGTATAAAGCATGACTTTGGCGGAGTGCAAGGACTGCACGAGATGTGGGGGAAACAAATAAAATGGAAATGCATTCACAGATAAAGGCATTTCAAACAAAGGGTATGACAAAAATATTTTAAAACAAATAAATGGACAAAACATTTCTATGGTTTCATCTAATAGTTTATGGCTGGGTCCAAACTGAAATGGCATGGTGAGCAAAAAAACAATGGCTTTGGGCCCAGATCTCTGTTTGGGGTGGGGTAATCTTTCCTTAGTGGAAATCATCTTTTGTGGGTGCAGACACCTGCAGCGATGGGCCACAGGTGGAAAATATATCCAGTGAAGTACTCTAGTCTTAACCTCAACCCCAATTGGTGCTCTCAATTGTGGAGGATTTCAAAATGTTTTTTTTTATAGACTTGTTCAACTAAAACTAACTTGATGACGGGCTCACAAAGAGCACTATAGACAGTAATGCAATACAGTTAAAAATCAATTAATCATATACCAGTTCATTTCAACTTCTGAACCTCTGGCTTTTGTGGTCAGAACCTTATAAAGTTAGCAAAGCATTTTAAGGATCTTCGGAAAAGACCTTAGAAAAAAGAACAGGCTAGCCCAGATCTTCACGCTGAGACACCCTATAGTACCATAAGTGACAGGTACTGATTGTTCACCACATTCGGTCAGAGAGTTGGGGAAGAGGACTTGTCGTATTTCTCTTAGCAAACCAAGTGCCTACTCACCCCGCCAACCCCCCTACAAAAAGCCTAAGCTGGCAATGTGTGCTGGGGCACTTCTCCATCACATATGGACAGGTCATCTAAGCTTCATTTGGTGCTTTGATGAAAAGAGACAGTGCACCAACTCTTTGATAAACCCAGCACTTAAACACAAGGTTAATTAGTGACTGACTATTTATTATCCACGGATAAACACGATTTGTTTATTAACATATAAATAGGTATGCATGAGCTGCAGCCACATAGCTCCTACCGCCAAGCAGGGACACAGCTTCATGGGGGGTGGGTCTTACGCCCCCCAAATAAATGTATTTTAAGGTGAATACTTGAGTACAGGTGCCTTCAGTCTAGTATGGTGAGATGTCTGTCGGATTTCACCTAGGATTTTTGCATGCATACACTGACAAAACTCTCTTTCTCAGCTCTGTTTTTAAAGCCCTAAAAATGTTGATTATTTTACAAAATATTGTGTTTCTCTCACTTAATACTCCTACCAATCCACATTCCTCTCCTTTTTCACTTCCTCTTAAGCCCCTTTATTGCCACCTGCTTTACCTATAATGTATTTTAACATTATATAAAGCAAATACAAGGAGATAATGGACGGAGTGCTGAAACTTTTCAGACACTCACCCTCAGTCACAGATCTGGGTTGAATCCATTATCATTCTTTAGCTCACTTCTCACCTCAGTTCAGACCCATCTATATGCAAATCAGTCTTGACCCTGTGCCTCATGGTAATAGTCCGGCCGGAACTGCCAAGCCAAGTCTTCCCTGAACCGGAAACAAGCATCCTGGGACCGGTTTCTGGGTAACACCCTTCATCAGCCAGGCTAGCCTGAATCCAGTGGCAAAGTGAGCAAGGGGGCCATGTCTGGGCACACCCTGCCAACTTAGGGCGAACAAAGCAAGCACGAGGAGATAATGGACGGAGCGCTCAAACTTTTGTGTTTCTCTCACTTAATACTCCTACCAATCCACATTCCTCTCCTTTTTCACTTCCTCTTAAGCCCCTTTATTGCCACCTGCTTTACCTATAATGTATTTTAACATTATATAAAGCAAATACAAGGAGATAATGGACGGAGTGCTGAAACTTTTCAGACACTCACCCTCAGTCACAGATCTGGGTTGAATCCATTATCATTCTTTAGCTCACTTCTCACCTCAGTTCAGACCCATCTATATGCAAATCAGTCTTGACCCTGTGCCTCATGGTAATAGTCCGGCCGGAACTGCCAAGCCAAGTCTTCCCTGAACCGGAAACAAGCATCCTGGGACCGGTTTCTGGGTAACACCCTTCATCAGCCAGGCTAGCCTGAATCCAGTGGCAAAGTGAGCAAGGGGGCCATGTCTGGGCACACCCTGCCAACTTAGGGCGAACAAAGCAAGCACGAGGAGATAATGGACGGAGCGCTCAAACTTTTCAGACACTGACCCCCAGTCACAAATCTGGGTTGAATCCATTATCATTCTTTAGCTCACTTCGCCACCTCACTTTATACCCAGTTATATGCAAATCAGTCTTGACCCTCTGCCCCATGGTAACAGTCCAGCCCGAACTTCCAATGCCTCAATGAGCCAGGTGACCTCATCCCCGGGGACATTTTAATGTAAAATGTGGCAGGGCATGTGGCCCCCTTTACAACCCTGCAAGAGGCCTTGGGGACTCCATACCCTGGGGCAATTTCCAAATTAAGGGAAGTGACACACTGCCCCCATCCCATGCCGAAGATCAGCCCATCTCCATCCCCAGGGCCAGAGCTAAGCAGTGTCCCTGGAACCCTATCCCCCAGGACAATTCTGTTTTCTGTCTGGAAGAGCACAGACATACCCTGCCAGCACTCTTCCAGGCAGAAAACATCTTTGACCCTGCCCGAGTAGGAGAAAAAGAGAGTGGTGCCAGCTCCCACCAACATTACAATGGGTGCAGGCTGGTTAGTCAGCCGAGGCCCTGCAGCCATTAACAATGCGAAAAGGTTTAGGTGCTATGTGTGGGCATCCACCTAAAAAGAAAACAATTTTAAAAAGGCCAGCTCCCACCACTGAGTCTGCATGACCTGCAGGGGCATTGGGGCTCCCCTCACAGTCCCCAACAGTGAAAAAATGTAAATGCCACAGGTGGGCTCTGACACAAATGTTCAAAATTTTAAAACAAATAAATAAATGTAATGATAAATAGGTGGCTGAAGATGCTCATTTATTATTCACTGTTCCCAGTGAGAAGTGCTCCACAATGCCCTTCAAGGGTTTTTTTATTATATTTATTTAAGCTTGGCAGTGCCCCTAGTGAAGGCAGGGGCACTACTAATCATCGTTTTAATGTTGTGGGGGGCTACAGGGTATGCAGCAGCCCCTAAACAAAACAATGAGTCTCCTGGGTATTTAAATGCATGATCCCAGGAGAGCTTACCACATTTTATTAAAGCTCCAAGCTGCAGCTGTATGCTCATCAGGTGAAGTGCATGGTCCTCTGGTGACTGTTTCTTTGGTTGCACTTTATGGCCTGAAAAATGTTATAAGAGCCTCAAAGACATGTCATATAGACATTGTATATAATTGAGCACTTGAGTTTGAAATATTAATGAATTGGCACAATGTTTATAATTATTCAGGAAGCCGTAATAACTTGACATCAATTAGTTTTTTAAGCAATCTAAAATGTATTGTTTACATAGTTATAATGATGAACCAGAACAGAATAACACTTTTTTAGATGGTGTCCAAAAGGAATAGTGCGAACATGCCCTATTCTTTGTTTGTTTTCACAGCTTTCTGATCATGTGTGATATTATGGGCATAACCAGCAATGGTGCTCACTGTCGTGAACAAGGATGTGAGTGAACAACTAAAACGTGTGGACTTGTTTTTGCTCTTTCCTGAAATAAACACCCTTGAGACCCACAATTGTACTGCAGCTCTCTGCTATATCAACTTGGAAGACACGACTGGTATTACGTGTGAAGTGTTGGTGGACACTTCGTTCCAGCCGCACCACAGGCGCTTTGGTAGCACACCAGCATCCGCTAGTGAAGGACGGATTTATATTGCTATATATGTTGAAAGGGTCAACATGTTGTATTATATGTGTGGTAACAATTGACATTCAGCATTGGGGTCCACAGGTGGAAGGAGGCCTAGCCTGCACTGCACTGGTTTCAGATAGATTACAGGTCACCCGCTGTCAATGATTTAATCATAGCGCCAGAGGTCTGGCAGGGTGGGTTTGAGGGCTGGGTGATTTAAGGAGGAGGACAATTGAGAAATGGAGACGAGAAATGATAGAGAGTTAAGGGTGGAAGAAAGCATGCCAGAAAGGGAGAAGGAGATATGGATAGGCAAATGGGTGCAGAGAAGATGAAGAGTAGGGGGGCTGAAAAAGGAAGTCAGGCAAAGGACAGGAGGAGGGAGATGAAAGCTAGAGAAAGAAGTGAAGATAAGATATAGCTATAAGAGAACATAAAGAAGGAGATATAGAGAACATGTAGATTAACAGGATGTTGAGGTAAAAAGGGGTAGGGAACAGATAGACGAAAGGCAATTGGAGATTTGGGTGAGAGCGGAAAGGGGAAGATAAATGCAGGGGAGATTTTAAGGGGAGCAAAGATGGAAAAGGGGAAAGGAACAAAAGGGACATGCAGAGGTTGAAGTGAGCATGAACTATTGGGAACAATATTCTCATACTTACTCTTTTCCTTAAAATCCTTTCCTAAACTGAATGAAAAAAACACAACTATTCCTAGACAGTTAGACCCACTCAAGTCTGATGTAGAAAAAGGGATGTCCATGAGCCTGTGAGAAGACAGGAGGAAGCTGACAGCAGAATACAAAATACACTGGAAACCTCATCAGCTCCTGCTGGCCACAGTGCCTGTATTCTGAAAGTACTAAAGGTGATAAATGGTTCGATTAGCAAATTTGATGGCAACTGGGAAGTCATTTGAAAGAGACCACTTCTGCCATCTTCCACATTGAGGAGAACTCCAGCAATGAGCACAAAAGCATTGTAAAATTTAGGAACTGAATCAGAACATTTGGTTTAATCAGAGAAAATGAATATATGCAGATACCAAACAGGATTATCTCATCCACCAGAAATCACTTACAATACAAGGAAACCTGTAATCCCAATATAAAAACCTGTCTTCAATTTGTCTCTAGTCACATGTAACAAGAAAGGGACACAGCTGGTGAACTGTAAAAACGTAATGTCAAATAGGATGCCATAATACCTGCTACCAAAGCCCGCAACCAAGGGAAATAGCAGGTCACAGGGTTAATTACATTTGCAGCTTAAACAAAGAAAACGAGGACAGTTTTAATTCTTAGGAGCAGTTTTTCTAAAATGAACAGTGATTAGAAGGAGATAATTACATGTTTATTTGTTGTAAGTTAAAGCTAGTTACAGGCAAAGTAAAGTAGAATCTCTGAGTTTGTTACTACACATTTTGAGCTCCAGCTCCTTTTTAATATGATTTCAATTGAACATCTTAATATGTTTGTTAAAGGAAATAGCAACATGTTTTTAGTTTGTTTAATTTTGCACAACAGATTTTGCTTTTATTCTTGATGTCTGCAACCATGTTACCCCTTTCTTATGAAGGAGCAAGATCCTAACTATTTAAGAGTTTTTTGGGAAGAGTGCTGGTATGACCTATTATTGTAGAGAGTAAGAAACCTTCCTTTGTACAAAAAAAGGACATCACAAGTCTCCTCAGTGTTCCATGATCTTATAAAGGTACTCGGCCGTCAGACTCAATCCTCTATGTGGTCACAGAGCTCCATAGCGACTTGCAATATCTTGAAAATGTACAGCAGGGTGCACTTTATAACATACATTAATTAAGTGAATTTCATGTCTAAAGGATAGCAGGAAGAATGCACAGCATCTTAAAATAGGCTTCTCAAACCTTATGGGTGTTTTACTCCGCCCAGGTATGAGTAAATGCTTTTAAAGTTAACACATGAGGTAGTAGTGCATAATGCGTCGCACAATCAAACCAAATATTTAGCAGATAGTAGGGTACTTATACGTCGGATAGGCAAGAGGCGGGGGGGACTGGGGAGTGAGATGGGAATGGAGGCGGTCCCTGGACACATACAAGAGGCCTGGACAAGAGGGAAGGTCTGCTTGCTCAGGGAGGGGTTGAGCACCCGTACATAATTTACTTGGAAGGGGGGGCACATCGGGGGAGAGGTAGGAGATGGGGGCGCACTGACATGGGGATGGGGAGGGGAGGGAACGAGTTGGGGTTGGGAGGGACGGTACTTCTCTTGGACACGGGGAATCGCTGAGTAATGCACAGTACTCCTGGGGGGGATGGGGAAGTTGGACAGAACGTTGGATTGTTGATTTGGAAAACAATAAAAATGTTTCAACAAAAAAAAAAATAGTAGGGTACTTATATAGAATGGATACAATTGGCTACAAATTCATAGGTGCCAACTCGAGGTAAGATATCCCACTACCAAAGATGTCGATCAAACAGGCCACAAAGTGGCCAGTAGTACCTATGAGCATAGAAACCCCGGCACTCTGATTAGATGTACATATACACAATTATGGAAATTATTCCTTTGGGCTAAGAACACAGAAATGATGTTTGAGAGAAGACCTCTGACATAGAGAATGTTCAGAAACGTACAGATATATAGTGCAAAAGCTAATTTATTGATTCTTAGAAACACAAATCCAGAATATTGTATCCCATGTCAAAAAAGTTCATAAATACAGTTAATTTCGTGAAGTTCTTGACAGTCCAGTTCTTGACATGAGAAGCATCAGAAACAGCCGACGCGCGTTTCGTCACCAACGTGACTTCCTCAAGGCTCTGTTTGTGATACTCAGAAAATCGGGAAGGCATTGATATGCATAATTCCCTAGAACCTCCGATGTCCCGGATAATTTGTGGGATTCCAAATTTAGGTTCCAAACAAGATGTATTTGTGTCTGAATATAGACAAAAGCAATTCTGCTCTTAGGGTCCTGCCGACCGTGGGCTCAGTACGTACGGAGCCCACGGTCGGCAGGACTTTCTGGACGAGATTTACTCTGGACTTGAGGATCTTAACAGGCCTCCCTAAACTTTTGAATGTATTGAACATTGGATAAGACGACTATAACCACTCACAACTATATGAATACAGTTGCGACTTTATGGGGACATTTATTTGGATCTCCATCATTATATTTTTTTGGGAATTGAGATAGTTCGAAATTACCATACCCTAAGAGCAGAATTGCTCGTGTGATTATAACGCACCCCTACAATATAAAATTAGATTTCTACTCTATCAACTCCCTCGTCTGCTTATTTTTATAAGAATTATTTCCTGCTCTCCGAGTTCAAGGTATGGTGGCTTGAGCCATGGTCAGGTGTCACTAGACAATATTAGAAAATATATGATTTATGCATTCTTCATGGATCTACGGCTAGGTGTGTGCAATCATTCTGTTTCTTTCCCAGTGGGAGTTTGGAAAAACAGGTCATTCAGTAGGCCACGCATAGTATCTGACCTTGTTGGAGCAACTTGAATGACTACGCCCTCACCCATTTGGTGAGTATGACATCCATGCAAAGCACTTCTGACTTCATGAAGGAGGAAGAAAAGAGAAAGGAAAGGAAAATAATGCTAAAATGAAACAAAGTAAGAAAGAGGTAGAAAGGAAAAGAATGTTAAGAGCAAGCAATGGCAGAACAAGTGAAAAAGGTAAAAAATAATTCAAAGGCAAGGGCAGAAAATGTACTCAGCAAGGAAAGGGGGACAGGAGGCAAGGGTAAGCGAAGAAGAGAAAGAAAACCCAGAAAAGTCACAAATGTTGAGATATGAGAGGCTTCTCACAATACAGAACACAAAGCCAAAGTTAGAAAAGTAAAGCAAAAAATGCAGGAAAATAGTACGAAATGTTTTTAAAGAGCATAAAAGGGAAAAGAAAAGAAAGGTGACAATAATGAATAACAGCAGAAGAATAAATAACCTCTGTAAGTATATAAACTGCTGGTCACTGCTTGGTCCAATCCTTGTGAGATATTTAATTTGAGTACTACCGTCTGCATACTGCCATCTATGATAACTTGCTGGTTACAGATAGTAAAGACAGTCAAAAAGATCAGTGGGTAAATGCACCTACTGAAGAGTTTTTTTGTGTATCTAGGCGGCCATAAACTTAATCCCAATGAGAATGCTCAGTAGGTTATGCACTTAATGCATAGATCTTTATGTAGCCTCTATATCACAGACATCAGACACAGTAAGATAGTTTTCTCAAAGCAATGCAATGACATTATGAATTCTTCTGTGAGCAGCATTTAAATATGTCAGCTCCCCTCAATTTGCTGCTTTTAAATGTTAACAATTGGCGCTTTAGAAATAAATGCTTACTACAAATTAGGAGAATAGGTGGAGCCAATATTCTATATGCAGACATTAGCTGGGCAAAGGCTAAGAAAAATAAATAAAATACGTTAGTATTTACCCATGCTTCTGTCCCCAACCCATACCCACTGAAAAATCTTCAGTTCCTCCTTCTACCCTATTGAACCCAAGATGACAGGTTCTGTACTTCTTGTTTCACACTATATCCACTCAGGAAGCGCGAGAGACAAGATGTGAGAGAGACAAAGTAAGGGATAAGGGGAAAAGGGGTTAAAAGGTGGACCGATATGAGCGAATAATAAGTAAGGAAAGAGGCAGAATGAGGAACGTGGGAACCTGTAGCTATCATTAGTGCAGCAGGTTCAGTGACACCCAGATCCACGGATGTGAGAAGCCAAATGCAATTTTGGCAATCTTATTAGAAACCCAGGGTGCAAGGATTCAGGGATGCATTTCCTTTCTTCCATTAGGTCCCTTGGAGCACTCTTGCCATAACAATGAACCCTCACAACAGATCTAAACATCTAGCTCAGGCTTCTCCAATGAGTAGCCCCCCAGCTATATGTTAGGTAGCCCTCCTGAGTGCAGCCCAGCCTATTGAATTAGAAGCTTTTGCTTGGTTGAATTACTATATATAATTAAAGTGAAAAGTGTGCATTAAAGATGAAAATGTGTGTAGCTTCAGAACTCATAAGCTGATGTTTGGAGAAAGATGGTTGAGGTTCCAAAATATATTTAAAGCTGATATTTGATTGATAAATTATTGAGGGTTGGGGAGACTTATTACTAATATTATTCCTTTAGTTTTAGGGGCATTGCAGCTATGGCTGTAAAGTATTTTCCATGTAAAGGCATTCCAAATTGATAAAGATGAATGTTATTGCCCAAACTCTTTGATCAATTCCTCAGGAGGGTAATCCTAGGAAATTGGAGGACTGGACAGAGGCTAATCCCTTTTTCTGCCCTGCCCAGTATGGCTTCCGACAAGGTTTAGGGACTGTAGAGTAAACGCTCAACCTAACTCTCATTGTAGGTAAATATTTCAAAGCCAGGCGAGGGACCATACATTAGGCGTTCATGAACCTCTCCTGTGCTTTTGAAGATAGGAGATTATTATGGGACCTAATGGAGCAGGCAGTGATTGATCCCCCTCTAATGGATCTGGTAAAACGCCTGCATTGGGACTCTACAACGAGTGTGCATTTTACACGGCATGGGAATTGTACAACCCCAATAAAGGTGGCCAGAGGGGTGAGACAGGGTTGCATATTAGCTCCTTTTCTTTTCTTTTTTAAGATATATTAATTCCATAGACACTGCTTTAAGGGCTTGCAGTGATGATGTCCCTAGGATTAGTACGCAGGCAGTCCCCGTGCTGCTTTACGCACATAACACGGCTCTCTTATCTTTGACAGCAAATGCCCTCCAAAACCTCCTGAATGGGTTTCATGGTTTTGTGCTTAGATTAAACTTAGGGTGAATTAGTCAAAATCTTTTATTATGACCTGGGGTCCAAACATACCAAGTCAGAAATGTTTAATAGGGGGGGCACAAATTGAAAAAGTTCCTTTTTTTAAATACCTTGGCATTTTGTTGGAGGCAAATGGGTTGTGGGACAGGCTACTTACTAAAAGGGCCCAAAAGATGTGCACAACAGAAGATGCAACATTCAGATTTGAAAAAAGGCTAGGCCATAAGCCGGTCCAGGAAATGGTACAACTTTATAAAAGCAAGTGCCTATCGGTTGTCACTTATGGCGCCGGAGTCTGCCACTGTGGTGCCTGCACGAAACTTCAAGTAGTTGAGAATAGGTTTTTGCGCAGGCTCTTGGCCATTCCTAAAACTTTTTCACAGGGCCGGCTCTAGGGTGGTGCGATTGGTGCCACGGCACTGGGAGCTGACTTGGGGAGGGGGCGTCATGTTCATCTTTCAAAAGCACCTGATGCCCCGTACATTGACTCAGCAGACTCCAGACATCAATAAAAATGACAACTCCGGTGATTAATGTTCTTCCCCCGGAGCTTCGTCTAGTAAAAGTTTAAAATCATCATAATGCAGAGGGTTAATGTGCCTGCTGCATGTAAATTGCAAGGAAAATATTAGAGCTATATATTTTTTGCCCAGTCTTTCCCTGTCCTAATTTTGCAAAAGGGATTCATTTGGGGGAGAAATCAATTCTTGTTATTAAAGAAACCCCCTAACAATGGTGTTACATTTTAAATTCTGAATTTGTGCTTTTCCATTCCAAGGACTCTTAAACTATACTGCCTACCAGTAAGGATGACATGTGACTCCTACTCCTTGTAGGCCTCTGTCTTAGTAACCTTTCCTATATACTGATTTGCACAGCGATGATTGTCTCTGTGCCATGCGTGTGTGATGTAGTGTTCTGACATCTTAAATTGGTATGAGTGGCGCTAATAAACTAAATGAATCTAAGTGAGAGTGGTTACGGGGCACTGTCAAATGGTGGTAGTGAGGGAATCCGTGGCGGAGGTGGTCATTGGGGGGCGGGGGGGGGGCAACAAACATTGTCGCACAGGGCTCCACCAGTGCGAAAGCCGGCCCTGAGCCAGAGCCTGCTGCCCATGTAGGTCAGCGCTTCAGTGCCCTACAAGGGAGTAATAGGGTACTATATAAATGCTGCAATAAAATAACATCGCTACTGATATGTGTGTGCTAGTTACATTAACAAAACAAACGTCTGCGTCACTATTTGGCTGTTCATGCTCTTGGTATGTTTCCGAGCGAGATATACGTTTTGTGGCCACTGTTACAGTTTCTTCATTACAACAGGGACACCTACTGACTAAAGAGAGAGTTGCATGAGCTACATATTTGTCATGAATGACACATGGAACGCGACGCGCCTGATCAGTATAGAATCACCTGCAACTGACAATGCCCAGATAAAGAAATGTATTTATGGATTAATTTGCGCAGCTTTATAAAGCACTGACACTGCTCAAAGACAGAGAGATTTACATAAAAAGAGTTGTTACATGAGAAATAGGAAGTGAGTCGACAAACGCCAACAAAGAAAAACATAAGTTACAAGTGAGCTACGACAAGGGAACAATTCAGAGGAGCAGTGATTCGAAAATTTCGATGGAAAAAAATCTGTTTAAAAAAGCCACTGCAGACAGACATTACAAGGTGCATCACATTATTATGATGAAAAACCGGGATCCCAGACTGTGTTGAAGTCACGGCGAACTGTTTAACTTATATTTTGTATGTTTTAATTTGGTTTTTAAAACCTGAATATATCATGCCACACGTGAAAGGGCAGACACAAAGAACTTCATTGTTGTACGGATCACACATCAACAGAACATAAACCTATTGATCATGAAACCGTACAGGCCAGAAACTGGAACACATAAGAAATGAAGTGCCGGTGTAGTGAGATTAGTCACAGAAGATAACAGCAACATGGAAGGCTAAGCCTTATTTTACGTACATATCCAAGAGCTAGTTCCAGATATTTACACCTCTGTCAGAATTGGGGAAGATGGTGCTTTCCAGAATGTGAGCATTCACGACCAGCCTATGCAACCAGCGCTGCTCAGCACAGGACGAAGTAAACAATGTGGTACCGTAAGACATTTAACTTCATCAAACAGTCTTTATTTCGACTTGTTGTCATAAAAGACAAATTAAAAAACAAATCTCATCATCATTTACAAAAACAATATTTAAAAACAGTTCTTCATCAAGTGTTTCCAGTTTAGGCTACACATTTAGATTATATACATAATTCATGATACTAAAACTAGAAACAGCAGGATTTAAGTTTACTACATGTGTGGCATTCCTACTCGACCAAGTAAAAAAATAAATATCTGTCTTTCATAAAAGCACGCTAAGAAGAATATAAAAAAATTCCACATTTGTACTAAGATTATTTTAGGGCGGCTGGAGGGCTTTCAGTTTCCCAACTCTTATTAACCACATCCGTTTCAGGAATTTAGCTAAAGCTATCACTATTATTTCAGAACAGTCAGTTTGAAATATTCTCAATGCAGTGATCCCCGTCCTAATACCCTTTTGAATACAGACTGCTCTTATCCATCTTAGGCGGGGGACCTATATTCTGGGCAGGTAAACAAGATATGTGCTATAGTTTCAGGGTAAATTTTGCAAAAAGGGCACATTTGGTCATTTTTACTAGATGCCCAGTTACAGGTGACTGTGTTCAATGGGAGAGTACCTACCCTGAACTGGTGGTATAATTTCCTATCAAGAGGCAGTGTAACTCATACCCAGTAGTGTGTTTCAGCTCCAAAAAGACCTTAGTATATGATGGATCACTGTGTGACTGGAACTCCTCCTGGGATATGAGTGACCAGTAAGCCTCTTTTAACTGTAATTTAGTAGGAAATAAAGTCCCCTGTGGATTATCCCAAAGATCCCCCATTCCTAGGGACTTTAAGAGAATTTATACCTTTCTAAACCATGGAATTTTGCCCCCAGAATCCATGTTACGCGTTTCCAAAAGTGCTAACGCATAGTGATTCAGTTCAGGGGTTACCCACAGTCTTCTCCAGTAGGCAACTGGTCTAAATCTACATATATTTTCTAGACTCTGACACCCCAAATCCATGCGCAGGGGTATAAGTGGTGTAGATTGTGGGAGGCCTGTTATGCAGCGAAGAAATCTATTATGTGCTTTTTGTAAGCCTGCTATTTCAGACGACCCCCACAATTCTGCTCCATATAGCATGGAAGATCTTACTCTTGAGTCATAGATTTTAAGTACTGGGGCTATGGGTTTAGTGGCTGACAACTTGAATTCTCTTAGAAGAGCACCAGATAGTTGCGCGTGCTTGGAAATTAGATGGGCCACATGTGGCTTCCACTGTAACCTGGAGCCCAATGTGATACCCAGGTAATTGAAACTATCAGTCTGTTCTAATAGTTCCCCATTCATAAAGACTCTGCCCCTAATGTTCCTATGCCTGTGCATCGTCATAAATGTAGTTTTAGAAACATTAACAGAAAGGCCATAGTCGTTACAAAATTTTTCAAAGCAGTCTATTGCCTTCTGTAACCCTTCCTGAGTCTTTGATAATAGGAGGGTATCATCGGCAAACATTAAAAGGGGGACAGGGATGCCGTTCTGTTTGGGTGCATCGGTATTAGAGTCCCTATAATAATCTGTAACTCTATTTATATATAGTGTGAATAGTGTGGGTGCCAGCACGCATCCTTGCCGGACACCCCTTTCCGTTGGGAAGCTGGCAGTCACCTGACTCTGGTTACCCCATCTGACCTGCGCATAGTTGTTTTCATGTAATTTAATCAGAATCGCAAGTAATTCAGGTGGGATACCCTGCTCATGGAGCACTCTCCACAGCCTATCTCTCGGGACTAAGTCAAATGCAGCCTTTAAATCAACAAAGGCTGCATATAGTGTGCCACCCCCCAAATCCACCCATTTCCAATATATTGCGGAAAATCTAAAAACTTGGTCCACCGTGCTGGTCAGGGGTCGGAAGCCAGCCTGTAAAGTGGACATGACTCCCGATTCCTCAATCCAGGTCTGGACCCTGAGAAGTACCATTCTAGCCACAACCTTCTGGATGCAGGCTATTAGGCTAATTGGCCTGTAGTTTCCCGGGTCAGCTCGGTCACCCTTCTTAAAAATTGGTATGATTTCTGCTCCCCGCCATATATCCGGCACAGTAGTGCCTTTGGCCAAAGTGTTCGCCAATAGTTCAATGTAAGGGACCCAGACTGATCTGCTATGCAAGAACAGATCTGCAGGAATTTTGCCTAGGCCCGGGGCCCTGCCCTTAGGAATTAGATTAAGGGCGCATTCAACATCTTTTTTGGTGAACACTAGCGTAGTTTCTGGTAGAGGAGGACTAAGAGAGGCTGGGGCGGATAGTGGGACATTATTTGTAATAGCAAACTGGGACTTGAAGTACTTGACCCAAAGTTCTGGCGGGACATGATTAACCGGGGCTGGTTTTTGGTTCCCCATGCCCCACCTCACAAGATGCCAGAAGTCCGTCAAGTCTCTGGACTTACTGGCTGCCAGTGACTCCTCCCAGTATTTGGTGTCCCACGTTTTTTTCGCCACTTTTTGTGTCTTTTTGTAATAATTCCTTGCCGCTCGTATAGCTTCCCTATCGGTGGATCGCACTGCATCAGCTAAAGATTTGTATGCAATCCTACAATTTTTATCATACCATGATTCCTGTTTTCTTTTCCCCTTGCCAGGGTGCCTTTTCCTAGAAATACTAAAAAATTTACTAAGTTTAAGAAAAAGGGTCGAGTGAATGTGGACTACCCTACTGCAGCAATCCTCATAATCCGACTGCCCCAGCATTTCAGTTGTTGCTTCTTTTACCATATCATTCATTTTGTTAATGGATTCGGGCTTACCCAGACACTCGGCCCATCTAACCCGCCGAGTGTCATTTGTCATGATGATATCATCTATGAGATCATCTTGTATTGATCTCAGCCCTTTATGCAGCTGCAACTCAAGACTGAGAGGATTATGGTCACTTTCGATACGCTGTATTACTATCATATCGTGTATAGCAGACCAAAATTCGAGATTGACCAAAATGTAGTCAATTCTACTAGTGCTCAGTCCATTATTGAAGGTTGGATTACCCTGCTTATCTCCTCGTGTCCTGCCGTTCACTGCTCTCAGCCCATGTTCTAAACTGAAGGTCTTAAGTTGTAGGGCTGCCTGGGTCCACCGTTTGATAGGGGTTAAACTGAGGGTGGGGATTTGCCAACAGATATCCTCTACCTCCGTGAGCTCTAGATCGGTTTGGTCCAGAGGCTCATAGGAGCAGTTGAAATCGCCGCAAATTAACAAATTAGCCCGTCCCCTCCAGATACTAACATAATATCCCAGTGCCACCACAACTTCTGATGGTTTCCCTCCTGGCTTTCCTCTGGCATACACATTGAAAATGATAAGTTCGCCAAACGATGGAGATTTTAGCTTGACCGCCAGAATGTCCCTTGAATTGGTTTCTAGCTGTGAGGTTGTAAAACCATCGTCCTGTTTTACCCATGTGGTCAGTCCCCCCTTAGGTCTCCCTCTGTTTGTTTTGGTTGCAGCTATTGCAAAGTGAAGATACCCTGATCTATGCTGGGGCTCTAATGCCCATGTTTCTTGCATATTGACTATCATAAAATTATCAATAAAAGTAGCCCAGTCCCTGGAGGACAACTTATTTTTAAGACCTGCCACATTCCACGAGACCAAAAACTGGGTCTCCACATTGCTACTTAAAGCAATTTGAACAGTTGCAGAGTCTCCTGTACTACTAATATCCAACTTTCCCTCTGTCTCTGATCCGCTATCCTCCACCTGACGACCAGTATCAATTGGCTTCCCTGGAAAGTCACTAGGTGTAAAAAGACCTGTAGCTCCAGTGACAGCCTCAAAATTAGTTAGACCATGAATTGTTGTATCACTAGCGCAGTCACCTAGGTTATTTGTTTGTGTACTGTGCTCAGAGTTGATTGGCACATTAGTGATGGCACCAATCAAGTCGAGACCTCTGTCAGGGATATTTAGATCAGTGGGTACATTCCTATCCAAAACCTCAACCACACCCACTAACTCCTCCCCGGGTAACTGTAGACTTCAATCACAGGCATCCAGACCACTAAAGATGTCATACCGGTTAGACACTTCCAGTGGAGTGAATAGCACTGGATAGTCCATGCTCCTATGTTCAGTGATACTTGGCCTAGTAGGTACTATATTCCACCCAGACGATTCTGGAATTATGGCTGCATGTTGCACATAGGCAGGGTTCCTAATATTCATCGTACTGGGGAAATTAATACTAGGTAAAAAGTGACCCTTGGCCTGGTGGGTTGAGAAAACTACAGATCTTGGGTAAAAGTAAGTCAGAGGACGTGGAATAATGCTGCTATCAAAATTTACCTCTGGCCAATTCAGGATATAGCGTACTGCATTTTGGTCTCTAAAATTGATCACAACCACATCCCCCCCAATGTCTTTAGGTCTTCCCCCCAACCACTGGAGCCGGCGTACGTGAATTATTTCGCCATCAATATTACTGGCGATTGGCCTATGTAATGCCAGCCAGTGTGTTATTTTATTCTTCAATTGGGAGAAACCCTCTCTCTTGTTCACTGGGAGCTCGGGAACCCCCGTTAGAATCACAACGTATGGTACAGCCTCGGGCGGAAGATCCGGTAATGGACCCCTAGACTGTTTCCCCCGGGTCTGCCACAGACCTCCCTCCTCAAATCTTTTTGATCCATTCAAACAGTTACCCATGTCTCTGGTAGATTTATTTTCAGGGATTGTTGGATGACAATTAGTTTTAACTGATGTATTACACACAGGAGCATTTGTCAGATTGGTGGTAAAATTGCTCACAGTGGATTTGGGGGCTGGAGCTGACCCTCTCAATAGATGACTGCTAGAGGACGGAACATCTAGTATAGGGTTAGTTAAAACTGTATTTACAACTGGCCCTGTTTCAATCGATGGTAGTCGAGATTTATTAGTGGATTTATCCCCTGGGAAGAGAGCTGAGACCTGATTAGACTCCGAATTACCTTTTAATTGTGTAGGACTTGACTTCCTACCCAGGTCTACTTCTATTTTCCCTAGTCGGTTCTCTATTTTTTCCAATCTTTCCACTATTGCGAGGGTGTAAGATCGCATAATCATCTCGATACTATCCAAAAGATTGCTGGTGTCTTTAATATTATACCCATTATCTTTGAGGCTGTGTTCAGTACTATGTTCCCCCTCTATATATACAGAAGTCAACAATGATATAGGAACAGTGTCCAATCCAGTCCCATCCTTAGGGGTTACAGCGGATGTAGCCTTGGTACTAGGGGGGATGGCCTTCTTCCCAAATTCAGTGTAGCTCGTCCTCTGTTTGGTAGGTTCCATCCTATTACGTCTCTTCTTAGTACGTGGTGGACCATACTTTGTAGATTGTACAACTTTCTTATGTTTTTGTCTTATAGACTTGAGGGGAGTGGGTGTCACAACAGTCGAAATTCCTGAAGTACTGGATAGATCGTGTGATAGATTAATAATATCTATTCCAGTAGTAGAAGTACTAGGTACTACACATTCTCTCAACAAGAGAGGAACACCTTCTATAGATAAGGTATCATCAACAGGGGCTGTTACTGGAATGAGCTCGTTTTGAGAAAAGACTGTGGGATTAGGCTCATACAGTGCCCTATTTTTAATGTTTTCTATAGAGCGTCTACGCTCAACTCGGCGCTCTGCAAGGGAGAACTCTGTTAAGCCTCCGGATGGTGTTCTAGTGAAATAGTTATCCAGGGTGCCATTCATTATAGTTCCCACTCTATCAGCCACCGTTGTTATTGGGCTCGGCACACTCGTGGACATATTAGTCACTTTATCGGGTAAATGTTGTAGCAATAACGTTTAATGTCAACTTACGATGCGGTGTTTTCTTATGACTCTCAGTTTGACCAGAGTGCTGTGCCCAGTCCGGTCTCGTCGGTCCTCGGAGGGCCACAAAGGGCCCGCCCTTTGCCCGGGCTTAGCCCGGCGCCGCCCGCGCGCGGTCCCGCGATGCGGGAGGCGCTGATATTTTTAAAGCGCCTTCTGGCGCGAAACGCTGGGTGTCCGCCTCCGCCACCGGAAGGCACAGCAAAGGAGCCTGGGTGCAGTAGTTCAGGAGAGACTCCACGCACAGCAGTCGGAACAGATCGGCCCCCAGGAAGCACAGCAGGTAGGGAACACACTGCCAACTGTGACAATACAAGAATAGGCGAACTGACAAACCCGCTCTGCCGGGGACGCTGATATTTTTAAAGCGCCTTCTGGCGCGAAACGCTGGGTGTCCGCCTCCGCCACCGGAAGGCACAGCAAAGGAGCCTGGGTGCAGTAGTTCAGGAGAGACTCCACGCACAGCAGTCGGAACAGATCGGCCCCCAGGAAGCACAGCAGGTAGGGAACACACTGCCAACTGTGACAATACAAGAATAGGCGAACTGACAAACCTTTAACTTCAATAAAGGTAAATAGAATTTATTTGGGTTGAAATTTGCATTTAATCTGTGGCCTAAGGATACCCAGGATATAAAACGCAATAGTTAATGGTAGGAGATACCTTTTGAAGGTTGACAAATGGTTCAATACTTCAAGATCTTCGTCTATCAAATGTCATTACCAGGTCAGAAAAACACCCTAACAAAGACGGACATCTGAGGCATTTATCCTGCTTGGATTAAGTCAATGTAACAAAGCTTCACAGATGTGATGTACCTTCTGTCTACCATAAATTGATACTGGATTACCAAATTATAACATTCATCCCACTCTTCGACATCCATTCTTCCTTTATTATCTTACAACGTGTTTTACATCAAGCTCGTAAAATTTAGTGTATTTTGTAATTAATTTAAAAATGTTCATTTAATTTGTAAATATTTTTAAGCAAAAGTTCCACCATAACTTCATTTTATTTAATACGAAGTCAATTATGATAAAGTTGTTGAATTAATGTTAATTAGTTGTAAATGTTCAAATAGGTTTAAACGTTTAATTAGAACAATACGTTTATAATCACATGTAAAAATATTCAAGTTATTTACCACTACTAGATGATATATTTACAATTTAAATGTAAACATAATTTCATTAACCTAACATTAGTATTGGGGTATTATTGTATTTCCTTGCCTCTACTGTTTTCTAAGGGAGTGTGCTATAGTACCAGTGAGTGGCCATGTGTGATGCTTGAATTAATCCAAGGCTGGGTTGGAGTATTATTTAGACTGTTTGGCATCCTTATGACAGTAGTAACTTTAGAATTGTAGTTTGTGAATAGCAAGTGTCTAACTCTTTTGTGAGTATGTCTTTGTATTAGCATGTTCATCACTAAACTCCTTCCTAAATTACTACAAACCCCTCCCATTTAGAAAGTATTCCCCTTTTTCCAGCCACTCCCTTCCATACTTGCTACTAAAACACTTACTCGGTGTGTGGATATCTCTGCAACCATGGCAGAGACTTCTGCACAGGAAAAAAGGTGGAGATCTCTGCCGGTATGGTAATAAAGGCCATTTTATAGTAGAGGAGTTATACTACTTTAAATTCTATAAAATGCAGTTTGTGACCAAGTCCTCAAATCGTGGGACAGTTCAAGTACTCAAGTATAGTCAGTGCACTGGTACGACTCCAGCATATCTGTGAGAGGAGGAAAATCTAGGTCGACCAAGCTTTATTGCAAGACTGAGATAATGAAGTACTCTCTGTCCTAACAGGAAGGAGCCAATGGATCTGTGTGGCTGGAAACGTGTCTAGGTCAAAGGTAGAACTTAGTATGTAGAGTACTGCTTTCCTACATTTCGTTTGTGATAAGGGCTTATGGGAATATACTGTTATAATGATCATTTACAGATCAATTGTATTTATGCCGTCCTTAAAGCTTAACTTAAACAAAATAACAAAAAGTAACTTTTTGGGCAGTGGCGTAAAGAAAGTAGAGTTGGCCCCCTTGCATGGTACATGGAGAGGCACCCACTCTGGATCTAATCCGGAGCTCTCAGGCCTGAGTACTGTGCTGAGTGGGCCCTCTGCAGCTCGGGCCCACCTGACACCATGGGGGCCTGTGTTACACCACTGTTTTGGGGTAAAAATACAACTGCAGATATGCAAAAGTGATCTACTGCACTATCACATTTCTGGGCTTAAGCTAATACACATAGTCAATCAACCAAGGAAGCGTCTACTAGCTAAGTAAATATTAGATATAACATTGGGGAGAGGACATAGCCTTACGGCTAGAGCAGTCGACCTCGAAGCTGGGGAACCGGGTTCGAGTCTCAGCAACAGCGCTCAACATCCTGTGATTCTGAGCAAATCACTTAATTTCCCCGTGCCTAACAAAAAAAATGAATGTGTCCCTCTGTAACGAAACTGGTGCTCATGTAAAACGCTCCGAGACCCGATGTCTCGGGTCTAGTTCGCGCTATATACAACTCCAAAAAAAAAACGCATCTTAGGAGAACATTTTTTGAGACCTAATCAAAATTCACCAGTCTATAAATGCCACGGGTTTCAAAGAATTCAAAAATAAAGAGTGAAGTATTTAAAAATAATACAAGCATTGACAAATGTCACAGGCTTGTTTTTTTTAATCCATAGCTTTAGGATTGACCACTATTATTTCAGGGCCAACTGTTTTGTCACAAACCAACGCTATGAAGCCAAGAATGTCCACTATATGCCAATAACTAACTCCATTAGGCCATGTTTATGCGATAAGTAGATACTATCTTGCCCAAACCATGCCAAAAAACCACACCATAATGCCAGAGTGAGCTAATTATGTGAGAGAATCCCAATACGCTGTTAGAGTACCAGATGCCATGAGTGAGCCGCGGATTACCTAAATGGCAGTGGGCACACTGCCTAGCTGGCGGAACAAACGCCCTAGGAAAACAGAGACACACACCCCAGCTCCCCACAATAATATATATATATATATTCACTGAAAAAACCATACGTTTTACAGACGTTATAGTTAGGAATTAGCATTTAAAAAACCTTAGAAATTCATTAAAAAGCCATAGGTTTCAGGGACGTTATAGTTAGTTGAACATTTGACTCATATAAAACCAGAGAAATTCACCTGTTATAGTTAGTTGAGCTAACTATAACTCACATGCCTGCAATGCACTGCTGATGATGTCACATATTACATCACTCATGACATGGTCAGTGACATCACTGATGACATCACTGATGACATCTCAAATGACATTACTGATGACATCACTCATGACATCATCCAGTGAATGTGTGTTTCTATAAAATGTAAATATGTTTTATATATATATGCCAAGGTGTATTGAAGAATGAATGCATTTACAAGTGCCTAAAGGAATTATTTCGTATGTATGTGACTGACTGTATAAGTGAGTGATTGAACGTGTCTTAATGAATGCATGGGTTAGTGACTAAACTGTGTAAAAGTCTGTATTAGTCTCTCCATTGGTGTGTAAGCAACTGCATGGGTTACTGAATACCTACATGAGTGTCTATATAGGTTATTGATTTGTTGTCTGAGTATCTGTATGGGTCCCTGAGTGTGTGTGGGTGCGTGGGTGTATGAGTCTGTGCATGGATGTCTGAGTGGGTGATTCAGTGGTTGTATGGATTAAAAAGTGCATCTGGAAAGGGCTGTATGGGTGAGTTAGTGTGTCAATGGGTGTGTTGGTGAGTGAATAAATGTCTCAGTGGTATATCTGTGACTAACTACATATGTTTTAAGCCACTATATGTGAGTGTTGGAGTATATAAAGAGTATACGTGAGACTAAGTTATTTCAAGAGTGGGTGTATAAATAAGTGTCTGCTTCTATCAGTGATTGTATAAGACAGTAAATATGTGTTAGTATCTGTATAAATAAGTGATGTGGTATGTCTAAAAATAACGAAGTTGGTGTGTATGACTGTATACATGATTAAATGGGTATGTGATTCATTCTTTGCATTACTGACTAGGCGTGTGAGTAACTCTATGGATGAGTGGCAGCGTGTGACTGCATGTATAGATGTATAAGTGCATATTATAGTCCTCTATTGATGAGTAACTACATGTATAAGTGACTGGATGTGTGTATAGACCTAGGAAATAGTGAGTGCTATGTAGTATATGGCATTCTTCTGTGTATGGTTTCAAAAATAGAAGTCAGCATTTTAGAATGGGTGTATCAAAGTTTGTATTAGAGCATCAGTATGTGCATCAGATTGTCACGTGGATGATGTCATGAGTGATGTCATGAGTGATGTCATGAGTGATGTCATCAGTGATGTCACTGACTATGTCATGCGTGATGTAATATGTGACATCATCAGCAGTGCATTGCGGGGGCGCGAGTTATAGTTAGCTCAGCTAACTATAACAGGCAAATTTCTCTGGTTTTATATGAGTCAAATGTTCAGCTAACTATAACGTCTCTGAAACCTATGTTTTTTTCAGTGAATTTCTAAGGTTTTTTTAAATGATAATTCCTAACTATAACGTCTGTAAAACCTATGGTTTTTACAGTAAATTTCTAAGGTTTTTTAAATGTTAATTTCATATTTTAATATTTATAAAACCTATATTTTTTCTATTATATTTTTAAATATTTTGGAACTCTATTATACTTCTTGTTTTTGACTTTAAAAATCATGTCATGTTTTATATCTTCCCCAAAAAATATGTATATTTTTTTTGGGGGGGGGGGGGAAACTGAACTCCCATACCGGTAGCGTACCAAACTCCATCACCACACAAATCCTATCCGCCATATTGCTAAACTCGTAAATGATGCGCATCCGACGGGTACGCAGTACCAAGCCACGCATTACGTCATGTACGTATGGGGTCGCGCCTGCTGCACGTTGCGTATTCAACGAGTTCACGCTGCCAGGCCCTGTGTTACATCACAGACGTTTAGTATCGTGCCGGGTATGCCATTCCCTTTTTTTTGCCTCAAAAGTATATCTAAATACCTTGAAACAGTATATGAGAGCACACGAAAATCTAACTTATTTTAAACATTTAGATATTTCTAACTATAATAACCTTATATTATGATAAATATATTTTGTCAAAATCGCGTTGGGTACGGCCTCCTTGCGCGCTCGGTGTGCGATTGCCATGTGGCCTTAAAAAAAAGAATTTGATTGGTTCATAACATTTCCCATTGTAACAGTTGTACGACCCCACCCATTTTACTCATTCTCTCTACAGCGTTTGATGAGAGACACCTCTTCTGCTTAGAAAGCTTTTTTGAAAAGTGTTTTCCTGTATACAAATATCTTATACTACACACAACATGCAACGATCATCTTGATGAATATTCATGCTCTGTGCACTAGCCTTCCACGTGTGATTGCCATGCATCTCAAACGTTCCATCAAAAAACAACTATGTGTTACACAATGCCCCTGGTGTGTTGTCTGCACATTATTGTGCTGCCTTTCGGCCTGGGTATTGCTGGCTCTAAGGAGCATCATCAGTCACGGGCAGACTGCACATCCTAGATCACATGCCATCTCATTAACAATAGTTTCCGCCCTCACGACACATGCTACACTAATCTAAATTGCACACTCTGCGTGGTCAAAACTACAAAAGAAACACACATAAGTACACTTCCTGGCCAGGCAGGAACTGAACAATGCCCAAGTCCCCGGAAAAATTATTCACACCCCTACGCTGGCCTGGCATACGCAAGCCCAGCCCACTTTGCCTACGTATAAATAGGATAACCACGACGCCACACGTCCCTCTTCTTCCACACTACCTTAAATGATTTGTCGCATCCGCCTCGCATATCACAATGCGCAATAAAAAAATAGAAATGGATCCATGAGGTGTACTCCATCCTGGCAATCAACACGGGCTCTAAATTGTGAGCCCTACTGCCCGTCGTCTACGAAAGGGATCCATGAGCTGTACACTCTCCTGCAATCAGCACTCCATCTGAATTGTGAGCACTGCTGCCCATAGTGTTTGCTCACACAACAATGCAGGTAAGCAGAGCAGCCTGGGTGCACAGGGCCTCCAATTGAGCGTGCTGCGGCGAGAGGGGTGGGGTGCTTCAGCCAAGCTGCGCAGGTCCGAACAAACGATATTGCCATGTGTTATGATGTGATCTTTGACCTCATTCAGTCACATCTCTGTCTCATTTTAAAGACCTGCTGGACTGTACTGTAGAACTGAGCCAGCGGGCAGTGCTGCCATACAGACACCTCTTCAGCGCGGTGCTGTGGGAGGGATGGGATGCATCCGCCAGACTGCGCACGTGCGAATAAGCGATATTGCCATGTGTTATCATGTGATCTTTGACTTCATTCAGCCACATCTCTGTCTCATTTTAAAGACCTGCTATACGATAAGGGAGGCCTGAACCTATGGGCAGCGCTGCCCTACAGACACCTGTTGAGGGCGGTTCTGCAGGAGGGGTGGGGTACATCACCCTGAGTGCGCACGTGCGAAAAAGCGATGTTGCCGTGCGTAATGATGTGATCTCTGACCTCATTCAGTCACATCGGTCTAATTTTAAGGACCTGCTGGACCGTATTGTAGGCCTGAGCCAGTGGGCAGCGCTGCCCTACAGACACATGGCGTTGGCTTTTAGGACACTGTAGTGAGCTCCTTACTAAGTGTACATGCACACAGGCTCCCACCACTGCATTACCCGTGCACATTATGCTTCTAGCATGCGCTCTGTTCCTTTGTATGTCAATGTTGGCATAACATATTATTATTTAACCTTGTGTATTCTCGTGCACTCCAACTCCTCTTTGAACCACGATTACCACTAACAGTTGGTAGATCGTACTTCAAAAATGAAGGATGCACTCAACTCCTATTTTCTATCAAGCTTGAAACAAACCTTCATTTACCTCCAGACATTTCCACCATTAAATTATTTCTCCCCTTTCAGGCATTCCATTGATTGCCACAAGAAGGGCGGAGTGGGAGCTGACCCCGCAATGATGCCCTGGCATTCTGACACCTTCCATCGTGGTATCAAGACACCGTCCCTGACCGGAGACCTGGTCTATCGTACAAACATACCCCGGGCTAGGAACTTACACCAACACGTCGTGGGACACACCAGTGGTGGCAGGTGGGCAGTGAAGCCTCGCTGTGCAAGACCTACAATTAAGCACAGTGCAGGAGAAGGGGTTGGGGTGCAGCACCCTGGGTGCACAGGTGCATACAAGCGATTTTCCCGTAGCTAATAATGTAGGACTATATTATCAAACAACGGTGATAACATTATCACCACTTTAGTGACAGGAATCTGCCACTTAAGCAACGATAAAGGGTTGATAATATGCCCTTGTAAATTCTCATAGAAGCCCAGGTTCACATCAGAACCTGGGCTTCTAAGGGAATTCACAAGGACATATTATCAACCCCGTATTGCCGCTTTAGCGGCAGTTTCCTGCCGCTAAAGCGGCGATAATGTTATCGCCCTTCCTTCATAATATGGCCCATAATCTCTGGCCTCATGTATTTAATTTTAAGGACATGCTGAACCACACTCTATCTCGCAGACCCCAGCATCCTAGACAAACGGGTGACAGAGGGTAAACACTAAGGGCTGGATGCAATAGACCGACGCTCTGTCTCCTCCTGCCTCTCTTCTTTTGACTCTCCCTCCCCTTCTTCCTTCCACCCACTCCCCCTCCCTTCCATACTCACTATGGTCCTTTCATTCGGACTACCTTTTCTTACCTCTTCCACATAGCACACATACTTATGTTTTATTTTTGTCTTGCAGGTTTCCTACGCTGGTTCCTCTGGAGTCCAACCCATGTTTTTTTTTATTATACTGTTCTATTAAAGTTACATTTCTATTTGTTTCTGTTTTAATAAAGGTTACTTACTTTTTCAAATAAATAACTGGGTGTATAGGTCTTCTTTCTCTGACGACACTTGTCTATTGTTTATTGTGAAAATCATCTGTTTATAGGAGATTTTAAGGACAACATTATTTAATATTAGAGTGCACCTACCAAACATAATCTAACTGACTATTAGACAAATGAAGCCTGGGTAATTGTACAACTGCAAGAGTTCTAGGAGTGTATCACTTTATAACACCATAAGTACTGCCCATGTGATTGCAGAGCAAATAAGGCACTGCCTAGGACCTCCGAGGCTTCAGGGACTGCCGAAGCCCACCCCGCATATTTAAATAAAGACCCGGAGTGTGGCGATCCCCGGACTTTAGTTGGCCTCGAACCCCCCGAACAATTAGTAAAAAATACCCGGGAGGGTGGTGCTCCCCTAGGCTGCAAAACGTCTCTGTGCCCTTCTACGCCTAATTTACATGTGACATTAAGATCCCCAGTCCTACAGAGACCCCGCAATATAATAATTGGATTGGCCACGGAACATTACCCACCCACTAGGGGCCTCATTTAAAAGAATGGGTGAGACCCCGCTTTTTCTTTTTTGTTTTTTTCTCTCCATTTTTACCATCCGCATCCCCTCTATTACAGCTGTACGAGGTTTTCCTCCTCTCGCTTCAAGTAGTCGAACAAGTATTTGCTATCACAGGGTGGAAGCCATGCACCACCCTCTAATAGCAAACACAAATGTCCAGCGAATGCACCCGGGACATTGTATGAGCTGCGCCTGAGAGGTCGCCCTCCCTACTACCATGATGCATTTGTTAATATAAACGCATACTAACACTACTTACACACGTGTAGTACAGCGACCAGAATGTAGTGAAGAAGCAGAGCAAGCACAAAATCTAAAAATATAAATCCTACCAGAAGTCGGATGACATAGTTCAATGAGCCGACGGCCCTGGCATGAGCAGAAACAGCTACACGAAAAAAACAGGTCTTCAGCACAACGCAAGCAATTTTGAAATATTGCTGAGTGGTGCCTTCTTTTTGCCTTCTCCCACTTGTCGCCAAATTTATGTAGTGAAATGGTAGACAGCAGTGAATACAATAAATAGATTTATTACAAGAAAACAAGACACCTGAAACAACCACCAACAGGAGCAGACTGCAAAGCAACTGTATAATCCAGCACCATGTACAAACTCCGCAAGGTTCCCCTCATGACAGCCCTACATTCTAACATTACATACTGAGGGCCATATTATCAAGGAACGGCGTTAAAATTATCACCGCTTTAGCGGCAGGAAGCTGCCGCTAAATTGGCGATAATGGGCTTGATAATATGCCGTAGAGAATTCCAATAGAAGCCCATGTTCTCGTGTTAACATGGGATTCTATTGGAATTCTCTACGGCATATTATCAAGCCCATTATCAACGTTTTTTGCGGGGTTTTCTGCCGCTAAAGCAGCGATAAGTTTAATGCTGTTCCTTGATAATATGCCCCTTAGTTTCTAGTAGAATACATACTAACATTCTACTATGATTTACAATGGAATACTACACAGAGCACATGACTTTACAGCAATGAGTTCATAGTTTCATCCACGAGTCTTGACACCGGTAGGGGTAAGACTTTCGCTTCCCACTCACTATATTGTATAAACGTAAACTAACACTTCTTCCACAAGTATGCTACAGCGCCCAGAGTACATCACTTTACAGCAATGAGCTCACAATTTAGGCTCACGGTTTAATCCCCGAGTTTTCACTTCAGCAGGGATGAGTAGTTCGCTTCCCACTCCCTATATACTATAAACGCATACTAAGACTACTTACACACTTATACTACAGCGGCTAGTATCTTACACCGCCCAGAGCCTATCACTTTACAGAAGTCAGCTCGGTTTCATCCCCAAGTCTTCACACCGGTAGGCGTAACTACTTCGCTTCCCGCTTCCGGTATACTATCAGCACACAGTAGCGGTCAGTAGTTCGCTTCCCACTCCCTGTATGGTATAAACGCCTACTAACACTACTTGCACACGTATGCTACAAACACCAGACCACATCACTTTACAGCAATGACCTCACGGTTTAGACTCTCGGTTTCATACCCGAGTGTAGCACCATATCATATCACCACCATGCCACTCTGAGCAACACCGCACTTTCAGACCGTTAACAGTGATAACTACCTACTGGCGACTGTCAGTAGGTAATCAAGAACAAATTACAATAGTTCCTTGATTCTTGTAGCTTTCAAAAATTCTCTCTATTACTGTCTTTCTACTTTTCCATATAAATAGTTTTTTTAATATTCAAGTACACATCGAAGTCAGAAATGCAACATATTCTATCAATACACTTTCTAGAACATTCTACAACACGTGCAGGTTAAAAGTTCATCAATTTTGTTAAACCTAACAATATTTTTTTGCAACATTTTCTCGAACATTTAACGGCACGTGCAGGTTAAAAGTTCACAATTGTTTTAAGTTTGAACAGTGCCTTCCAAATGCAAGTAGCAGGTGTGGTTGAGTTGAGCAAATATTATCCTATAATATGTACTATAATATGTACGTGCAAACTGCTTTTTATTAACCAATCACAAACATACTTTTCCACAAAACGAATGTGCACCCTACTTTTAAAAAATAATGCTTTTCATCTCCCAATCAGGTATCGTTTCGTATGCGAAAAGAAAATAGTTCCCCATCTTTAAAGAGATCTCTTATTCTACGCAGGAACTGCATGAGCTACAGACATCTTTCCATACCTTCCAGCCATACCTTCAAAATGCTAGTGTGGATCGTAGGACATAGCTATGTTTTCTGGTGCAAGAGGTATGCAGAACAGAGACGTACTGACTTAGACCTAGGTTTACAAAATGTGTACATTAAATGGTTTGGACAGAGAAGATTGAAGAGGCACCAATTGTTGCCTTTGGTTAAAACCTGTTTGCATCTCCAACACCCTGACCTCATGATTGTGCACTGTGGTGGACACGACCTAGGCACATTGACTGCGGTAGATTTGGAAATGCTTATGAAGGACACCTTTGGACAATTGATGTTACTTTTGCCTCTAACTGTCTTTGTATATTCCAATATATGCCAAAGACAGAAGTGGAAATGGTCCAAACAATTTTGTCCTCAGATTGAAAAATCTCGGAAAAAAGTAAACAAAGCTGTCTCTGCATACCTCAGAGACCACAAAATGGGGTCCATATAGAACAAAAACATATGTTTTGATATGGCGGATATATACAGAAGTGATGGAGTAAACTTCACAGATCAGGGAAACCGAGTTTTCCTGAATAACTTGAAGCTGTGCATCCGCACTTATATGTAGCTCCAACTAATGAACACAAGGGCTCTTTTTAGAGCCAGCCTATAACTTACAACTTAAGGCCCCCTATTTTAGGGCAATATAATGCCAACTCCCACACCCTCGCCAGAATGTATTCTCCACACAGCTATGGCGCAGCGGCCAGACCATCTCACTTTGCAGCACAGACCTTTCGCTTTGATCCCCAGCTCTACTCACCCATAGGGGTGAGTAGTTTGTGCTCTACAAATATCATATTGATTTACCTTCGCACTCCCTATACAACACCACCTAAGCACCATACACAAGCTACAATGTTCTAACCAAAAGTTCATCCAAGTACCTATAACTACATGCTGACACTACTTGCACAGATGTGGCACAGCGGCCAGAGCACATGACTTCACAGCATATGACACACAGTTTGGGCTCATGCTTTAATCCCCGATTCCGGCAGCAGCTCAGCTTAGCAAAATGAGACTCTAGACAATACCTCACATATATTCCGTACCCCAGGACTTTCATACAAGTACGGGTCAGTAGTTCGTCCTAGTAGTCATAAACACATCCGGACACTACTTCCACAACTGTAGTACAGTGGCCACGGCACATGACTGCACATCATAAGACACACAATTTGGGCTCACGCTTTAATCCCTGAGGCCCGCACCAGCTCACCTTACCCACATCAGACTCTACCCAATACCTCAATTAATTTCCATAGCCCACCACTTACATACCGGTAGGGGAAAATACTTTGCTTTGCACCCACTCTATAGCACACCCTAAACACCCCACAGAGGTTACAGTGCTCCTACCCTCCTATTTCCCACTTTTTCCCCCCTTTTTCCCCCTTATTTCACCTTACTCGCTTCAACGGAATCACAAAATGGCGGCCAACACTTCCAAGTTGCAACCGCTTGCACCGCTCGCAGCCAATCAGCAACAAGCTCGTGCTCGTAACGCCTCAGCCAATCAGATGGCAGAATTCCCAAATATCGATATCTGTAAATTGAAATATTTCTCAAAAACTACTGAACGAATGTACACCAAATAAACAAAAGCGTGCTTTCTAGACCAAGACCTTTTTCCCTGCCAAATTTGTGGTAATTCCGTTCACCCGTTCGACCTGTAGCCTTGTCTAAAGTGTCCTATTGAAATTATATATGAGCCCTCCACCACCTCCCCGGGGCTTTAATTAAGATGGGAGGGGGCCATGCGGCCCCCCTCCTGGAGTCCTCCTTGGCCCAGGGGACCACCACCACCCAGGGTCAGCTCCAGCATTGTCCCAGGGTGCCCACCCCTGGGACATTGCAGTTTGCAATGGATCCCGCCCTGCCATTGCAAACATCTGCTTTGTGGAAGTGAGAGCAGGAAAACTGCTCTTGCTCGAGCCGGCAGGGACTGCGGGGGCATTGGGGCTCCCCCACAGTCCCCAATGTGAGGCCAGGCCCGGGGCATGGGGTCCAGGGGACAAAAAGTGGGCCAGGGAAGGGGGGGCCACGCGGCCCCATCCCGTAAGAAAACGCATAAACAAAATGTTTATAAAGGGGCAAAGCCCCGGGGAAGGTGGTCCCCGGGGCCACACGGCCCCCCTGTTTTCAAAGGAAGGTTTTTAAAAAAAATAGGTGCCCATGCCCGGGGGGGTGGGGTCCCCAGGGCCAAAATTGGCCTCGGTTCCCATTTTTTTAACAAAAAATTAAATAAAATGTCTCAGACCCTGGGGGATGAGGCCCCCAGGGCCCAAAACTATTAAGAGAAGGGCGACCACACATCCCCCTGCAAATAAAAAAAAAGAGAGGCCGACATCTCGCCGGAGGCCCCACCCCCTCCCTGCACCGCTCTGCAATTGCGCCTCCTGGTGCATTTTGGGTTGGGGGATTAAGTCCCCTTGATTCCTAAGGGTCCTTAGGGGCCAACTAGCCCACCAGGTACCTCCAGTAATCCCCACACAGTGGTATTGCTGAGAGGTCGTCTAAGGCCACACCCCTTTTTACACCACACTTGAAACGTGCCTCTTGGCACACTGCTGGTGGGGCGATGAGGTCCTCTAGTGTCCAGAGGACCTCAGGACTAAAGTGGACTTCATCCCCCAAGCAGCAACGCGCCCAGAGGCATGTTTGCATAGTGGTGTAAAAAGGGTTTGTGGCCTCGGACCACTTTCAGCAATCCAGCTGTATAGGTCTTACTAGAGATAAAAAGAGGGCTAGTTGGACCCCAGGGACCTTCAGGAGCCAAGGGGACTTCATCCCCCAACCAAGAGCGCGCCAGGAGGTGCGTTTGTGGAGTGGTGGAGAAAGTGGGCGTGGCCTGTTGCCACCTCTCAGCAATCCTACTATCTGGGGCATACTGGAGGTATCAGGTAGGCTAGTTGGCCCCTAAGGACCCCCAGCAGTGAAGGGGACTATAATCCCCATCCAACAGTGCGCCAGGGAGCAAATTTGCAGAGTGGTGGGCAAAGGGGGCGTGGCCTGCTATGGGAATTTACCAATCCTGTTGTGTGGGACTTACTGGAGGTAATAGGAGGGGTAGTTGGCACCCAAAGTTGTCTTTGGGGGCCAACTACCCCTCCTGTTACCTCCAGTAAGTACCACACAGTGGGATTGCTAAGAGGTCTTCAGAGGCCACGCTCACCTTTGTCCACCACGCTCCAAGTAGCCCTCCTGTACTAATTCCTACACAGCGGAATTCCGGAGCACTGGTCGGAGGCTCAGGCCCCTTTCTGCAAACGCGACTACTACATTATAGTAAGAAATTAGCATTTAAAAAACCTTAGAAATTCACTGAAGAAACCACAGGTTTCAGGGACGCTATAGTTAGTTGGACATTTCACTCGTACAAAACCAGAGAAATTCGGCCATTATAGTTTGTTGAGCTAACTATAACTCGCGCTCCTGTAATGCACTGCTGGTGACGTCACATATGACATCACTCATGACATGGTCTGTGACATCACTGATGACATCTCAAATGACATCACTAATGACATCATCCACTTAATATCTGATGCACCTCCTCACAACCTAATAGAATCTTTCAAAAATACAGACTACCAGTCTCAAAACCATAGACACACCAATACCAGTTAGTACATACCCACTCACTGATTCATAGGTCTACATACACATCCACTCACCCATACAGTCACTTATACATGTAGTCACTGATCAATACAGCCACTGATATATGCAATCATACAATTATACAGATACTCACTCATAGTTATTCACACACCTAGTACGTCACCAAAAGAATCACACTGTCATTTACTCATTATACAGTTATAGACTCACACCACCTCACTTATTCATACAGATACTAACACATACTTACTCTCATACAATCACTGACACAAGCACACACTCATCCATATAGCCACTCTCACAATCACTTACTCTCACATAAAGTCACTTATATACTCCAACACTCACATATACTGCCTTTCACATATGTAGTTACTTGTATACATGTACCATTGAGACATCCATTCACTCACCAACACAGCCATACACACACTTACCCACAGCTCCTCACAGACGCACTCATGAACCCGTACACCCAGTGAATCACCTACTCACACATCTATGCAGGGAGTCACACACCTCCCACCCACCCACACAGACACTCAGGCACGAAGGCAGATACTCAGACAACCACTCATTAACCCCTATAGACACTCATTTAGCTACTCACCAACCTATGCAGCCTCTTACACACCAACTGACAGACTGATACAGACATTCACACAGATTAGTCACTCACCCATGCATTCACTAAGACACGTTTATTCACTCAATTATACAGTCATTCACGCACCCAAAAAATCATCCATACAGACACTCATACACCCAATCATTCTTCAATACACCTTGGCGTATATATAGATAACATTCTTAAACTTTTCAGAAACACTCAGTCACTGGATGATGTAATCAGTGATGTCATTTGAGATGTCATCAGTGATGTCATCCGTGATGTCGCTGACCATGTCATGAGTGATGTAATATGTGACGTCACCAGCAATGCATTGTGGGGGCACAAGTTATAGTTAGCTCAACTAACTAACCACCAAATTTCTCTGTTTTTGTATGAGTGAAACGTCCAACTAACAATCTAACTATAATGTCCCTGAAACCTGTGTTTTTTTCCAGGTTCTTATGGGGACACATGCGGATGTGTATAATTCTCAGATCGTCACATGGTTCAGATTAATTGATGATGTTTTTATGGTTTGGAATGGGGATTTTACTAGCGTGATGAACAACAACACTTTTAATCTCAAATTCACTTCGCACATTGACAAGAGTTCAGTTGAGTTTCTTGACACCAGAGTCATGATCATTGACAACAAAATTGAGACAACCCTCTATAGAAAACCCACTGCTGGCAATTCCATCTTGCATGCCAGCAGTGCTCATCCCCAGCACCTTATAAAAAGTATACCCTATGGGGAACTCCTCCGCATTAAGCGCATTTGCAGTACACCTGAGGAGAGAACAAGATGCTCGAAGGAAGCTATAATGAGGATGAAGGAAAGAGGATACACTGAGAGGACTCTGAGGGATGCCTATAAAAAAGTGCAGATTATGCCCAGAGATACATTACTAATTGACAAGTCCAGTATCCCTATTCCCAATGAATCTGATCTTGAGTTAGATGATCCATTTCCGGATGCACCACGTCTGATTACGACCTACAACAAGCAACACCATAGAATCAGGGTCATCATCACCAAAAATTGACCCATCTTGCTTACCGACGGTGTCCTGGCCCCCATGTTACCCTCCAAACCTGTCATTACATTCAGAAGGGCTAAAACAATGAAGGGAGAACTCATGAGATCCAACAAGGACAAGCCCACCAATACTACATGGCTTAAACCAAAAAATTGATTTTTTAAATGTACAAGCTGCAGGGCTTGCAAATTTGGCCAAAACACCACTGAATATCTTGTTCCCTTTAGCCCCAATACAAGACAAATCAAGGGTCATTACACCTGTAGATCAGAATTCGTGGTGTATGTCCTCAACTGCACGTGCGGACTAAATTACATAGGCAGTACCAAACTCCAAGCCCATGTCAGAATCCTCCAGCATTTAAGAGCAATCGTCAATAATGATTCTAGCTACCCCGTAGCGCGACATTTCAAGAGATGTCACAATAATGACCTGAGTTGCCTCAAATACTTTGTTGTTGATAGCATTCCTGCACAACGCAGAGGGGGCAACAGAGAAACGTTTTTAAGACAGCTCGAAACAAGGTATATCCTTGAGTTCGATAGCAAGGCCCCTACAGGACTCAACAACCCTGAAGACTTATATAATTGTATTTGAAAACAGGTATATCAATATATATGTGACATTTGTCAGCGCCCAATCTGAGACAAGAAGATGTCCTCTAACATCTCACTTGTATGGTCAGCTGCTCCCTGTTCCCAGTCCTTTTATCCTTACTCATTTTAGAGCATATATATCTAGAAGGACAGTGTACAACAACACTCATATTATCCTCACGATTGTTTGAATATTGAAACATTGGCTCATGATTGATGAATAATTTGCTTACACATTTTTCTCTGTTTTTTCTTCCTCCTTTTTTCTTCCTCTTTTTCTGTTATTTCTTCTCCTATTCTTCCATTTTTCTGGTCGTCAAACACATCTTTCCTGGTGTTGGTATCTACGGCATTTCCAATTGATGTTCCACACAATTTGGCCTTTCCAGTATCTACAAGCCACAATGTATTTGGGACCATCGCCACTGAAGACACACAAACAAATATTTGTTCCTGTGTACACATTTATTGAACCGGCCTCTGAATTTGGATTTATATGATGTTTATTTTAATGTATCCCAACATTTTCCACATTTAAATGTATTATTATTTTTCTTTCGTTCTCCTTTGTTTTCCATCCTTTTATTTTTGCACATTTTTGCACTTTGTCTACATTTTTTGGAAAAACAATATTTATATGATCGACATATTTGTTATCAGTTCTGCATTTTTCTTGCTAATCATTAGAAGGATGTTTTGTATTTTCATTCAGGAACATTTATGAACTAGGTCAACATTGTTGCCTTGCAGATCAGTTTTGGTACTATTATTGCGTATTTTGCACAAGAATACTTCGGTATTTTACATCGTTAATTGCCCTTCAGGCAACCATGACATGGTTTTATCAAATGTATTTTGCACCTATACATGGCTACCTTGTGTATATACCCCGTGCGAATATCTGTATTTTGCACCTCATTGCGTATTTTGTACAACAATACTATTGCAATTTGCACTTTAATTTGCGCTTTTTGCACAACAAGCATCTGCATTTTACAAAGATTAATGTTCATGTATTTGCACACATTCACATTAATGTATTATGACAAGCAGAAAGAAATATTTTAACCCAAAGCAGAAATCTTTGCTATAGATTGGCCATGACCATCTATATTTCTTTTATGTCGTTCATCACCAGTCATCACGTGATCACAAAGTGCTGTGTACATAAGGATGTTCAGTATGGTTGTTACTTTATGTGACAAGGCAGCCTGGTGGCCGAAACGCGTAATGACATGTCATGCCGATGCTGACTTCTAAATAAATCCTCGTGAAGCATGACTGGTGTCCGTGTGCTTTCCTCCTCGCCTGCCTGGAAGTGGAAGAATGCGCTAGGTACTTATATATATATATATATATATATATATATATATATATATATAAACACCACATTAAAATCTTAAAAAGCCTTTTTAAACATGATACAGTACAATTCATTCCGAGAAACAATGTATAGAGGTTTAAAACGGTACAAAAGGGGGTGGTGATGGACGGAGCATCAGAACCAATCAAACACTCACACCCAGTCAACAGATCTGGGTTTGATCCGTCACCGTTCTTTAGCCCACTCTGCCACCCCAGTTCAGACATGGCCATATGCAAATCAGTCTGACCCTGTGCCTCATGGGAACAGTCCAGCCCGAACTGCCAAGCCATGCCTTCCCTGGACCGGAAACAAGCTTCCTAGGACCGGTTTCTGGCATTTCAGCCGTCTTCAGCCAGGCTTGCTTGAATCCAGTGGCCAAGTGAGCAAGGGACTCTCGTCTGAGCATACCCTGCCAACTTATGGCGAACAAAGCGGTACAAAAGGGGGTGGTGATGGACGGAGCATCAGAACCAATCAAACACTCACACCCAGTCAACAGATCTGGGTTTGATCCATCACCGTTCTTTAGCCCACTCTGCCACCCCAGTTCAGACATGGCCATATGCAAATCAGTCTGACCCTGTGCCTCATGGGAACAGTCCAGCCCGAACTGCCAAGCCATGCCTTCCCTGGACCGGAAACAAGCTTCCTAGGACCGGTTTCTGGCATTTCAGCCGTCTTCAGCCAGGCTTGCTTGAATCCAGTGGCAAAGTGAGCAAGGGACTCACGTCTGAGCATACCCTGCCAACTTATGGCGAACAAAGCGGCACAAAAGGGGGTGGTGATGGAGGGAGCATCAGAACCAATCAAACACTCACACCCAGTCAACAGATCTAGGTTTGATCCATCACAGTTCTTTAGCCCAATCTGCCACCCCAGTTCAGACATGGCCATATGCAAATCAGTCTGACCCTGTGCCTCATGGGAACAGTCCAGCCCGAACTGCCAAGCCATGCCTTCCCTGGACCTGAAACAAACTTCCTAGGACCGGTTTCTGGCATTTCAGCCATCTTCAGCCAGGCTTGCTTGAATCCAGTGGCAAAGTGAGCAAGGGACTCACATCAGAGCATACCCCGCCAACTTATGGCGAACAAAGCGGTACAAAAGGGGGTGGTGATGGACGGAGCATCAGAACCAATCAAACACTCACACCCAGTCAACAGATCTGGGTTTGATCCATCACCGTTCTTTAGCCCACTCTGCCACCCCAGTTCAGACATGGCCATATGCAAATCAGTCTGACCCTGTGCCTCATGGGAACAGTCCAGCCCGAACTGCCAAGCCATGCCTTCCCTGGACCGGAAACAAGCTTCCTAGGACCGGTTTCTGGCATTTCAGCCGTCTTCAGCCAGGCTTGCTTGAATCCAGTGACAAAGTGATTTAAAAACCTTATAAAATTTAGCAACCCAGCCTAACCTAGATAGGAGTATTTGCTAAGCACACATTATTTTGTTCCAATGTAAAGCACCTTTTAAATAACCAGCAACCGTCAACATCACATCCTGATCAGATAATAACTGTAAAAATAAAAAGGTAGGGTGAAATGGTATAAAGCCCCTTTTTTGTAAAAGAGGTAATAAATACCTTCTACATAAGAATTCGGAATATTTACAGAATAAAACCAGGTGTATCAAGATATGGGGTGAATTTTCATCACAAGGGCAGGTTAAAAGAGCGTGGGGATCAAACTGGCCTGGAGGGAAACAGATCATTGTATGCATAGAACCCGAACAAAATGTAGTAAGCATGATATGTCCCTGGAATGTTTAACTGCTTTAAGATAAGGTTCAACACCAACAACGGGTTTCAGCAGTAAATAAGATCTGTTGTTTTTCTCCAGCGCCCAGGCTTCCCTATCATCTATAACCCCTTCGATGCGCATGACGGAGCAGTTCCGTCATGCGCGTCGGTTGCGCTGTGCGCATGACAGAACCGCTCCGTCATGGCCCCCGTCATGGCCCCGCCCACGCACAGAACCTTCAGCACAGCGCGGAAATCCGCGCTGAAGGGGTTAAACTTATTTAAAATTTGTTCCTTAAAAAGACCACAGTCACCCTTTTTAAGTAGGTATGGCCGGTTGAAAATATCCATGCAGTCTAGGGAACGGGCAACAGATTTCATATAATTAATCCATATTATCTTATGGCCATACATGCATTCCATGCAATCCTCAGTCACACTCCTGTTGAACCACAATCCCGTCTACCCAGACAGGTATCCACAGTAACAGTGGAGCCAGTTTAACCTGATCCTCCACATAGTTCAAACCCAGTTTCTCATGGGTTTCAAATGAGGAGCTATTTGGGCCCAGCCCCAAAAGCTTTCTAGAGAATCGGTCCTCTTCAAGCTGGATCGTCCTAAACCTATGGTACCCCCAAATGGCTGCACGGTATGTCAGGACTGGGAGAAATTTCATTCTGTAGATTTGCAAGAGGGGCAAGATGTGCTTATGACCCACTGCCAGTGAGATTCTAAACAAGGCCCAGTAGGCTTGTGTGAACTTGGAGCAGCAACTGCACATGCAAGAAAGCCAGTTGTTCTGATGTTCAAATGATATCCCCAAGTAGGGAAAGGTGTAAACCCTAGTAACTTCGTGCCCTTCAATATCAATAGGTTGTGTGCTAGCTTTCTTCCTCCCACAGACCATATAATCGGTCTTTGAGATGTCAATATCGAGGTCCAGATCATCCATGAACTCAACAAACTTATCAACCAGAAGTTTTAGCCCGTTTGCCGTTTGGGCCAACAATACGGCGTCGTCGGCGTGTAGCAGGGAAGGCACGCTGACAGAATTTACCCTAGGCAGGTCAACCCCATTTTCACTCAGATAGTTATTCAGGCTATTAATATATGATAAAACAATATTGGGGCCAACACACATCCCTGCCTAACCCCCGTGGGAGGCTAAAAGATTCAGTTGTCTCCCCCTCTGTGCCGTATCTAACGTGGGCATTTATGTCCATTTGTAAAGCTCTAAGACAATCAACTGAGCTGGCAGTCCCATTTCCCCAAGAATATCCCAAAGCTTTGTCCTATTCACCCGGTCGAAGGCACTATTGAGGTTCATAAATGCAAGAAAAATGGACCCCTGCTTCGCCACAACATACTTCCCTATGATAAAGTTGATGTTCAGGCATTGTTCCAATGTACTGTAACACACAGAGGAGTAGCGAAAAGTGATCGAAAGGTGGCACGTGCTGTGTGAAGAAATACTGCCCTCACTCGCAAAATTGTGACATGCTCATTATTGGGCTTGCTTACAATACACCCCTGCGCAGACCAACGCCTGGGGTGGAGCAAAAGGGAGGGGAAGACAATACAAACATGAAAAAGTAATTATAAATCAATATGCATTGGGATCACCGAAAGAAAAGTGCAGTGAAGGTTAAAACTAGCTCAGTGGTGTCTCTTGTTATACTATTTATTCCTGGACCCACCGTCTAGGTCTAAAAAAACGTGAAGGATGGTGGTGATAGGAGAGATTTAAGAGTTTCTTCACCCCTCCTAACTGCCAAAGTGTTGACATGTTTCTGCCGTGTTCAAAGTGCCCACAGTGTAGGGTCACACCAACATTCTTCAGGACCAATCAGATTCCAAATGATGTATTTACCCTCTGTACCTGAGTAGGATATCCTTGGAATCTGTAATTGCCAAGGGGAGGGTACCCCTAAGTAACTAACACTTGTTTATCTGTAGGGGAAAGCACAAAGAAAGTGGAATAAAATTATTCGTGCTGACCTCAATGTTTATCGTTAAATCATTTAAAGATTGTTTACAAGGGAACAAAAAGGTCCTCTTCAATATTCAGACATGTCAGAATCTTGGTGTTAAACCTCAGAATATGTTTTGACTCCAATTGCCTCAAATATCGTTCCCTGCTCCCCCCTCTACCTAGATTAGACACTTGATCTATTGCAAAATATTGCAAGTTCTCCAAAATACTACCATGTACTTCCTCAAAGTGCCTAACCACTGGGTACATTGGATATTTGTTTACAATTGCTCGTATGTGTTGTAGTATTCTTAGGTGTACACTTAAAATTGTACTATCCTTTTAGATTTTCTGACAACTACATCTCAATACGTATACCACATGATCACTTTTACAGCGTAAAGATTGTTTGGTTTTCCATATTTGATCTGTTAATGTTAATTGGCTCTAGAGGGTTCCTGGTGAGCCCTGGCCATTTTGAACTGCCGCACTGCCTCCACCGAACGGCCCAGCGAAGTGAAGCCACCTGAGTCCTCTGCCCTATGCTCAAACCAATGCTCAGCTCTGGGTTGGGGGGAAAGCCCTCGGCTTGCTGCTACAAATTTCTTGGCCCTTATGATTCCGGATGAGTCCGATTCATCAGAGCTGCCATGTCGTCCCGCTGTAAGAACGTGGGAACGTCCAGAGGCCACCGCCTCACCTACTAAGAGGTTAAACAGAGTCAGGGTGCTGGTCCAAGAAAAGTGGCTACATGCTGGGAATGTGGCTGAACAGCAGAGGACCTGAGAGGAACTTTTAGGTAAGCCTTTTAGAAGAGGTTTTTTTAGACTGTCATGGCTAGTGGTATGGCAAAATTGTTACACCAGCCATTTTGAAAGCAGTGTTTCTCCTCCATAATGAGCACATTGCATCTCTCCCTCTCACTACAAAAAGGCAGCCATCTGATCACCCTGTTAACAAATGGCAAGGGAAAGAGGACTAAACAATGGAAACTAACAAAGGACTACATCTGCTAGATGAGCTAGCCCCTACCAAATGCTGGCCATCTTGGAATGGCTTAGACCAACTTTAGTTGTCACTGAAGGATTTGTGGTCTGGGAACAAATACAGGAAACCTACTATTTACCTATATATATTATTTATATTACCAATAATATACTAAAGACTAGGCTACATTTCCCACCAAAAATATACGAAGACCCAACCTTCTCTAAAGCCCTTTAAGGCACAGCCTTCCTGAAATGGTCTATGTGACTACACTCCTACACTTTCAACCCCCCTCAAAGAGCTCAGACCCAGACCTGAAAATGCCCTCTGTTACTCACCCTACCTGAACCCAGGAGCCACCTGAACCCCTCACCTCTCCTCCCTCCTGAACGACCCTCTACCTTAGATTTGTCCCATACCCAACCTCGCTTGTGTCCCCCTTCCCTGCAGTTACCGATCAACCTAGAATCCCCACCTGTCTGTCCCCTCCCTCTCTACCCTTTAATCAGGAAGATGTCAACCAACATAAGACCCCACCAGAACTTCCCATGAAGCCCAACCCCCGTACTTCTCACCACCCTTAAACCCCATGACCCCCACTCCTTCTCCATCACCTACCCACCCAACCTCTCAGCTAACGCCGCCAACATCTTTAAACACAGACTACTCAAGCAACACCCTGAAACACTCATAGCTGACCTCTACCATAACTCCACCAAAGGTAAGACAAAACCAGATCTCATCTTCTACACCACCCACCAGGCCAAATGGGGAAATAATCTAGCTAACCACCTGCGAGTTACCAAAACCACCAACAACCCCTACAGCCAAATACTGATTATCTCAAAGTCTTCTCCCTTCAGAATCAACGCCACCATAACAGTATAAAGAAATGGCAAAGTCATGGTCCAAGCCAATGACTTCAACCTGCACCAATTTGAAACCTGAGGCAAGACCTCAACTACTGAACTCCTCAGACCTACACCCCACCCCCATGCCAGATCCCTCTGTACCCTCTACTCCCATCCCCCCAACCACACCTCCCACATCGAGACATCGCACCCTGTCCAACCCCCTCACCCCACCCAATGCATCTACCCCAATCTCCCTACCCGCGTTAATTCAAACACCTGCCTAACCAACTCCCAACCCTCAGACAAAACAACACCAATACACTTGAGATGCACCCTCCACAATCCCCCAACCACCGCTCATCGGAAGACACATGTCTCTACATTTCCCCAATCCTACCAACCCTCGACCCTCCTGTTCCAACCTACACCCTCAGCCGAATCTGCCCCAACACCTCCCCTAACCCTACCATCGCTGACCCTCCTGTCCCACCTTACACCCTGAGCCAAATCTGCCCCCCAACCCCACCCCTCCCCTTAACCCTACCATCCCTAGACCCTCCTGTCCCAACCTACACCCTAAGTTGGATCTCCTCCCAACCCCTCCCCTCCCCTACCCCTAAGCTAGAGTCAATGGCAGAACTAACTGAACGCCTCACACGTATAGAAAACAACTCTACACCCTCTTACCAATGACCCCTACTCACCTCATAACTGAAAACCTATCCCTTCTCCATAGCCAAATCAACACATTCACGCAGGGCATAAACAAAATCCTTCTCAACACCAAAGCCCCTCCCTTCCCCACCCAACACTCAATACTCCCCTCCCCCATAAACATCAGTGAGCCACCTCAACAGCCCAATCACCAGACGAACAGCTGGCGCTCCACCTCTAGCAGCACCCTATCTCTCAGACCAAGAAGAGCGAATCCTGAGATGTCCCTGAGAGGCAACGACTCTTGCTAAAACCTACGACCCCAGAACAACCTAAACCCCCCTCCAACATACAGGTAATCACCGGAATAGGTAGAGCCAGCAACCAACCTAGATCTACAAGACTTCCCTCCCAACGCACAACCATTCCCCAAGCTCCCCCCTCCTCCCAAAACCATTGCAAAAGCGGCAAGGTAAACTGCATGCTTATAAACTGTAGATCCGCAGTCAAGCACGCAATAGAGCTGGCTGATACCACACTGAATCACGACATTGACATCTCGTTCCTCACCGAAACCTGGTTCAATGAAACATCCCATACGCTCCTTGACATTCTAGTCCCCCCTAGTTTCTCCATCATTAAAAAAGACAGAATAGACCAACTCGGTGGCGGCATTGCCATCATCCATAAGAACATCAATATAGTTGAAATCAAAACCCACTCCTTCTCTACCTTCGAATACCTCAGCACCAACATAATACGTCAAAACAACAAAGTAACAAAATGCCATCTCATCTACCACACCCCAGGAAATTCTCCTGAATTCAGAGAACAAATATCAGACCTACTTATACATTGCTCCCTAGCCAACACTGACAACATCATCCTGGGTGACTTTAACCTCACCTGGAATAATGAAAGGACACTGTTATACAGTCACTAAATGAACTCCTTCTCACAATTGAGTTCACCCAACACTGCAAGGGTCAAACTCACAACAAAGGCTCTACCCTAGATGCAATCAAAGCCAAAAACGAAACAATAACCTTCAATAACATCCTCCCAATCAACTGGTCAGACCACCACATCCTTATATTCAAAATAAATCAAACCGCAGCTCCACCAGTCAAAACACAAATTACCCATCAAATGAGCAGAAACCTCAATGCCATCCCCCTCCCTGTCCTTGAAGAAACCATAACATCACTTCTGCAACCCTCCACAGACAACCTCAACACGGTCGAGCTCACTACTGACAACTGCTCTTGACCAACTAGCTCCCCCTGAAACTGAAAAGAGTCAGAGACATCTCCTCCAGAGCCTGGTTCAACAAAGACCTCAACTCCGAAAGAAGAAAAGAGCCGCTGAGAGACTCTGGAGAGGGAAACCCATCCACAACCAACCTCTTCCAGCTCAGAAAAGAACACAGCAATTACAAAAAACACATAATCAAGGAAAAAGCCTCCTCCTTCCAGAGTGCACTAGACAAAGCCAAAAACTGCCCCAAAGAACTTTTCAACATCATCCAGAAACAGACCTCCAAGCCCACCAAAGAAACCCCCCCTGCCTCCAAAAAAGAAGTCACCAATATTGAGCTCTCCCTAGACCAGCACACTCAATCCCAACACAGCAAATCCTCACCCATACCGAAACCTAACTCAACTCCAGGTCACGACATGCTCCCTGAAGCCGAGACCCCTCTTCTGTCAACCAATAAAATAAGACTACACCCTAGACCCCCATCTTTCCCCAAGTGTTGGAAGGACTTCAAACCTCTCCCCGAAGAGGACATTTCTAATGTGATTACCAACTCCAAACCCTCCAACCACTATGCAGACCCTCTACCCGCCTCCCTGGCTAAGAACCTCAACCTCACGCTAACCCCACTGTGGACAAAGATCATCAACAACTCCCTAAACAATGGACTGATGCATGACTGCCTCAAACAAGACCAAGTCACCCCCTCTAAAAAAAACATGTGCTGACCCGAATGACCTCAAAAACTTCAGGCCCATCACCAACCTTCCTTTCCTAGCTAAAATCCTGGAGAAATGTGTTCTCGCCCAACTGAACCAACACCTTGAATCTTACAACCTACTTGACTCACACCAATCAAGGTTCAGGAAGGGATGCAGCACAGAAACCGCTATACTGAGCATAACCGATGATATTCACTACTCTCTCGACTCTAACAGATGCTGCCTACTTGTCCTCCTCGAACAATCAGCCGCTTTTGACATGGTAGATCACAAGCTGCTCCTAGACGCCCTACAAAAGCGTATCGGAGCAGATGGCAATGTCTTAAAATGGTTCTCCTCATTTCTACATAACCTCTCTCAATACATAAAAATCAAAAACTCGATGTCCGACACCTCCCCCTCAACTCGATTTGTCCCCCAAGGCTCAGTCCTCCCCCCACACTCTGCAACATTTACATGGAACTGCTCACTACCATTCTAAAACAAGCAAACATCGCCTACCACCTCTATGCTGATGACACCTAGCTGTAGCTCGAGATATCCTCCCTCAATGACATCCTACGACTCAACTCCATACTTTCAAAAGTAGAAAATTGACTAACACTCAACCACCTCAAACTCAACCAAGAAAAAAACCAAAATCCTTGTTTTCTCCAATCACGAACAACCCCCTCAAATCCAAGAATGGGTAAACAACCTTGACTCTCTAAACTGCAAACTTACTCCAGCAATCTCAGCTAAATCACTAGGTATCTCTCTAGACTCAAGTCTCAACATGCGCTCCCACATAAACTCCAGAGCAGAAGGCGCCCTCTACAACCTAAAACTCCTCAACAAAATCACACCTTTCATACCCCCCAATGACCTAAAAATTGCAACCCAATCTCTAGTTCTGTCCAGACTTGACTATGGAAATGCCACACTAACTGGGACAGCTAAAACACACATAGCCCCCATGATAACCACCCTAAACACAGGAGCAAGAATGGCCACAGGTACCAAGAAATACGACCACATCACGCTGTGCTTTCAAAACTGCATGTCTCATAAAACCTTACACACAGGCAAACCGAACTTCCTCGGAGCCAAACTCACAAAAGCTGTACAATCAAGATGCCTAAGAAGCTCCAACTCGCTCCTCTTAATCCCCCCAAAAAGACATAAAGAAAAAGCCCTCTTCCGCTCTTTCTCAGGGAATGGCCCGAAAATCTGGAACTTTCTCCCAACCCACATCAGGACTAATCCCTCCTTCACAAACTTCAAGAGACAACTAAAAGAATTTCTCCTCAAGCGTCATCTCTAGGCATCTGGTCAATGACCTCGAGCTATGTGACCTCCAGTACTCTAGATGCTAGTTCACTGTATTCTAATGTTTATGTTTCTATACATGTATGCGGCTGTAAAGCGCTCTGATACCCCTTGGGTCATGTAAGCACTATATAAAACTCAGAAAATAAATAAATAAAAATAAATAAAGTATAGACAATTGCATAATGTTTACCCCATATTTACAGGCCCTGCATCTGTTGCTTTTGTAAAAGCCTCCTCTGCCCGTAAGCCATGTGCCGCCCTGTCTCATCTCTGGGCTACTCGCTGCAAAATCATCCTTCATTGACCTCACCCTCTGAAAAGTCATCAAAGTTTCTTATACATTTTTGAGCCAATGATCATATCATTGCATAGCATAAGCTAATTTTTTTTGAAATATCTGTCTCAATTCTACATGTTGGGTGTTATAGCCTGTAATAAAGCTAATTTCCTGTTTATTCTCATCCTGCAAACTTTCTGTAAAAAGTAATTTATCTCTTTCTTTCAGATTTGCCTTAATTTTTGCTTCTTGTAAGACCTTATCATTGTGGCCACGAGCTGAAAATTTTGATTTCAGCTCCTGCTTAGCATGTTCTAATTGTGCTGCATCACTGTAATTTCACCCCAAACAAAGATTCTCAGCATATGGAATACTATATTATAAATTGCTAGGATGAAAATTCTGGGCATGTGAAATTGTGTTGTCAACTGTGCTCTTCCTAAAGGTCTTTGAATGTAGCTTCTGTTGCTCAATATAAAGAGTTAAATCTAAAAACTCCACGGATTTGTCACTAATATGTGAAGTAAAGTGCAGGATGAGTGCATTGTTGTTAATTTTCCTCTCACATTTTCCGGCTAAATCTAATGATCCCTGCCAAATAATGAACAAGTCATCTATAAAACGTGACCACATAACATTTTCCGATAATTCTTCCACACAAGTCAGGGCCAGCACCTGCTCCTCCCAGCAGCCTATTTGCAAGTTCGCATAGCTGGGGGCAAACCAGGTGCCTATTGCTGTTCCTCTCAATTGGCGAAAGAGATCTGATCCAAACAAAAATTGTTACTAAGGCACCAATGGATCATTTCAAGAATCATCTCTGTATGTTTATAAAGAGTAAGAGGGTTTGAGCTAAAAAAAAATGCTTAACTCCTCCTATGCCATCCTCATAGGAGATGCTCGTATATAATGATGCTACATATAATGTCAATAAGATGTAGTCATCCTCCCAACTGATGTCATAAACCTTTCTTATAAAGTCTCCGTTGTCTTTTACACACGATGACAAGTTTTTAACTGAATCCTGAAGAGAAAACAAATCTACATATTTCGAGGTATTCTCAAATAGGCTAAGAACCACAGTTACGCCCAGGGTTTGGCCCGGGGAGGGAACTAGAGGCGTTAGGGCACTAGAGAACAGTCAGCCTCCAACCAAAGCTATGAACCACAGAAAGGACCGTCCCTAGTTGTGTCTAGGAGATGCCCAATTTAGTGGGGGCAAATCACAAAAATTGACGGACTGGCATCACACACCACCAGGTGTCATGCTTCATCATCTGCCAGTCCTCGCCCTCTAAAAACCGCGTTTGATAGAGGGCGGGCATACACCTGAAGACAGGGATGCACTTCTAAACTAAGTGGGGGCCCAAACAAAAAAAGGAGTGAGTGAATTTAAAAACCATCATAGTATACCTGAACAATTTTATTCTATGGGGTTACTATGTGGGATTAAAATATATAAGTGCGGTGAGTGGGGACCTTATCATCCCGTCGCCGCTGTGAATCAGTGATTGTCAATAGGGGTCAACATGTTTCTGCCTGTATTGTCCACTTGGGTACGTGGCATTCGTCAGGACCTTAAATATTGGGCTCCAATCTTACCACTGGGGGCGTAGGCCTTTAGCCAGCTGCCACCTGTTTAGAGAAACCTTTAAGAGAGAGGGGGTGAGACAAACATATAATACTCAAAATGGTTGTCATTCGGTAGACCTTGATGTGTCACAGTCACGCTCCATACTTACTGCTCTCTCCTAAAGTGAAAAAGGTGAAAAATGTATATGAGTGTCAGGCATCTGTGTTCACTCTGACATTCATGTGAAACAAATATAGAAGTCTTACCCTATTGGAAAAACCTATTTGCCCCATGGGAGGGGTAGGGGGGAAATTCTTGTGGCCACATTCTGGTGGGAGACGATAAAGGATGAAGACAAAAGGGTTAAAAACCAGACTGGTTGGGAAGGTATATCAAAGATACTGAATTAGTTAGCAGAAAAAACCGTCAGGGCATGCTTGGTCTACTATAGTTTCAACCTGTTGGAAGAAGAAATCAGAACAACGACTTACAGTTCAAGGCGTACTCCCCGCTAGAAAACCTAGTGCTGCATGCGTCCAGCCTCCTCCCCGGTGACATTAAGTGTAGTGCGCAGCAAGCTTTTATACTGTTGGGTGGGATCGTGGCATGCGATATGGGTTTCAGGTGAGCGTGGCGCACAGTGATGATGCTGCATTTCCTGTGTCCTGAGCGAAGCATGCAGAAAGGACTGCACGTTGCCTGTTTGTTGCCTGACCCTCGTGGGGGTGTGTCAGCACATGGCGCTGCTCTATGACACGCCGCTTCCTGTGTCCCGTCATTACCTCAGATGATTGCCTGGGGTGGGGCGGGACCAGCTGTGGTCCAATGAAAGCACCTGCCATAGTTTCTGGAGATACAAGGGAGTGATTTAACGTGTGTCATCAGTGATGTCATCAGTGATATCACTGACCATGTCATGAATGATGCAATATGTGACATCATCAGCAGTGCATTGCGGGCGCGTGAGTTATAGTTAGCAGAACTAACTATAACGGAGGAATTTCTATGGTTCTGTACGAGTGAAATGGGCAGCTAACTATAACACCCCTGAAACCTATGGTTTTTTCTGTGAATTTCCAAGGTTTTTTAAATGCTAATTTCTAACTATAACGTCTCTGAAACATATGTTTTTTTTCAGTGAATTTCAAAGGTTTTTTAAATGCTAACTTTTAAGTGTGATAGTAGTTATATCTATTTTTTGTACTGATTTTCTACAGCTTTTTAACTGTTTATTTATAAATATTTTATTCATTAAATTACATTATATATTTTTCTGAAAATTGCAAAAAAACATTTTTTAATTAAAACTGAAATATTGATTATTTTCTTGTTTTCATTTTTTATTTTAATATATTTATATCATTTTCTTTAAAAAAAATCAATTTATTTTCGCAGTCGCGCACTCAAAGTGTACACATCACGGTGGGTGCGCGCATTCTAGCCGCCATTTTAGAAAAGTCATGAAGGATCCACGTATGGTGTGCGATGGCTGCGTGTTTTTCAGTTACATCATATACATTTAATATCACGTGATATGCGCGATTGGTATGCGACCAGTCTGCGACTCCTGCTCCTGCGCATTCGCGACACATGCGCATTACGGTACGAGATGTTTGCGCGCTTGCGGGTCCCGCGTAACATCATATACGTGCTGGGGCGCGCTGGGTGCGCGACTCCCGCAAAAATAATTTATGTTCCAAAATGATATGTATGGGTCTTTAATATACATATTAAGGCAAGAGATTATGTAAGATATTCATCAAAATAATATATTTGTACTTATAAGAAACTTATATTATTTTTAAATATATTTTCGCAAAGTCAGGTGCGTGCGTCGTGAGTGCAGAAAACCAGGTCAGCAGAGCTGCTGTAGAGCCAGAGAACCAGGTCAGCAGAGCTGCTCTAGAGCCTAAGAACTAGGTCAGCAGAGCTGCTCTAAAGTCAGAGAACCAGGTCAGCAGAGCTGCTGTAGAGCCAGAGAAACCAGGTCAGCAGAGCTGCTTTAGAGGGAGAGAACCAGGTCAGCAGAGCTGCTTTAGAGCCAGAGAACCAGGCCAGCAGAGCTGCTTTAGAGCCAGAGAACCAGGTTAGCAGAGCTGCTTTAGAGCCAGAGAACCAGGTCAGCAGAGCTACTCTAGAGCCAGAGAACCAAATCAGCAGAGCTCTGCTGACCTGGTTCTATGGCTCTAAATAGCCATAGAACCAGGTCAGCAGAGCTGCTTTAGAGCCTGAGAACCAGGTCAGTAGAGCTGCTATAGAGCCTAAGAACCAGGTCAACAGAGCTGCTCTAGAGCCAGAGAACCAGGTCAGCAGAGCTGCAGCAGAGCCAGAGAAACCAGGTCAGTAGAGCTGCTTTAGAGGGAGAGAAACAGGTCAGCAGAGCTTCTATAGAGCCAGAGAACCATGTCAGCAGAACTGCTTCAGAGCCATAGAAATGGATCAACGGAGCTGCTTTAGAGCCAGACAACCAGGTCTGCAGAGCTGTTGTAGAGCCAGAGAACTAGATCAGCAGAGCTGGTCTGTAGCATAAGAACTAGGTCAGCAGAGCTGCTCTAGAGCCAGAGAACCAGGTCAGCAGACCTGCTGTAGAGCCAGAGAAACCAGGCCAGCAGAGCTGCTTTAGAGCGTGAGAACCAGGTCAGCAGAGCTGCTTTAGAGCCAGAGAACCAGGTCAACAGAGTGCTCTAGCTGACACTGACTGACTGACACTGACTGACTGACACTGACTGACTGACACTGACTGACACTGATTGACACTGACTGACACTGATTGACTGACACTGACTGACTGACACTGATTGACTGACACTGATTGACTGACACTGACTGACTGACACTGATTGACTGACACTGACTGACACTGATTGACTGACACTGACAGATTGACTGACACTGACTGACTGACATTGACTGACACTGACTGACACTGACTGACACTGACTGACTACTCTCTACTACTCTACTACTGACTCTACTACTCTCTACTACTCTCTCTCTGCTACTCACTCTCTACTACTCACTCTCTACTACTCTCTACTACTCACTCTCTACTACTCTACTACTCTCTACTACTCACTCTCTACTACTCACTCTCAACTACTCACTCTCTACTACTCTACTACTCACTCGCTACTACTCTCTACTACTCACTCTCTACTACTCACTCTCTACTACTCACGCTCTACTACTCACTCTCGACTACTCTCTACTATTCACTCTCTACTACTCACTCTCTACTACTCACTCTACTACTTTCTACTACTCTCTACCACTCACTCTCTACTACTCTACTACTCACTCTCTACTACTCTCTACTACTCACTTGCTACTACTCTCTACTACTCACTCTCCACTACACTCTCTACTACTCTCTCTCTCTACTACTCTCTACTACTACTCTCTACTACTACTCTCTCCTATTCACTCTCTACTACTCTCTACTACTCACTCTACTACTCTCTGCTGCTCTCTAGCACTCACTCTCTACTACTCTACTACTCTCTCTCTACTACTCACTCTCTACTACTCTCTCTCTACTACTCTCTACTACTCACTCTCTACTACTCTCTCTCTACTACTCACTCTCTACTACTCACTCTCTACTACTCTCTAGTACTCACTCTCTACTACTCTCTCTCTACTACTCACTCTCTACTATTCACTCTCTACTACTCACTCTCTACTACTCGCTCTCTACTACTCACTCTCCACTACTCACTCTCTACTACTCGCTCTCTACTACTCTCTACTACTCACTCTCTACTACTCTCTACTACTCTCTCTGCTACTCACTCTCTACTACTCACTCTCTACTACTCTACTACTCTCTACTACTCGCTCCACTACTCACTCTCTACTATTCTCTACTACTCACTCTACTACTCTCTCCTACTCTCTACGACTCTACTACTCACTCTCTACTACTCTCTCTCTACTACTCACTCTCTACTACTCACTCTACTACTCTCTACTACTCACTCTGTACTACTCTCTACTACTCACTCTCCACTACTGATTCTCTACTACTCGCTCTCAACTACTCTATACTACTCACTCTACTACTCACTCTCTACTACTCTACTACTCACTCTCTACTACTCACTCTCTACTACTCTCTACTGCTCACTCTCCACTACTGATTCTCTACTACTCGCTCTCAACTACTCTCTACTACTCACTCTACTACTCACTCTCTACTACTCTACTACTCACTCTCTACAACACACTCTCTACTACTTGCGCTCTGCTACTCGCTCTCTACTACTCTCTAGTACTCACTCTAATACTCACTCTCTACTACTCTCTACTACTCACTCTCTACTACTCCACTACTCTCTACTACTCACTCTCTACTACTCACGCTCTACTACTCTACTACTCTCTACTACTCTCTCTCTACTACTCACTCTCTACGACTCACTCTCTACTACTCTCTACTACTCACTCTCTACTACTCTCTCTACCACTCTCTACTACTCACTCTCTACTACTCTCTACTGCTCACTCTCTACTACTCCACTACTCTCTACTACTCACTCTCTACTACTCACGCTCTACTACTCTACTACTCTCTGCTACTCTCTCTCTACTACTCACTCTCTACTACTCACTCTCTACCACTCTCTACTACTTACTCTCTACTACTCTCTACTACTCACTCTCTACTACTCTCTCTCTACTACTCTCTACTACTCACTCTGCTACTCACTCTCTACTACTCTCTCTCTACTACTCTCTACTACTACTCTCTACTATTCACTCTCTACTACTCACTCTCTACTACTCTCTACTACTCACTCTACTACTCTCTGCTGCTCTCTAGCACTCACTCTCTACTACTCTACTACTCTCTCTCTACTACTCACTCTCTACTACTCTCTCTCTACTACTCACTCTCTACTACTCACTCTACTACTCTCTACTACCCACTCTCTACTACTCTCTCTCTCTACTACTCACTCTCTACTATTCACTCTCTACTACTCACTCTCTACTACTCGCTCTCTACTACTCACTCTCCACTACTCACTCTCTACTACTCGCTCTCTACTACTCTCTACTACTCTCTCTGCTACTCACTCTCTACTACTCACTCTCTACTACTCTACTACTCTCTACTACTCGCTCTACTACTCACTCTCTACTATTCTCTACTACTCACTCTACTACTCTCTCCTACTCTCTACCACTCACTCTCTACTACTCTACTACTCACTCTCTACTACTCTCTCTCTACTACTCACTCTCTGCTACTCACTCTACTACTCTCTACTACTCACTCTGTACTACTCTCTACTACTCACTCTGTACTACTCACTCTCTACTACTCACTCTCTACTACTCTCTACCGCTCACTCTCCACTACTGATTCTCTACTACTCGCTCTCAACTACTCTCTACTACTCACTCTACTACACACTCTTTACTACTCTACTACTCACTCTCTACTACACACTCTCTACTACTTGTTCTCTGCTACTCACTCTCTACTACTCTCTAGTACTCACTCTAATACTCACTCTCTACTACTCACTCTCCACTACTCCACTACTCTCTACTACTCACTCTCTACTACTCACGCTCTACTACTCTACTACTCTCTACTACTCTCTCTCTCTACTACTCACTCTCTACTACTCACTCTCTACTACTCTCTACTACTCACTCTCTACTACTCTCTACTACTCACTCTCTACTACTCTCTCTACCACTCTCTACTACTCACTCTCTACTACTCTTTACTACTCACTCTCTACTACTCCACTACTCTCTACTACTCACTCTCTACTACTCACGCTCTACTACTCTACTACTCTCTACTACTCTCTCTCTACTACTCACTCTCTACTACTCTCTACTACTCACTCTCTACTACTCTCTCTACCACTCTCTACTACTCACTCTCTACTACTCTCTACTACTCTCTCTCTACTGCTCTCTCTCTACTACTTGTTCTCTGCTACTCGCTCTCTACTACTCTCTAGTACTCACTCTAATACTCACTCTCTACTACTCTCTACTACTCACTCTCCACTACTCCACTACTCTCTACTACTCACTCTCTACTACTCACGCTCTACTACTCTACTACTCTCTACTACTCTCGCTCTACTACTCACTCTCTACTACTCTCTCTCTACTACTCACTCTCTACTACTCACTCTCTACTACTCTCTACTACTCACTCTCTACTGCTCTCTCTCTACTACTCTCTACTACTCACTCTGCTACTCACTCTCTACTACTCTCTACAACTCACTCTCTACTACTCACTCTCTACTACTCTCTACTACTCACTCTCTACTACTCTCTACTACTTACTACTACTCACTCTACTACTCACTCTCTACTACTCTCTCTCTAATACTCACTCTCTACTACTCACTCTCTACTACTCTCTACTACTCACTCTCTGATACTTTCTCTACTACTCTCTACTACTCACTCTCTACTCTCTATTACTCGCTCTCTACTCTCTACCTCTCTACCTCTCTCTCTACTACTCTCTACCTCTCTACCGCTACCTCTCTCTCTACTACTCTCTACCTCTCTACCTCTACCTCTCTACCTCTACACCTCTACCTATACACCTCTACCTCTCTACCTCTCTGTACATGCACACATATGCACATATATATATGCATATATATGCATATGCATTTATATGTGATCCAGGCAGTTCGTCGGCCGAAACGCGTCATGACAGAAGGGAGACTCTAATACTTTTACGAATAAAAAGTGTTTACAGACGAAGAGGAGTTCGCGCATTCTTTTCCTTGGAGAAACTGATGAATGCTTTGTGCCTATATGCATTTATATATATGTATGTGTATATATATATTCACTGAAAAAACCATAGGTTTCACACACGTTATAGTTACAAATTAGCATTTAAAAAACCTTGCAGGATGGAGGAGCAAGATGGCGGCTGTGTAAACGGCCGGTGCAGTGTGGCGGTGAAGGCAGAGAGCAGAACGATGAGATCGATGGAAGTTTAAATGTGCACGGAAAGGAGATGGGATGCGAATTTCCTCCGATATTTGAGAACATAAGATGTTGCTGATATTGATAGTTTCGACTACACGAAATACCATTTGTCGGCTGACCGAGGGTGAGGCGAAGTGCACAGCGTCCTTGGTCCGGTGCAAGCCCCGCGGAAGAGCGGGGAGGTGGAGCTCAGCCGGAATAGTGCAGAGTCGGAGGAGACGGAGCGGAATTGAGCGGAACGGAGTGGAGGAGACTGTCGAGAGCAGGATGGCTCCAAAAATCGCGGTTGGACAGAAAACAGCGTTCCAAAGGAAGAAAGCGCTTCGGGAGGATGGCGGTACCGAGGCCGAGGCAAACGGGCTCTCTCTTGAAAGAGGAAGAAAAGGTACGACGAAAACTCGCCAGGCTCCCACTTCAATTGCAGATATTTTTCCGATAGCTGGTAAGGAGAAGGAGAAGGTGGGGGGAATGGAGGCTGCGGTGTTTACGGCCGAGTTGATGGAGGGTAACACTATCGCACCGAAGGACAGCGGCCCAATGGGGGGGTCGAAAGTAGACTCTAGCAATGAGCCATTAACAAACCAGGAGGACGACAGTGTAATGTGTACTAAATTGCTTCCCCAGACTAAGATAGTAGAAAAAGTGGTTTCAAAAACTGTTTCTCGGGCGGAAGTGGATCAGACGCCTCAGAACTTAATGAGGCTAGATTCAAGTAAACCAAGGCTCGAAGCCAATACAGTTGACATTGGGGAAATATCAGCAACGCGACTAGAGGATACCTCTGATATGGGCCTTTTAAGAATCGAGTCGGATTCCGAATTGGGAGGTCCCTGCAGCGAAAAGGAGAAAGTTCCAAGCGAGTGCTTCTTTTCAACTTCTGAGGGGGCCGGTTGTTCGAAAGATGGTGAAGATAGCTCTGATCCAGAGTCTGAAGTCGGCTCAGACAGTAACCCACAAGTGGATGCCCCAGTAACAGCAACCAGACCCCCTATGGCGATAAGACATAAAGCTCAGAGCCGCAGTGATATCAGCTTTAATCAACCCCCCACTCTTCCTCTTCTTCTTCAGGAAGATCCTGGCGCCAATAATACCAATCTTTCATTATTGGAGACGATTCATCAAGAAATTATCGCACATAGAGAGGAGACACGCCAGGACAATCGTAAGGTCCAGGCAGCGATGAGGAAGATGCAGGGCATAGTGAGAAAACTATCTAAGGCTTGTGCTAACACCGGGGATAGAGTTTCAAACTTGGAAGAGAGAATAGTAACAATGGAGGCAGAAGCAGTTGACTCTATTTCTAAGGTTAATGCTCAATGTGCCCAGGTGGTGGATCTCCAGTGGAAAACAGAACAGCTGGAAAATAGGCTTCGTCAAAATAATCTGAGGGTCTTGGGGGTCCCGGAGGGGTTGGAGGGTCTTGATATAAAGGCCTATATCATCAAGCTCTTTGAGCAGGCTTTCCCAGAACTCTCCAGTTGGAACTGGGTCACCGAGATCCAGCGTGTCCACCGTACACCCTTTAAATTACGTAAAAATGCAAGAGGCGGTGACAAACCCAGAGCGATACTGGTGTTCTTTGGAAACTTTATCTTGAGACAGTCTATCGCCGAAAAAGCGAGACCGGACGCGAGAAGAGCCGGCGAAGGTATCTCGTTTTTTGTCCGTCCGGACTACTGCCATTCGACAGTCGAGCGAAGATGGAGATTAAGGGAGATGATTAAGCCTTTTCAAGACAAAAAAATACAAGCCTTTTTGATTAACCCGGCATAGCTTAAAGTGATATCTGATGGTAAAACTCTATTCTTTAGCTCTGAAATCAAAGCTAAGGAGTACTTGGACTCTATTGACTATACCGGGAAATAGACTCTAACTATTCGTTGGGTCAAGGAGTTGAAAAAAAGATGAATCTTATGTAGTCTTGTTTATATGTTCTATAGCGTCTTTTACCTTTTCGGCACATGTGGTATATGTTTTCTGTTGTAGGCCGCTGATCTAAGAGGCTATTTAGTAATGACTTATTTTTCTGCCTTTCACCGCAAGCACCGCAGCTCATCACGTGCACAGACAAGGTCTGAGCGCTCCACAGTTAGGGGTAGGTCAGGTTTGGGTGGTGGGGGAGGGGGAATGTCAGGGGTTGGAGGGGGCGGCGGGTGGTTGAGGAAAAGGGAGAAAGAGTTGCAGTTCGGAATATAATAGGTTTAATTTTCAGTGTAAAGGCCCTGTCAATAGTCTTCAGTTAAGGCTTCAGGTTGTGTTTGTTTCCCTAGTTTTTCAAATAGATTCACAGGATGACGAATATTAGGATTTGTTCTATTAATATTGGTGGACTGAATGATCACAGGAAGCGACAAAATTTAGCTCACTTTGTGAAGTATAATAGATTGGATGTGTTATGTCTCCAAGAAACACACCTTCCATGGGCTAAAAGGAATCTCATGTATATGAATGGCTATGAATTAGGGGTTTGCTCAACACAATCCTCGACAAACAGGGGAGTAGCAGTTCTGGTAAGATCATCTTTGGGAGGAGTGGGACGGACCAAAGCAGATAGCAATGGGAGATGGGTTTTAGTTGAGAAAAAGGTTTTACACTATGTGTAGTGTATGGGCCTAATAATGATGATCCAGAGATTTTTGATTTTTTGGAAGTAGAGCTAGCCACTTGGGTAACCCCTATAATTCTCTGTGGTGACCTAAATTTTTCAGCAGATTGGGATCCGAATAAAGTTTATTCTGGACGAAAACCCAGAATCTTCAGGGCCGTCTCATCTCTTATAAGATCACATGGGCTATTAGATGTATGGCGGATGAAGGAGCCTAAAGATCCAGGATATACGTATTTCTCAAACCCACATCAGAGATATACTAAATTGGATTACTTTTTTGTATCAGTAATAGAGTAGCAATATCTAAATTTCCAAAGCTACTATCGGATCATAACCCTTTGGTCTTAGTATATGAATTGGAGAGATTAGAAAGAGTTCCCACCAGGTGGACCTTTGAAAGGAAATTACTACAAGATAAAAGATTTGTAGCTCATATAAGGAAATGGGCTGGAGAATTTTTTTCTGCTAATAGATATAGCGCCTCACGAAATACTGTGTGGGAGGCGTTTAAGGCAGCCTTAAGAGGTGAATTAATTAGCTGTGCTGCAAGATTGAGAAGAGAAGATAGGAGTGAGGTCGAAAGGTTAACAAGAGAATTATTAGGAGCTGAGGAACAACACACTTCTGATATAACACAAGGCAGAGAGACCAGTGAGAGCCAAAGGAAATTGCTAGTAGTAAAAGCCGACCTGCAGAAGCTGGTTACACTTAGGGCAGTAAGTGAATACCAAACTGTGAGGCTTCAACGCTATGAAACCGGCGAGCAAGCTGGCAGAATTTTGGCATTACAAATTAAGCAAGAAAGAGTTAGAAATAATATCATCAAAATAGAAGATAATGGGATAGAGTTTACCGAAGCTAAGGATATTCTTCAGGTCTTTAAGAATTTTTATCAAGGCCTTTATACCGAAGAAAATCTAGGTGTTCATCGAGCTCAAGAGTTCGATGATAACGGTCCTAGGCTTGGTAATGCTGCCAGAGAAGAGCTGGAACAGGACATCAGTGAGAATGAGATAGTAATAGCTTTGCAGGAACTACCCATTGGTAAGGCTTCGGGCCCTGACGGGATTCCATTGGAGATCTATAAATGCATTTTGGCAGAGATTATCCCGCTTTTAATTGACTTATTCAATGGTGTGGTATCTACAGGGGTGGTTCCAGACTCATGGAGGGAAACGAATATAGTGGTTTTTCACAAAAAGGGCAAACCCAGGGAGAAACCGGGCTCATATCGTCCTATATCTTTAATCAATGCGGACACTAAACTATATTCAAAAATTTTGGCAAAAAGGTTGGGCAGGGTCATTGGCTGCCTGGTCTCCCCGTGGCAACATGGGTTTGTACCAGGGCATGGTACTACGGATCACATCAGGAGGGCAATAACTTTGTTTGATGCTCAGTCCGTTGTGGGAGACGAGATGGCCATGATCCTGCTCGATGCAGAGAAGGCCTTCGACCGAGTGGTCTGGAATTTTCTTTGGGGGATTCTAGCAGGAAGAGGATTTGGAGAGAAAGCTATAAGAGCACTCACGGCAATGTATGTTAACCCAGTCGCCCGAGTCGTGGTTATGGGTCAGAGTTCTGATACTATAACAATAAATCGTGCTCCCCAATTCTCTTCGCCCTATATATGGATCCGCTTATTCAAAGGATATTAGGTTGTCCAAGAATTAGACCTGTGATACGGGAGGGGCATGAAACCAAGATTCTGGCATATGCGGATGACCTGGCCGTGATCACGATTGATCCGCACCAGGCATTCCCTGAGCTGATACGAATGGCAAAGGACTTTGGCGAATATTCAGGCTATCTATTAAATGAATCTAAAACGCAAATAATATGTACCAAAAATATTATTAAAACAGATGAAAGATTTGTAGAATCGGCTATATATCTAGGGGTTAGAATCAACGCTTCAATAGCCAAGATTATAGATGAGAATTTTGGTCCACTGAGTCAATCTATAGAAAAAGATTTAAAAAGAATTGATGCTTTACACCTTTCATTGATAGGAAGGGTCAATGTTTTGAAAATGACAATGTTCCCCAAAGTTCTTTATCTATTTCGAGCCATACCTCTTCTTATAGAGGAAAAAACAATTAAAAGCCTGGAATCTATTTTTATAAAATTTGTATGGCAGTACGGAAGAGTTAGGCGCTCTACTAACCTTTTGTCTCTCCCTAGGGATAGGGGCGGCTTGGTATTACCGAATTTGAGGTTGTATTATTGGTCTTGTTTATTGATTCATATGTCTATTCTTTTTCGGACAGAGCCACAATTCATTCAGGGAATTCATGGCAGTCAGACTCTTCCCACAATTTATGAGTTATTAGTTGGGAGAAAAGCTTTCGGTCTTTTAATGCGGGAAATCGATCATAGATATTACAGGAAGGCTCGTTTTAAGGTATTGGGAGGTGTATGGGGGGTTTGGAGAGCCATCTCAAAGTTTTGTCGAATCCCAAAGATAAACCGATATTTATATCTATACAATTCTAGACTATTCCCGCAGATGGTAGCAGATAGGAATCTGCAAGTCTGGGAAGAGTTAGGAGTTAAGACACTCGGTGACATAATGAGGGGAGGTCAGATTCTGGGATTTGAGGCTCTACAATCTAGATTTGGCATTTCCTTAAATCATTGGCTACTTTATACTAAAGTGACTAGCTGGCTGAAGGCTGTAAGACCAAGGACCTTATTGTTAGCTGAATTTCCCATCATCGACCAGCTGGTTAAAGGGAGTGAGAAGATCAGGGTATTTTATAATCTACTATGTGGGGAAATACAGGATGATTTAGAAAAAACAGAAGCAGCTCTGGCTATAAAATTGGGAAATTCCGACATTGACTTAGACCTCGCCCTCCTATTAAATAAGAAAATATTTCGCTCTACTAATTTGAGGGCACAGCATTACAAAACGTTGTTTAACTTATATTACACCCCTGCAAAGTTATATGCCTGGGGTATAAGGGAGGACGATACGTGTCCCAGATGTAAGGTAGGCGAGGCAGACCAACTTCATATGTTTTTTGAATGTGAGTCTCTGCTGGGAATACGGAGGGAGATAGAAAAATTTTGGGAGATGTTGTTAGAAAAAAAAATACTTTTGTCATCTACTTTAATGGTTTTAGGTACGGACAACAGATTAAAATTAGCGAGAAGGGAGGCGGCCCTGGTGTTTATTTCTATGGCTGTATTTCGGTTATTAATTTCTGCAGGCTGGAAAGATACAGTACCCCCCTCCTTTCAAATGTGGCTTTCTAGATTATTAGGTATGCAAAATATTGAGATTTCTCTGTATGCACAGAAAGGGAAAAAAGTACGGGATTTTGGGGAAAGCATCTGGGGTCCTATCACAAAGTGGAGAGAGGCCAGTCTCGCAGAGGAATAAGAAGGTAGAGGGGGTTTGTGGGTTTTTTTCTTTTTTTTTTTCTCTTTTTCTTTTTCTTCCCTCTGCCTCTTCTCTTGATTTAGTATTTTTAGAGTAGATAAAGAAGTGGTGTTATTCTTGTATGTGGTAAATTGGAAATTTGAATCTTTGCACTGATATCTCATGTTGAAGTGATGTCATTTTTTTTTATATACTTACTGCAAACCAAAAAATAAAATAAAAAAATAAAAAACCTTGCAAATTCACTTAAAAAACCATAGGTTTCACACATGTTATAGTTAGCTGGACATTTCACTCGTAAAAAACCAATGAAATTTCCCCGTTATAGTTAGTGCAGGCAACTATAACTCACGCGACCGCAATCCTCTGCTGATGACGTCAGATATTACATCACTGTATTTAGACACTTATTTACCCATGTCTTCTTCCATTAATCTTTAGCTATACATATATTACAAATATTTATTTTTCATAAAGACACATATGTCATCAGTGATGTAATATCTGACGTCATCAGCAGAGGATTGCGGTTGCGTGAGTTATAGTTGCCTGCACTAACTATAACGGGGAAATTTCATTGGTTTTTTACGAGTGAAATGTCCAGCTAACTATAACATGTGTGAAACCTATGGTTTTTTAAGTGAATTTGCAAGGTTTTTTAAATGCTAATTCGTAACTATAACGTGTGTGAAACCTATGGTTTTTTCAGTGAATTTGTACGGTTTTTTAAATGCTAAGTTATGTATTTATTATTATTTATTTTTTTCAGGTTTTTCACCGTGCGCGCACCGAAATGCTATTTTCTCAGGAAATACTGAACAGATTTACACCAGACCTGCAAAAGGCACTTCCTTGACCTTATGGCTACCTCTCTGCCAAATTTCACGTAATTCTGTTCAGCCGTTCGGGCTGTAGCTGCGACTAAAGGTCCTATGGAAAAATGCATGGGGAAAACGTGTTTTGGGACCCCCCTTTTTCTCGGCCCCCCCCTTGACGAATCACCCCGAAACTTTCAGGGTAGGAGCTGAACGGAGCGCCCCATTTGTTTTAAAAATTTCGCGAGGATTCGTCAACCGGCGCCAAAGTTATTCAAAATAGAATTTTGAGATTTCCTATGGAAACTAGGTTGCAACTATAACTATCTACTGGTGACCGCCAAGAGATAATACATATATAAACATATAAATATAATCTGCATATCTATATAGATATAAATTCATGCAAACATATACATATACATATATGCATACATATGCATGGTATGTACATGAAAGTTTGAAAAACTCTAATACAAGCAAAGCTAAAAAACCACCTAATTACAAACAGAATTGCTTTAACTTAAATGAGGGCGAGGCGTATTGCATTTTCAATGCTTGTTTACTTTGATTCCATCAAGAAGGCATTCAGATGTGTCACACATTTTCCATAAATTCTGAATGGTAGCACTCTAGTTGCTCATTAGATCACTGTAGTAAAGCTACTGCTCACTAGGGAAGTCTGCTGCTGGTGTTGAAAGTGCATGTTTCAGTCTGCATGTCAGAATTTTTTAATGACATAGAAGAGGATTTGAGAAGTCACTCAAAATGTGCCCCAATTTTTCTTTTTTCCTCACTAATCATAATTTCTATGGCAAAATGAACCTCCTCATTGTGTTCCTTTTAAATTAAACTACTCACTCTCTACTACTCACTCGCTACTACTTTCTACTACTCACTCTCTACTACTCACTTTCTATTACTCTACTACTCTCTACTACTACTCTCTACTACTCACTCTCTACTACTCACTCTCTACTACTCTCTACCACTCACTCTCTACCACTCTACTACTCACTCTCTACTACTCTCTACTACTCTCTCTCTACTACTCCCTCTCTACTACTCACTCTACTACTCTCTACTACTCACTCTCTACTACTCACTCTCTACTACTTTACTACTCTCTACTACTCTCTACTACTCACTCTCTACTACTCACTCTCAGCTACTCACTCTACTACTCTCTACTACTCACTCTCTACTACTCTCTCTCTCTACTACTCACTCTCTACTACTTACTCTACTACTCTCTACTACTCTCTCTGCTACTCACTCTCTACTACTCTCTACTACTCACTCTCTACTACTCACTCTCTACTCACTCTCTACTACTCTACTACTCTCTCTACTACTCACTCTCTACTACTCACTCTCTACTACTCTCTACTAATCTCTCTCTCTACGACACACTCTCTACTACTTGCTCTCTACTACTCACTCTACTACTCACTCTCTACTACTCCCTACTACTCACTCTAATACTCACTCTCTACTACTCTCTACTACTCACTCTCTACTACTCCACTACTCTCTACTAATCACTCTCTACTACTCACTCTGTACTACTCTCTACTACTCACTGTCTACTACTCTCTACTACTCACTCTCTACTACTCTCTCTCTACTACTCACTCTCTACTACTCTCTCTACTACTCTCTACTACTCACTCTACTACTCATTCTCTACTACTCATTCTCTACTACTCTCTCTCTGCAACTCAGTCTCCACTACTCACTCTCTACTACTCTCTACTACTCACTCTCTAATACTCACTTTCTACTACTCAATACTACTCACTCTCTACTACTCCCTCTACTACTCACTCTCTACTACTCTCTACTACTCTCTACTTCTCACTCTCTACTACTCTCTACTACTCACTCTCTACTACTCACTCTACTACTCTCTCCTGCTCACTCTGTGCTACTCTCTCTACTACTCTCTCTCTACTCTCTATTACTCATCCTCTACTCTCTACCTCTCTACCTTTCTCTACCTCTCTCTCTACTACTCTCTACCTCTCTACCTCTACCTCTCTACCTCTACCTCTCTACCTCTACGTCTCTACCTCTACACCTCTACCTCTCTACCTCTCTACCTCTCTCTACACGCACACATATGCACATGTATGCATATGCATTTATATATATGTATGTGTATATATATATATATGTATACATACATATATAAACATATATATAATCTGCATATCTATATAAATACAACTATAAATGTATGCATACATATACATATCCTTAGGCAAAGCAGCTCCTGCTGGAACGCTGGGACCCTCGAAGGGTGGCGTAAACTCCGGTGGAGCGTGCCGGAAAGTAATCCAAATGTGAAAAAGTCTCGTAAATACGCTCTCAGGAAGGAAAGGCAAACCAAATATTATCAACGTCCAGTTTAATTCACACGACGCGTTTCGGCAGAAGCCTTGTTCACGTGTGAGGTGCTACCAATTACACACTAATAAAGTTTTCACGATCCAAATGAAAATAAACATAGGACAATCTACACAGTGTAAATACTGCAAACGTGGCGGCCATTATTAAAAGGTAAAATACCTTTCTGCGCATAGATCGATAATTACAAGTGTCATCCACCTCCTAACATAGGGTTAAGATACAATCAGATAATGCACTTATTCCGCAAAATTGCATCAATATGTTACATGAGGAGGGAAATGAAAATAAAAATAAAACAAAACATCCCTTTAAGTTATTGTCATCCTCTTAGTATGAAATATACACGTGTGCTGAACACAATCCCATTGGACTTGTTAAACCAATAGTGGCAGCAAGAATGCATGGCTGAACATAACAGAAATAATAACGTGGTGAGCATATATGCATGTTATGTACATGAAATTTTGAAAAACACTAATAAAAGCATAGCTAAAAAGCCACCTAATTAAAAACAGAATTGCTTTAACTTAAACGAGGGCGAGACCTATTGCATTTTCAATGCTTGTTTACTTTGGTTCCATCAAGAAGGCATTCAGATGTGACACATTTGCCATAAATTCTGAATGGTAGCACTCTAGTTCCTCATTAGATCACTGTAGCAAAGCTACTGCTCACCAGGGAAGTATGCTGCTGGTATTCAAAGGCATGTTTCAGTCTGCATGTCAGAACTTTTTAATGAACTAGAAGAGGATTTGAGAAGTCAAAATGTGCCCTAATTTTTCTTTCTGCAGCACTAATCATAATTTCTATGGCAACATGAACCCCCTCATTTTGTTCCTTTGCAAATTAAGTGTTACCACTTTATTCCAATCAAGATGGCTTCAGGTGTGCCATACTTTTGTCATAAGTAAGACTGTTAGCGCTCTAGTTGTTCTTTAAAACACTCTGGGATTTCTGTCATTGGGCTATTCTTGGGCTACATATCGGTGATATTTGTGCTACATTTGGGCTCTTTTGTCTCAGGTGGCCATCTTGGGAGACTTGTTATGAAGTTTCCTAATTTCCTCATTTACTACAGTCTCCTCAGTAGGCATACTGTCAGTTTTTTACTTTGATTCAATGAAGAAGGCATTCAGATGTGTCACACATTTGCCATAAATTCAGAATGTTAGCACTCTAGTTGCTCATTAGATCACTGTAGTAAAGCTACTGCTCACCAGGGAAGTCTGCTGCTGGTATTGAAAGTGCATGTTTCAGTCTGCATGCCAGAATTCTTTAATGCAGTGGTTCCCAAACTTTTGACTACTGAGGTCCCCCACTGAGTCACCACTGGAAGCCGGGGACCCCAAGCAATTAGTAGGAATTAAATTTCAAAACATTAAAACAGTAATTCGAAAAAAATTAACACACGTGTGCACACAAAACAAATACTCAAATTACTAATGATTTTAGGTGCATATTTACAAGCCCCTATCACCATGGGAACATCACTTTTTGAGACGTTCCCGTGGCGATAGGGGCTTCACCTTATTTACAAGGCAGCGTTAAGCCACTTATTTACAAGGGCAGCGTAAATGGGAGGCAGCGCCAAAATTATGACCAGGGAAAACCTGGTCTTAACTTGGCGAAACAAGGAGAAATGCTTCATTTCTCCTCGTTTTTGCAAAACGCCTTGGATTGTGTATGTTCAGGAAGGTGACCCTTCCTGCACATCAACAATCTTTTTAAAAAAAATGACATTTTGTAACTTCCATATGTGCTGCATTAAGCAGCACACATAGAAGTGACAAAATGACATTTCAAGATTTTTATGTGCAGGAAGGGGGACCCCTTCCTGTACATAAACAATCTTCCTCTGTTAAGTGTAGCACCAGTGCAGGGGAAATGCAGGGCTGCACCATATTCTTCTAAATATGTTGCAGCCCTGCGTTTCTGAAGTGGCGGAGTGTGTTGTTAAGCCAAGGAGGCTAACGAAACGCTCCGCCAATTCTGTTGTATTTTATATTGAAAGAATTTGGAAGAAAACGAAAAAGTTAATGGGAAGATTGGTGCTGCATCTCCGTGATTAACTTTTCAATGGTTGGTTTTATTTCGCAGTACAAGGCTCCTGCTCCTGCCAGGGCCAGACTGGAAATCCAAAGCAGCCCTGCAAATGATTTCAGACCAGTCCCCATACGGTGCACACCAAGTGCAGTGAGTGAGCCTGACCACTACAAAGGGGGCTTTGGGAGGCTCTACCCCCGAAACATTTAGGAAACAATGGTGCAGTCTACAACACATGTATCATTATATATTGAATTGTATTAGCTTTTAAAGAATAGTAAATGAAGACCTGACTATGCACCAGAATATGACCATCTTTCTGGGGGGTCTTCAATGATTCCCCCACTATCACCCTCCAACAGTGCTTCTCATCTCCCCATAGCCCCTCTGTCACTTGTATTTCATTTTTTATAGCATTTCTCATACCATTGTAGGATGTCAGAGCACTTTACATCACACACATATAGAGACAGTGAATCAAACGTGTAAATCAGTGTATAGAAAATGTTACACAAGGCAAAGGGGACTACAAGGTGTAGAATTCACGTCATTCATACTGGTAGGCATTTTTAAAGAGTGCTTGGTCTGGAGAAGCACAAACTCAGGATTCAGAACATAACAGTGGTTAGCATTGACTTGAACAATAAAAATGTATTTCCACCCAAATAAACCTTTTTAGCAGCATCAGGATAATGAAAGACTGGGAAAAAACATAAGTCACTAACTTGTACCTTGCAGTTTGCAAGCAGCTGTTTGACAGTTTATAGGTCACTGTGCTAGATTACGATTGTCACTTATGAACTGCACAGTAACAAAAGAATCTTGCTGACAAAAGTAGTAACCCACTGACCTATGCATATAAAATACTGTTTTTTAAAATGGATGGTGCACGTTCTTTGCAGTAGACCTATTAACCCTCTGCGCTACATTAGATAAGTCAAAGCTGCCACTGGACAAAACTCTCATCTCTCTCCAGCAGGGACATTAATCTCTGGCGTTATCTTGACACTTTTATTGTTCTTTGAAAACTGCTAATTAAACAAGATACTTTGCAGTGCTTTTAAAACTGCTGCCTGGGGACCCCCTAGGAATGTGTCAGGGACCCCCGGGGGTCCCCGGACCACAGTTTGGGAAACACTGCTTTAATGAAATAGAAGAGGATTTGGAAGTCACTCAAAATGTGCCCTAATTTTTCTTTCTGCAGCACTAATCATACATTCTATGGCAAAATGAACCCTCTCATTTTGTTCCTTTTTAAATTAAATGTTTTAAGAGTTACCACTTTATTCCAATCAAGATGTCTTCAGGTGTGCCATACGTTTATCATAAGTAGGAGTGGTAGTGCTCTAGTTGTTCTTTGGAACACTCTGGGAAGCTGCAGTAGAACACAAAGGAATCAACTGACAGTCTTTGCCCTTGTTGGATGTACATGTTTTACTGAGAATGTCAGACTTCATTCTCACATGACTGAGAAAGATAATGTGAATTTACAGAAAATATGCTCTCAGTTTAGCTTATAGATCACCTTCCAAACCTCTGTGGGAAAAGCATGTGAAAATAGTTCTCTCTCAAACATGATTCATGATATCCCAGCAGAAGGATTTTTCACATGGTAAAATCACCTTAGAACATACCACAATTCCTAAAATGAGTATAGTACCATCAACAAATGATTTATAATGTAGCTAAAGTCTTAAAACCTTCTATTAACTGCAATGCTTTTTAATGAGGTGCTATCATGTATATTGGTCCCAAGATGGCTGCCAACACTTCTTGGATGAAGTGCTGACAGCCAATCAGATCTCACAATGAGATGTGTGGTTAGGCTCCGCCCAGATATATATGTTATTTTACTTTTGATTTTCTCAGGATCTACTAAACGGATTTACACTATATATGCAAAAGGCACATGCCTGACCTGAGGACTACCTCTTTGCCAAATTTCAAGTAATTCTGTTCAGCCGTTCGGGCTGTACCTTTGACTAAAGGTCCTATGGGAAAATGCATGGGGAAAACGTGTTTTGGGACCCCCTTTTTTCTCAGCCCGCGCTTGACGAATCATCCCGAGACTTTCAGGGTAGGAGCTTAGCGGAGCGCCCCATTAGTTTTGAAAATTTCACGAAGATAAGTCAACCCGCGCCAAAGTTATTCAAAATAGAATTTTCAGATTTCCTATGGGAACTCGGTCCTAACTATAACTATCTACTGGCGACCGCCAGCAGATAATATATATATATATATATATTTAAACTCCTCGTTCCACTATTTCTTCAGAAAAAAGACGAGTGTGGACCCAAATCCGTGCTGCAAATGGTTTATTGATTACACACCACCAGTTAGTCCGCCATATATATATATCTCCAAACTAACAAGAGTTGCCCCTTATGGAAGAGCCACACCAGGTAGGTTCGATTCCTTCTTTATTTAATCACGAAGGCTGCACACAGATGTGAAAAGACGTCATCAGAATATTACTGCCATTCACTGCCAGACGCGTTTCAAGTCTCTTGACCTTTCTTCAGTGGCAACGGCAAATTCTGTACCACAGGACCGGTAAACTGCAGCTGCATTATATTCACTCAGACCGCCCCAGTGGGCGTGGCCACTTCTCAGGCCCTCTGGTCTTCGTAGTTGCACACAATAACCTCAAGTGAGTCCGTCCTGTGGTGCAAACAATAAAGTCACATTAATATATATACATACATATGTGATCAAGCCTGCATAGGCTGAAATGCTTCATGGCGAAGCACTAAGCAAATAAACTTAAATGCACCAGCAAAAGTGGAGTCCGTTCCTGTTTTTTATGCCAAAGCGAAGGGAAAGCAAATGAACAAGGGATTGATTATATATCTTCACTAAAAAAACAAAAGGTTACAGGGATGTTATAGTTAGTTTTAGATTTCAATGGTACAAAACCACTGAAATTCAGCAGTTATTACCTAAGCTAACAATAACTTATGGTCCCACAATGCACTGCTTATGACCTCACATATTACATCACTCATCACGTGGTCAGTGAGAGTTGGTGAATTGGTAGGTGAGTGGGCGTGAGTGGCTGTATGGATCTCTGAGTGGGTGCGTGAGTGGCTGTGTGGGTGTGTGAGTGACTGTGTGGGTGTGTACACAGCTGTGTAAGTGGGCATAAGAGTGCCTGTGTGGATCTGTGACTGGATGTGTGAGTGAGTGTGTGTGTGTGTGTGAGGGGGTACGTGAGTGTCTGAGTAGGTCTGTGAGTGGGTGCTCGAGTCTCTGAGTGGGTGTGTGATTGGGTGCATGAGTCTCGGAGTGTGTCTGTGAGTGGTTGCATGAGAGCCTGAGTGGGTCTATAAGCAAATTCATGAGTCTCTGTGTGGGTCTGTGAGTGGGTGTCTGAACACAATCTTTCAGCTCGTTTCTGATCTCTATTTTGCAGCCTCTTGCTCATTGCGGACCTTTATTTAGCCTCTTCTTGCTCGTTTCTCAACTTTTTTTTACTCTTTTCTGACATTTTTCCTGCCTTTCTGCTCGTTTCTGCCCTTTATACTGCCTCCTTCTGCTTGTTTCTCAACCTTATTTTGCCTTTTTCAGTTCGTTGTTGACCTTTATTTTGCCCCTTTTTGCTTGTTTCTCACCTTTATTTTGCCTCTTTCTGCTTGTTTCTGAACTTTTTCCTGCCCTTCTGCTAGTTTCTGACATTTATTATGCCTCTTGCTGCTTGTTTCTCATCTCTATTTGGTCTCTTTCTGCTAGTTGAGGACCTTTATTTTGCCTCTTTCAGCTCATTTCCGAACTATATTGTGCCTTTCTGCTCGTTTCTCACCTTTATTTTGCCATTTTCTGCTTGTGGCTACAATTAAAACAAGCAATCAACAAAGGAGTGTATCAAATTAGTGGCAAAGCGAAAGAGCAAGCTTGCAGGTAATCACGTTAGATTAACACTGTTTGAAAAGAACCATTTGGTTTCTTAAAAAAGCCCTCACTCACCAACCTGGTTGGTGACATGCTTCATCATTGGGCCCCACCAGGAGTGGTCGAGTGCCACCCTAGTGTGCTGCAACGCCAGATTACTGCGGAGCTGGTAAAAAAAAATGTTTGAGTGAAAGGTGAATTAGGTGAATTTTAAAAATGTCCAAATTGTGTCAAAAAGAACTTTGTTGATTTTGCCAATCAGACATAGGTAAAAAAATGAATGGGATAAAGAACTAGAATTAAAAGTTCATGTATAACCCCTAAAAGTGCGGTCAACATGTTTCTGCCTACCGAGTTTATTAAGAGTTGCAAAAGTTCTGAGCACCATGGGTCACGGGAGGGGGGTGGTGGCGAAATGGCACACCGCCTGCAACGCCAGGCACCCGTTCTGGACCTACGTTCACCCTCGTCTACCTCTTAATAAACTCAGTTCCTCTCTATACATGACGGAATCTATTTTGAGTGTTTTTGATGTTTTTAACACTTATAAACCCTTGGTTAGGGTGGGCCTTAGCGATCTCATACCGCCGGGTTCTCACATCCCCAACTTTGGTCCTGATGAAAGCCTGATTAACATTCATGTAGACAGAAACATGTTGACCGCACTTTTTAATCACGTTAATCTAACGTGATTACCTGCAAGCTTGCTCTTTCGCTTTGCCACTAATTTGATACACTCCTTTGTTGATTGCTTGATTTATTTTGAAGGGAGTAGGAGTGTCTCTTCATTGTTCCCTTCCTCTCCTGGTGATTCCCGTACAATTAAAACAAGCACCGGAGCCCATGTTTTTTGTTTTTTTTAATTCACAGCGATATTCTTGTATATCATGTGAAAATCGGCATGAATTAAAAAACAAATGCTTTTATGCCGTGGGGAACCCCAAGACCAAGGCTTGCAAGTCAGGCTATTCCTACCCTGCCCCCTTTTATTTTTTTCCATTTTTTTATGTTGTACTCTGATGAAACCGAGTCCCAAGATGGCTGCCAGCACTTCCTGGTTATAGTTTTGGCAGCCAATCAGAGCTCTGCATTTCCCTGCACGAGATTGTTTTTATTCACAAATTAGCTGCCATGACAGATATGTTTATTTGGTTTTCCTTGAATTTCTCAACAACTACTGAATGGATTTACATCAATTAAGTGAAAGCGTGATCTGCGTTCCCAAATCTACCTTTCTGACAAATTCTGTGTAATTCCATCCAGCGGTTTTGGCTTTAGTCATGTTCAAAGCGCCTATTGGAATTAACATGGGAAACACACTTTTTCCTCCCCCTTTTTCTCAGCCCCCACTAGAGAGATTGCCCCGAAACTTTCCCATGCGCACCAAGAATCACCGGTACACTTTTTTGGGGAAAATTCTGTGAAGATTCGTCAAACGGCGCAAAAGATTTAAACAAGTCAAAAAAAATGCTTTTTCTATAGAAACATGGTCCTAACTATATGGTCCTTACACCAGGAGAGGAATTAGAAACCACTATGGATTGCTGCTGTTTCACAGGCTGATTCGAGCCCTGGAAAACAAAGCGGTTTTTTATCTGATGTGTGGAGCCACTATCCTGTACTAGCTTTACGATAATATTTGACTACAGCCATAACTACATGGAACTCTGTGGACTTTGTCTGATCACACATCTCCACCTATATAGCAACACTGACTGCTTAGAGAATATCTAACTATGGGTTCAAGGGAGAGAAGAAAGACACTCCCCTTTATACCTAGTCCTTGGGTCTCCAAGGACTCTTGGATTCCACAACACGTCTTGAACTTGGTTTGCCTCGTGCTAAGCCGTGAAAAAGTCGTCCTTCAATGAAACACATGTTGGCTGTTCCTATCTGATTGATACTGACCTGCGTGATTTAGGATGATTTGAAAATAGTAAACATTGGCTCTTCAGCATTGACAGCCCAAGAAATACATATTGTCATAGTGCTCTGGATCTCATAATATTATATACATATATTATCTACTGGCGGTCGCCAGTAGATAGTTATAGTTAGGACCGTGTTTCCATAGGAAATCTGAAAATTCTATTTTGAATAACTTTTGCGCCGGTTGACGGATCCTCGCGAAATTTTCAAAACTAATGGGGTGCTCCGCTCAGCTCCTACCCTGGAAGTCTCGGGGTGATTCGTCAAGCGGGGGCTGAGAAAAAAGGGGGGTTTCCCCATAGGACCTTTAGTCGAAGGTACAGCCCGAACGGCTGAACAGAATTACTTGAAATTTGGCAAAGAGGTAGTCCTCAGGTCAGGGATGTGCCTTTTGCATATATGGTGTCAATCTGTTCAGTAGTTCCTGAGAAAATTGCAGTTTAAAGTACATAAATATCTATAGGCGCGCACCGTGCGCGCACCGTGCGCGCACCATAACGTGCGCGAGCGTAATTCTGATTGGTGGTTACATGTCAGTCAACATTCAAATCGGTTGAAATCAGGAAGTGTTGTCCGCCATTTTGTGTGTGACAGTGAAAAAGAAAGGTGGAGAACGTGAAAAGGGGGCAGGGTACGGAGTTCCTGACCCCCTAGCTTTTATCAGGGGGTCCCTGAAGGACCATGAAGGGTGAAAAACCCATTTTATTTTTCTTTAAAAAATCGCGGGGTGCACGCACGTTCGCGAGTTGCACGCACGATGCGTGCACGGCGGGAAAAAAATCATAAAAAAAACAGAATTAAAAATCAAATTTAAGTGTTTAGATGTTAGGTGGCTCTAAAAAGAGCCGTTGTGTTAATTGAGGAACAGAGGAACAAAAAAATGTAAAAAATTATTGGGTTCCGCACGTGTGCTGCTGTATCTTGCTCTCTATTAGGGGAATGCTGGTGTCCCCATAAGAGAGAAGAACATTGCACGCATTACACCGTATATGCACCCTCTTAAACAGAGGGTGTATATCTAGAGGAACAGAAGCAGGTGAAGCTGCCGCCGCAGATATAGTGCTCGGCTGAGCTGCCGATGATGTGCTCGGTTGAGCTGCTGCGGATGTGCTCGGCTAAGCTGCTGCGGATGTGCTCGGCTGAGCTGCTGGAGGGTTTTCTCTAGCAGCTCGAGCATAAGCCACAGGATGCACATCTCTAACATGCCTGATCATAGTGAAGATACTAAAAGAGTATTTCTTTTTAGGATCTCCTCTTGATAAGACACCATTACAAATAGTGCAGGTGACTTTTGGAGCATTCACCTTCTTCTGCCCCTCTGGAAAAGTGAAAAATTGCCATATAAAAGAGTTTTTCTGTTTCCTCTGTCTCTGTGGCACAAGGGTCTCCTGCTCACTCCCAGAAGATGACTGCTGCTTTGCTATTCTCAAGTACTGGAGTACTGGAAAAGCTGCTTAGCTCCTTCTCCCAGGGAATCAGAAGTAATAATGAGGGGAGTGGGTGTGGTGTTGGAAGTTTCTGGAACTGAAACTACTCTAAACCAATGAAAAGTGTTGTTTCTAAATCACATGACCTGAAACTACTATAAACCAATGAAAAGTGTTGTTTCTAAATCACATGACTTGCCGTGCGTGCACTGAGCACGCACGCGCGCATGCGCGCATGGAGCACGCATGCATGCGCGTATGGAGCACGCGTGTGGACGTGCACGGAGCACGCACGCATGCGCGTACGGAGCACACGCGCACACGCGTACGGAGCACGCACGACGTACGCATGCTCACGTGGAGCACGCACGCATGCTCACGTGGAGCACGTACGCATGCGCACACGGAGCACGTACGCATGCGTGCACACGGAGCACGTACGCATGTGTGCACCGTGCACGCACGGTCAAAAACACTTAAAAAAAATAAATTAAAAAAAATTAAAAGTGTTTATAAGTTTATGGAAGATATTAACTATGCTGTTCAACTCTATCCAAATAAAAAAACAAAAAAAAACTGAGCCATTCCATATTACAGGATAAAGTTAATCTATAACTGTATATATAGGTAGCTTATTGTAAAATAAATATTTAAAAATATAATAATACATTCATAAATTAGCATTTAAAAAACCTTGCAAATTCACTTAAAAAACCATAGGTTTCACACACGTTATAGTTAGGAATTAGCATTTAAAAAACTTTGCAAATTCACTAAAAAAAACATAGGTTTCACACACGTTATAGTTAGGAATTAGCATTTAAAAAACCTTGCAAATTCACTGAAAAAACCATAGGTTTCACACATGTTATAGTTAGCTGGACATTTCACTCGTAAAAAACCAATGAAATTCCCCCGTTATAGTTAGTTCAGCTAACTATAACTTGCGCGCTCGCAATCCACTGCTGATGACGTCACATATTACATCACTCATGACATGGTCAGTGACATCACTCATGACATCACTGATGACATCTCAAATGACATCACTGATGACATCACTGATGACGTCGTCCATGTGATAAATTACCACATCTTCTCACACCCTAATATAACCTTTGATACACCGACTCAAAATTTAAGAGTTCCATTCTCAAAACCATACATACTGCAATACCAATAACTACATACCCACTTATTAACTCTTAGGTCTACATACACCTCCACTCATTCACCTGTACAGTCACTCATACTTACAGTCACTCCATACAAAACTATCATATGCATTTATACACCTATATAGACACTCACACACTCCCAATCATCCATAGAGGTACTCTCACACCTACTCAGTCATGCAAATAATCACACTCCCCTTTACTCACCTATGCGGTTATACACACTCAAGTTCACTTACTCATAAAAATAGTATCACATTCTTACGCTCTTATAGAATCATTGATACAAGCACACACTCATCCATACAGTCACTCTCACAATCACACACTCTCACATCTACCCACTTATATAATCTTACACGCATATATACTGCCTTTCACATATGTAGTTAGTCACAAATGTACCACTGAGATATACATTCAATCCCTAACACACCCATACATACACTCACTCAACCATACAGTCCATCACAGATGCACTTTTAAAACCATGCACCCATAGAATCACCCACTCACACATCTATGCATAGAGTCACACACACCCTACCCACACAAACACTCAGGAACCCATACAGATACTGAGACAAGCAATCAATAACTCATATAGACACTTTTATAGGTATTCACAAAACCATGCCGCCACTTATACACCAACATACAGACACATACAAACATTTACACAGTTTAGTCACAAGTCTGCAGTAAGATACATTTAATGACTCACTTATAGAGTCAGTTACGCACCTCAGAAAATCATCCATTTACACACTTGTACACCCACTTATTCTTCAACAGGCCTTTCCCTATATATATTAAACATATTAAAATAGTTCAGAAACACATACTCAATGGATGATGTCATCAGTGATGTCATCAGTGATGTCATTTGAGATGTCATCAGTGATGTCATGAGTGATGTCACTGACCATGTCATGTGTGATGTAATATGTTACTTCATCAGCAGTGGATTGCAGGCGCGCGAGTTATAGTTAGCTGAACTAACTATAACGGGGGAATTTCATTGGTTTTTTACGAGTGAAATGTCCAGCTAACTATAACATGTGTGAAACCTATGGTTTTTTCAGTGAATATATATATATCATCAAAACAACTCGGCAGAAGTTCCCCAACCAGAGCATCCACGGCACAGAAGGAGTCCACAGCAGTCAAATTAAGGAATTTTTTAATCCTTTAACACATGTGCAAACAAAAGAGGACGGTCGACGCGTTTCGGCAGATGCCTTCAACTGGACCATAGAGTCCCCACCGTCTAGACTGTCTATTTAAAGTGACTAAGTGCAAAGATCCCTTGTTTGTTTCCATAAAGAAATAGACTGGACCGAAAACCCACACATAAAGGTTGGTAGTTAGTCTTATACTAACTGCCATTTTATATTTCTATTTAAATTTTTTTCATTTTGATCAAGATGTTTACTTTATAATAGTGAACATTTTCTTTACAACATTATTAGTAAAGTACTAAAATTAGAGGCTAGGAACTCAATTACATTTTTGCAACTGCCTGTTTTTCTAATCTACTGTTCAGAGGGAGTAGAGGTGAAAATAAAAAAAATAAAAATTAAAAAGGGGAGAAAGAGAGAAAGAGAAAGAGAAAAAGAGGAAGAGTGAGGAAAAGGAAAAAGAATAGGAATGAGAAAAATCTTTTAGGAAAATTATTGTACAGATAATTAAGTATTTTATAAAACTAGAAGAAAGTTTATAAGTAGCCCCAAATACATCCTAAACTTGCATTATTATCTGAAGGGTAAAGTGACATGTGCCTATTATAAAGAATATATTTATACATATACTTTCTATATAAATAATCAGATCTTCACAAATTCATGAGATTTTTGGGGGGGGGGGGAGGAAAAAGGCAAAGAAAGTGACAAGTGCATTGTGCAAGTACATTGTGCAATTTGAAATTCCTTCTAGCTTGTCTCCAAATGATTGTAATTCTCATAGCATGATATTCATAAAGTGACAAATGCAATGTGCAAATAAATTGTGTAAAATTGCAATTCTAAAATGTCTCTCCCAAGAGTTTTATATTGCTCTTGAGTATCAAAAGAATATTTATATGTAAAAAATATATAATGTCAATCAAGTTCATTCGGGCATTTCTTCAATTACTTAATTAAATCCATATTTCTAACATTTCTTCAAAAAGCAGCCTTCTAGTTATTTTTGTTTCCTTTTCCACCTCATGGTATATTCTTTTATCCACTTTTTTTCTTAAATTTTTTTTTTTCTTTATTCCTTAGTTAATTATCTGGAAAGTATTATGAAAGGTGCTTCTACCAGTGATTTAATCGGATACCATTATGGAAACTTCTTTCTTTTTGCTTGCCCCAGCGTTTTATTCCTTCATTTTCTCCTGAGCAAATCCATGGATAAAATTGATAGTTCTTATAAATGAACATGTAGTTCAGCATCCAGATTATGGCCATATGGTTTTTCTGTCCCCAGTGCTAAAATGAATTTAGACTCCGTTCTTCTGAGCTCCAGGGTTCTATCACCCCCTCTGTCTTTTTGCTTTATCATTTTAGCACCAAAGTATCTCAGTCCTTGAACACTTCCCTGGTGTTTTTCTGAGAAGTGCTTGGCCATAGGGTATGCAAGATCTTTATTTTTTATTGCTCGGAGATGCTGTAAGATCCGTAGTTTCAATTTGTTAATGGTACTCCCAATGTAAAGTTTTTTACAAGGACATTCTAAAACATATACCACGTATTTGGATTCACACGAGATATGTGCAGGGATCCTTTCTTTCTTTCCATTTGACAGTAGATATGATTGTGTATTAGTTCCATGTTCACAGGCTTTACATTTGGAACATTTCCAAAATCCGTGAGTAGTTAACCATGTCCCTGTTTCTTTTTTTTTTTGTCTTTTTTTTAATATAAATATATATATGAATGTTTAGAACTTTCTAAAATGGCCGCCATGGTTTATGTTGTTTTGAACACACTATACGGGTGAAGTCCTTCTTCTATTTTTAAAGAAATGTTTATAATGACAAATGATACAACTGCTTGATCATAGGAAATCCGCAACATTCTATATTCGCCGGTTGATGAATCCTTGCGCAATTTTTCAAACTTTTGGCCAGCTCTGCTCCGCTCCTACCCTGAAAGTTTCGCGGTGATCCGTCAAGCGGGGGCCGAGAAAAAAGGGGGGTCCCAAAACATGTTTTCCCCATGCAATTTCCCATAGGATCTGTTGTCGCAGATACAGCCCAAACCGCTGAACGGAAGGACACCAAATTTGGGGTGGCGGTATCTAAGACTTCAAGTACCATAAAGCATTGAGCTGACAAGCTCATAGGGCGGGACGTAAGAAACATTTAAATGAGATACTTTGCCGCCTCCCATCCTCATACGCCATTCCTGTGAACAAGGGTGAACTGACACCTGAAACGCGTAAGGAATTTATGGCTGAACTCTGCTGTGTCCGCGCATTTGTTTTGAGATGCTGCCTGGCGAAATAAATGATAAAGACACGCTGTGTGTGGACCTCCAACATTGGGTGCTTTCTTCGTTTGGAATATTGGCGGCCTACCCGGGTCGCGGAGGGCCCCCCTGCTGAAAGTGCGGGTCTGACGCTGGTACTATACCTGCATCGATGGAACAACGTGTGGTTTCGCTGGGGGAGAAAAGCATAGCGGTAACTGTGTTGGACAGAGCGACCCACTTGGGATTTTTTATATTCATTGAAGGAGTTGGGGTGGCGGTATCTAAGACTTCAAGTACCATAAAGCATTGAGCTGACACGCCCATGGGGTGGGACGTAAGAAACATTTAAATGAGATACTCTGCCGCCTCCCATCCTCATACACCATTCCTGTGAACAAGGGTGAACTGACACCTGAAACGCGTTAGGAATTTATGGCTGAACTCTGCTGTGTCCGCGCATTTGTTTTGAGATGCTGCCTGGCGAAATAAATGATAAAGACACGCTGTGTGTGGACCTCCAACGTTGGGTGCTTTTTTAGTTTGGAATATTGGCGGCCTACCCGGGTCGTGGAGGACCCCCCTGCTGAAAGTGCGGGTCCGACGCTGGTACTATACCTGCATCGATGGAACAACGTGTGGTTTCGCTGGGGTGAGAAAAGCATAGCGGCAACTGTGTTGGACAGAGCGACCCACTTGGGATTTTTTATATTAATTGAAGGAGTTGGGGTGGCGGTATCTAAGACTTCAAGTACCATAAAGGATTGAGCTGACACGCCCATGGGGCGGGACGTAAGAAACATTTAAATGAGATACTCTGCCGCCTCCCATCCTCATACGCCATTCCTGTGAACAAGGGTGAACTGACACCTGAAACGCGTAAGGAATTTACGGCTGAACTCTGCTGTGTCTGCGCATTTTTTTTGAGATACTGCCTGGCGAAATAAATGATAAAGACACACTGTGTGTGGACCTCCAACGCTGGGTGCTTTTTTCATTTGGAATATATATATATATATATATATATATATATATATATATATATATATATATATATATATCCAACGTAAAAGTTTCCTTTAAGAAGGAGCCCACACGGAGAGTAAAATCACCTCTTTATTGCAGACTGCAGCAGAATGACAGTTCCATCATTGGCCCCTCATGTAAAGCCAAACGCGTTTCAGAATTTTCATTCCTTGTTCACTGGCAAGCGGCAGGAAAACAACTGCATCAATGAGGAACTCATTTTAATGTTTGTGAAGTCCCGCCCCATGGGCGTGTGCAAAACTGCCTCTTGGTACTCGTAGTTCCTCTAAAATCAATCCCAGGTGGGTGTTTCTTTGCTTGTTGTCTCCAAAGTTAATGCAAATAAGAACCCCAGTGGGTAGGTGCCAATAAGAAAACTTGCATCCGCTGCCTTTGAAATCCCCAACAATGTGTGGCTCACCGTTCTTTTCACATCTCGTGTTTACGAGGTGCAGAACTGCACAGCGTGCAGCAGGGCTTCTTCGCGGCTGGAAAAGCCGCTAAACATCCAACGTAAAAGTTTCCTTTAAGAAGGAGCCCACACGGAGAGTAAAATCACCTCTTTATTGCAGACTGCAGCAGAATGACAGTTCCATCATTGGCCCCTCATGTAAAGCCAAACGCGTTTCAGAATTTTCATTCCTTGTTCACTGGCAAGCGGCAGGAAAACAACTGCATCAATGAGGAACTCATTTTAATGTTTGTGAAGTCCCGCCCCATGGGCGTGTGCAAAACTGCCTCTTGGTACTCGTAGTTCCTCTAAAATCAATCCCAGGTGGGTGTTTCTTTGCTTGTTGTCTCCAAAGTTAATGCAAATAAGAACCCCAGTGGGTAGGTGCCAATACGAAAACTTGCATCCGCTGCCTTTGAAATCCCCAACAATGTGTGGCTCACCGTTCTTTTCACATCTCGTGTTTACGAGGTGCAGAACTGCACAGCGTGCAGCAGGGCTTCTTCGTGGCAGCGGATGCAAGTTTTCTTATTGGCACCTACCCACTGGGGTTCTTATTTGCATTAACTTTGGAGACAACAAGCAAAGAAACACCCACCTGGGATTGATTTTAGAGGAACTACGAGTACCAAGAGGCAGTTTTGCACACGCCCATGGGGCGGGACTTCACAAACATTAAAATGAGTTCCTCATTGATGCAGTTGTTTTCCTGCCGCTTGCCAGTGAACAAGGAATGAAAATTCTGAAACGCGTTTGGCTTTACATGAGGGGCCAATGATGGAACTGTCATTCTGCTGCAGTCTGCAATAAAGAGGTGATTTTACTCTCCGTGTGGGCTCCTTCTTAAAGGAAACTTTTACGTTGGATGTTTAGCGGCTTTTCCAGCCGCGAAGAAGCCCTGCTGCACGCTGTGCAGTACTGCACCTCGTAAACACGAGATGTGAAAAGAACGGTGAGCCACACATTGTTGGGGATTTCAAAGGCAGCGGATGCAAGTTTTCTTATTGGCACCTACCCACTGGGGTTCTTATTTGCATTAACTTTGGAGACAACAAGCAAAGAAACACCCACCTGGGATTGATTTTAGAGGAACTACGAGTACCAAGAGGCAGTTTTGCACACGCCCATGGGGCGGGACTTCACAAACATTAAAATGAGTTCCTCATTGATGCAGTTGTTTTCCTGCCGCTTGCCAGTGAACAAGGAATGAAAATTCTGAAACGCGTTTGGCTTTACATGAGGGGCCAATGATGGAACTGTCATTCTGCTGCGGTCTGCAATAAAGAGGTGATTTTACTCTCCGTGTGGGCTCCTTCTTAAAGGAAACTTTTACGTTGGATGTTTAGCGGCTTTTCCAGCCGCGAAGAAGCCCTGCTGCACGCTGTGCAGTTCTGCACCTCGTAAACACGAGATGTGAAAAGAACGGTGAGCCACACATTGTTGGGGATTTCAAAGGCAGCGGATGCAAGTTTTCTTATTGGCCCCTACCCACTGGGGTTCTTATTTGCATTAACTTTGGAGACAACAAGCAAAGAAACACCCACCTGGGATTGATTTTAGAGGAACTACGAGTACCAAGAGGCAGTTTTGCACACGCCCATGGGGCGGGACTTCACAAACATTAAAATGAGTTCCTCATTGATGCAGTTGTTTTCCTGCCGCTTGCCAGTAAACAAGGAATGAAAATTCTGAAACACGTTTGGCTTTACATGAGGGGCCAATGATGGAACTGTCATTCTGCTGCAGTCTGCAATAAAGAGGTGATTTTACTCTCCGTGTGGGCTCCTTCTTAAAGGAAACTTTTACGTTGGATATATATATATATATATATATATATATATATATATACATTATCTATTGGCGGTCGCCAGTAGATAGTTATATTTAGGACCTATTTACCATAGGACATCCGCAACATTCTATTCGCCGGTTGATGAATCCTTGCAAAATTTTCCAAACTTTTGGCCAGCTCCGCTCCGCTCCTACCCTGAAAGTTTTGCGGTGATCCGTCAAGCGGGGGCAGAGAAAAAAGGGGGGTCCCAAAACGCGTTTTCCCCATGCAATTTCCCATAGGATCTGTTGTCGCAGATACAGCCCGAACCGCTGAACGGAATGAAACCAAATTTGGCAAAGAGGTAGTCCTCAGTTCAGACTCGTGCCTTTTGCATAAATGGTGTGAATCTGTTCAGTAGTTCCTGAGAAAATTAGGGTAAAAAAGTTAGTGATATCTATGGCCGGGGAGGATCCTCGGACCCTACCCTCACCGTAAGCGCACCCTCCCCGAACCGAGCTCGCACCCCCCCGATCGCTCGCTGAATGCTAATTGGCTGTCGAGTGTCTGTCTACATTCGAAACCAGGAATTGTTGGCGGCCATTTTCTGTCTCAGGAGAAGCGAGGCTGAAGAAGCAAGGGGAATAAGTGTGTAAAACATATAAAGGGGGCAGAGTGGAAATACTCTGACCCTCTAGAGGTGCTTAGGGGTTCCCAGAAGGACCTCCTGGGGCCACCTTTAAAAAAAAACACAAATTGGCGAAATGCACGCACGGTGCGCGCATCCTATCGCGTTGGGTGCATGGATTCTCTCGCGTTGGGTGCGCGTTTCCAAGGAAAAAAAATTTGAAATTTTTGGGAGATAAAGATCAAGCTTAAGTGTTTTGTTCTTGAGTGGTTCTAAAAAGAGGTGTTGTGTTCATTGAGAGTTTTTGGTACTTATAAGTAAGTACCTATACAGAGTCTAAAGTTGTTGAGGAAGACTCTGTTTCCTTCATCAGTAAAGTGTACTCCATCTCTCCTATACATCTCTTGCATATGGAAGCGCAGATTGTTATTGTAAATGGACCCCATTCTATAGTCTCGGATAAAAGCAGAAACAGATTTATTCACATGTTTCCTAGCTTTCTCAATTTGTGGACAAAAACGATCGGACCAGGACCATTTCTGCCTTTGGCATATGTTAGAATACACAAAGGCAGTTTTGGGAAAAAGTGAAATCAGTTCTGCAAAGGTGTCCTTCATAAGCATTTCCAGACCTACCCCAGTCAAAGTGCCTAGGTCATTGCCACCACAGTGCACTATTATGAGGTCAGGGTGTTGGATATACATGAAGGATTTCACCAATGGCATCAATTGGTGCCACTTTAACCCTCTCTGTCCAATCCATTTAATGTCTACATTTGGCAAACCTAGGTCTTTGTGAATGCCTTTGTTTTCTGCATACCTTTGGCTCCAGAAAATATAGCTGTGTCCCACAATCCACAATGGCAGTTTGGAAAGTAAGATTTTTCTAAAATGGTGGCTAAGATGCAGTTTTGAAAAAAGACAACAAATCATTGGTTGTTTGACAACCTCTACACTGAAAGGTAGGGTGCATATTTCTGTTTTTTAAAAGTATGATTCTTATTGGTTAACAAAAACTGATTGTTAGGAACATTATATATGATAAGCTGATATGTTGAAAAGTCAAGCACACTTGCTGTCTTGATTAGCACATTGTGTGCTGAACTTGTGACCTGTGTGCTCAGTACGGTGTTCCATGACCTGTTTCTATGGTAACAGGCAGAAGGCAGATTGGGGGAAGGGTTCAAATTTATGTCATTTGGAAAGGGTTGAAATGTTTAACCAATAGAAATGTGTGTTTGGTTTTGAATTTATGTGGGAAGGAATGTGATTTGATGTTTACATGTGTATGTGGGGAAAATGAGAGGGAAACTGTGCAATTCTTTGGTTCTGCTGACAGGTGCACAGTGCAGAGATTCTGTATAAGAAAATCTGGTGTGTGACTGATATCTGGTGTGTGACTGATATACTTCTTAATGTACAAAACAACTTGAAAGGTGAGTTATTTAATTCTGAGGGGATGTATGTAGACTATTTTGATTTTAATCAGACTGATGTATTTCTCCTGCTAAAGTGTAGGGAGTACTTTTTTTCTCTACAATCTTATTGACAGTGTGTGTGCATGTAGAACCATTCTGTGATAAGCATTTGTGTTTTTCATGTGGTTGCAGACAGATAACTGTGCTGTTTTTATATTTTGGTAGAATTAAAAACCAGTCATGGTTTATGAATTTATGAAATTAGTTATGTTTCTACACTAAAATGTAGTACTCCTTCTAGATGAAGAAATGTGTTTTAGTATAGTGCAAGGGATAGTGTTGTTTGTCTAGAATCACACAGTGAGTCTGTGTGCATTTGGGACCCCCTGTGAGAGAAGCATTTGGTAACATCGTGTATTTGCTGACAGATAACTGTTTTAAAACCTGTCTTGTTGTCAAGTTTTAGTAGCATTAGAAGGCAGTTTTTGACTCTAAAGTGCAGTTCTGAAATATGTAGTTTGTGTGCATTCCCCTTACCTCTTCCACTGTAGTGAATGAGTTTTGGTAAACTCCTAGGGATAGTGGTGCTTGTCAAGAATTATATTGTGGGTGTGTGTGCTTTTGGGAATCATTGTGAGAGAAGCATTTGGTAACATCATATATTTTCTGACAGATAACTTTTAAAACCTGTCATGTTGTCAAGTTTTAGTAGCATTAGAAGCCAGTGTTTGCTAAGAATACTTCGCATAGGAGAGTGGTACACAAATCCACTGAAAACACAGGTGGAGGGCAAGATGGCCGCGGGCGAGCTGAGCTGAGCAGTCACTACTGATCCCCTCTCCTGGTAGCAAATTGGATGATGATGCACTGGCTAACCGGACCCTGATGGCGTTTCTCATTACTTGGTACAAAGATTCACATTCTTATTCCCTGGCCCAGGTTCTGACCGAAGCGTCAAACCTATCGGATTTGACTCGATTAAGGGAGAGCTTTGCGAGGCTCCGGAGTGCGTGTTGGAGGTACTGCTTAAAGGTAAAACTACGGAAGATTAACACTGACAATATGCCTCCTCGGATCGCCAAAGCGGACAAGGCAAGAGAAAAAAACAAAGACCAGATATCTGATCCAAAAGATGCAGCGGGGGAAACGGCACATATCAGAGAGCTAGGGGCTACTCGGAAGACATTGCCCTCACAGCGCTCAAAGAGAACTGATTTAAAAAAATCCGAGCTATCGGATAAGATTATCCCGTCTGAATCTGGCGGCTTGCTAGATACAAAGTTGCTGAGGACAGGAAAATACGACGAGGGGAAAGGAAGCTTCGGTGAATTAGGGAAAGTTAAGTCTAAAGACAGAGAGACTTCCCTCCGGCAACCTACCTTGTCTGAAATATTCGCCGGCCAGTCTGCTGCGCCAGGGATACAACCGCTAAACGAATCCAGCAGTCTCAAACACAGCGGCGATCTTGGCGAGCTCGGGAACGTCCTCGAGGACGCTGGAGCCGCGTCAGTTACGGACGCTCCAGTTGCCAAGCAACAGCAGCTCAGTAATTCTGACGGAGTGCAGGAGCAGTCAGTCACTCGCACAGAGTCTGCTTCTACGCCTGCCTCTGCCTCTGCCTCTGCCTCTGCCTCTACACTGGTAAGCGCTTCTCCCCCGAACATCGAGGCTTCGCAGACAGGCATAGCTACTCTGGGGGTGTCACGGAGTGCAGATCAGGAGATGATGGAGGCAATTACTATACTCGAAACAGAGGTGAGAAAATCTAAGACTACTAATCCCTTTGAGGGCCCTTTGAAGACCATTAAGGTGCCGCTGCCCATCGGTGGAAACTCTTTGTGCCTCACTCCAGAGGCACAGCTGCTAGATCGCAAGGGGCTGGCATCGTTGAAGGGAAAAGGCGATGCGGGGTCAGGGGATGGCGAGAAGTTTTTTTCCCTTAACGAAGACTCGGACTCGCACTCAGTTTTGCCAAGCGAAGACCTCACGGAGGAGGATGAGGAAGACGAGGAAGATGAAGATGTCGATCCTGAAGAGGTCTCAGTATCTGACTCCAGCTCCTCCGGGGGCGATACTGGCCAGAATGTGGGTTACGAGTCAACTACAAGGAAGAGGCAAGTCAAGTTAAAAGTAAATACTCAGCGCCCTGGCTCGCTTGGGGGGGCCGAGAGAGGATTACTGTGGGATCATCCAGGAGCTTCTCAGGCAGGACAGGAGGATGATGGCAATGAACCTCTGAATCATAAGGCTCCTTTTGACACCCTGTTTAACATGCTAAAACAAATCCAAACAGAAGCCAGAGTCGTTAGCCGCAAGGCAAGGCAAGACGCAAAAAAGATCCAGTCTTCGCTAAGGAAGACTAATAAACTGTATAGCGAGCTGGTTGGTAGAGTCACGGAGGTGGAGGAGCGTACGAGCAAGCTTGAAGATGACTGTAGCAGTTGGCAGACTTTTAAATCAGTTCAGGAGAAGGCGACAGAGGATATGCATTGGAAAATGGAGGATTTTGAGAATCGCCAAAGGCGAAACAATGTCAGAATTCTGGGGGTGGCTGAAGGGATCGAAGGTCAAGACATAATGCGATTTGTGGTGAATCTTTTTAGAGGGGCGTTTCCGGAGTCTCAGTGGCAGTGGGACAGAGAGGTCCAGAGGGCACACAGGTTTCCTCTTATGCCAAAAAAGGGGTATGCGGCAGATGGTGGAGGAAAGACGGGTCACCCAAGAGCTATTTTAGTTTATTTTGGCAATTTTCTCCTTAGACAGGAAATTATTGAAAAAGCAAGCCCTAATAATAAGAGATCCTTTGACGGCGTCACATTTTTCGCTAGGCCGGATTTTTGCCACGTGACGGTTGAACGGAGATGGAGGCTGAGGCAGTTGATTCCAAATTTCCAGGCGCTACATTCAGAAGCTTATTTATTGTTCCCGGCCAAGCTGAAAGTAATTACTCAAGGTAGAGTTAGGATGTTTTTTTCTGAGGTCAAAGCCCAGCAGTTCTTGGACGAATTGAAAAAATAGGGAACATAATATTTTTACTGGACTTGATGGTTCTTAATGTAAGTTTTGGTGTTTAGAATCACTATCCACAGGCCCAGGGGGGTATTAGTTAGCTGGAACTAGCACTAGTTTAGAGTTGGAGAGGGGAGAGGGGTACGACTACAGCCGCTCAGAAACGGCTACATATAGGTCCTCAGACCTATTTGCCTGTTTGGGGGAGGGTGGGTGGGCGGGTGGGTGGGGGGGAAGGGAAGGGAGGGGAGGGGGGCTGGGTGGGGGGGGGGAGTACTTTGGGGTGAAATTTTGTATTTTTGTTGGTTTGATAATGCACATTTTTTCACACAGATATCTTTCTATGCTTTTCGTATTTTTGTGGGCAACAGGGTATACACAAAGCGGGTGTAGGAGACAGTATCATGGAGTGATAGCTCAATGTACGTATTGGTTGCTGATAGTATGGCGGTTTAGGGGTAAGAATTTTAGCAACCTCCTGTAATGCCCTGTAGGATTGCTTCAATAAATGTCTGTGGCCTGAATAATCCTGAGAAAAGAATGAAAGTGGCAGGGTTGCTGAGTTCTTTGCAGCTCGACTTGGTTTGTCTCCAGGAAACCCACATTGAAGTTACACAGCTTTATTTGTTAAAGCACCTGGGATATGAAGTACTAGCAGCTAGTAAGCAAGGGACTAGAACAAGGGGCGTAGCAATATTAGGAAGAAAAAGGGATGTGGTGGTGCATCGGAAGAAAGAGGACCTATGGGGCAGGTGGGTGATAGCAGAGCTGGGTTTCAAGGGGATACGGATGACTTTAGCCACAGTATATGGTTCTACGGAAGATGACCCTGATGTCTGGCAGTTTCTGGACATCGAACTCGCACAGTGGCCAGAACCAGCTATATGCTGTGGGGATTTTAATATCCATGCTCCAAATAGCTCTTTTCTAGAACCCGGGGGGCGATATTTAGGGAGAAAGAGGAAATCTTTTAAAGCCCTATCTAACATGGTTTTGCACAACTCCCTTACTGATCCATGGATAAAGCTGCATCCCTTTAAAGATGGAAGCACCTATTTTTCGGCCCCGCATAAAGTATTGGTCAGGCTGGATTACTTTCTAGTTTCGAATTCCCTAATCACTCAGGTAAAAATTGAGAAACAACCTAGAATAATTTCAGACCACAGCCCTTTAGTTTTAACATTAAATACTAAACAGATATGCGTTATAAAAGCTCAGTGGACCTTTGAGCGTATACTGCTAAGGGATGACGCTTACCAGAAACGAATGGAATCATGGATTAAGCTTTACTGGGAGATTAATAGAGGTACTGCCCCTCCTGGCGTGGTCTGGGATTGTTTTAAGGCCGGGGTCAGAGGAGAAACATTGAGCTATGTGCTGGCCAAACGGAAAATAGAAAGAAGATATCTGGAGGATATAAGGACTAGACTATCGACAGCGGAGGATAATCTTGCTAGAGCTATAATACAGGGGCTTCCTTTAGAGACCTATTTAGCTAGGATTACGATCCTTAAAGGGGACGCTACTGAAGGCATTAGTTTAAAAGCCGCAGAAAAGTACTTAGCGCATAAACAAGACTCATACGAGCTGAGTGAAAGAGTTGGTCACATCCTTGCTGTTAGAACTAGACAACGCATAGCTATGGCCGACATTAAGGAAATCCAAGATAGTCAGGGCAATTTAGTTACTGATCCCGACCTTGTTAGAGAGGAGTTTCGAAAATTTTATGCTAATCTATACACTGGGGAAGAGGGGAGTACTTCAGTAGAGATGGAAATGGATCGGTATCTTAGGGACATTACAGCTCCTCTCTTGTCACCACAAGACAGAGATGAGCTCGATGCTCCATTTCATCTAGAGGAACTCAAGGGTGCTTTGGACGGCCTGCCCTCGGGAAAAGCCGCCGGGCCAGACCAAATCCCGGTTGAATTTTATAAACTGTTCCAAGATATTATAGCGGTGGATATGCTCAATGTTATGATCCATACACAGCGGGGGGGGCTACCCCCAGAGTCCTGGGGTATGGCAGATATTATCGTTATCCCTAAAAAGGGGAAACCCCCAACACTCCCTGGATCATACAGGCCCATAACACTCATGAACTCCGATATAAAAATCTACTCTAAAATGTTGGCGACGAGGCTCGGAGGAAACATAGAACAGCTTGTAAGCTCCTCGCAGCACGGTTTCATACCAGGCAAGGGAACCACTCTGCATGTCAGGACGGCCATAACAATGTTTGACGCCGCAGGGTCCCTGGGGGATCCTATCGCAGCATTAGTCTTAGATGCCGAGAAGGCCTTCGATAGGGTCGCCTGGGGATTTTTGTGGGCGATTCTGAAATGGTGTGGTATTGGAGACGGTTTCATAACTGCTATTCAAGCTTTGTACGTAGGTCCAACAGCCAAAATTAAAGTAAACAAGGGTCACTCAGATACAGTGGTTATCTCTAGGGGTACGAGACAGGGATGTCCTTCATCTCCCCTGCTCTTCGCACTATTTCTCGAGCCTTTTTTACGTAGGTTGGAGAGAAACAATAAAATTCCCCCAATGGTTTTAAATGGCCGGGTAATCAAAATTTTGGCATACGCAGACGACGTTGCCATACTCACTCCGAATCCGGATTTAGCTATTGGCGAGGTAGAAATGGAAGCTGGTATGTTTGGGCAATTTTCGGGCTATAGGCTGAACAGGTCTAAAACCCAGATAGTTAAGAATAGATATGTTCTTTGTACTGACACTAGAGTTGTCCTTTCCGCTACTTATCTGGGGATAGTAATAACCCCAAACTTGGATACTCTCGTTGAGTTAAATATAAGTCCTCTGGTTGAGAAAGTAAAAACAGATTTAGAGAGAATTAATAATCTACATCTTTCGTTAGTTGGATGCACTAATGTACTTAAAATGAGTATTTTACCAAAATTCTTATACCTATTCAGAGCAATCCCGCTAATTTTCGTAACTAAGTGGTTCAATGTCCTGGAAGGTATATTTAACAAATTTATATGGTCCCATGGGAAAACTCGTAGGGCCTACAGATTTATGACTTTACCGAGGGATAGAGGCGGATGGGGAGCTCCGGATTTCAGACTATATTATTTCGCAACTGCTCTTCAATATATGCAGGGGTTAATTGGAGGAGTGGGACATCTTCAGAAAGCTATTTCATCATCCACAGACATATATGCAATTTTATTAGGACAAGAGACAGAAAATTGTTTCTTATATTATACTGACCTTGCGTACTTTAGAGAGAAACAGTTTAGGACCCTTAATGCAGCGATATATGTCTGGAAGGTTTTTCAGAAGCGGATGGGACTTGGTCGGTTTAATAGATATGTCAGACTGTATAATAATAAGATGTTTCCCTCAGAAATCTTTTTAGATTCAGTTATGGCCTCATGGAATCAAAAAGGAATCGTACAAATTGGGGATCTAAGAGATTCTGAGCGAGTGGCACAGTTTGAAGTTCTTGTAAATAAGTATGATCTGTCTAGGAGAGATTTTTTTAAATACTTACAGGTCAGAAGTTTTCTTGGAGACAAACGCGGTGGTATAGCAGGATATAATACCAATGACTTTATGGAAATATTAGTTAACGGGGGTCTACATACAATCAGGTCCGCGTATGCTTTATTAAGTAAAACTAAAGTTGATGACTTGGATAAACATAGTCGCAAGTGGGCTGAGAAACTTGGGGGAGAAACGGAGGATTTTCAGGAGTCGCTTGAATTGGGCTGTACCATCCTGTGCTCTGCTCCTTTGCAATCTCAACATTACAAAACTCTATTTTCGCTTTACCATACACCTGCTAGAATCGCCAAATGGGGGGGCAGCGCCGGGATAAATTGCCCTCGCTGCAACGCACCTGAGGCTGATATAATTCATATGTTTGCTACCTGTCCCCAACTGCATACCCTTCTTCGTGATATAGAGAATTTCCTGGATAGGGCATTTGGGATACGGTTAGTTCTCTCTCCCGGGTGGATTCTGCTTGGAGTAGGCCATGATGGAATAAGTGAAGAAGTTAAGAGGTTTGTCTTTATGACAATGGCGGTATTTAGATTAATTATAGCTAGGGCCTGGCTAGACAAAACTCCTCCCTTAATGCAGGTATGGCTAGCAAAACTTATTGCGACATATAATCTGGAAAAACCTATATATGCAAAAAAGGGGAGAGCAGGGAAGGCTCTGGGTAAAAGAATTTGGGAACCGCTAGCAAGATGGAGAGAGGGGATAGGGTAAAATTGTAGTATGTAAGCCATCGTTTGGTTAAGATATGGTAAGCTGAACTATATTTGCTCTTGTATTTGATGTACTATTGTTTATTCGCATATATTATGTATAAAATGTGCACTGTTTATTGAGAAAATATTAAAAAGAATTTAAAAAAAAAAAAAAAAAAGAAGCCAGTGTTTGCTTATGCATTGATAAAATGAGTCATGCTTTGACACTAATGTGCTGTACTTTAATATGTAGATTGTGTGTAGTCTCCTTACCCCTTGCACAGTAGTGAATGAGTTTTGGTAAGCTGCTAGGGATAGTGTTGCTTGTCTAGAATCACACTGTGAGTCTGTGTGCATTTGGGAACCACTGTGAGCGAAGCATTTGGTAACATCGTGTATTTGCTGACAGATAACTGTTTTAAAACCTGTCTTGTTGTCAAGTTTTAGTAGCATTAGAAGGCAGTTTTTGCTTATGCTTTGATTAAATGAGTCAGGCTTTGACACAGAAGTGCAGTCCTGAAATATGTAGATTGTGTGCAGTTTCTTTACCACTTCCACTGTAGTGAATGAGTTTGGTAAACTGCTAGGGATAGTGGTGCTTGTCTAGAATCACACTGTTAGTCTGTGTGCATTTGGGAACCACTGTGAGAGAAGCATTTGATAACATTGTGTATTTTCTGACAGATAACTCTTTTAAAACTTGTCATGTTGTCAAGTTTTAGTAGCATTAGAAGCCAGTCTTTGCTTATGCGTTGATTAAATGAGTCAGTCTTTGACACAAAAGTGCAGTCCTGAAATATGTAGATTGTGTGCAGTTCCCTTACCACTTCCACAGTAGTGAATGAGTTTTGGTAAACTCCTAGGGATAATGGTTGTTGTCTAGAATCACACTGTGAGTCTGTGTGCATTTGGGAACCACTGTGAGAGAAGCATTTGGTAACATCGTGTATTTGCTGACAGATAACGGTTTTAAAACCTGTCTTGTTGTCAAGTTTTACTAGCATTAGAAGGCAGTTTTTGCTGATGCTTTGATTAAATAAGTCATGCCTTGACACAAAAATGCAGTCCTGAAATATGTAGATTGTGTGCAGTTCCCTTACCACTTCCACAGTAGTGAATGAGTTTTGGTAAACTCGTAGGGATAGTGGTTGTTGTCTAGAATCACACTGTGAGTCTGTGTGCATTTGGGAACCACTGTGAGATAAGCATTTGGTAGATCGTGTATTTGCTGATAGATAACTGTTTTAAAACTGGTCATGTTGTCAAGTTTTAGTAGCATTAGAAGCTAGTCTTTTGTTCTGCATTGATAATATGAGTGAGGGTTTGACACTAAAGTGCAGTACCATGTAGTATTCTCTTCACTGCACCAGAACTGAAAATTTATAAGTTTTACCCAGGCACTGTCCTAGCAGTAGTCTGATGATTTAGTCAGTTTCCAAGTACTCATGTTGTGAACCATACATTACCACATAGAGTGCTTCAAATGTCTATGCAGTATGCATGCAGTCTTCTAACATACTATACACTTGTCTTTCACACCTTCAATTCCCTAGTCAGTATCCATATAATCCAGCAAACATCCTGTCACTCCCTTTGCACTCCTCTAGTGACCCATTCAATACCAAGTACTAATCCATTCACTGTGTCAAAAGACCACTGCTTATAAATTCACCCAGGCACTCTCCTTGCTGTACTCTAATTATTCAGTCAGTACCCAAGTATTCATGCAATGAGCTAGGCCTTAGCACATAGACTGCTTCAAACGCTTATTCACTATGGATGCAGTCCTCTAATCACCTACACGGTTGTTTTTCACACCTTCAATTCTTCAGTAAGTATTCATTCACTTCCAGCAAACACCCTGTCACTCCTTTTGTACTCCTCTAGTGACCCATTCAGCACTATGTACTAATCCATTCACTGTGCCAAAACCCAAACACTTATAAATTCACCAAGGCACTCTCCTTGCAGTACTCTAATCATTCAGTCAGTGCACAAGTATTCATGCACTGAGCCAGGCCTTGCCACATAGATTGCTTCAAACGCGTATCCACTATGAATGCAGTCCTCTAACCACCTACATACTTGTCTTTCACACCTTCAATTCCCCAGTCAGTATATATACACTCCAGAAAACACCCTGTCACTCCCCTTGCACTTCTCTAGTGACCCATTCAGTACCATGTACTAATCCATTCACTGCGCCAAAACCCAAACACTTATAAATTCACCCATGCACTCTCCTTGCAATACTGTAATCATTCAGTCAGTACCCAAGTACTCATTCAGCAACCCAGGCCTTAGCACATGGACTGCTTCAAACCCCTATCCACTATGCATGCAGTCCTCTAACCACCTATAGACTTGTCTTTTATAAGTTTTACCCAGGCACTGTCCTAGCAGTAGTCTGATGATTTAGTCAGTTTCCAAGTACTCATGTTGTGAACCATACATTACCACATAGAGTGCTTCAAATGTCTATGCAGTATGCATGCAGTCTTCTAACATACTAAACACTTGTCTTTCACACCTTCAATTCCCTAGTCAGTATCCATACAGTCCAGCAAACACCCTGTCACTCCTTTTGTACTCCTCTAGTGACCCATTCAGCGCCATGTACTAATCCATTCACTGTGCCAAAACCCAAACACTTAAAAATTCACCAAGGCACTCTCCTTGCAGTACTCTAATCATTCAGTCAGTGCCCAAGTATTCATGCACTGAGCCAGGCCTTAGCACATGGACTGCTTCAAACGCGTATCCACTATGCATGCAGTCCTCTAACCACCTACATATTTGTCTTTCACACCTTCAATTCCCCAGTCAGTATTCATACACTTTTAGCAAACACCCTGTCACTCACCCAGTGTGTTTCGTTATAGTAATGTAATCATTCAGTCAGTTAGCATGTAGTCTTTTAGTGAGGTAGACTTTAGGGTATGAACTGCTTCAAAGTAGTATGCACTATGCATGTAGTGTTTTAACCATTGTCACACTTGTGCTTCAGGGCTATAGTTTCTTAGTCAGTTTATATAAAATGTGTTTCTACAGTAATAGAATAGTATAAATTTGAAAGTTATTAATATATATTTATTTGTGATTCTTTTTTACAGATACGGTTTTTCAATGTTAAAATAGAGAAATCATGCCAGAAAAAAAAAAGAAAAAGAAAAGAACAGAGACAGGAGGATTACTTGAAGAAACATCAACCACAAGTATTGAATGTACAAGATAATGTGGCTAAAAGGAAAAAATCTTCTGGTAAGATTACAAAGCAATTTATTACAAATGTTTGTAGGATCAAACAGAATGTACATAATGCTGGAACTACTGAGAATTTTTCAAGTAAGAAAAAAATTCAAAATAAGAGGAAAAGTAAAAAAGCAAATGGTCAGTCAAAGGAGACAAAGTATGGTAAAAGAAGACAAAATCAGTATAAGGAATTACGCAAAAAAATATTTTACAAGAGAGTAGTGCATAATTTGCTGAAAGATGTGAAGAAATATAAAAAGAGAGCTTTATTTTATAAAAAGAAGAAGCATATTGAAAACATTGTGGAAAAGGCTTTTGAAATAAAAAGGAAACTGTTTATTTTAGTATTAAACAGAATTCGATCACTAGATAAACCAATCCATGTAATGAAGGCCAAAAGTAGGAGGAAAAGAGTTATTAATAAAAAAAAATTGTGATTTTTTTGGGGAGAATGGAAACACAGTTCCAGTTCTGAGCCTTTTTTTAACGAAGAGAGTCATTCACAGAGCGAAAAATTATTGTATGCAGTTGACACCAGTGGTAGAGGTTATGAGGTTAGAGACGGTTGTCCAATTGAGAAAAAGAAAATGGTTGAAAGAAATGGAGAAGAAGTGATAGCTGATGAAGTTTTAGGGAGATGTGCTAAACACCCTGTGTACACTTGGGATTGCAGTAGTACTTGCAGTGTACAACAGGAATCTATTGAAAAATTATGTAGTTTTTTACGAGCCTATACTAAAAAAAAGTGTAAAACAAAAGATTAAGCTGTTTCAAGGACTAGACCCTTGCAGAGTGAGAAAACATACTGGTTTGCAAGGTCATTCTTTGGCTTGTCTTTCTAGGAAAGTTTGTCAAAGTGTTTTTCACCATTTCAGAATGCTGGCAGTACATCATACTCAAATGCGGAAGTTAGTGAGAAGGTTGTAGTATGGAAAAAGTCCAGCACTAAAGTTAAGTGAGTTGAACAGTGCTCTTTTGCGTGGGTCAGTCTCAGATGTGAAGCAGGTCTGTGATGATATTGAGTTTTGTTACTTTGGTCCTCAGCAAGAGAGTGAAGAAACGGACACATTAGTAGAACAAAATGTTGAAGACAATGTAAAACCCGTAATTACAGAAAAATTTGAGGATGAAATCACAAAGTTTAAGGTAATTTCAGGTGAAAGATCAAATGTTTCTTGTATTTGTTGTCAGCGAAATCACTATAAAAATCAGACTAGGGGTGTCAATCTGTATTTAAAAAGTGAAATAGAAGATAATGATAAGTGGATGGAATTTGCAACTTATTTGTTGGTAGAGGATTGTTTTGATTTGGGATCTGAGCAGCGTATTTGCAAATATTGTTATAACAAATTAGATGAGAATAAAATGCCTGCTAGAGCTTTTTATAATAATCTAGAGTTGGTTGCTATTCCTCCAGAGCTGATAGATTTAAATACGTATGAGTCTATTCTCATACAATGTGTTCACCCGTTTCAGGCTATTGTTCGTATGGAGCCCCAAACAGGTAAATTACCTCCATCAGAGTTGTAGAGAGGATTGAAAGGAAGAGTTGTGTATTTACCGTTAGATTTAAGGAAAAATATTGAAACTATTGGTGTAGACCATGCAGAAAATGAGCCACTAGTCATTCTAGTTAATGGTGTTCCTACTAAGAATAAGAAAATTTGGCAAGAGTTAGTGGATGTTAGAAAAGTGCAAAAGGCATCATTGTATCTGTTAAAAAATAATGAGTACTATAGAAATGTGGTTGTAGGAGAAGAAGAAATAGATTTAGCAGAAGATACTGAAACAATAAGTGGACAAATAGAAAAAGTGGACATGTCCAGATGTGAAGAGATCTATGGACATTACAGTGTACATCCACTTCATTCCAAAGAGGTGATGGGGAATACAATTGAGTTGTTTCAAATGAAAAAAGCAACAGGAAGTCCCATGAGTGTATGGGAAGAGAGCTTGGAAGCTCGTTGTTTCCCGCAGTTGTTTCCAACCGGAAAAGGTTTTCGATATGATGAACGTCCTGTGCAGATTCCTGCATCTGAATTTCGGACAACAAGATTATATGCAGAAGATCCAAGATTTCGACAATGTATCCCTTATATGTTTCATCTTCTGTTTGAAAGTGACTTGTCTGGACTTTCATATGCAGTAAATCACATTTTAAAAACTGGAATTCATCTTCAAAATGTAACTGCAAAGGATTTTATGGATAAAGTGCATCAGAGAGATGATCATTTAGAATCTCAGTTGATTAATCTGATGGCATGTCAGCGTGGGACTAATGAATATTGGTACCGTCGACATGGAGAACTGAAATGTATGCTACGGAACTTGGGAACTCCTACATGGTTTGTTACACTAAGCTGTGCTGAGTATGCTTGGGATGATTTACTTGAATTTCTTCGAGAGGCAAATTCCAATATAAAAAATATTGAATACAAGACACCTGGAGAATTGTGCTCTTTGGATCCTGTCAATGTATGCAGATATTTCAATCATAGATTTGAAGCTATGATGTCTTTCATCTGCAATAAAAAGAATCCTCCTCTTGGAGAAGTTGTGAATTTCTTTTGGAGAAAGGAGTATCAAGCAAGAGGTGCTCCTCACATACATATGTTGTTATGGATCAAGGACCCCCCCCCCCAAATTTGGAACAGATTCAGATGAAACTGTTTTGTCTTTCATTGAAGATTATGCTACATGTGCTCTTCCCAATAGCAGAAAAGATAAAAACTTAAAATAACAAGTCTTATGATTTCAAAGCCACAGGTGTGGAAAATACTGTCGACGAAAGTACAAGTCAAAGGATAAGTTCTATACCAAATGTCGTTTTGGATTTCCACGTCCTGTATTATCCAAAGGAAGAGTGAACAGTTTTATGTCAGTTATTCGACATACCATCACAAGAAAGTCTCCAAAAAACACCTACAACTTAAGAAGAAGCGAAAAATCCAAATACATAAATGACTACAATCCAGTTATTTTATCCATGTGGAACGCTAACATGGATATTCAGTATGTTGCAGACAATTCCATTGCTGTTGCTCGATATGTAACGTCTTACATTACTAAATCAGAAAAGACTGAATTGTAAGAAATGTGGGAAGAGATTTCTCATGAGAAGACTCTAAGTAAGAAATTATACAGTTTCAGTTTGAAGATGGTATCGCATCGTGAAATTGGAGCATATGAATGTTCAGATCGGTTATCATCTGCAAGTCTATATTCCAAAAGTAGAAGAATCATTTGGGTGAGTCTAGGTCTTGCAGGAATGCGAAATCGGGTACTGAAATCTGTTCAAGAAATTGAATATTTAGCAGAAAATGAACCAGAAAGTACAGATATTTTGAAAACGAATATGTTGGACACATACTACCCAAATAGAAGTCATCATCTTGAGAACATGTGTCTCTATGAAGTGCTGCAAAACTACACTTTTAAACGGAATACTACAGAGAACATCAACGATGGAAAATATGCAGTTATTGGTTCCGAAGGATGTCTGGTGAAACAAAGGAAAGGAAATTTAATTAATCACAGGAAACTGAGTTGCGACACTGCTGACAAAAGGGAATTTTACTATTTAGCCCTTTTGCAAATGTTCAAACCATGGCGTTCAGAACTGGAATTACTTGGAGATTTTCCCAGCTATGAAGATTCATTTAATGCTTCTAAAGATAGCATACAATGCAGTGCTTTCGCAAATTATGTCAAAATGTTGAATGATGAAATTGATCAAGAAGCTACAATTGCGGCTGAGATTGCTAGAGACAGTTCTCAAGACAGTCAAAGTTCTGCTGCACTGAGTCAAGATCCACTAGGACAACCAATTGTTGAAAATGAAGCAGCGATTGCAATGAATGAGGTGGAAACAGCAATGTATCAAGTTCAAGAAGATGCAATACAGTTAGGAAACTTGGAAGAACAACTAAATGTTGAACAGAAACAAATATATCAGCAAGTGAAAGAGCAGATTTACCATGGATTACTTCATGAAAAGAGAGGGTGCTCATGTACATCATTTCAACCTATCTGAATGTATGTGAGTGGTCAAGCTGGAACAGGAAAAAGTTTCTTAATTAAAGTAATTACAAGTTATTTACAGAAAACAACTGATTCGCATTTGTCTTGTGTTGTCACTGCTCCAACTGGGTTGGCAACACATAACATTAAAGGAATTACTTTACATTGTTTACTAATGCTGCCAGTAGAGCATGAGAACAAATTGGAATACCACAAGCTATCTGGAGAAGCTTGTTGTGAAGTTTCAAGAGTCCTGAAGAAAATGAAACTTCTCATTATTGATGAGGTGAGCATGGTCTCAAACTTGATGCTTGCCTTTGTGCATTTAAGAATGCAGCAAATTCTTAAAACAGAGTATGACGTGTTATTTGGAGGAAAACACGTCATCGTTTTTTCAGATCTACTGCAACTGACTCTGGTAAAAGGACAACCGGTATTTAAAACACTAGCCCATGAAGATACTAGAAAGTCTCTTGGCAGTGTTGGTAGTGTGAACAATTGGACTCATTTTGAATACAAAGAACTGACAACAAATATGCAACAGGCAAATGATGCTGAATATGGAAGTATTATTCAAGATATAAGAATTGGAATTCTTTCAAAACAAGGAAAACAAGCTTTGGAGAATCGATTACTTTGCAATGTCTTTCCAAATGAAAAAGCAGTTCCTGCAAAAGTGTACGTGGAAATTGCTAAAAATAAATCAGTGATTTGCTTAATGCCAACACTGCGTGAGTGTTCCATATTCAATGAAGAATTATTGAAACTGGAAAATGAAGAAATTGTAAAAATGGAAGCCATCGATAAAATACTGCATGAAGGAATCACTATTATTTTGACGGAAAAGTTGAGATCAAAACTGGATTGTTTAGAAAAAAAAAATCTAAAACTGCTGGTTTAGAAAAGACACTATATGCATGTGTAAACTGTCGGGTAATTTTAAGGCGTAATTTGGATGTAGAGAAAGGTTTAGTTAATGATGCAATGGGTAAAGTGGTTGATTTTGTGAATTATCAGAAATAAGAATGAATTGAATTTTTAAAAATTAAATTTGATTAAATTGGTCGCTGTTCAGTTCGTTTTTTGCTTGTTAAAGATTTATATGTCCGTAGGAAACAATTTCCATTTTCTCTGGCATATGCAGTGACTATTCATAAATCTCAAGGATTAAGTGTAGAGAGTGCATTGGTGAATATTGGATTTACTGTATTTAAAGAGGGTATGGCATATGTTGCTTTGTCGCGAGTCAGAACATTATCTGGTTTGTTTTTGATTGATTTTGATGAGACAAAGGTTACTGCAGACGCAAACTGTGTAAAAGAGTATAATAGGTTAAGAAGGGCGTATGCACCAAATTTAGGTCAATATCCTGTATTTGAGTAGCGTGTGGTTGGTCGAAAAAGAAAGTTAGAGAATATCTGTTCTGAAGGTGTGAAGAAGGGAAAAGAACAAGATAATGTTGTGATTGCAGGTAAAAAGAAATTGGACACTGTTGAAGAGATTGCTGGTTATCAGTTTGAAAATAGTTCTGGTGTCAACTGCTATGCTAATGTAGTGGTCAATGTTGTTTTTTATCTGGAAGGTTTGCAAGAACAATTTATGCAGAATCAGGAAAAAAGATTTTGTTCTCTGTTGCATTGTTTATGAAAAATTGTCAACAGATAGAAGTAAAATACAATCTGTTCGTAGTCTTTTGGATGTGTGTTCTGATTCTACATAATTCACACAAAATATCCAACAAGATGTTCAGGAATTTTTAATGAATATGCTTACCATTTTTGAAAATGAAGGTGTAGAAATAGAAAATATTTTTGGCCTTTCTCACAAATGGGAACATCATTGTGAAAATTGCATGTATACATGTAGCACCAATGTAGACACTGAGAGATTTCAGTATTTAACATTACCAGACTGTAAATCAGTGTCTTTCAATAAATTAGTTAAAGGTGCAAATCAAAACATGGAGTGTAGCCAATGTAAATCAGAAATGTTATCCACATTATTCTTAACAAAATATGGAAAATACATAATTTTAATGATGCAACGTTGTACAGCTGACGGAAGAAAATTGGATACTTTAATAAAGCAATTTGTAGCAGAACAACTATCAATATCAGGAAGGACTTTTGTAGCAATTGCAATAATTTTCCATGATGGTCCTTCCACCACATCTGGACATTACACAGCCTATCTAAAATGTGAGAAAGGGTGTACACTTTGTAATGATTCCCAGTTGGTTTTTAAACAACGTTGTCAGGAACTCGATTGCAGCTGTTCTTACCTTCCCATTAAAGGAAAAGAGAAGCAAAATGGTTCCTCGTTCCAGGTTCAGAGGGGCGTGTCCGCACTTGTGGTTCCTAATGCAGAAATTGCTGCTCTTGATTGCTGAAACTGGCTCTGAGGAAATCCAAGATGGCAGCTGCCATCGATTGAGATCTGAGCGCTCTAGTCTTTTGCCGAAGGTCTCGAGCCCAGGCAAATCTCTAGCGCGAGCTCCCTATGAGCTGCGCACTTCAACTGAAGTTCTCGGAAGAGAGCAACATTCGTCTTCTGCTCCTGCGCTGAAGAGACTTTCAACTTCGATATTCTCCTGATTTTTCTCCCGTATTTAGCGGTAGGATATGCACATCGGGAATGCTGTTCCCATTAATTTTTTGAGTTCAGTATTTTCTCATCCTGAGAGAAATTTCTCGTCAGGGTTTTCAGAAGGCCTTGTGTAGAGCGAGATTTAGAGGTGGTTTTCTGAAGAGAGTCTATCCTTTCACAGAGGACAACTACAACGTATCCTGCAATAAGTAAGACAGAATATTTACTATTGGCATGAACAAGGTATTGCTGGAACTTGTATCCTTTGAAGTATTCATGAACCTAATGACTAGCTAATTTCACTTCAAGTTAAAAATGCTTCAGATTCTACTTGTTTTGAATAGCTAAGGAAAATTCGGACATTAGCATTACTACAGTAAATCCTATTTCTACACACCAAGAGAGGGGCGAGTCTGCAGTGTTGTTCAGGTAGTTATCAGCTCAGAGGGAGGTTGGTGGAGAGAATTAGAAGGAGCTCTTAGAGACATAAGTTTGTTCTCTCGTCCTCTGCAGGTCCGGCCAAACTACTTCATGAGCCAATAAACAGATGTGGGAGTCTACACACAGAAGATTCCAGATTGAGGAAGTTGGGCAGTTCCTAGACACGCAGTCAGTCTCTCTTTTCTTTTTCCATTTCCCCTTTCCCCCCGTGAGTGTCTATTCAGTTATTCTGATTGGGCAAACGCGTAGGGACATGGGAGTAATCATCTGCTTCTGTGGAAGATTCTGGCACAAGGTAAGAGTTTGCCTGACAAACGTTTGCCTAGGGAATTACAAAATTCCTACCTAATATTTTTAAAGTCAAAGTTTTAGGAAGATAATTCACTTTCTGAGGAATTTATTATTATAATTTAATAGGACTACCATTGGACAATTTACATAAAGAAGGAGTGCAAAAATACCATTTGGCCTCAAGGAAAGGTATATTTTTGAATTATGGACTTTTTGGTGGTCATTGCTTCGGTGAATATTTTAATGCGGCAATATTTACAGTTTTTATAAGTTAAACTTATAAAATTTTGTTAGCCATAAGCATTTTATATATCTGTGTTTTGTATCTTGTGGTATTTTACTGAGAATAGCATGTTGTTGTTTTTTTAACAATCTTTCTGATTGTTTTTTTTTGCCCGCTGTTAAGTGATGAGTACGATTGAAATCACTATTTCTAGTGAAATTCAATATATTCTGAGAACAGCAAAAAAGGCAAACAAATTACTTTGTGGAAATTATGCTGTGTTGTTAAAAATGTATTTTTACATGTTATAATTTTTTTTTCTTTTCTTTCACAGATCCAAATTTTTAAATAAGCAATTCATATGAATTTAGATTGCAATGAAAATCTGAAAACAATGTATACCATTTTTTATTGCTATTACTGTGAAGGTAAGTTTAAATAAGTCTCAATATGCAGAATGATGAGGTCTGCAAGAAGCTACAAAGTTGAAACACGTTTCTAAAAACACTCTGTTTATACCTATGTAGTTTTGAAATCTGACCATAATCAGATATCATGTGACCTGCAAAAAAAGAGATTTGAGGGGTTCATAATATTTTCCATTGTAGCTATTGAAGGACCGCAATCATTTCAATCATTCTTCTTTGAACATCTTTGCAGACAAAACTCTGTGCTTACCTTCTATCATTCGCAAGGAATTTTAAAACTGGAAATATACCAGTTTTTGTAACATAGTTATTGCGCAAGACACTCTTTCATATTTACAAAGAGAGGAAAAGGTACTCTGTGCACTTTCTTTATTCTCCATGTAAATACAACCTCATTATGCACACCAGTTTGCGTTGAAAGGGTGTTCTATAAATGTTGTTGTGCATGATTGCACTGAATACTCATAGAACAAGACAGATGTCTAGATTTGTCAGAAATCATGAATCTCGATATGTGTGTGAATGCTGCACCATTCTAAAATTGGTGTAGGAAAGCACAACAAGGAGAATTGTTTTCATTTCTCCACATTTTTATATCTTCAATGCATGCTACAATGCTCAGCATACATTGAAGGAGAAAAATGCCTTTACTGATTGTTTTTGTGCAGGAAGGTGTGTCTTCCTGCACAAAAACAAACAGCACATGACACAGATATCCTTGCACTATGGTGCAAGGGTGCCTGTGTCACCACATGGCTGCAGTTTAAGCAGCCGTACAGAGAGAAGCATAGATTTGCAACATATTTATGTACATATGTTGCATCCCTGTGCTTCGGACGTACTACAGCACACTGTAGTTAAAGAGGTTACTGTGTGATGCTGCAGCACTTCCTCATAGTTCTGCACTTATACATTCACCATACGCTACTAATTCATTCATTCAGTCAATTACGTACTACAGATACATTCATCTAAAATTTCACACACTAACAAAGAAATTTAGCTCTTTTTTTAAACCAGGAAAGTTAGTTCTTATAAGAACTTTTTTTTTTTCTTCTTTCTTCTTTTATATTTTTTGGGGGTTTTTATGAACAATTTTTAAATGTTTTTGGTTTTTCTGCAAAAAAAACCCAAAAAACAAAACAGGAGGAACCAAACAATGAACCTCAGGGAACAATAAAACAATAAAAAAAAAAATAAAAAAAAAATAGCAAATGTGACTTTCTTGCCGGCGGCAGATCAGATCGATCGACTGCTCACCGTAGCACAAAGTCGCAGAGTCAATTTTTAAAAGTGCTCTGCACTAAGTGCAAGTGCAGAGCACTTTTAAAAATTGAAATTGAGGACGGATGTACAAATTTTGGGCTGATGGATGCACTCTTGAAATGCTCGGCGGCGATGAGGTGGAAGGCGCAGGAGCAGGAGTGTCTCTCATCCGTCGGCATTCTTCTCGTGCAAGATTGTTTGGATGAAGGGTCCTTAGGTGCTTCATCATACTAGCCGTGCCGCACGAGTATTTCTTGTTAGGATCCCCTCGCGACAGCACTCTTTTGCAAATCTTGCATGTGACCAAGGTGGCATTGGTCTTATTCTGCCCCTCGGGAAAAGTAAAAAATTTCCACACCACTGAAGAAAAACGTTCTTTGCGTGGTGCCTCCTCCAAAAATTCATCCTCAGATGTATGAGGATTTGCAGGTGATGTCTGCTGCCCTGAAGCCATTTTTAGTTGAAAAAAGTTAGAGCGAAGTGTAAACTTAGTCTAAAAAAATCTTCTTCTCTGCAAAGAGATTCTCCTCCAAAGAAGGTCAAAGAAGAATGATTGAATTGGGTGGGGTCTTTCAATAGTTGGAAGAGGAAGTGTAATGAACCAATCAAATCTGTTTTTTTGCAGGTCACATGGGATCCGCGCACCCTGCGCATAGGCAGCACGCACCCAGCGCGCATCCGCGAAATTGAATTAAAAAAAATTATAGGATTAGATGTAAAAATATATTCGTTTTAAGACTAGTTTAGAGTTTGTCTTCAATTAATATTCATATGAAATACATATATATGTTTTTTTAAATGTTAAATATTTCGCGGGATCCGCGCACCTACCGCGTCATAGATGCAGATGACGCATCGTGGAAGCGCATAAACGTCGGGCTGGGAGTCGCGTACCTGTCGCATTGCGATTACGCACTAAACACGTACCCAACACATACCATGCGCGGATGCTAACGCATAGGGATCGAGAACGGTGAGCATAGGGTGCGCGGATCCAAAAACATGGGGAAAAAATATAAAATAAAGTTTTTAACATATAGTTAAAGAAATATTTTTTAAAATATGTTTGAAAAACCCAATAAAAACAAATATTTTTTAATTTTTAAAAGAATTAATTAATAAAATCAAATTTAAAAAATGGTGATAAAAAAGAATTTCAAAAAAACAATGAAATTGACACACTGAACTTGAAAAATATAGAAATCCAATGAAAATCATTAAACATGATATCTTTAGAGATAAGTTATAGATAGGAATTAGCATTTAAAAAACCTTTGAAATTCACTGAAAAAACCATAGGTTTCATTGCACGTTATAGTTAGGAATTGGCAATTAAAAAACCTTTGAAATTCACTGAAAAAACCAAAGGTTTCAGGGGCGTTATAGTTAGGAATTGGCATTTAAAAAACCTTAGAAATTCACTAAAAAAAACCATAGGTTTCAGGGGCGTTATAGTTAGCTGGACATTTCCCTCGTACAAAAACCCTAGAAATTCCCCTGTTATAGTTAGTTCAGCTAACTTTAACTCACGCCCCCACAATGCACTGCTGATGACGTCACATATTACATCACTCATGACATGGTCAGTGACATCACTCATGACATCTCAAATGACATCACTGATGACATCACTGATGACGTCTTCCATGTGATAATTTAGTGCATCTTCTCACACCCTAATATAACCTTTGATACACCGACTCAAAATTTCAGACGGCCATTTTGAAAACCATAGATACTCCAACACCAATAACTACATACCCACTCATTGACTCTTAGGTCTACATACACCTCCACTCACTCACCTGTACAGTCACTCATACTTACAGTCACTCAGTACAGGACAATCATATGCATTTATACACCTATATAGACGCTCATACACCGCCAATCATCCATTGAGGTACTGACACATCTAGTCAGTCATGCAAATAATTAATCACAGTCCAATTTACTCACCTATACAGTTAAACACACTCAAGTTCACTTACTCATAAAAATACTAACAAAATCTGACGCTCTTATACAATTACTGATACAAGCACACACTCATCCATACTGCCACTCCCAAAATCACACACTCTCACATATAGATAGTTATATACTCTTACACACATATACACTGTGTTTCACATATGTAGTTACTGATACATGTACAACTGAGATATACATAAAATCACTAACACACCCTTTCATACAGTCACCCAACCATATAGTCCATCACAGATGCACTCTTAAAACCATGCACCCACTGAATCACCCACTCACACATCTATGCACAGAGTCACACACACCCTACCCACACAAACACTCAGGCACCCATACAGATACTCAGACAACCAATCAATAACCCATATAGACACTCATATAGCTATTCACAAAACCATGCAGCCACTTATACACCAACACAGACACATACAGACATTCACACAGTTTAGTCACTAGTCTGCAGCAAGATACATTTAATGACGCACTCATAGAGTCAGTTACGCACCTAGAAAATCACCCATTCACACACTTATACACCCACTCATTCTTCCATAGGCCTTTCACACTAAATATATGAAACATATTTAAACTTTTCAGAAAAACACACATTCACTGGATGATGTCATCAGTGATGTCATTTGAGATGTCATCAGTGATGTCATCAGTGATGTCACTGACCATGTCATGAGTGATGTAATATGTGACGTCATCAGCAGTGCATTGCGGGGGCGCGAGTTATAGTTAGCTGAACTAACTATAACAGGGGAATTTCTAGGGTTTTGTACGAGGGAAATGTCCAGCTAACTATAACGCCCCTGAAACCTATGTTTTTTTTAGTGAATATAGATATATATATATATATATATATATATATATACATACATTCATTCACATAACTTTATTTCGGCCAGAGCCATAAAAGTGAGCAATCAATAACACACAGCACACTTAAGTAATATCACATCAACGTTAAAGAATTACATTTAGCAGCCTCAAGTGATCTTGTTTGACCACATGTGGATTAATCCACTAATTCCTAGGATTTAACAAGTGATTTTTTAGAGAAATATATAGATATATATATATAAAACATTACCCAGTGTAGATCCTCACTGGGTAGTTACATTGCCCAGTGTAGATCCTCACTGGGTAGTTATGGATCGTGTTTCCATAGGAATGCCAAAAATGTTTTTTTAATTTTAATTTTGCTGTGACTTTTGGAGGATCCGCCAAGCTATGGAAATAAAAAATCAAGTGCGGACTCCCGCACTGGTTTTATTACCCCCCACCCCACCCCACCCCCAGGGTGTGCTAGACCCAGGGAAGTGGCACATATATTACTTAAGTGGAGGGGGACACGTGGTCTATTTCTTAGAGCCGAATAAGGTCCCTAGGACCACATCCCCCAAGCCAGTATTTTAATAAATGGGAAGGGGTGCACAGCCCCCCTCCTGGAGCCTTTCCCTGGGGCCACATCAATACATGTAGGAAGGGGGCACACAGTTCCCCTACCTGAGCCTAATTAAAGCATTGGGACCCTATACCCTGGGCCGAAATGTAACAAAAAGGGAGGGGGCCACACAGGCCCCCCACCCCCAGAGCCCTAAAAAGGCTCTGTGGACCCCGTTCCGCAGGGCCATAACTTGAAACAAAAGAGGGTGCCTGGTCAGCCCCCTTACCGGTGCCTTTAATGGCCCAGGGGACCCTATCTCCCATGGCTGGCTCAATTACTGTGTAATGGGGAGCCCAACTCCAGAACGCAATAGTTTCCCTGCCCGCATCAGAGTCGGCAGGTAATCATGTGTTTGATACCGTCTGGCCGGAGCATTTTTTAATCACCTGCCAAATTGGGGCAAACACGAAGCCTGCTCTCAGCTGGAGCGAGATTTAAAAATGCTCCTGCACCATGTGTGGCTGCATGGATCCTTAAGCTCCACCCACTGACCTCAACATGTTTGTTGGTGGGTGCCCCGAGATGGCACTGGGGCACCCACATTATTATCAATAGACCTCATCCCCCGGGGCCAAAATAGCCTCAGGGAGGAGGGTCCCTCCCCTTTTATTTTCAGCTAGACCCCAGAGGATGTGGTCCCCGGCACCTAATTAGGCCCAGGAGGGGTCCACATGCCTCCTCCCTTTATTAAATACTCGGCCCCAGAGGATGGGGTCCCCAGATCCTAATAAGGCTAAGGCAAGTGGGGACACATAGCCACTCTCCATTTATTATATTTGGCCACAGGGGATGGGGTCCCTGGGGCCCAAGAACTCTCAGGAAGCTGGGCAGCACGGTCCTCCCTTGTTCAATTGATTGTATTTGGCCCTGGAGGATTGAGACCCCAGGGCCTAATAAGGCTCGGATGGGGGCCACATGACCCCCCTCTTCTTATGTTTTGGCCCCGGGGATAAGGCCATCAGGGCCCGATAAGGCTCAGGGATGGGGCCATATGCCCCCTCCCATTAATATATATGTTTTGGCCCCAGGCGGTCACCGGAGCCCAAGCATCACCTCCCACTGCACACAGCTGTAGGCTGTGTGAGGCGTGGGGTTGCCTGCATGCAGGGGGTTGGCAGCACATCCCTGTAGCCAGCCCACAGCAATGCATGTTCAAACGCTCTGATTAGTTTGTGGTTGACTGCCTTTTCAGGGGTTGGCCACAGTGCCTGGCACAAGCCAGGCCCTGTGGCAAACCCCCACTGTGCACGGCCAAAGGCTGAGTGCAGCGTGGTGTTGGCTGCATGGGTGAGGTTGGCCCCAGGCCAGGCCCTGTAGTCAACACCCTACCACATGGCTGTACGCAGCATGAGGTTGTCTGCTTGAGGAGCTGGTTCGCTTTACGTATGATAAAAAAATAAACTAGAAATTCAATGAAAAAACAAAAGTTAAAGTAATGTTATAGTTAGGTGAAATGTTCATCGTAATGTTTTAAACTCTAAAAAGCACAGTAATTCACCATTTACAGTTGCCTCAAGTAACTATAATTCCTGTCCTAAGGTAACTATAACTCATGCCTTCACCATGCACTAAATACCCCACAAATTACATAATTCATGACATCTTCTATGACATCATTGATGATATCACTGCACCATTTGCAGTGAAATTATGCATGAGAAAACTACATGGTGGGGACTAGTTATAGTTACCTTAGGACACAAGTTATAGTTATTTGAGATAACTATAACTGGTGAATTTCTGTGTTTTTTAGAGTTTAAAACATTACTTTGTTCCTTAATATTTCACATAAAATAACATTAACCTTTGCTTTTTTCAATGAATATATATATATCTATATCTGAGGTGATGCATTAAGATGATGCACTCAGGTTTGAACGTTGTATGTTTCACACATGACTATTGCCTTAAATAATAAAACAATTTAAATTGATATGAACTTCCGCAGGGATGAAGTGCATTATCTATGTTTACTGTTTTACATATTTAAATGGAGCACCAACACTGTTTTGTAAGATTGAGAAAGGCAGGTGATCAGCCAAAACGCGTCTCTTAGTTGCTGGGTCGAGAGAGACGCAAAACATTAAAAGATAAAGCCTGGATTCTGCTGTCTTCGTGTGCATGCTCTCTTCTTACAAGGGAGCTGTGAGCTGTGTGGATATGTGTGTGTGTGTGTATATATAAATGCAGTATTCAAATCCAGTATTCCTTGTTATAGTTCGGATTCTATACAAACCAAACTTAAAATGCTCAAACCTTACAAATTCTAAAGTTATAGTTATATCTTCAATTTATACATTACACAACACCATTAAATAAATATAACTTTATTGATTCTTTAACTACAAACGAAAATTAAACTACACAAAAATTGAAAACTTCTACCTAAACCTCTCATTTATAATTCATGCAACACCTTCAAATTATTTTAACTCGCACACCTCCTTACACAGTGTAGTGGACTCAGTAGCCACACTACATTAACTATAACTTGCCACTTTACCAGGCAATGTATTCTCATAAAAGATATCATAGCTATTATTGTCAAAACTAAAATTGTAAATGGTATAAGTGATATAATATAAAAGGTTAGAAGAGTGCATGGAGAACGAGCGAGTTATACATAATGTAGTGTTGCTACAGAGTTGAAGGTGCATAAGTTATAAAAAAAATTGCAGGTGTTGAGTAAATGATAAATTACAGATATATGTAGACGTTTTCAATTTTAATTTTCGTGTAGTGTAATTTTGGTTTCTAGTTAAGGTATAAAGTTACATTAATTTAAAGGTGCTGCAGCATTTACAAATTGAAGGTATAACTTTAGAACTTGTAATGTGTAACTATAGCAAAAGTTTAACCTTTAGGTTTTTTCTTTGAATTTGATTAAGGAGTGTGGTACAGTAGACTTGAGTAGAGTGTTGTACAGTGGACTGTTGGAGTAGAGTGGAGTGTATTACAGTGGAGTGGGGTACTGTGGAATGGAGTGGGTTGGAGTGGTGTACATTGTGGTGGGGTAGAGTAGAGTTCAGTGAAAGTGGACTAAATAGTTATATAGTGCAGTGGCGCGTTGATTAGTATAGTGGCATGGAGTGGACAGGTGTAATGTAGTGTCAATTAAAGTGTTATAAATTAGAGTGGCATCTTGTACAGTACATGGTGTATATACATTGTTAGAAAGTGCCATGGAGTACAGTGTTCTACACATGGGTGTAGGGGCTTAGAGTGGAGCACAGGGTTGTACAGTGCAGTGTAGGGGAACAGAGTGGAGTACAATGCAGTATAGTGGCACACAGTGCAGTAGAGTTGTGTGGAGTGAATTTGCATACAGTGGAATAGTGTGGTATAGTGGGGAAGTGTAGGGTGGTGTGTTGTACACTGCCATAGAGTAGGCTAAAGTTTCATGCAGTGGAGTGGCATAGTGTCGAGTAGCGTTTTCGACAGTAGAGTGGCGTGATGTAAAACAGAATAGAATGGCATAGTATATAGTGGAGTAAAGTGTTGTAGAGTGGAGCGGTGTGTGATACAGTAGAGTGGTGTGTTGTGGAGTGTCAAAGTGAAGTAGAGTGTCACAGAGTGGATGAAACTTGCAAAGTGGAGTCGCATAGAGTAGAGTGCAGCACAGTATGGTAAAGTGGAGTGGGTTAGACTGTCGTACAGTTGACTGTCAGAGTAGCATACAGTGAAATGGCAGAGTGTAGTAACAGAGTGCAGTGGAGTAATGTTTTGTAGTATGATGAGGCAGAGCGGCATACAGGGAGCTGCGTAGAGTATTGGAGACTGGAGTACTTTGTAGTGCTATACAGTGGAGTAAAGTGCTGTACAGTGGAAAGGCATTGAATATTGAGTAAAGTATATGGTTGTTGAGCGGAGCACAGTGGAGTGGCATGGAGTGCAGTTGGGTAGGCTGTAGGGTGGAGAATGGAGTATCCTACAGTGGAGTGGCAGAGTGGAATAGCATAAAGTGGAGTAGAGCTACATACAGGGGAATAGCATAGAGTACAGTGTCAGAGTGGAGTGTCAATGACTAAAGTTGCGCACAGTGGGGTGGCGTACAGTGGAATAACGTACAGTGAATTGGCAGAAAGTGGAGTGGTCCAGAGGGGAGTGAAGTAGAGGGGAGTCGCTTAGATGGGAATAGCATCCAGTAGACTAGCATACACTGAACTAGCGGACAGTGGAGTAGTGTAGAGTGAATTGTGCAGACTGGCGTGGCGTAGACAGCAGTGGCATAAATTGGAAGAGTGCAGTGGAGTGTCGTAGAGTGCAGTGATATACAGTGGAGTGGCATGGAGTGGGGTACAGTGCAGTAGCATACAGTCGAGTGGCATACAGTGGCACAGAGCTAACTAGCATAGAGTTGAGTGGTGTAGAGTGTAGTTGCGTACAGTGCAATAGTGTGCCGTGGAGTGGCGTTGAATGGAGTGGGGTACAGTGAAATATCATACAGTGGAGTGGCCAACAGTGGAGTAGTGTAGAATAGAGTGTGGTAGAGGGTAATAGCACACAGTGGAGTGCCGTTGTGCAGATTGGAGCGGTGTACGATGAAGTAGGGGTAGAGTAGGGCCATGTAGTAGAATAGCATGTCTGTCGTTGAGTGGTGTAGAGTGGAATAGCGTATAGAGGAGTGACATACTGAAGAATGCGGTATAGTGGAATAACGTATAGTGGAGTGGTGTACAGTGGAGTGCAAAGGTGGAGTTAGAGTACAGTGGAATAGCAGAGCGTGGAAAGTGGAGTAGAGTAGCACAGACTGGAGTTGCATAGAGTGGAGTGGCAAAAAGTGAAGTAGCTTTGAGTGAAGTGACGTGGTGTAGAATGAAGTAGTTTAGAGTGGAGTGCTGTAGAGTAGAGTGGTGTAGAGTGGAGTGGAGTGGCATACAGTGAAGTGGCTTACAACAGAATAGCATACAGTAGAATAGCGTACAAGGTGGCGACCAGAAGAGTGTCGCTAAATGCAGTATGGTAGAGAGTAATAGCATGCAGTTGAGTACCATAGAGTGCAGTGGTATAGTAGGGAGCAGTGTACATTGGAATGATGTACACTGTAGTAGCATACAGTAGACTAGCATGGAGTGTTGTAGAGTGGGGTAGCTTGCAGTGGAGAGGCACAGAGGTCAGTAGAGAAGAGTGGGATAGAGTAAAGTGGCATACAAAGGATGAGCATACAGTGGAGTGGCACAGAGTGGAGTAGCATACAGAGGAGAGCCATAGAGTGGAATAGCGTATAGTGGAGGGCATACAGTGGAGTGCGAGAGTGGAGATGTGCACAGGGGAACAGTGTAGAGTGAACTGACATACAGTGTAGTGGTGTAGACTAGAGTATCATACAGTGGAGTGGCATACAGAGGAATAGCTTAGAGTGGCGTTTAGTGCAGTGGCATAGAGTGGAGTGTGGTAGCAGACTAGCATCCAATGGAATAGCATAGAGTGGAGTGGTGTAGAGAATAATGTTGACTTTACTAGAGTACAGTGTGTTGACGCAGAGTGGAGTGACATAGTGGATTAGCGTAGAGTGGAGTGTCAGAGTGTAGAGTTGGTTAGTGTAATAGCATAGAGTGCATTGTCAGAGTGGAATAGTGTACACTGAAGTGGCGTACAGTGGAGTGGCATAGAGTAGAATAGCATAGGTTGTAGTGTTGTAGAATGGAATTGTGTTCAGTGAAGTGGAGTAGAGTGGAGCGTCATAGAACAGAGTGGCGTAGAGTGTAATAAGAAAGAGTGGAGTGCCGTAGAGTGGCATGTTGAAGAGTACAGTGGAGTGTTGCGTCATAGAGTGGTGTACAGTGAAGTGACCTAAAGAGTGAAAACATAGAGTGGTAATTGAAAGATAGGTAGCGTAAAAGTGTGTGAACGTATGTAGATTGTAACGTGGCATGAATATACATTATGAGATGTAAATGTCAATTTTGGTAGTATGTATAAATAGTGTAAGTAGAATTGAAGTAATACACTTTAAAATACTTAGTTACATATTGTGGTACATGCAGATGAGAAGGTAGTATGTGATATGGATAATGGCTGTGCTTACCAAACTTTGAAAGCAAAACCAAAGGGGATGATGGACGGAGTGTTGAACATTGCAAGCACTCACCCCCAGTCAAATGATCTGGGTTTAATCCATCATCATTCTTTAGCTCACTCCGCCACCCCAGTTCAGACATGGCCATATGCAAATCAGTCTGACCCTGTGCCTCATGGGAACAGTCCAGCCCAAACTGCCAAGCCATGTCTCCCCTGGACCGGAAGCAAGCATCCTGGGACCGGTTTCTGGCTAATCATCCGTCATCAGCCAGGCTAGCTTAAATCCAGTGGCAAAGTGAGCAAGGCACTCACGTCTGGGCATACCCTTCCAACTTAGGGCAAACTAAGCAAAACCAAAGGGGATGATGGACGGAGTGTTAAACATTGCAAGCACTCACCCCCAGTGGTCAAAAATAAAGCAGTACTTTTCGAAGTCCAGAGAAAATTTGCCTTTACTGAAGGGATCTAGAACGTGTGCAGAGTACCACAGTGAGGCTTCATTGACTTCAAATGTCACGGTTGGTGAAAGGACATTTCTATGCTTCATTGCAAGCCATTTTTCATGAATTGTGAAATAAAATTTCCTGAGTTGCTTCTCAAGATTTCTTTGCTTACCAAGTGGCAGGCCTTCAAACAGGAACATGGTGCAGTGCCAAAGTCATTAAAGTGTCGCCCAGCCTACTCTCAAGGAGATGTTTCACATCAACACTGATTACGCTGTGTTTTAAGACTCTAGTTTTTTAATTATATCCACTACAGCAGTCATGTTTTAGTATAAAAATCAAAGAATGCAGTAGAGTCTACTTTCTTCACATCGCTATCAATATACGACCGAAGATCCTCACAATTCTTGCCTTTGGCATCATCGCTAATCTTTAAACAGTCGCCACATGGATAATATAGCATTCATGGCCTCTCGGACTGAGAACCACTGGTTAAATGACACAGTTGGTATGACTTTATATGATGCCACACAAAGCACAAAATATGTAATATTTGCGTTTTCGTTTGCATGCATAATGAAAAAGTGCACCAGAATGGACTACAAAGTCAACAGCATTCTTCATGAACTCAGACAATTGTAAAGATGCTTCAGCATACCATCAAAGATCTCTTACAGGGAAGCAATTCAGCTCAGGTATCGATTTTGACAGGTCATCACCCAACTTTTTCATATACATAGCTGAATCACTACAAATACAAACAATATCACTCCAATCTTTGTTGAACTTGGTAAGAACTTTTTGCAGCAGCATTCCATGTTTTCCAAAATTCTAGTGTCATGTTTTCACCACCTTCCCAGATGTTTGGTGACCACTCTTTTCGCATATACCTGTCACTACACCTTGCATTGAATGTTTAAAGCGTGGGGTGTTTGGCAATTCACCTACTATCAATACTGACATACTAGAAAAGAGGGCTGATGTATAAAATGGTTTCACCCATGCTCTGTGGGTAAATGTGATGGCACATATTGGGAAAGATTTTTATGAAACCAGTCATTTTACTCAGTGAAAGAATCAAACATAGCCAAAATATCAAATATGATTTTGATATTTCCTGATTTTCTAGAGTTTATAAAATAATTAAATGAGACCTGAAACATGCTTCTAAACCCTGTATCTTTAGACCAAAGACCACAAAATTGAAAAAATCAAAAGGAAGAAACTACAAAACTCAAGCAAAATAATGTTATCCCAGTTTTTCTTGCTGCTATCTTGTATAACAAAGTTATATTGTATTGACCACTTCAGGATGAAATATAAATGACTCACACTCCTTTTCCTTTCTTTGAATGGCATTTAGATTGTGGATCTGCAGGTGTTTATCACTGTTTATATGTTTACACTGGTGAGGGCTATTTCCCTTTTGGTGGGTTTTATCAGTTATTATAGGTTTAAACCTAAAACAGGATAGCCTGCACAAAGGACAGGTAAGGGAGGTATATTGTATTACATCTTATCCTACTGGGTAAAAAAGCTACAATTGCATGCGTATATGGCCCCAACACAGACTGCCCAGATATATTCCTATTATTTCTAGACAAGGATTAATGAGAGCAAACAATAAATATAGACCCAATCAGTACTATAATTTACAGCTGTACAGCCAGACAGGTGTTTTTAATATATAGTTGCTTAAATATACACAAAATTCAGCAAGAAACAAATAAAGTGGGATACAAGTCTGTTTCCAACTTAGTGGGAAGGACGTACAACATGAAACAAAAAGGCTCAGGCAGAGTAAATTATTTGTATGAGACAAATTTTGGTAGGACAAACAAATTATAGTGGAGACACCATTACACATAATAAGTATTAAATAAAGAGGTGTATATGGCGTACAACAAGTCAACGGCATTTCGATCCTTACAAAAGATATAGGATCATCTTTAGGACATTAACAATGGTATGTCTGTATACATTTTGCCTGTAATAAATAAAACCGCAGGAGGGAATAAAGGATGAAAAAAGAAAGAGAGACTTATGAAAGTTAGCTCAGCAGAAAACAATTTGAAAACAACTTGGGTGCTGGTGAGGGCAGTGTATGTCAGACCAACGGAAAAGGATCGCACGTGAGTACGTTTAAATCGCTAAGCAAGAGTAAAAGAATTACGCAATAACGAGCAATGTTTGCTAAAAGCCATAGTCATATGCATGCGGTGATAAAACGCGCAGTACGGTAGAGGGCTTGGTGAGTGGTAAAAAACCAGCGAAACTAGCGGAGTGCCAGTAAAGCGCTGGTGTTGAAAGCAAAATGGGCATGGGATTGCGTAAGAGAAACAAGGAATAATTTTGAAAGTGGCAAACGCATGCACTGGTGAAGCGCGTGTGAAAACAGTGCCAGTGGGTAGAGTGCTTGAGGGCAGCAAGCGAAAGATAGTTAAAGTAATACCTAGATCCAGGTCAGAGTGGCTTGGAGGAGGTTTGATTCATGCAAAGGAAGAGTAGAAGTCCAGGCCAAGTACAAGGGGAGTAAAGGATGCAGACAGCTGCGACTAGTGCAATTGGATGCTGGGTTAGAATCGACCTACATGAAAAATAACAAGTGTTGTGGATCTAAGAGAAGATCGTAGAGATTGGTGGGGTGCCGCAGGAGGAAAGGAGCTTACCCAATAAAGGCTGTAACAGCTTGAAAGAGGGGTTTGAAATGTTCACACCGCGGAGCGGTCTCGAAATCAGAGTGGCCTTAATGAAGGAGAGTGGCCAATTAAGAAGGGTGAGATCAAGGTGGGCGGGACAGTACCAATTGCAGGCGCAATGAGGCTTACCTATTGCAGTGTGCTGCTGTATATCAGGGATGGCAAGCCAGTAACCTGTGAGCCATGTCCGCGATCTAGTGACAAGGAATGGGTTTGAGGCCATTCTAAACAAAAGTTTGTGGAGATTTAGTATTTAGGTAGTAAGGAGGTGAAGCAAGGGGAATTGGGTGCAGGGCGCGCTTACCTATGAACAACCTCGGTTACAGCATGTCTTGCCTGTCGGGATCGGGGATATGAAGGAACGAGTTGCCGGTGAGGAGGCAGTTTAAATAGTCAGGGAGCTAATTGGATGAGGAGGTCATGTGACAGAATCAAGAAAATAAGAAAAATAAAGGACAGACTAGGTTACGTAAAGGCAGCAACCATTGTGTAGGGGGAATGAGAGAAGGAACTAGTATAGCGTGAATGTTAAGGAAGTGGTAATTACAATTAGATTTATGCGAGACACTACATAAAAGAGTCAGAAAGAGATGTAAGAAAGATAGAGGAAAAATAATTAACCCCCAGGGGTTTACAGAACAATTACTGATATTGTACAGAGAGTTTGGAGTTATCAGAGAGACGTGACAAAGCAGCACAGTAAGACAGGTTAAATGAATGTAGTCCAATCCTCAAGACGATTGAGGCCAGTGTGTATGCTGCCAGTTCATAAAATCCACTTGAGTTCCTCCCTGTTGAGGAGCTGTGAGAGACCCGCGCCTCTTGGAGGTGGCTTGATCACGCTGATGATGGTCCAACGGATGTCATGCTCTGTATGGCCAGATGCCAGAAAATGTTCCACAAGGGGGGCATTTGGTGTACTGCAACGTAATTGGCTGCGTTGATGGCAGATCCTTATTTGTGCTTTTTGTGTGGTTTGGCCAATATAGATTTTATTGCAGGGACATAGAATTGCATATATAACACTGCAAGTGTTGCAGTTCGAAAAATCTTTCAATCCAATTTTCATTTTGACAAAGACAAATTCCTTGCAGTCAATAGTAAATTTGCATGCAATACAGTTCCCACACTTCCATTCCCAGTGAGTGGGTTCAAGTCCCAATGGTCATTAAGTCTACCTGTGCGTGTGTAAGTTGGCAAGGCTGCTCTGACTAAATGGTCCTTTAAGTTTTTGTTCTTTTTAAATGCAAACAATGGGCGTTCCTGTTCCAATATGCCTGCATTGAAGACCTCCCAATGTCTAAGAATGCTTTTACGTATGGTATGTGAAACAGGGGCGAAGGTTGTAACACATACTATTCGGTTCTGTGAGTGTTTAGTTGTGGGTTCTAGGAGGCAATCCCTTTGGCAATACCAGCTCTTTACAGGGAGTTGCGAACTAATCTGCGAGGGTAACCTCTTGCTGTCAATTTTTTACTTAGGACTTTGGCTTCACGGAAGTAATCCTCTTTCAGTGTACAGTTCCTTCTAATGCGTAGGAATGGTGACTAGGGTAGCGAGTCTCTGAGAGCATGTGGGTGGTTGCTGTTGTTTCTCAGAAGTGTGTTACGTTCAGTGGGTTTTCTGAACAGACTTGTGATTAGTGTACCTTCCTTATGTTGGATGTTGAGGTCAAGAAATGGAATCGTGGTCTTGCTGTGTGACAGCGTGAAATTGAGCACCTCAGTTATTGTTTGTCCAATGAAGGAATTATTTCATAGTAGTCTCAGAGTCTTGCCAGATCATAAACATATCGTCAATGTATCTCTTCAACACTAAAATGGCAGTGCGGAAAGGATTCAATGGAGACAGAAATGATCTGGCCTCAAGGGAGTCCATATAAAGTATGGCCAGGTTGGGGGCAAAAATGGCCCCTATTGATGTCTCTTTAGTTAGCTGGTAATATTGGCCATCGAAGAGGAAGAAATTTGTCGTGAAACAAATTTCCAATAGTTATAATATACTGAAGGTGGGTACCGCATGAGGGTGGGGATGTGTACTGAGGATTTATTTAATGACCTGTAAGGAATCATTTTGGGGGATGTTTGTGTTAAGCGCCTCTACATCAAGAGTGCATAGAGTATCAGAGGCTGGGTCAAATGGGTAATTTTCTACAAAATTGATCATTGCCATGCTATCACTGATGTAACATTCAGTTATCAGAACGAATTCCCTGATGAAGAAGTCTTCATATTGGCCGAGTGGTTCTAAAATAGAAACACAGCCTGAAACTATGGGGCGGCCGGGTGGGTTATCTTGATTTATGTGTATTTTGGCTAAAGTATAGATTACCGGTGTACGGGGTGACTTGGTATTAAGAAACTGATGCTCAAGTTTACTCAAAAGTCCTTGTTCTAAACCCTCATCAGTCATTTGACGGATCATATTTTGGAGTTCTCTGGTGGGGTTAGTAGGTAATTTACAATAGTGGTCGGTGTTTGCTAATTGTCTGTGTATTTCACTTTTGTATAAGTCTACTTCTACTTCTTAAATAACTATTCCACCCCTCGTTTCAGCTGGTTTGATGACCAGAGCCTCCTTAGAGGTCAGTGCTGCTTTCTCTTCCAATGGGATATTATATGGAATGAAGCGGCATAAAGTTTCGAGTTGTGCGACATCCTGGAGTACCATTTTTTCTAATGTAAGTATCTCAGCAGGAACCATGTTTGAGAAGGGTGAAAAAGTGGAGGGTGGTCTTAATGGAGTATTAGGAGTATGAGTGGGCTTAGGATTGAGCAAGAAATAGCTATGCAGTCTTATTTTGCGAAAGATTCTCAGTAATTCAGTTTGTAAATCCCAAAAGTTGGGATGGGTTGTGGGAACAAATGACAAACCCTTACTTAATAGTGATTGTTCAGGGTCTAACAGTTGGTGATTAGAGAGGTTAAAGGTGGGTATCAGCAAATTGTCGCTCATAGTTATTACCGTTGGGTTGGTTACCACTGGTGGTGTTTGTGACGTCTCTGGCATTCCCCTGGTGGATTGTACCAGCGTTGTTGCTGTTTGACCCGGCCTCTCTTTGGGGGTTCGGGTTGGCCTCGCCCTAAAAAAGGAGTGTTAGGGGTTTGTTAGATGTACTTGGGCCTTCTCCCTGGTCAGAGTTATCTGATGAGTCAGCAGATGTATCAAAGAAGCCTACAAGGTTATGCCGTCTATTGAATCAGCCCCAAGGTATGGCGTTTTGGGGATTGTTATAGGATCTATTAGTATAGAAATCCTTATTAAAGTAGGGGTATGCCCTTTCTTCTGTGTAAGATTTTTAATCTTTCTTGACTTTCTGTTTTGTTCTAAAAGATAAAACTCATATACGTTTTTTGTATCTACTCTAATAGTTTTTTGCAATCAATTGCAGGGTTGCTATCTTTGATCTGTTTCTCTAGGTCATTGATTTCTTAGCTTAGTTTTTTGAGTTCTTCAGTGGCTGTATCAATACCGAGCACCATCCAATGTTTGGAGCATGTGGTGCCGATGTAACTGAAATTGGTAAAATATTTGGCGATATCGGTGAATACCCCAGGGATGTTCCTAACCAATAAGCCTGTGGGGATAATGTTAGCTTTCATATATTCAGTCAGCATACGTATCATAAGCTGCAGTCGGACTGATTTTTTCTTGCATTTTTCTAATTGCTCAGGGAGGAAGGTGTTGGTATCTACTGCAGTGTCACCAGAGTCAGTGAATAATGACGGGCCCTCAAGGATTTTCATGATGTAGTCGTCTGTACTCTGATATATTCCTAGACATATTACACAAGATTCTTGGATATGGACATTCCTCAGTTCTTTAGAGGGTGGAGGGAGAATATCACATGGTAACAGATAGGGTTACGGATAAATCCAACTCCGCCAGGAGGCAACATCCACATGCAGCCCGACAGTTGCAGACTATTATATAAGACTATGACTTACTGGCTATCTGGCAAATCAAAAACCCAGAGACAGGCTATCTAGGGTGCATGTATCATCTCCTGCTGTAACACCTAGTCAAGAACTGCCTACTGGCGCGTGGCTAGAGATGCTGGTGCTTGGACCAGATGGGTGAAACACCTCCCCAGCACGCCTTCTGAACATGCACCTGTGTTGCTGGTAGTTGCCCCGACTAGGTTAATAGAACGGATGTTGGCTTTGCAGCTCCCACCAAATGCTCTTAGCGACCAGTATTAAAAAATGAAGGCAAATCTGAAATCTTAGATTACTTTGCATTTGGTGTGCAGACCTTGGGGGCCGCCTGTACCCTGTGGGAGGTGCTTAAAGTTGTCATTCTCAATGCATATATGTCCAAACAAATAGGGGTGTTTTGTACACTACAGGCGCAATTTAGCAAACAGGAAAATTAGCTCTGAACACTTGAGATTCAGAACTTTGCCTTAGATGAGGCATGGATCTTGAAGCAACTTAGAAATAAACTGGGTCACTACAATGAGGCTGCCACTAGGAAAACCCACTTTCACTATAAAGAGGGTACTATGGGTGGGTGACCAGGCCAGAGAAACGTTGGCTCATCTGCCGAGTAAAACACAAGAAAGCTCTTATAATCAGTAAAATCCCAGATAGGAATGTCTGTCCCTGTAATGCTACAAACTATATACATCATGCAAACAATATCAAACTTATGCTACTCTGTACCAGTCGGCCCTGGATATGGACCAAGGAGATATTAGGATCTTTTTGAGTAAGAGGCAATCCAACTTCTGTGGCCGATTGATGCACATAGGAAATACCTAGATATGCCTTTTGATGTGAAAGAAGAATGTACAAACACTAACTCCTCACTTGCTCGCTAAGTATGAAAAGGATACAGCAACTGGGAGCCTCCCTCTGAGAGGTGCTAATTGTCAGTATTTAGAAACCTGATAAACCACTGAATGCCTGGACTCCTACAGAGCACTCTCTATGGCCAACATTGACAAGATTTTAGCAAAGTTAATTGAAAGAAGGATACTCCCCCCTCCTCCCTAGTATTGTATGACCTGATAAGTCTTTAGGTCAGGTTTATGCCAGAGCGCTCCACAGCACACAACCTGCATACTCTATTTGCAGTGCTACACTCAATTATCCCGCAGCTGAAGCTATGGTTTTAGAAGTTACAAAGGCCTTTGATTCATTGGAATGACCATATTTGTTCTTAGTGTTGGAATGGCTGGGATTTAGCAGGAAGGTGATCCAGTGGATCAAACTTCTAAATCTACAACCCATGGCTCAAATATCTGTAAATATTATAGCACTGCCCCAATTTGCTACTGGTCGAGAAACCTGGCAGGGGTGCTCCTTATCACCCATCTTATTCGCTATTGTAAAGGGGCCTGGGGCTTACCTGTTGCCGCAACATCATGTGTAGTCTCCATGTACACAGGTGATGTGACAGTTCACCTTAGTGAGCCAGAGACTAATATTCCTTCAATGTTGCATACATTTCTTACATTTGGTTGACTTTTCGGCATACCCATCAACTGGTATCCTGTTACACTTAAATTTGATCCCGAATTTCTGCTTGGAAGAGCAGAACCCGCTGTCAAGTACTTGTGATGTAGGTGAGTAGAGCTATTGATATTGTATGGCATGAGACCTATGGCAGAACTGCGACATGGTTGGAGTAACGGGTACCAATCTCGGGTAGATTGCCCTTATTCATGGCTGACAGGACAGCAGTTGCTAATATGGTGGTCCTGCCCAAATTACTACATCACCTTTTTTACAGGATTCGATAACTCATAATTGGCTTGGCCTAGGGGGGGAAGCAACAAAGGAGATGGTGCTTATCCTGCCAAATGAAGATGGAGGTCTATGTACGCCATACTTCAAACTCTACTTTTATTGTGCACAGGCCCAGTTCACGCACCAATGGTTCTATCTGACACTATACCAACTGTTTGGTCAAAGCAGATAACACCTCCCTATGAATCAGATTAATACTGTGGACTGCATGGTATGGGGCGGAGTATGCCGCCAGTCAAAACTTGACTGTTCATGGCTGAGCCGATTATTGGGCCAGAACCTGAAGATGCCCCTCACAACTGATATGCAAATGTGGCATTAGATGACTCACATGAACTGGACTGTAATGTCAGATGTTTATCCTGAGATAACTTTCACACTTCGGTCAATACAAGACACCACTAAATGACGCTTGACATGTTCCTGTATTATCAGCTATGTGCCACATGATGCAGAGAGCTGCACAACACATTCCTGCAGCTGCCTTCCCAACTGCATGCACTAGATGCAATCTTGTCCTCTGATTCTCCCATGAGACTGATCACTCACCTTTACTCCACCATGCACGATAAGGCAGCAGTGGCCAACCTAAGGGAAAAACGTCAATGTCATGAGCAGTCTAGCATTAAATTCTCCAATGGCGTTTTTGCTGTGGGCAGATAGCAGTCTTGTGGCTAAATTGCAGGCTACGTCTGATACATGCCAAATATCTTCCTAACATTTAAAACACCCCTGTACCACGAAATAAATTAGGATTGCAAAATAGCTTATGGAGCGCATGTTGTGGCATGGACTACACAGACTTTTTGCATTTGGCCTAGTAATGCCCAGAGGTGGTCAAATTCTGGTCCCTGGTATATGATAATATTGATGAAGCCATGGGCATCAGAGCACAGCCCTGCCCCGAGCACCACCATTAGGACATTGCTAGAAATTGGTCCTCTAGTTGGAGGGTGGCAGAGGTTTGCACCCTGTCCAAGTAGGGACCACAATTCTACTCAATTCTAAGTCAGATACACAACCTAAATTAACCTGTGCTCACCTTCTGCTAGCTTGGCACAGAGCAGTCAGGCTTACTTTAAGAGACAATATGTAAAGCATTTGTACAACACTTTAAATTACAGTAACCCAGTGAAAATACCACAAAAAGACTCCACCCAGTTTAGAAAAATGGAAAATATTTATCTGAGTAAAACGAGACCAAAACAACCAAAATCCAATAAGCAGAAGTGGAGGTATGATTTTTTAAATATTAAACCAAAAACAGTGGTTCAAAGTCAATAACGCTAAAAGGTTACTGGAGGTTGTGCAAGACGGGGGTCAATCCAGAGTTCAGGCTGACCACGATGGAGGGCAGGCTGGCTACAGGACCCATGCAGGGTCTGCTGAAAAAGTACCTTTATATAGAGCAAGCATTGATGTCGGAGACTCGATGCATCATTTCTGATTCACGCAGCCGGGTCGATGCGTCAGAGTTGAGCCTTACAGTTGGTGTCAAAGGATCAGCGCTGTGTTGAAGTTGAGCCTTAGAGGAGCGTCTTTGGATCAGCGCTGAGACATAGTTGAACCTCGTAGTCGGGTTCTGCGTCGTCATCTAACTGGCACTTCATCGGAGGGCTTGCATCGGTTCTGAATAGTGCAAAGGTGTCCCGTGTCAATTTGTAGCAGAAAACAGCTGCAGAACCCACTGCTGAGGGCTAGGATTGGAGGGGGCTCCTCCGGCTGGGGTAGGACTCACAGATGGCAGAATCCATCAGCACCAGCTGAGTTGAAAGAAGTCTTTTGTGACCCTGACACTTCGGAGAAAAGGAGGCAAGTCAACAAGCCTTTGGAGAAACATGAGTTCAAGGATGTAGAGAACTGGTCCCACCCTTCTCACTTCAAGCAAGAAGCAGCAGGCGGAAGGCCAACACAGCAGAGCAGGTAGCAAAGTGGCAGTCTCCCCTTCAGCACACCAATCAACAGGTCAACACAGCAATGCAGTTAGCAAAGTGGCAGTCCCTCCTCCAGCACAACAGCTCTTCTTCCAGGCAGAATGTCCTTGGTTCCAGCAAATGTTCTGATTGGGTGGTTTCTGGGGTCCAGTACTTAATCCCAAATGTGTCTTTGAGGTGGGAGAGACTTCAAAGAGGCCTTAAAGATCACAAGGTCTCTAGCTTTTCTGCCCTGGCTCCAGATTCACTACAGGGGTGTATGCAGCTCTTTGTATGGGGGCAGGCACAACCCTATTAAGGCGCAAGTGTCAGCTCCTCCCTTCCAATCTACCTCAGGAAGGCCCATCAATCTGGTGATGGGCCATCAGGATGCATATGTCACACCCCAGCTCCCTTTGTGTGACTGTCTAGAGGGAATGCCCAAAGCCCAGCTGTCACCCAACCCAGATGTGTATTCAGAGACAGACAGAGGCCCAGAATGGTTAAATCAAGAAAATTACAACTTTCTAAAAGTTTAATGGAGACAGGAGGCAAGCCGATTGGGTACTGCGCACAACTGGGAAAGTCAAAGAAAGCACCCCATTCACACTCACTGATGCAATAGCGGCCTGATATCATAAGTTAATCTATCAATGCTCCTTGGGGCCAAAACCAAACCTCCGTAGCATCTGGTAAGGTAATGCAAATGTATTGCGTCAAATGCCTTTTCGGCATCCAACGCTAGAAAATCAGAAAGTTTCTGCTCCGTGTTTTGCCTCTGACATCCAAATGTGAAGACTATGAAGATTAAGCCTAGTGGATCTACTAGGTATGAAGCCCAAATTATCTTGGTGTATGAGCGGGACAATCGCTGTCAAAAATCTAGTGGCCAGAATTGTGGCCCAAATCTTTGTTTCAATGTTTAACAGAGCGATTGGGCGGAAGGAGCTGCAGTCACTGTCTGGTGTGCCCTTTTTATGTATCACAACTATATTGGCATGTCGCAGGAAAGAAGGGAGTATCGCTTAAAGAATTAGTTCGGAAGACTACTGGGCTCTGGCATTTTTTCAGCTTTTAAGTTTCTGATATCTGCCTGTACCTCCAGAATGATGCCCCCCTCTAGAGTTTGTGGGTCCTCGGCAGGGACCTCCAGAAATACTATCATGTCAATATAGGCCTCTATTGCGGCCCTATCTGCCAATGGTTTAGCACTCGAGAATGAGGTATAAAACTGCACAAAAGTGTCCTTGATATCAGCATCTGATGAGCAGGTGGTCCTATGTTCATCTACAACACACTTAACCCAGCGCGACCTAGCTTCCCTCCTACTGAGCCAGGCAAGCAGTTTGCCCACTTTATCTCGTGTCTACAGCTGATGCTGCATGGCTAACTATTGTCTAAGGGCCTCACCCTGTACCAGGTCTCGAAACTCCTTCCGCAGTGCCTCCAACATGCGGAGGACATGTGTACCCGTCTGGGCTCCAAATGACCCCTCTAGGTCTTTGAGCAGACGCTCAAGGCCGTCTATCGCCTTCATTGCTTTATGCTTCCTATGTGCCAGTATATTCTGCTGCCGAGTAGGACAATTTTATAGGCGTCCCAAAGTGTCACCACCGAGTCCACTGACTACTTATTCTCTTCAAAGCAGAGTTCAGTCTATCTGTAGCTACCGGGCAACATCTAGGTCCCACAGGTTCCATGCATTACGTTTCCATCCCATGGGCTGCTGAGAGTCCCTACCTCACAGCACTACCCAGAGGGACGAATGGTCTAAGAGGCCACATGCTAGATACTCCACTCTATCCACTTCAGCCAACTCTCCCACCGGAGCAAAGATGAAATCTATCTCGGAGAAGACCCTGTGTGTCCCAGAGAAAAAGGAATAACCTCTGATTCCCGGGTGCCGCAGTCTCCACAGATCAGAAAGCCCCAGGGAATTTGCAAACCGTACCAAGTGGGTACCAGCAGGGTTGTTGGCAAATGCACCCAAGCGGTCCTTCACAAGGACCATAATGTTGTTAAAATCATCTCCCACTATGGGCAGTGTAGAGTTGGCCTTTAACAGTATGGCTGGCACCTCCTCCAGATCAGAATCCTTAAGAGGAGGGGGTGCATATACATTAACCAGCGTGATTGGTATCCGTCCCTACACACCCTAAACTCAGACATACCGCCCATATCAATAAGTCCACGTCCTCATAATCTGAAACGGTGGTGTCTTTTTTTATCAGTATGGCCACGACCAAGCAAGAAAAAGGGAGAAAGACGTGATAAAGATAGAGAGGAAACAAGAAAAAGAGAGGGAGTGACAACAAGGGCATCCACCCTGTAGTGCATGCCATAACATCTGCTCCGTGCAAAGATTGATGTCTACCAAATGCAGTACAGCAAGACCCCCAGTATATACAGGGACAGCCACACTGCCCTACCCGCAGGGGCATGGCATCAGTTAATCCGCAGTTCAGCTGCCACCGTTCCATTTCTGCAATCTGTTTTATGGCTTCCAGGTCCTCATCGGAAACCCCCATCTGGATTCAAATTAAACACTTTTCGGTCACCTCAGGAGTTACCGGCCGAATAGACTGGGTGCATCTTCGACTACCTCTGAGCCACTGTCCGCAGATGTTGTGATCACCTCTACCAGCGCCCTTGCCCCTTCATGCTCCAGTCACAATCATTCCACATCAAGCATGACATCCTGTCTGACCCCTACTCAGGTGTTTGAGTGTGCCTCCCTTCTGTTGCTGCCGCAACGCCTCCTCACAGCATCTCTGCAACGAGAGCCAAGTGACCATCTGAGATTCTCCCCCACTCCAAGCACCAGGTTTCTGCCATCCCCTCTGACTTCCAGCCAGTCCCACACCTCCTCCGGAGTCACTAAGAACTGTGACTGTCTCTCATGAAGGACCTTCAAATTTGCAGGGTATAACATATTTCAATCCCATGGCTCTAAGCTTTTGTTTGACTCCTCCATACGTTTTTAGCATTTGATGTACATGTGGAGTATAGTCCGGAAAGATCTGTATAGTGTGTTCTACAAAGGAGGGGTTGCCCTGGTGACAGACCGCCTGCAGTATTGTATCTCTGTAGTTGAGGATTTTGGCTATTATAGTTCTCGGTGGCCCCCGTGTGACTGTGGCGGCACCAAGACTCTGTGTGCACGTTCCACTAAAGCGACTGTCAATGGCGATGCTCCTGGCAGCAGCCTTTGGAGCCACTGTTCTAGGAAGACTTCCGTAGCCCTCCCCTCCGCTCCCTTGGGGACATCCCTATGAGTCCTTGGCCCGCATCTCGAACCGCTGCGAGTGAGCCATCAGGGTGGCAAATGTGGATTGGAGAACCTTCACTTCTTCCTGGAGTTCCGTAAGGTGCTGTTGTGATCCCCCAGTCACTTTTTTTGCAGGTCTATGTGCAACAGATTTATGTCCATAGATACTGAGTCTATCTTGGGCTGGACATTGGCACTGGAAGCCTCGATCACCGCCAGAATCAGCGCTACAGTGGGCCCCTGTAGCTCATCCAGACACTTTGTCGCCCCTGCCGCCGTTCGCTCGCTGTGCAGCAGCAGTAAACTGATTCATCTTGGTCTACTGAGATCCCCGCGAGAACTTGTCCCTCACCATCCTCAGGAGGATTGAGTTCCCGTAGAACCTCACCTAGTGATGCGCTCCCACCAAGTCGAAGACCCCTGGGGGAAACAGACGCCAGCGGTTGAATTTCACTGCCCCAGTTCCAGCCAGGTGCCCTCTGTAATTCAACACCATTGGTCGGGCAAGGGGCAGACCACTAGCTGTGGAGGCGGCAAAGCCAGGACACCCCGCACCTCCTCGCCTCACCAGCCCACAATAAGCCACAGCACTGTCCCAAGTAGGGAGAGTCAGAGGTCCACAGCCCAGTCAGCAGTCCCCAAAGCGAACAAGGGCCATGACAAGCATGTAGTATCCGGGCAGCCAAATCCCAGGTCCACATCTGGGAACACGGACGGATGGGTGGAGGGCTGAGGCCCAACATGAGCACCTCAAAAGGGCGAAGGGTTTCTGACCTCAAAATATGGGCACAACCTTGGGGATTACTTCCAGTCCTCCACCCAACAGCATCTCTAATCAGTCCCCCACAGCTGTGGCAGTCCCACCTCTCATCCAGAAGAGGGGCTTAGCAACATCACAGTGCAGGCTTTGGGCCCAGGGCAGGAGACAGAGGACAATGAGCGGCATAACATGACTACTACACCCACCGGCATTGCCCTCTGTGCCCACATCTGTCTCCTCTATGCCGCTACAGATCCCGGCCCACAGCAGGCACTTACTTTCACTCAGGCCTCAGTTTACTTTACTCCTCTGTGGCATATACACTCTTCACCTCAGCTAGCCGCCGTGATCGACCTTCAGGGAACATGCCACTCTCACCAGGCCAGACACCAGGGAAAACAATTGAGGGGAGGGGAAGCAAAGCCGAGGCAGAACGTTCTTCTCCGGTTCTCTGCTCCCACCACCAGACCCTTATCTTTTCAGGCACTATTCTCTGCACCACATGCAGCGTTTGCTTGCTCTGGGCAGGAGAGCTCCAGGTGAAAGGGAATGCAGCTGGCCACGTCGCACGCAGGGCGACATAGAGGGGACAGCACCCTAGTGTTGCTCCCCTGCTGCAAGGGTAGACGTGCTCATCGGGCCACTGTAGAGGGAAAGTTGGGTCATCTCCTAAGTTTATGGCCTCAGGTGTCAGGAGGGGAAGAGTGGGCCAGGGGGGCTTATAAGGGGTCACCTCCCAGGGCAGGGTCTCTTTGGCAGTCAGCGTTAACCAACCACCCTCCCAGCAGGTCATATGGAAAAGAAGAGAATATGGAGACGTTTGCATAAGTGTGTATGCAATTGTCCAGTTAATACTTTCTGTTAAAGGCATGCATGTATCGTCGCAAGGCAGAGTTACAGGGCGATCCTAAAGCTTTAAACAACTAGAATGCCTCCAGATAGTGGATCTTGGAGCCCAATAAAAATTGCCTCAGGTCACTGGGAGTCATTACAGCGGGGAGTGGGATGACGGCGCTCCTTAATCACTCAAGGGACAGTTGAAATCCTGAGCAAAGGTAGAGACTGGCCGGGGTCTCGCTCTGACTAGTCAGGAGCATGACACAAAGTAAAGAGTATGGTTGCAACCTACTGTGTTGAACGAGCTGTAAAGAATCTAACGGAGTTGCTGCCAAAAACACTAACAGGACAGCTCTAGCTTTCTCAGCATGGGTGTCGGCCGTTCAAGGATCTCATGGTCGACACCTGGATCACCCGTAAGCTAACCGAACCTGTGTACTCCATAAACTTGCGGCATAGTTTATCCACAAAAGGTGTCCCTGCCATTTATTATGTTGCACGCACTTTATTGTTGTAATTTCATGGTCCTCACATTCTCAAAGGACATGGGGTAGCAATGCTAAGCAGTCACCCAGTGCTCCCGACTCCGCCACCACACGGCTCCGTCTCCTCCGGGTCCCCCGTGAACTTTGTCATCGGCAGGCCCCAAATTCATCCGGTTGCCAAAGATCAGTTCTCTGGCAGTCCCGTTCTGCTTCAGACAAAATAGGGAGGAGTAGGCACCGTGTATTGGGGGGGAATGGGGGGGTTGTGGATTCCTCACACGGATCACACAGAGCTTGGGGGCTTTACTTTCGATGTTTGTCTCTGCTAAAAGCTCAATATATAGAAAATTAAAAACAAATAAATACATAAATTCTGTGATCATGGATCTTAGGCCGAGGGCAATAACACAAAGAAAATATGACTCAGAGTGCAAAGATTTGTAATTGGGAACGGCCTATTGAACGTGGTGCAGCAACACACCGGAAGGGCAGTACAGAGATACAACTTTGCAATGGATTTCTTGAGCTTCACTGGACAGGTGGTGTAGCTATCTTTTTACATTTTAATATGCATGCATCAGTCACACCAAGACTAACAGAATGCGATTCCACTGGTAGCAAACATCTCAAACGCAGACTCTGGCTCCCAGTGCTATTGTCGCTTGAATTCTCCTGTTTCTCCTCACAGTTGGCATTGTTCATCATTTCTGCTCCACTTGTTCCCCCCCTGGCAGCAGTCGGAGGCCTAGCATTATTGAGAATGCCAGAAACATGCAGTCCCACCTGCTTATAGAGCTCTAGACTGAGCAGTAACACGATGGTTCCACCGATACGAAGGACTCTGCGGAAAACAAAAGCATATACGTTACAATCAGTCTTCCACGTGGTCATAAAAAAAGAATTAAAGAGATGGCATCCGTAAGGACACGTCTGTACCCATTGTTAAACTGAAGCAAAACACATATGCTTACTTTTTTGAACCACTAGATTTTCATTGCATTTTTAAGAGAGATATGAATATTCAGGCATTCTCGGCGCAGGCCTGGACTAAGCTGAAATTCCTCATTTTCCTGCCACGCAAACTGTGTGAAATTTCTTGTAATTCTGTATTATGTGCCCAAACACAAATTAAAGCTGAAGCATAATCGGAAATGGACCCAAGAAATTGGTTTAGAGGTGCACGATTCTGAAAATAAAAGGGGTCTGTCCTCCTTTAACTTTTTATCAAAATTAACTGACAAAAATAAACGGAAGTACAGATAGTACAGAGTGTAGAGTTAGAGGTAGTTTTCGTAGTTATGATGTGCTACCAAACCATACACTTTTTTTCTTTATAACAATTCAGGGTTCTCATTGTTAGCATGTGGGTGTTTTGTCCTCCCACCCTTCGCCCGAATGGTTCTGTTCCACCAGGGGAATTCAGACAATTCAATTCAAAGTGGCAAATGAATGTACAGACTGGTGGTTACGGAATGGTGAAGGGGCAATTAGAGCATCAAAGGGATACAGCGCCTATGTTAAGCTTCCACAGGCAGAAGTACCACATCACCAGACTTCTGGCTCTATTGCTCCTCATATCTCAAAAGTATCAATAAAAACCAAGGCATTGCTAGAATCATCAGCCATTTAATGAACAGAGAGGGGGTGGGCCAATCACATCTTCAGCCTATATACGGCCATCACCAGTGAAACCATAAATTGCTTTACACAGATGGGGCACATATGGATACAGCCACTACCATGTTGGTGTTTATCGAGTTGAAAGGCTCTAAACACAATTGCTATGTTTTTTTTAATCGAGAGCAACTGGTAGTTCCACAAAACCTTGGCGATAAATTAGGGTGCTCACTTATAAAGGCCCACAGCCATTGCCAGGTCATCAGAGGCTAAGGTCTTCGTTCTCCTGTGGGAGAACCACATGGCACATATAGAACTCACTATCAGGCCCACTGTGAATTAACCATACCCCAGATCTACATACCTCGCATGGCGGGCCCAGGGACAACGAGCAGCAGACGCCCCATTCTAATAAGGCATGACAATCACCAATGTGGCGGTGTCCTAAAATGCACATTTTCATATTGAAAATCCACCCTTTCCCATATAAAATCTGCTTTTTCGCACATTACCTCTACTTTTCTCAGCTTTTGTTGATATTTTGTCTCTCTGAGGGCGCTTTAATATGGTTCCCACTGAACTCTTCAGGTTTAGGGGACACACATTTGTTCTCCTAGGCTACACCACTGCAGCGGGCACAACGGACTCTTCAGGTTTAGGGGACACACATTAATTTTCCAAGACTACACCATTGCAGAAGGCACAATGAACTCCTAAGGTTTAGGGGGCACACATTAGTGCTCATAGACTACACCACTGAAGCATGCACAAAGAACTCTTCAGGTTTAGGGGGACACACATTCGTTCTCCTAGACTACACCACTGCAGTTTAGCAGCAACGACCATCATTCCTGATGGTCAAGAAGAAGGCATGCTTGTTAGCTCTGAAGTACACACTGCTGTTCCCGGAAACGCCCTTCATTATAGCTAATGGAGGATCACTCTTCACAGAGGACTCGGCTGCATAGGACAGTGCTGCACCATGCTTGGAGTCTGAAAGAACGAGCCTGGGCACAGCTACTGGTCCAAGAGCCAGAATGATTTGTAGGAGAACGCGGCGGCCTGGCCATGCCCACCACACAGAAAGATAACGCAGTGAAGACCGAAATCTTGGTGTCAAATGATGCGCTGCAGACTCCACTCACACTCCATTGACGGTGAGCATGACACATGCTCTAACAAGGACAACAAATTAGGTTACTCTGGCGCTGAGGTGCAGAGGATGGGCCCAGCCGTCAATCAAATGAGAGTGGATGACACAGTAATGAGAGAGTATATTAACTGTCCTACTGAGGGCGTTTCTTACCGATGCTATGCACCATTCTACAGAGGGAGAAGTGGAGCACAGATACAACATTTCTGGCAGCCAGGCCTGGATGTTGAGTTTCACCCATTACTGGATTACAGGGTTACACTATGATGAAGGACATTTGGCAAATTAAAGCAATCTCTCTAATATAGAGATTATGATTAAACCTTGTTATTTATTCAATATTCTCCTCTTAGGCACTGGAAACGAGTCATCCTGGTTATAGGGGCTCCTACCTGTAGATACCAGGATGAAGAGGGTACTATCATGTTTTCGGAACTATCATAGTTTAAATAGAGGTTTAGTAGTTGCTGTCGACCTGCAGAGCTGTCTTGCCGTACTGTTTTGTGAGTTTTAAAGTGTTATGCTTTACATTACTGACCCCACAGTGCTGGAAGGAGGACTCATTAATTTGAGCTGGAATTCAAAGCCTTGGAAAAGGCCTTCTCATTGTATATAGCTTTAGAGTGCCTGGAGGTCGTGATGATAATAGCTAGTCGAGTGCAGAAATTCTGGATGCTGATTAGACAGCTCAGACAGGTCCAGAGTGTTCTGAAGGGGGTGACTTGGGGTGCCACATTTATGCCTGGCACCAGATAGTTAATGGGAGTGACTCCTGGCTCTTCACTAACCAATGGGGGTAAAAGCTCCCATGGACAACTTTATCCACTTTTGCAGCTGTTCCTGTTTGCCTTATGGCAAACAATTCCACAGTGCATCTTATTCCCAAAAACAAAAATGGGGTAACCCTTATCCCTTTGTGCAGAGCCTGTGAGCCTACCCAGAGGTGTGCGTACAAGGGATTGGTTTAATAATTTCTATTTATACCAATTAAGAAATTACAATTGAGTAAGCTCTGTAAAAGTCGCTTACAGTTAGTTTACTCCATAAACAATTTGGATACTTAGTCAATGAATCAAACATTCTCATACAGAAAGAGATAAGAACAATACGGGTGTAGGTATTCTAAAACCTAATTTTATATTTGTAGAAAATCATTGATTATAAAGGGTATGGTTTCCCATTTTTAGGCATTTTGCAATTGGTAATAAAAATGGGCTTTAACATATAGCGACTGCACCTTTTTGATTTCCAGATTACTGAAAAGATATGTTCTGGCATTTTGGGAATAAATGTATTCCTATGCAGTTAAAACAGGGTTTAGGAATCCTGTAACATTTTAATTCACCATTCAAATGAGGGGACTGCAAATATATTTGGTACTGGCTTTGAAGTGTTATCTTATTTTTTTGTTTTGCTGTCAAGGATTTATTTACTGATTAACTATTGGCTATAACACCAGAAAGATCTAGGGGCTGGGATCAAAGGAGCCAAATCTGGTCCAAATGACCTGTGCGATAGGTTTCTCCGTGACATTAGGAAAAGAGATCTATTGGCTAACCTTAGTTTGTTATTTACAGGCTTTATCTGTAGTCCCACAAATCTACTAACCTAAAGGGAACTATTATTTGGATACTTAAAGAACCCAAAATTAGGTCACGCTCTAGGACTCTAAAACAGTGCCATTACATTTTCTGAAGTGTTGTCGTGAGTTCCCCTTGGGGCCCACTGCAGTTCTGACCTATGTTAGCCTAACTGCAGATGTTGTAGACTGCTTTGTTTTGCACACAATACACACAGGATGTTTATTTCTGTGCCACAAATTTATTTCAGAAATACACTGGACATGTTTTTGTTATTCAGTACTTCTCCCTAGGTCTCAGTCTGGACATTTTGTACAAGGTCGAACAACATCATGCCCTGTTTTTTCTCTGTGGTACAAAAGGGGGTGGTGATGGACGGAGCATCAGAACCAATCAAACACTCACACCCAGTCAACAGATCCGGGTTTGATCCATCACCGTTCTTTAGCCCACTCTGCCACCCCAGTTCAGACATGGCCATATGCAAATCAGTCTGACCCTGTGCCTCATGGGAACAGTCCAGCCCGAACTGCCTAGTCATGCCTTCCCTGGACCGGAAACAAGCTTCCTAGGACCGGTTTCTGGCATTTCAGCCGTCTTCAGCCAGGCTTGCTTGAATCCCGAAACCGGTCCTAGGCTGCTTGATTTCAGTCCAGGGAAGACATGGCTTGGCAGTTCGGGCTGGACTGTTCCCATGAGGCACAGGGTCAAGACTGATTTGCATATGGCCATGTCTGAACTGGGGTGGCGTGGTGAGCAAAATAACGATGGATTAAACCCAGATCTGTGACTGGGGGTGAATGGTTTGCCAATGTGCAACATTCCGTCCATCATCTTGTGTGTTTTGCAGTTCACCCTATGTGGGAAGGGTATGCCCAGACGTGGGTCCCGTGCTCACTACGCCACTGGAGTCAAGCTATCCTGGCTGAAGAGGGGTGAAACCCCGAAACCGGTCCTAGGCTGCTTGATTCCAGTCCAGGGAAGACATGGCTTGGCAGTTCGGGCTGGACTGTTCCCATGAGGCACAGGGTCAAGACTGATTTGCATATGGCCATGTCTGAACTGGGGTGGTGTGGTGAGCAAAATAACGATGGATGAAACCCAGATCTGTGACTGGGGGAGAATGTTTTGCCAATGTGCAACATTCCGTCCATCATCTTGTGGGTTTTGCTGTTTTTTCTCTGTGGCAGGTCACTATCACTGAGAGCTGCTGTTTTCGAACATGGCAACTCTTATCATGTAAGCCGAGACTTACAGTTTTGAAAACAAACATTTTTGCAGAGGAAATGTTCTGGGACGACCACACCAGCTCTGCGCAATCTGAGATGCAGACGAACTAACTGCAAATGCCTATTCCTGGTCATAATCCCAGAGATCACTGTATATCACTGTGCTCATAAAGTAAGGCTAGGCTTAGGAAAATATATAATTCGCCATGATAGGGATTTTTATTGTATACAGTTTATTAGTAATGTATATGTTTCTTAATTGCAGCACACTTATTTCATGATAGAGCACAATAGTTTCAAAAAATATTGTAAATTGTACTGTGCCTCTCTCTGGTTTATTGTGGACATTCATGAGTGAGAGAACGAAAGGTGATGATCTGTTACTACGGTTCTGAGGGGACTACAGTGGTGCGTTCTGGGGTGCCAATTTACAGGTTATTCTGGGAAGGTTAGGAGGGCAGGTAAGGCACAATAAGCTAGTCAGGATTTGGACCCATAAGTGCTGATGTGATAAGGTGACTCATTCCCTACATACTGATGTTCTGTGATCCCAGGCATTTTTCTGTTTCCAAACAGAATCTCTGCAACAGTGTGTCTTTTCCAAAATGAATCATTTGGACTCGTTCCAGAAGACCATGGGATCTGCATCGAAATTCAGTTTGAAGTAGGCACTGTTTAGAGCATTCCACAATTAACTATCGACCCCGGAGCTAATAGTTCTCAAGAAAAGCCATCACTTTTTCACATTAACTAACCAGAACTAATTCACTCCATTTAGTGGTTGCAAGCTTGCACAGTTAAACGTTATATATGATTTGAAACCTTCAGTATCTAAGAGTTGATTTTCAAGTATGTGTGCATGTCAACAAACGCACTAATTGTGTAGGTCTTGCCATAAATTCCTTTAGGCACTGAAGACCATTATCTTCCATCATAAAAAGCTTGCCCTCTAATCAAATGAATCAGGTATTCTACTTCGGAAAGAACAAAGCATCACAAGCACATTAATAAGAGAAAAAGTAATATATGAAAAGGTTTTTACTGTATCTTGAAATATTGCCAATCCAAAAATGATTGTATTCATTCTGTTGCTTAGATTGTAGCATAATTGTTTTAATTTCTGATTGACACTTTTATCTGGATTCAAAAATGATTCTTTGAAATTGAAGGATGCAAGACCTTAGTTTTGATTTTCCAGCGTATTAGCAGTGATGTAGTCAGTCTTTTTTTAGCTTTCTTGCAATAAGGATAATTTACAATTGATGGTTTGCTAGGAAGAGAAATCCAATACATTTTTATTTTGAACCTTGACTGAGAAAATATCGTGAGCTTGGACAGATTGTACACTGTGCAAAACAGACATTTTTCAAAATATTTTTTTACATGTATTGTAACAGAAAGGCTTTATGTTGTTTTTGCTCATAGATGAGAAATAAATGTAGCTTTTGTAGAGATGATTTACAACTGGTAAGTATGTGTACATCGTGGACAGCAGTTTAATTGTCTTGTTTCCAAATGTAATTTTCATGTTTGATTTAATGGGCCACATATATAAAATTACTTCTTGCTGAATGATGGACTATAGCACCCCTATCCATACCAATATATTGACTTGGGCCAACATTTCAGGCAGGATAAAATGAATGTTCTCTTTCAAATAAACACTCTCAAAACGATTCCATTTTACGGACCAGTTTATCGCCATTCCTCCCATTTATCTGATGTTTCTTCCTAGCATTCATTCTCACTGTGGTTACCCCCTTTACATCTATTTAGAGGGTGGGAACTCTTAGGAGTAATATTAACCCATCTCTTTTCTTTTATCCCTCATTTCTATACAGCGCTCTGCTGCCTTTTGGCCAAGGTAGAGCTATATAAATACCACATATATACATAGATGCATATTGGGAGAGAAATCAGAGTAGAGCAATAGTCAAAATTTAATAGAATAAGTTTGAGGCCAAGTTTCAACAGTCTGGAATGCCAGAAGCGAACACATCTTGCTCAGATAGGTTCGCTGAAAATGACAGGACAGAGAAACAGTATAAACGTGCAGCGAGAATGAGAGACCGAATCAAATAATTCAGATTAAGAATAAAGAAGGGGAAGTAAAATAAGAATGTAACATGTAAAAGAGATAGAGGAAGAAAGAATAATGTAAGACTGCAATAAATACAAATTTCTGTTCATGGCAGATGATGTTGCTCTTAAGAGGATAATCAGGAGTTAAAGGCAGAAATACAGGTGGAAGAGGTATTATAAAGACTAGGGCTGAAAGAGAAGGAAGACCTGAAAAGCAGAGAATCTTCAAGTGGCAAGTTACTGCACATAATGGTATTTTCTAATTTTCATTCTTCACTATTAGAAGTAGAGACAGTGTTTGTGATACTAAACAATTTTCAAGGAGACACTATATATATATATATATATAAATATATATATATATATATATATATATATATATATATTCAGTGAAAAAACCATAGGTTTCAGGGACGTTATAGTTAGCTGGACTTTTCACTCGTACAAAACCATTGAAATTCCCCCGTTATAGTTAGTTCAGCTAACTATAACTCGCGTGCCAGCAATGCACTGCTGATGACGTCACATATTACATCACTCATGACATGGTCAGTGACATCACTGATGACATCTCAAATGACATCACTGATGACATCACTGATGACATCATCCAGTGAATGTGTGTTTTTCTGAAAATTACATATGTTTTATATATGTATATCTCACGGTCGATGGAAGAATAAATGGGTATATAAGTGTCTAAATGGATGATTCCTTTTTGAAAAATTGATTGTATAACTGACTGAATAAGTATCTTAGTGAATACCTATGGTTTTGTCAGTGAATTTCTAAGGTTTTTTAAATGCTAATTCCTAACTATAACGTGCCTGAAACCTATGGCTTTTTCAGTGAATTTCAAAGGTTTTTTAAATGCTAATTTCTAACTATGCCTACAGAGATAGGACATGTGAAGAAGAAAAAACGCACAGAAAGAAAAAAAAGAAATGCAGAAAGAAGCAACCGAAGTCCTCAAAGACGAAGAAAAGTGCAGGAAGAAGGATAACGTGCAGAAAGAACAAACAGAAGAGCAGAAAGAAGCCTTGTTGCAAAATCATCCTGTACCCTCAACTTTTTCAGACGGATACTGGTGGTAACTGAGTCTGACTAACCCCTCCCAGAGCCAGTGCTATGTTAAAAGACACTCAGAATACAGTGAAAACACCTACATACACAAGGGAACACTATGCGTTGGGGTCCCCCTGTGATAAGCATGACCTCCTCTGTAAGCCCCTAGTATATAATAGGGCAGGGGATTAAAACTACCTCTTAAAACGCGCCACAGAGCGTGTTTGCACACATCACCTCAGGCCCCGTCCCCTCCCTTCCCCACTGTGTAAACACGCCCTGTGGCCGTTTTAAGTTGGGAGATTAAGTCCCCTTGAATCCTGAGGGTCCCTAGGGGCAAAATAGCCCACTAGGTACGTCCAGTAAGCGCCATTGCAGAGATGTGTAAAAAGGGGCACGGCCTGCACCACCTCTCTGCAACGCAGAGCAGTGGCGCTTACTGGAAGCATCTGGTGGGCTAGTTGGCCCCCAGGGTCCTTCAGGATTGAAAGGGAATTATTTCCCCATCTTAAAACGCGCCACAGGGCGTGTTTGCACACGTCACCTCAGGCCCCGTCCCCTCCCTTCACCACTGTGTAAACGCACCCTGTGGCCGTTCTAAGTTGAGAGATTAAGTCCCCTTGAATCCTAAGGGTCCCTAGGGTCAAACTAGCCCACTAGGTACCTCAAGTAAGCGCCACAGAGCTGCGTTGCATAGAGGTGTAAAAAGGGGCGTGGCCTGAGAACACCTGTCTGCAACGCAGCTCCATGGCGCATACTGGAGATACCTGTTGGGCTAGTTGGCCTGCAGGGACCTTCAGTATTGAAAGGGAATTAATTCCCCAACTTACAACTGGCCAGGAGGTGCGTTTGCAGAGTGCTGCAAGGAGGGGGTGTGGCCTCCAGCGCGATGCCGGTCTTTTATTTGTTTATTTTTTTTTAAGAAGGGGGGCTGTGTGGCCCCCCTTCTTTTTCTAATGTATTGGCCCTGGGGAACCCATTGGGGACCCCATCCCCCAGGGCCTGCACCCTAATTTTTTGTTGTTGAAAAAAATAAATTTGCAACGGACCCGCGTGGCTCCCCTCCCAAGGCCTTAATCGGCCCTGGGGACCCCAACCCCCGGGTCACGGCCTTTTTTTTTTTTTTAATTCTTTAGGAGGGGGGCTGCGTTGCCCCCCTCCTCAGGCCACTTATGGCCCCGGGGACCCCATCCCCCGGGGCCGGCCTTTGTTTTTTATTATTTAAAAAAAAATAAGATATTTATAGAAACACCTAGGACATACTGGACAAACCGTATGTACCTATCACCATGATGATTTGCGTGATATTCATTAAAAGGCGACTATGCATACAATGAATCCACGTGGAATGTATTTACACCACTAGTGAAGCTCTGACGTGTCTGACGCCCTACCGTGCCTAATCCCGGCGCCCCCGCTGGTGGGTACTCTCCAAGTAGACACCCTTGTCGTTTATTTATACAAACATGGGTAGCTATTGACGGGCACATTTAATACACAGGCACACCAAGCCATTCAAAGGGGATTCGACAAAAATTCGACCAAACTATGCAAGAAACCCCCCTCACGGTTAATAAAACACACATCCACCGCCGGATGTGTAATACTTTTTATTTTACTCTCTGGAAAGGAGACAAACCTCACTTGAGAGTCACAGCGTGCTCCTGTCAGACGCCAATGCTGTGTTACACCCACCAGTGCCCGCCGAGTGCCACACACCTCTGTGTTGTATTCCACCAGCTAGTGCGTATGCTATGACACTCCTTAGCCCATGTGCACTGTAACACCACCCCGTGAATATGTCATGCCACACTTGCCTTCGCACGGGTTATATTACCCCATCTAACGTGCCTTCCTCGATGCCTATGGTATAACGCACAGCACTATGCCATACATATTACAATCTGGGATCCATATCTTTGTCACAGTGCATATGCAACGTTACACTCCCCAGCACATATTTTATATTTCAACTTTAGAGACTAGTTAGGTTACACAACACTGCCCGGTGCATATTACACTCCAAGGCGCATATCGCATAGCACGCGCTAGTGCCTGTGCTATTTCGCGCTCTCCAATGAATCTGTCATTGCGCACAATGTATTGCATATTATATTTCACGGCCCGGTTCATCTTATATCACACTTTTTGGTGCATAGTTTATACCATATACTATATCTAGTTCTATATAACACTGCGTCCACCTACCCTTTTCACGGGCATTACATTTTGCGATGGGGGGTGGAGGGTCATCTGCCAAGTGAGCCCGGAGTTACAGTCACAAACGTCCTCTTCTTCCTGAAGAAAAGTGAGATTATGCTGCATACTTGTTCATATTTTAAGTAGTTCGCACAGACACACATTTTAAAAACAATAAAGTTCCTAATACCCACCTTCTCTCAACAGTTAACTTGCTGCCCCATCCACCTCCTCCCTATCCTCTGTTGTCTGAATTCATGGACTAGCCTCCTCCCTCCTGCCATGCATGGTCTGATGTGCTGCCACTGCCCTCCATTTAGCATGATGTACTAGTCCACTCCTCCTGCCCTCCATTGCCCAATTCTATGGCCCATCATTGACCTCCTGCTTAGCCTCTGTGCTTAGCTTGCTGCCACTATTCTCCTTCCCCCTGCCCTTCGATGTCTTTGTGCATGCCCCTGCTCCATCCTTTTTGCCCACCATGTTCCATGGACCTGCCACTCCTATCTACTCTGAGTGTTCTGTTGAGCTGCCACTCCCCTCCCACCTGCATAGCATTGTCAGATGACTGTAACCTGTCCCTGTCACCTCCACCCTGCCTGTCCACATGCCATGCCCCTATCCCCTTCCTCCTGTCCTCAATAGTCCATTTTACTGCCACACCCTTCTGCCCTCCCTGGTCTGTTGTGCTGCAACTGCTCCTCCTGCCTGCCCCATGCGGTCTGTTGTGAGGCCCCTTCCCCTGAACTCTCTGCTCTGTGTCCAGGTCCTGACCCTCCCTTCTATTCTACATGGTCCTTTGTGCATGCCCCTGCACCCTCCTTCTTGCCCATCATAGCCATTGTGCTGCCACTAACCCTCCCGCTTGCCATGGATGGTCTTCTGTGCTGCCATGGCCCCTCCCACCTTCCCTGTGTGGTCCGCTAGCTGCCCCTGACCCCCTCCCACCTTCCCTCCATGGTCTGTGTGCATGCCATCATAGTCTCACTGTTGCTCTCCATGGTGTGTCTTGTTTATAGTGCCCATCTGCCTGACCTCCATGGTCATCTTGCTGCTCCTGCCCTGCCCCCTTGCCCCCAGCCCTCTGTTTGCATGTGCAGACCCCTATTCACTGCCTCCTGGCTTGTCTGTTCCATTGTAATGCCCCTGATCCGTCCCTCCTGCCCTTTATGGTCTGTTATGCTGCAGCTTTCTCTCCTGTCTGTCCATTATGGTCAGCTAGCTACCATTGCCTCTTTCCCCTCTGTTCTCTGTTGTCCATGTGCATGGTTCTGTCCCCTCCCTATTGCTTTCTATGGATTGTTGTGCTGCACTCCCGTCCCGCATGCCCTGTGTGGTGTATTGTGCTGCTGCAAACCCTGATGCCTGCCCTATAGGGTCAGTTTGGTGCACCTCTCCATGTCCCTCCTGTCTTCTGTTATCTGAGTCCAAGTCCCTACCCCAATTCCTCCTGCCTACCATGATCCAATGTACCATACTTGCGAACATTTTGAACTTGGTAAGAGGGAGATTTTGAAAAAAAACTGGGGCATTGATTTTCCCCTTTGAGTTACATTGAAAAAGAGGAGATTGTAGACAGGAGACAGATCAAATAAAGCCCATTTGAGCTTAAAAACATTGGACGTTTCCTGGCTGAAACGGGTCTGTTGGCATGTATGGTTGTACTACCACTGCCTCTTCCTTCTGCCCACAATGGTCTATTACATTGCCACAGCCTCTCTTGCCAGTCCTGTATTGTTGGTTTGTTGCCCCTGCCCCCCTTTCCACTGCCCTCCATAGTCTGTTGTGCTGCCACTGCCCTTCCTGCCTGCCCAGTGTGGTCAAATTGTTGCCTCTGCACTCTCCTACCTGCCTTCAATTTTCAGAGTCCGTGCCCCTGGCCTCTGCCTCTCAACAGTATGCCAATGAACAACTAGATTGCTAACATTCTATATTTATTACAAAAGTGTGGAACGCCTGACGTCATCTTGATGTAATCAAAACTGTAATACCTAGAGCATTTCCTTTAGAAATTACATATATGAGAGGGTCTTATTTGCATCAAAATTATGGTTAGTGCTCTAAAAAACTAAAATGAGGACATGGTTTCTGAGTTTTCAAATAGCGACAAAGAACTTTTAAATTATTTGTAATCTTTATGTTTTTTTATCCAGTTGACCACTTGATTAAATGTTGCACTTAGGGGATAGAATGTGGTGTTACTTCCAGAGCTGCAGACTTTGCAACTGGGGAACCAGGTTGGAGTTTCTGCTTCAGCTCAACATTCTGTGATTCTGGTCAAATCACTTAATCTCCCCATGGATACAACCAAAATGAATTTGGTCTTGTGTGATGTAACCAATGCTCATGTAAAGCACTCCAATACCTGACAAGTCTGCACTATATAAAACTGCAAATACACAAAAAAAAGTGTTTTGCACACTTCTGTCATTGGGCTACATGTGGGCTACATCAGGGTGATATTTGTGCTGCATTTGGGCTCTTTTGTCTCTGGTGGCCATCTTGGGAGATTTATTTGTTATGAACTTTCCTAATTTCCTCATTTACTGCAGTCTCCTCAGTAGGAAATGCTTTCAGTTTTTTACTTTGATTCCATCAAGAAGGTATTCAGATATGTCACACATTTGCCATAAATTCTGAATGTTAGCACTCTAGTTGCTCATTAGATCACTGTAGTAAAGCTACTGCTCACCACAGAAGTCTGCTGCTGGTATTAAAAGTGCATGTTTCAGTCTGCATATCAGAATTTTTTAATGAAATAGAAGAGGATTTGAGAAGTCATCAAAATGTGCCCTAATTTTTCTTTCTTCAGCACTAATCATAATTTCTATGGCAAAATGGACCCCCTCATTGTGTTCCTTTTTAAATTAAATGTTTTAAGTGTTACCAGTTTATTCCAATCAAGATGGCTTCAGGTGTGCCATACTTTTGCCATAAGTAAGACAGTAAGCGCTCTAGTTGTTCTTAAGAACACTCTGGGACATTCTGTTATTGGGCTATACTTGGGCTACATCTGGGTGATATTTGGGCTACATTTGGGCTCTTTTGTCTCTGGTGGCCATCTTGGGAGATTTATTTGCTATGAAGTTTCCTAATTTCCTCATTTACTGCAGTCTCCTCAGTAGGAAATACTTTCAGTTTTTTACTTTGGTTCCATCAAGAAGGCATTCAGATGTGTCACACATTTGCCATAAATTCTGAATGGTAGCACTCTAGTTGCTCATTAGATCACTGTAGTAAAGCTACTGCTCACCGGGGAAGTCTGCTGCTTGTATTCAAAGTGCATGTTAGTCTGCATGTCAGAAGTTTTTTATGAAATAGAAGAGGATTTGAGAAGTCAAAATGTGCCCTAATTTTTCTTTCTGCAGCACTAATCATAATTTCTACGGCAAAATAAACCCCCTCATTTTGTTCCTTTGTAAATTAAATGTTTTAAGTGTTACCCCTTTATTCCAATCAAGATGGCTTCAGGTGTGCCATACTTTTGTCATAAGTAAGACTGTTAGCGCTCTAGTTGTTCGTTAGAACACTCTGGGACATTCTGTCATTGGGCTATACTTGGGCTACATCTGGGTGATATTTGGGCTACATTTGGGCTCTTTTGTCTCTGGTGGCCATCTTGGGAGATTTATTTGTTATGAAGTTTACTAATTTCCTCATTTACTGCAGTCTCCTCAGTAGGAAATACTTTCAGTTTTTTACTTTGGTTCCATCAAGAAGGCATTCAGATGTGTCCCACATTTGCCATTAATTCTGAATATTAGCACTCTAGTTGCTCATTAGATCACTGTAGTAAAGCTACTGCTCACAAGGGAAGTCTGATGGTGGTATTCAAAGTGCATGTTTCAGTCTGCATGTCAGAATTATTTTATGAAATAGAAGAGGATTTAAGAAGTCACTCAAAATGTGCCCTAATTTTCCTTTCTGCAGCACTAATCATACCTTCTATGGCAAAATGGACCTCCTCATTTTGTTCCTTTTTAAATTGAATGTTTTAAGAGTTACCACTTTATTCCAATCAAGATGGCTTCAGGTGTGCAATACGTTTGTCGTAAGTAGGACTGTTAGTGCTCTAGTTGTTCTTTAGAACACTCTGGGAAGCTGCAGTAGAACACAAAGGAATCAACTGACAGTCTCTGCCCTTGTTGGATGTACATGTTTTCCTGAGAATGTCAGACTTCATTCTCACATGACTGAGAAAGATAATGTGAATTTACAGAAAATATGCTCTCAGTTTAGCTTATAGATCACCTTCCAAACCTCTGTGGGAAAAGCATGAGAAAATAGTTTTCTCTCAAACATGATTCATGATATCACAGCAGAAGGCTTTTTCACATGGTAAAATCACCTTAGAACACACCACAATTCCTAAAATGAGTATGGTACCATCAACAAATGATTTATAAAGTAACTCAAGTCTTAAAACCTTCTATTAACTGCAATGCTTTTTAATGAGGTGCTATCATGTATATTGGTCCCAAGATGGCTGCCAACACTTCTTGGATGAAGTACTGACAGCCAATCAGATCTCAGGATGAGATGTGTGGTAGAGAGTAGTAGAGTGAGTAGTAGAGAGAGTAGTAGAGTGAGTAGTTGAGAGTGAGTAGTAGAGAGTAGTAGAGAGTGAGTAGTAGAGAGTGAGTAGTAGAGAGAGTAGTAGAGGGAGTAGTAGAGAGAGAGAGTAATAGAGAGAGAGTAGTAGAGAGTAGTAGAGAGTGAGTAGTAGAGTAGTAGAGAGTGAGTGGTAGAGAGTAGTAGAGAGTAGTAGAGAGTGAGTAGTAGAGAGTGAGTAGTAGAGAGTGAGTAGTAGAGAGTAGTAGAGTAGTAGAGAGTAGTAGAAAGTGAGTAGTAGAGAGTGAGTAGTAGAAAGTAGTAGCGAATGAGGAGGTTCATTTTGCCATAGAAATTATGATTAGTGAGGAAAAAAGAAAAATTAGGGCACATTTTGAGTGACTTATCAAATCCTCTTCTATTTCATTAAAACATTCTGACATGCAGACTGAAACATGCACTTTCAATACCAGCAGCAGACTTCCCTGGTGAGCAGTAGCTTTACTACAGTGATCTAATGAGCAACTAGAGTGCTACCATTCAGAATTTATGGAAAATGTGGGACACATCTGAATGCCTTCTTGATGGAATCAAAGTAAACAAGCATTGAAAATGCAATAGGCTCGCCCTCGTTTAAGTTAAAGCAATTCTGTTTGTAATTAGGTGGCTTTTTAGCTTTGCTTGTATTAGAGTTTTTCAAACTTTCATGTACATACCATGCATATGTATGCATATATGTATATGTTTGCATGAATTTATATTTATATAGATATGCAGATTATATTGATATGTTTATATATTCACTGAAAAAACCATAGGTTTCACACACGTTATAGTTACGAATTAGCATTTAAAAAACCTTGCAAATTCACTTAAAAAAACCATAGGTTTCACACATGTTATAGTTAGCTGGACATTTCACTCGTAAAAAACCAATGAAATTCCTCCGTTATAGTTAGTGCAGGCAACTATAACTCACGCGACCGCAATCCTCTGCTAATGACGTCAGATATTACATCACTGTATTTAGACACTTATTTACCCATGTCTTCTATACATATATTACAAATGTTTATTTTTCATAAAGACACATATGTCATCAGTGATGTAATATCTGACGTCATCAGCAGAGGATTGCAGTCGCGTGAGTTATAGTTGCCTGCACTAACTATAACGGGGGAATTTCATTGTTTTTTTACGAGTGAAATGTCCAGCTAACTATAACATGTGTGAAACCTATGGTTTTTTAAGTGAATATATATATATATATATATATATATATATATATATATATATATATATATATATCCCTGTCAAAGGCTACGGCTGAAACGCGTAGGCCATTTTCACCTTGGTGCTATGTAATCGCTTAATAAATTCACGACTTGAAGAATTACCTCTTTAGTGGTGCTGTGTCTCTCTGTGCACGAAGTGGAGGTTGTGTGAGGGCGCGCTGTTTGCTGCAGAAAGGATGAATTTTATATATATATATATATATATATATATATATATATATATATATATATATATATATATATATATATATATATATATATATATATATTAACATCCTGATAGTCTCTTCAACAAACAGGCACCAACTCCGTGAGTAATTTTGACATAGAAGACGATTTATTCCAAACTCGGTCAGACGCGTTTCGGCAGCAAAACCGCCTTGTTCACTGCATAATCAGTTTTGTCAGTGTCAACCTTAAAAGTACCGCCACCATTTACCCTTGGTTACCATGGCGACCAAACATTTTCATAGAAATAGAAGTTTCACCGTGATTGTAGTGCATACAGTTAAATACAGCAAGGAAAAGGTATATGCATACACAAACAGCCTAATCATAAACAGCTGACATTTGTGATCCACTGCTGAAATAATATGAGTTAAGCTAATCCCTCAACTTATAAAAAAGGAATAGAAAAGAAAAGAACGAAAACAGACATGTGTCTGCACTAGTATTTCCTAGCTGCCAAGATGAACGTGACATCGTATGGAGGGTAGGTCTGATACACACCATAGAAATAAACGTAATATGGGTCGTGCGTGTGTAATGTCCCTTCCTCTAGTCACAAAATAAAAGAATTATCCTACATGCCTCCTGCACCCATATTTGGAGACCCATATAATAGCAAATGCAGCATCAGGGGTTTCTTAAAAGAATATATAGGTATAATATCCCTTGCATGTCGTTCCCGATGCTATGGGAAGTGCGCCTTTTTGATTATAAGGTGAGGATAAGAGGGAGGGCACTGTCGTTCCACACGTAGTATCCTGCCCATGTGGGCTTGTGATAAAATTTCGAGGTCTATGGTAGAAAAAGTTAGTCAGTCTCTATTTGTTCTGAACCCTCCGGGTTAGGGTGTTTGTCATTGAGTTACAAAAACCAGTTTGCGTAACGTTCAAAATGGTATAAAGGAAACCAACGGTGAGAGATATTCAGGATAATGGTGCAGTCAAAATCTATAATAAAAGTGTGAGAACTCTCACGCTACGAGGAATGGATAATAGAGGAGAGGCATGCATCCCTAATTAGGGGATCATAGGTGAACATTCAACGCTTCATCTGCATTCATCCCTTGTGGGATTTTGGAGTTGAAAAGAATTATATATCTCGATTCTAATCTCCGCAATGCCAGTTGTCTGTTTCCTCCCCTAGGATTTTTAGGGACATTGTCAATGACAAAGTAGGAGAGGTCCTGAGACTTACCACCATGGCACGAATTTATGTGACGTGCCACAGGGTATGTTTGGTCATCATTCGCAATAGCCCTGAGATGTTGCAGGATGCGAACGTGAACCTGATGAATAGTACTGCCTAAATAGATCTTAGGGCATGTACAGTGCAAGACATATACAGCAAAATCAGTTTTGCAATTGAAACTGCCACGGATAAGGTATGGTGTATGTCTGAAGGGCATGATGACAGACTTCATGTTAGTACCGTGTCTACAGGCCTTACATCTACTGCACTTAATGAAGCCTTTTGGTGATTGTAGCCAATTCTGGCTTTTAACTACTGAGGGTGAGTTGCATACCAATTCCTGGCGCATTGATTTTGCTCTTCTGAAACTGATAGCTGGGGTTTTAGGGCAGGTAAGTCCCAAAACCGGGTCACTACGGACTGTGTTCCAATGCCTGTAGAGTATTTTTCTAAGCGTAGTGTGGTATACATTAAACCCTGTAATCAATCTAGGTGTACCAGCTACATTACTTTTAATTTGTTCTTTGTTCTTGAACAATAGGTCTTCCCTTGTTATCAACTCACTTCTGTTTTTAGCTTTGTCTAGGGTTTCGGTTTTGTACCCTCTTCTCTGTAGTCTGCCAAAAAGCTCCTTAGTAGATTTCCTGAGACCTTCTTCTGTACTGCAATTGCGTCTCATTCTGAGACACTCTGTGTATGGAATGCCTTCCTAGACACTGTTGTGGTGGAAACTGTCAGCGTGTAGTATTGCGTTTCCTGCTGTGTCTTTTCTGTATGTTCTGGTCTGTACACAACTATTTTCAATATACATTTCTATATCTAGAAACTGAATACTGGTTTTACTGGTGTGACTAGTGAATGACAAATTGTGATTGTTAAGTTCTTCGGCAAATGTTTCGTCACTCTCCAAAGTTCCATGCCATAGGATGAATATATAATCTATGTAGCGGACATAAATGTCCACATTTTCAGTCATTGACGTTTTTTGTCCCGTCATGAGTACTTGCTCCTCCCACCAGCCCATATGCAAATTCGCATAGCTGGGGGCGAAGCAAGTACCCATGGCTGTGCCCTGTAACTGTTTATAAAACAATTTGTCAAAAATAAACACATTATTCTCAAGGCACCATTCAGCCTTACACAACAACATTTGAGAGTGTTGTTTCAAGTTGATTGGTCTCTTGTTCAAATAGTGTTTCAGGGCATTGAGACCATTCCTGTGTCTTATACTCGTATATAATGAGTTGACATCAAGGGTCATCAAAACATAATCATCATTCCAATTAACATCATAAATCTTAGTTAGAAAATCGCCAGTATCCTTAATGATTGATTGATTGATGATTGATTGATGTACTTATAGAGCGCAGCTATCACCCTACGGGCATCTTGGCGCTTGCATTGGGAACCCGTCCTGGTTTTTCCCTGTAAGATAACCCGTACTGGGCATCCCCAAGGTGAAAGCCAGGCATCCCGCCGCGGGGGGCCGTTGTGGAGATTAAGCAGGCTTGTTGCCCAGAGCTGCATAGTGTGAACTCGTGCTTAGAGTGGGCACCGAAGCGAGAATTATCGAGTCCGTGGACAATTGGGCTCTGGACCCTGCCGCGTCGGGAATCGAACCCAGGTCCCGGGTCTGATCTCTGCTTCAGGGTATGCCTCCTCTAACCAGTGAGCTACACTTCTTCACAGACCAATGGTTGTAGGAAGAAGTCAATAAAACGTGATGTATTTTCAAATAGGCTCCCAATAGCTGCAATGATGGGCCTTCCAGGTGGATTTCTGGCATTTTTATGAATTTTTGGGATTAGATATTGCTGCGGTGTCACTGGATAATCAGTTTTTAAATATTCAAATTCTGATTTAGTGATCAAATTAGCACTTCTCCATTCATATAGTGATTTGTGGTATTTCTCATTTATACCTACAATGACAGTAGGAGCTATCCGGCAATAGCAATCTTTATCGCTAAGTTGTTTCATTGCCTCCATGTTGTAGTCCTCCAGGGGCCACAGGACCACATTACCCCCTTTGTCTGACCATCTACTACAACATCCTGGCGTTCTTTAATTTTACTCATGACTTTGTTGTAGTTTGTCCTGTTACTGTTGTGTGTCTTGGTAAATTCTTTGTCACTTTTGAGTGCTAGATTCTTAAGATCTTTGACCACATTTTCGGCGAAAATGTCATATCCATCTTTAGGCATCACCGGTGTGAACATTGACTTGGGTTTGAATGGAGTATATATAAGGCCTCGTGTCTCTTGTCTAATATTGGCCATCCCAGCTTCCGTGGTGTCTTGATTCTCGTGTTGCATATGTAGTAGATCCTGTAATAAGGTCTCATCTACTATTGTCAATCCATTATTGGTGTCTTCACATGTGGATTGAAGAAGGTCTCTGTTCACACTGTCCACAAAATATTTTTGTAGTTTCAATTTCCTCACAAACTGAAAAAGATCTATCCGTGTCTGTGAGTAATCAAAGTTTGTTCTTTCACAAAAAGAATGTCCTAAGGCGAGTATTTTAGGTTCATTTTCCGTTAGATCCATTTTTGTTAAATTAATTACTGTGTTTCCAATTTCTCCATTTTCTTTTATCTGCGCTTGTTTCTTCTGTATTGTTGTTTGTTTGTTTTTTGTTGTTGTATTTGTGCACCGCTTGCCCCAGCGTCTGTTTTTTCTCTTTCGTCCCTTTGTCGTGCCCGGGTTGTATCTTTTTGTTGATCCTGGCGCGGTGGCCGCGGGCGCAGGCTCGTAAGTCTTTCTAAACGTAAAAAACCCAATTCTTGGATTACTGTTGGCGGTTTGCGTCTTTGCGCCATATCGCTTATTAACTCTGTTTCCGATTCCACTTCTGAGCTCAATTCTGAAGCGCTTGGGTCTGTTCCTTTTTGTAACATTTCAGCAGTGGTTGATAGTTGCTGCCTTCGTATATTATCGAATTTTTTTGAAAACGTGTAAACTCTGCCTTGCATGTAATCATTCCTATCACGTTGGAATTTCGTGGCCTTTCTTTCTTTAATCAAATCTTCGTGTTTTGTCAGTCTGATAGTCATTTCTCCTAGTTTCTTTTTGATTTCCTCTTGACTATCACATTGTTCCAGCTCTTTTACTAATGTCTCTATTTTCATTAGCATTGTCTTTCGATCACTCTCGGCATATTTAATCAAGATCTGGAGCATCCTTCTAGAGGACTCGGCACTGTTGTCAGCCCAGTCCTTAAGCATTTCAGGATCGGGATTTTCATATGTCGGTGCCACAAGAATCCGGAGCCCTCTGGGGATTCTACCCACGTCCATATATCTCTGTAGAGACTTACATTCCCACCATTTAGCTATTTCGTTGTTACGGAGTATTTCTAACTCATGGAGCATTTCAGCACTATTATTTATTGCCGTTGGTTCTGTGGCTTTGTTGGCAGACTGCGCTTGCTCTATGTTATTGTCCATATCATTGAAGACATCGAGTGCTGCCTCCTCACGTTCTTTTACCCAGTCCGCGGCCATTGTTTGAAATATACAATTATCTTCTGTGTCATTCACTGCCCGTTTACTTTGCTGTACGGGACTACCTCTCCCAGCAGACACCACTCTATTCTCACTCGGCACCCAGGACACTACCGCTCAGAGGAGCTTACCTGATAATGCGAATGCCCTCCGGCTCCCACACCGATCAGTCACTCTCCCTTTCCGCGGTGTTTCGGGTGTCTTTATTCGTGAATACAATCGTTTCCTTTTCGCTACTGGGGGGCGCCGAGTTTTCCTTTCGCTAGGAACTGTGACAAATGGATCCGTATACTTAGTGCTCCAGATCGAGGAGGGTTGGTGTCCAGGTCCCGGCGAACCTCCTTAATATATTAACATCCTGATAGTCTCTTCAACAAACAGGCACCAACTCCGTGAGTAATTTTGACATAGAAGACGATTTATTCCAAACTCGGTCAGACGCCTTTCGGCGGCAAAACCGCCTTGTTCACTGCATAATCAGTTCTGTCAGTGTCAACCTTAAAAGTACCGCCACCATTTACCCTTGGTTACCATGGCGACCAAACATTTTCATAGACATAGAAGTTTCACCGTGATTGTAGTGCATACAGTTAAATACAGCAAGGAAAAGGTATATGCATACACAAACAGCCTTATCATAAACAGCTGACATTTGTGATCCACTGCTGAAATAATATGAGTTATGCTAATCCCTCAACTTATAAAAAAGGAATAGAAAAGAAAAGAACGAAAACAGACATGTGTCTGCACTAGTATTTCCTAGCTGCCAAGATGAACGTGACATCGTATGGCGGGTAGGTCTGATACCGACCATAGAAATAAACGTAATATGGGTCGTGCGTGTGTAATGTCCCTTCCTCTAGTCACAAAATTAAAGAACTATCCTACATGCCTCCTGCACCCATATTTGGAGACCCATATAATAGCAAATGCTGCATCAGGGGTTTCTTAAAAGAATATATTGGTATAATATCCCTTGCATGTCGTTCCCGATGCTATGGGAAGTTCGCCTATTTGATTATAAGGTGAGGATAAGAGGGAGGGCACTGTCGTTCCACACGTAGTATCCTGCCCATGTGGGCTTGTGACAAAATTTCGAGATCTATGGTAGGAAAAGTTAGTCAGTCTCTATTTGTTCTGAACCCTCCGGGTTAGGGTGTTTGTCATTTGTATATATATATTCAAACAATATTGTTTTCAAAGATCCAAAAAACAATATGCCACGGCCACAAAATATCCATTCAGCGTGATTTTATTTTCTCAGCCAAGTCACTCTACGCATCTCGGAGCCCTTGCTCACTCGTGAAGGTTCGGGGCTCGCGACCCCGTTACGGCCCGCTATTGAAAGCGACTCGGGTTTCTGCGCAGAAGGCAGATATATATATATATATTTTTAGTTAAAAAAACAAATGTTACATACAGGGACGTTATAGTTAGGCTGACATTTCACACATACAAAACCAGGGAAATATAGCAGTTTAAGTTAGCTGAGCTACCTATAATTTGCGCCCCCGGAATGCACTGCTTATGACTCACCCATCACATCACTCATGATATCGTCAGTGACATCACTCATGACATCTCAAATGACATCACTGATGACACCATCCGGCGACTGTGTTTCTAAAAAGTTTATGAGTGTTAAATATATGTACACACCAAGGTGTATTGATAAATCAGTGGGTGATGAGTGTCTGTATTAATGATTTAGCGGGTGCGTGACTGTATAAGTGAGTGATTATACGTGGCTCAGTGAACGTATGGGTGAATGACTAATTTGTGTGAATGTCTGTTATCAGTCTGTCAGTTGGTGTGTAAGTGGTTGTATGGGTTGGTGAGTAGGTACATAAGTGGGTCTATGGGTTATTGATTGATTGTCTGAGTACCTGTATGGGTGTATGAGTGTCTGTGTGGGTGGGTGAGGGTGTGTGTGACTCCCTGCATAGATGAGTGAGTGAGTGAGTAAATCAGTGACTGTATGGGTTTGTGAGTGTAATTGTGAGGGGCTGTATGGGTGAGTGAGTGTGAGCATGGTTGTCTCGGTGAGTTAATGGATGTGTCAGTGGTATATGGGTGAGCAACTGCATAGGTGAAAGGCAGAATAGGTGAGTACTGGAGTATATAAGTGACTGTATGTGTGAGTGAGTGATTGTGAGATTGGGTGTATGGGTGAGTGTATGCTTGTGTCAGTGACTGTATAGGTGAGTGAGTATGTGTTACTATCTGTATGAATAAGTGAGTTGGTGTGTGTATAACTGTATAGATGAGCAAGTGGCTGTGTGATTGACACTGGGTGAGTGAGTAGGTGTAGGAGTAGCTCTATGGGTAACAAAGTGTGAGTGGCTGTATGGGTGTATGAGTGGATATATTAGTGAGTTGGTGTATGAGTGGCTGTATGTGTGACTCAGTGTTTGTGTGTGTAGACCTATGAATCAGTGAGTAGTGTGTACGTACTGGTTGTGTCAATAGTTTTGAGAATGGTAGTGGGAATGTTGGAGTGGGCGAATGAAAGGTTATATTGGGGTGTGAGTGGGTTTGAGAGATTCTGTGGAAGATGTAATTTGAGAAGTCAAAAGTGATGCATGAGTGATGTAATATGTGAGGTCATAAGCAGTGCATTATGGGGGTCCGAATTACAGTTAGCTCACTGACTATAACTGCTGGATTTCTTTGTTTTATTCAGTGAATTTTTAAGGTTTTTTAAAAATGCTAAATCCTCACTATGATGTCCCTGTAGTGTAACCTAAGGTTTTTAAATTATATTTTCAATCTAAACTGGCTCTATAAGAGGTATTTTTATCAGCTTGTATTTTTTTCAGTGGATTAATAAGCGTTGTTTTTTTTCTTTACATTTTTTTAATTCGCAACGACGTTGTGATCCCCGTAGACATGTTGCAAAAACGGAAAACAAAAGCAGACATTCAATGACCACTAACACAGCCAAAAATAATATGTAAAAATCCATTCTGAACATTACCCTACACATATTACTATATACATTCTTCTTTAAAAACATGTTTAAGACCATTTCGAGGGAGGAGCCTAGCGCGCAACCAAGATGGCCGTGTAGGTGCGAGGCTCCCGAGGACCTCCGCAACCTCCTACGTTTATCCTGTCTTCATCCTGCATCGGTTGAGGGGACTGTGTCGGTGAGCCTGAGCCGAGGTGGTACCCGTTTCCCGTTTTCGAATCGGACCTCGGGTGCCGGAGTGAGCACCGATTGAAGTTTGCGGCCTACTTCTCTCCTGACCCCGGATTCGCGTTTGGGGGCGACCCGGTGGCAAAGTGAACAACAACGGCGGGCTGGGCCTGGCGAGTCGCGTACCCCGCACTTTCACTTTCACTTTCGCGCACCCTTGCTGTCTTTGCAAGTGGGATCGCGGCGCTCTTTGTGTTGGGGTGGCCTCGCTGGGAGACCCTGCCTGCCTGCCTGCTGTGGCCCGCTCCGCCATCCTGGGGTGGCCCCCCGGAGCTCGTGGCCTTGATTGCTTGCTTTTTACTGCGTGGCTGGTGAGGGTGTGAGACCCGCGACGATGGCCACGAAACAAGATGGAGATCGGGTGAAGGCCAAGTCGACCCGGCGTGGCGCCGCACATCAGGCCAACATCATGGACCGCTACACCCTCCCGAAGGGATCTCCCGGTGGACCGCACAAGTCCTCTGAGTGCCCCCCGGATGCCCCGGATTTGCCCACAGATCTGACTCTGCAAGACGTCATGGGCGCCATTGCTGAGATGAAGGCCTCGGTGGGCCAGCGGTTTGACACTTTAGCGCATAAAATCGACGCGGTCCTCGTTGATGTCAACCTGGTGAGAGCTGATCTCTCGAAGACTAACGACCGGGTCGATTCTTTGGCCCACACCGCGTCGGGCCTCACGACTGAGGTGGCGGCCCTTCAAACGGAGGTACACCGGCTTCGTCAGGCGAGTGCGCTCATGGATCGGCGCCTGGAGGATTCCGAGAGCCGGGCCCGGAGGAATAATATCCGCATCATCGGAGTACCTGAGGGACGGGACGAGTCAGCGGCGGATCTTTTTGTGGAGGACCTGATCACTACCCATCTCCAGCCTCGGGGACTGAGTAAATTTTTTGCCGTGGAGAGGGCTCATAGAGTTCCCGGGGGAAGGCCGAAGGTCGGAGCCCCTCCGCGGCCTCTTATTGCCCGTATTTTTAATTTTCGGGACAGGGATGCGATTCTGCAAGCCTCCAGACTGCAAGGGCCGATTAAGCTGGAGAACATGGAGGTGAACTTTTATCCTGACTTCACCCAAGCGGTCCAGAAGCAGAGACTGAGCTTCTTGGGCGTCAAGCGGCGGCTTCGGGACATGAACTTAAAATACGCCATGCTCTTCCCGGCCAGGCTGCGGGTGGAGGTGGATGGTCGCACTCACTTTTTTGACCGTCCTGAAACGGCCGGGGACTGGCTGGACACTTTGTCTGGGGGTCGGGATCGGGATGGCGGGGGGGGGGCTGCGGGAGGAGAAGGCCCACTGGACCGGGAATGAGGTGCTGATACTGGGACTCACTCTGGACGAAGATGCTGCCGCTTTCGGCCAAGCTTAGGGTCTCTCGTTTTTTGTACTTGTTCTCCCTCCTTTGTAGGTGGTGCGGGGTCTCGAAGGGGTACTCTTTCCTCCTCTAGGGGGTTTACCTAGTTTCAACTATATAGGGGCGACAGGCACACTGCAAGTTGGGGGGCTGTTTGGGCTCATGCAGGGGTGCAGGGAGGGGGGAGTTTTGTTGGGGCGGTTGGGTTGGGGTGGGGTGTTGTTAATTTGTACCACAAGGCAAAAGTATCGTCGTGCTATTCCCAAAGTGCTCTCGGGGGGACGAGTGATTGCTTTCGTTTATGATGGGGGGTAGGGGACTGAGTCTTTTGTCCTGGAACGTTAATGGACTGGGGGACAGGATAAAACGAGGTGTGGTCCTGCAGTTCCTGAAACGAATTTCACCTGACATAGTTTTTGTGCAGGAGACGCACCTCATTGGCAACTCCTTTCGTGCTATGAACCGACGGGGCTACCGCCTTCTGGCCCATTCGGGCTTCACGTCTGGTTCAAGGGGTGTGGGCATCATGGCCAAGACCTCGCTCCCGTTGGAAGTTGATGAGGTGCTCCATGATGACAGGGGACGTTACACGGTTCTGGTGGGTAGAATGGAGGGCAGAGTGATTATTTTTGTTTCTGTCTATGTCCCGCCAGGGTTGCAGACGACCACCTTTGCGGATCTGGGGCGCCTCCTCCTTGGCCTTCCGGAGGGGATTCTGGTGGTTGGGGGGGATTTTAACGCTGTGGTTTCCGGAACTGAGGACCGTCACCCCCCTAGGGATCTCCCCCGTGCCCAAGCGTGGTTGTCTGGCCTCTTGGATACCTTGGGGCTGGTGGATTGTTGGCGTTTGAAACATCCTACGCAGACACAGTACACCTTTCATTCCGGGGCCCATGGCAGTCTCTCAAGGCTAGACTATGTCCTGGTGCCGGCGGCGCATGCGGGGAGGATCGGGGAGGTGCGCCATTTGGCGCGGGGTATTTCAGACCACTCCCCGCTCTTATTGCACTTCGATATTCTCCCGAGGGGAGAGGGTAGGGTGGTCCCGATTAATCCCTGGTACCTGCGTGACCCCACCATTCGCGCAGAGTTGGTTAAGTCCCTTAAGCGATATTTTGACGATAATGTGGGGTCGGTGTCATCGGCGGTCTCGCTATGAGAGGCATTTAAGACGGTGATTCGGGGGGATGCCCTGTCCCTTATTTCCCATTCCCGGAGGCGCGAGCGGGAGGAGGTGACCCGTGTTGAAACTGAAATAACTGAGTTGGAGGACGACCTCGAATGTGGGGGGACGGATGACAAATTACATGTTCTCCGACTCAAGCAGGCGGCCTATAAGGCCCTCGTCACGGAGGCGGCCAGGGGCCTCAGTAGAGAGCAACAGGGGAGACTGTATGATGTGGGTGATAAGGCTGGGAAATTGATTGCGTGGCTGGATAAAAAGGAGAGAGCGAGTCGAGTTGTCCCGTCGATTGAGAAACTGGATGGTGTGTGTGTCACTGAACCGGAAGAAATTGTCGATTGCTTTGCAGAATATTTCCGTGGGGTGTATTCCCCGGTGTCCTCCCGCTCGGAAGAGGATTCCCATGCCCTGCTTAGGGATATCGCGCTGCCTTCCCTTTCGGAGGAGGACAGAGTGTTGTTGGACGCCGCCCCAACCTCTGAGGAAATTGCCCTCGCCATACGCTCGGTCGCTTCCGGCAAGGCCATGGGTCCTAATGGTCTTCCCATCGAATTGTACAAGCTGCGACCGGATACGCTGGCGCCGCGTCTCGGTGCGATGTTCCTCGCGGCCCGTTCGGCGGGTTCCCTCCCGCTAGACCAGCGTCTGGCTACTATCGTGGTTATTCACAAGGAGGGGAGGCCGCGGGACCGGGTCACGTCCTACCGGCCTATTTCGCTGCTGAATGCGGAGCCCAAAATTCTCGCCAAGGTGTTGGCTAATCGGCTGGTTGGCGTGGTGTGCGATTTGATTCACCAGGATCAGTCCGGCTTTATCCCTCATCGCAACACTGGGCTTAACCTGCGGCGCTTGCATGGGGTGCTCGCGCGTGTCCCGTTTATACGGGAACCGGCCATTTTGGCATCCCTGGACGCCACTATGGCGTTTGACACACTTGAGTGGCCATATATTTGGGCGACACTGGCGAAGTTTGGGTTTGGCCCGGGATTCATCGGTTGGGTGAAATTGTTGTACTCTGGACCGCTGGCGCAGGTGGTTGTGAACGGTAGAGTGTCGGCTCCGTTTGAGCTGGGCAGGGGCACGCGGCAGGGCTGCCCATTATCACCGCTCCTCTTCGCGCTTGCCTTGGAGCCCCTGGCGGAGTGGCTGCGGTGGCATCCTTCTATTCGTGGTCTCCGATGGACCCCCGAGTATGAGGACCGCGTATCTCTTTACGCTGATGATATTCTTCTGTACCTGGCTTCCCCACGTAAATCACTGATAGTACTGGTTGATGTATTGCACTCATTTGGCCTCAACTCCGGCCTGGTCATCAACTGGGCTAAATCGTGTGTGTATGTCCTCTCTGGGGAGGATCCTATCCTTCCGCTGGGTTGTCCTATCCAGATCGCCCCGCGGGGATTTAGGTACCTGGGTGTCTTCATTACCCTGGACGCGGAGGCCCGATATAAACAGAACTTGCTTCCCCCCCTCCAGCGCCTGAAGGAGGACGTCGCGCGTTGGAGGCGCTTGCCGCTCTCGCCGCTCGGCCGGGCGGCATTGTTTAAGATGATGTCGCTGCCACGTTTCCTGTACGCTTTGCAGAATACAATGGACGTTGTCCCGGCGCGCTACTTTCGCGAGGTGGAGAGTTTGCAGCGCCGACTGTTCTGGGAGGGTAGGCCGCGTATCGCCCTGGCGAAGCTGACGCTCCCGTGGTACGACGGGGGGGTTGCCCTCCCAGATATCAAGCGATATTACTGGGCCTCCCAGCTGGCTGCGATCAATCACGGCCTTTACGGGCCCGCCCTAAACCCGGCCTTTGAGATGGATAAAATGTTACTGCCGGGTGGTGACTATAATCGGGCGCTTTATTCTAGCTCGCATGACGCGCGGCTGACGGGCCCCACGAGGGTCATGGTATGGGTGTGGCACACGGCTAACGTGGCGATGGGGTGGAAGGATCGCTTGACCCGGGCGACGCCACTATACGCATCTGAGCGGCTGGGCTCCCTGTGGACCTCGAAGGGCTTTGAGAAGTGGGACATGATAGGCATCAGCAGGGTGGGCGATCTCTGGACGAGGGGGGGATTCAAAACGTTCGATGTGCTGCAGACAGAATTCCAGCTGCAGGACAGGGAGTACTTTCGATATATGCAGGTCCGTCATGCGTTGTGCTCCGTATTTACGGACGTTGCCTCCATCCCGGAGTACTCCCCTCTGGAGGATAGAGTGCTAGATGGGCATGTCCCAGACGGCACGATTTCATTAATTTACAAAAAGCTCATCAATGACCGTTCGGGACTGCTGACCGGCCTTCGTGAGGCGTGGGGGGCTGATGGATTGGAGCTGGATGACGAGGACTGGGTGTCTGCGGTGGCCTCCCCGAAAGAGGTGGCCATACCGGCCCGCCTTCGCTTCGTCTAGCTCAAGATACTCCATAGGGTCTATGTTACGGGGCCGAGGCTGATGCGTATGGGCTATGCTGTGGACGGGTTGTGTAAGCGTGGGTGTGGTTCTTTGGGGACCTTTCTCCATATTTTGTGGGAATGCCCGGAGGTGGTGCGATTCTGGCGTGGTGTGCATGAGGTTTTGCAGGTAGTTACGCATGTGCCGCTGTTGCCTGAGGCGAGGAGATGTCTTTTGAATGTATGGGAGCCAACCGACTACTCAGTGCCGCAGACGTGGTGGGCGACTCTGGGATATATGGTGGCCAAACGTGACATTGCGCAACTGTGGGGTTCCCAGAGGTCGCCGACTGTCTCGGCGTGGAAGGACAACATGGATTGGTGTATGTTTCGGGAAAAGGTGGTGTATGTTGCGAGAGGTAAGCCTGGGACATGGGTGAAAGTATGGGGCCCCTGGAACGCCTACCGTGGGGGAATCTGTACCCCGCAGCTACTGCCTGATCCGTCACCGGCCCCGTCTCCTTAGCCTGTTTGTCTTCCCGGTTCTGGGCAGTGAGTCTACTTAGTCCCCGTCCTGACCTATTCCCCCCCTCGATATTCCTATGGATCAGTGGGGTCCCCCCCCCTAGGGGAGCACATGCTGTTGTTTCCGACTGTGGGTTGCCTTGTGGACTTGTTTTTTTGTTGTTATTCATATAAAAATGAAACCGTCGTGTGGGGTCCGGATGGTGTGGCTGCCAACGCCTCTTTCAACTGCTGTGAATTCCCTTCTGCCGCAGCGTGCATTCTACTGTCTGTATTATATGCTCCTTCTGTTTGCTAGCGGCCGGCCTGAAGGTTGTAGGCCCATCTTTGTATATTTTTGGGATTCTGTAATAAACGGTTTTAAAAAAAAAAAAACGTGTTTAAACTCATGTTTTTGTACTAAGTTTCTTTAAAATACATCTTGCAGACCTATTTTCCATTTTTGCGGTAATTCAGGACATTTCGATGGCATCGTTAACGGCGACGATTGCGCCTTTTCCATAAAGTGTAAAACATATATATCCACACATACTACAGTATTTTACACACTAGGGGGTTCTTACAGTATTTTCTAAAGTCAAGTTTTAGGAGAGAGTCTCTATAAAAACCATCCCTAAAAGCTATTTTATCTTTTTGGAGTGAATACGAAAACTGCAATGACGTCTGTAATCGCTAACCCCACAGACATGTCACGAAAATGGAAATCAAAAGCAGACATTCAATGACCAACATATCCAAAAATAATATGTAAAAAAATCCATTCTGAACATTACTGTACACATTGCTATATACATACTTCTTTCAAAGCATGTTCAAACTCATATTTTTGTACTAAGTTTTTTTAAAAACCATCTTTCAGACATATTTAGCATGTTTGTGGTTATACGCAACGTCACCGTTAACCGCTACGGTAGTGCCTTTTCCATAAAGTGAAAACACACATATTACAGTATTTTACACACTAGGGGTTTTTTACTGTTCACTTCAAACTCATGTTTTTCTAGTGTATTTCTAGAACAACTGTCTCTAAAACCTATTTTCTGTTTCTGCGGTGAGGCTGGAGATAGCAATGACGGTGGTCGTCGCGAACCCCGCGGTTACGTCGCAAAAGAGGAAAGCAAAAGCAGGAATTCAATAGCTACCACCACATTCAAAATGTATTACTATATAATTAATTCTAACGATCACAGTAGATAACTCACAATATAAATAACTCTTTAAAAAGATTTATCAAAATCTCAATATCAATGCGTATTAATGATTCACTAATATATTTGTATATATTTCCACCAATATTCGCGATGACGTGGATAGTCATGATGTACCCACAACGATATACGGGGGGCACACTGGCGTACGCAGCGTCGTTGCGAATATCGCACACTATTAGAAAAATCAATTCGGATACATAACTTGTATCACCAACACCCTCATTCCTCAAACATGGGTTCAGAGCACCTCTTAGCTTTTTCAGAAATTTTCAGCCCTGGGAACCGTTCACAAGCAATAAAATGGCGGCTGCAACTTTCTGTTCAGGTTCCGTCCAGCCAATAAGAGCATTCCCACTGACGAGTGCATTCGTGACAAATCACAAAACTACAGTGAACTATCTGCGGCTAGAGATATCACTATAATTTTAAACTTACATTCTTCTACTACTGAACGGACTTGCACCAAAAAACAAAAGGCACTTCCTTGAACCAAAATCTACCTCCCTGCTAAATTTGGTGTAAGTCCTTTCCACAGATCAGGCTGTAGCAGGTTACTATGGAAATTAACAACACAAACGCACCCTTATTTCGTGCTCCAAATTCTCGGTCCCCAGTGCACGGCTCACCCCCAACTTTCCATGACAACAGAACCTACCTTGACACTTTTGGGGGAAAATTTCATGAAGATTGGTCAGACAACGCCAAAGTTCTAGGCAAGTCAAAAAATGCTTTTCCTATGGAAACTAGGTGAGAACTATTCCTACCTACTGGCGATGGCCAGTAGGATGGATAAATATATCTGCCATAAACTACTACATCTTTGCCAAAGGGTACTAGAGGCAATTGAGTAAGAAGTGCTGCAAGCTAAAAATTTGCATATCAAATCAAATTCTTAACCAACATCAAAACAATTATGAAATGTGAAACCACAGAGACCTACCTTTCCATTTCGTGTAAAATGCCTGGTAAATCCTCTTTTATGCTTATGAACTTTTTACCAAAAGGAATGTCAGAAATTATGATGTCCACACTTTCTGAAAGCAGTGGCAACTCTGCAAAAAATAAAAAAGCATTCGATTATCCAACAGTAAAAAAACCTTAACTACAGAACTTGATAGGCCGCTTAGTAATCCAAATAAGTGTTGCACATTTATATTTGTTGAGAACATCGCTAAAAGCAGATACTAATAAAAAGTGACCGGGCCAAAAATGACTATGGCTTAAGCAACAACTTATCCCCCAAAAAATGCAATTTTTAATTTAAAATGAATGAGGTTTTGAATGATCTTTCAGTTAATCCTAATCAGAAACACAAACCTTGCACCATTTTCACAACACTTCTCCAGATATTTGGTTCTATTTTAACTTGTTCCGCAACCAGGCTGGCCTACTCGGTCCTGAAGGTAATTACTTTTTCTTGTAAATAACAAACAACCTACTCACCTCTGGTAACTCCTTTTCTGGACACCACCTAACTAAAGATTCTTCACCTTGTGAGTACCCCAAACTGGATTCAGATACTTTTCAATAGCAATTCCCTGATGCATCCGTAGGTGGTGTCATGGGGCTCTGCATTGAATCCATCCCTCCTCAGATGTCATGTCAGGGCCACAATATTTGCTCAACCTCTGTGAGCTGACATCATTTCTTTCGGAAATGTGTCCGTGCCCTCAAAAGCATAGCCAAGAGAAATCGAAATATGCCAATGTGTGAATTTCTAGAGTGGTACATTATTAATGGACTGTATGAGTTCCTTCCACTGAACATGGAGGGGGGTGGGTTGTGAGGATTCTGAGGTTAGACAGTTTCTATCAGAACAGGAGTGTTAGTGAAAGGAGCTGTTGTTCTGATAGAGAGTTCAACCTAAGATTCCTCATCTTGCGAATAGATACAAAAGCAGTACCTCCCCAGGAGGTAGTTTTGTGGAATGGCTCAGACTAGGCCTATTCCGACCCACTGGGCTATCCAGGCAGTTGTGCTTCATGAACGTGTACAGGAATGCCCACGTTGCAGCCTGGCAGATGTCAAGAATTGGTAAACAGCTCACCAGTACAGTGCTAAGAGCCTTAACACTGGTAAAATGAGCATGCACGCCTTCTGGCGGCTGCTGTTCAGCTACCCCATGGCAGATCTTAATGTATAAACAAATCAATCTGGAGATGGTTCTCTTTTGCACCGCTTTTCAATTTTTCGCTCCAGAAAAGCCCACAAAAAGTTGCTTGCCGAATCAATTTAAAAGCCGGAGGCCCTCTAAGGATCAAGACAGAGGAGGTGTTACTCGTCCTTAGAAGGGTAATGTGGAGGTTAGAAAGCTGGTAATGTGACAGATTGCCATATTTGGAATGGAGCGACCATCTTCGGCAACAATGCTGCGTTCGCTCAAGGACTAACTTGTCCGGGGGAAATGGATGTATATGGTTGGAGCACAGGCAAAGTCTGGAGTTTGCTCACTTGCAAGCAGATGTTATGGCAATGAGAAACTCACTTTTTGGTTAGCCGACGGAAAGAGCAGCTGTGCATTGGTTCACAGGGCATTCAAATCATGTATGTGAGAACTAAATTAAGGTCCCACTGCAGCATCACAAAAGGTGTTGGTGGGAATCAGTGGCTCAGCCCCTTAAAGAAACGCATCACAACTGGGGATTTGAACAGGGATGGCTGATCTGGCAAATGAAGAAGGCTGAAAGGGCCGAAAGATAAACTTTACCTGTTGCCCCAGCAAAGTCTTGCTGGCCTAGAGGTAAAAAAAATCAGGATATTGGTAGTTTGGCCTGTAAGGGGAGTTGGTCACAGGAGGAACAAACTTCTCACAGCATCCCACATTTAGAGTTTTGGTGGAAGAACGCCTGGCTGCCAGGATGACACCAACCACTTCAGGAGGAAGATTGAAAACCATCAATGTAGCCATTCAAAGTCCACACAGGGAGGTGTAAGATGTGCAGACTCAGGTGTAAGACTTGTTTCTGCTGTTGAGACAGGACGTCCTCCCGAAGTGGCAGCAAAATCGGTAGACGGGTGCAAATGGACAGAAGTTTCGGGTACTTCCCTATCCTCACCAAGTACGGGGCCAGTAGGATGATCTGGGCCCAGTGTTCGGGATTTTTTAAGTACTCTGGGTAAGAGAGGTAGTGGAGGAAACAGGGCCGTTTCTAGGTGTTTTGCCGCCCTAGGCGAGAATTGAAAAATGCCGCCCCCTCCCTTCTACTTTATTTGCAATTTGGACCAGTGTGTCTGTCAGTGTGTCATTGTGTGTGCGCGCGTGTGGGCTTCGGTGTCTGGAAAAGTGTTTGTGTATGTGTCGGCGTGTGTGCGCGTTTTTGGGTGTGTCTGCAAGAATGTGTGCTTAGGTGTCTACAAAAAGGTTGTGTGTGTGTGTGGTTTGTTTAGGTGTCTCTGTGGGGAGTTGTGTGTGCTTGGACGTCTACAGGGAGTTCGTGTGTGGTTGCGTTTGAATGTGTGTGTTTAGATAGGGAGATCGTGTGTGTGTGTTTGGGTGTCTATAGAAGGCCTCTGAACCCCGGTGCCAATGCTCCTGCTGCACTAATGGAGGCTACGGCTCTGGTCGGTGCATCAGATTAACGAAGGAACTGAGATTAGAGAAGGTTTAAGCCTGGATAATCGCTCTGGGCCTACAGCAATGGAGTACTGTTGCTGCAGCACCCGGTTTCACACTGGCTACATTAGGGACAATTTGATGCACACGTACGCACGTACACCTCCGCACCAGTCAGACGTGCGTACATTCACAACTACAGATACAACCACATATACACACATTAACACACACTGGCCACCTGTGAGAGAATTAAACCATGTCAATGTCCTGAAGAATAGACTCAGGGAGCCACTCTAACGCAGGTTATATAGTGAGTTGCGATCCAAATCAAATGGGCACCAGGGGCATAACGTAGGCCCCTCCAAGCGGGGGAGGGGGCACGGTTGAGGGAGGGGGCTCGACCTCCTTGGGTCCCCTTTAGAGACAACACCAATGAATATCTGTGAGATATGGGAATCTCAGTGCAGTGGCCCCTCACCACATTCTTCAGGGGGAGGCATTGTTTTGCATTACGCCACAGGGCTAAATCTAAGCATATATCCTCCAGCCAAGGTTTATTCTGATCAGGTGTCCTTTATATTAAGCAAAGTTTTGACTAGTGCCCCCCAACCACAGGCACAGATGGGCTAAGTATTCCTAAACACAGGCTAAAGCCTCGCCGCGGGTCTATGGGCACAGACTTAGAACCTGCTTGTAGGTGCCAAAACAAGCTAAATAGAGTAGACACCCCCAACCAGAGAAAGCCAATGAATTATCCCCCACCAAAGGCGAAGTACGTGCATTTATTACTCTCCACAGGAAATTCTAGCCACACACTCCTAAGTCTGAATTTGTATCATTCACACCTATGAACTGTGGGCAGCACAATCATCCTGCATTTCCTCTCCTCTATATGCTATTCAAATATTACATTACGTCACAACTTTGCCGTACAGAGATAACATAACATCTCTTCTCGTCCGCTGAGTGCTTATGCACCAACGTTTTGCACAGCCATTAGTTTTTTTCATGAGCTGCACTTCCTCTATGTAATTCGTTAGTCATCACCTTCCAGAGGAGCATGCTATGCACGTAACATCCCTCGCGTCCCCATGGATGCCGTTCATTAGCTGGGTGCCACAGAAGTTGGTGAGCTTATTTTCCCTGCGGGAGAACAAGACAGGCAGCAGTCTCCAAACGCAGAGTCCCCAGTCTAACCTCCACCCAGCGCTAGATCACGTCCCTCGCCTCACAGCCCCACCACCTCCACGCAAGCCGCTTACCTTGTGCATCCCCTCCGCTGGTCAGCACTGCGATGGCTTTACCGGAGCCTGAAAGATTCTCAAAAAACATCTTGTCTGGCTGCACCACGATCGTTCCGGGTCTTCCCTAACAAGGGTAGTTAGTTAAAAGAAAACACTTAGAAACTATCTGGCTCTTGGCCGACCCGGATCCCACCACAGCCTCCCCCGGTACCTGCTGGGCCTCAGACGGGAATTCTCTGCCTCCACCGGTCGCGCGTGCACGGCCCCTGCCCGTGGCGCCCAAACGTGACTTCATGTCAGGTCGAATTGTAGAAGGAGCAAGGCGCTACCAATGCACTTTCGAGGTCGAAGGCCCTTCCGATTCCCAAACTCATGTTTTTTGCCGCCCTCCACTTTTGCCGCCCTAGGCGGCCGCCTAGTCTTGCCTAATGGTAGAAACGGCCCTGGGAGGAAAGGTGTACAGCAGTTCCGAACCTCAATGCAGGTGGAAAGTGTCTTTCAGGGACTACTGGCTTGTGAACTCCAACTCGCGTAAGCTTTGACACTCTGACCTCTCCTTGGTGACAAATATATTGATTCCCAATTGCTGGAAAATGCCCTGTCTTGACTTCGAGTGTAACTACAGTTCGGGATCTGCTAGGAAATTGTAACTGAGTGGCACCCCTAGCACAGGACCTATGAACTCACACTAGTATTCCCCTGAAGTGCGGAGTCCCGCAGGGCTCCTCATTAAGCCCCGCGCTTTTTAACGTCTATATGAGGCCTCTGGCTGAGGTAGTTCGTCCGTATGGAGTCAAGATCATATTCTATGCGGACGATACCCAGCTGGTGGTCTCATTGGCGCATGAGGCCTCTCAATCACGATCAGGGGGACTTACCGATTGTCTGGAGGAGGTGAAGACCTGGATGACTCAGTCATCACTAAAACTTAATGGTGACAAAACGGAGCTTATGCTCCTGGGCCCTGCCGACCCTACGTTTTTTAATTCACTGTGGCCCCCCTGTCTAGGTCTCCCCCCGCCCCCGAAGGATAACATCAAAAGCCTAGGAGTATGGCTGGACAGGAATCTCTCACTCAACACCCAGGCCACTAAGCTCTCAGCCACTTGCTTTGGAATACTCAGGACACTGAAGAAAGTTCTTCCTTTGCTCCCAATGGAGGCAAAGCAGATAGCCATACAGGGCCTGATACAATCACGGTTGGACTCCAACAACGTCCTATATCTGGGCGCACCAGAGTTCACCTTAAAGAGATTACAGCTGGTACAAAACTGTGCCGCGCGTACTCTGCTGCAGATTCCTCGTAGATTGTCAGTAAAGGCGGCTCTGATCAATCTTCACTGGCTCCCAGTGCGTAAGAGAGTCTCTTTTAAAGCGATGTGTATCGCCCATCAGGCTTTTTGGGATTCGGGTCCTCTAATCACCCGTGATCTAGTAAGCCAGTATCACCCAGGTAGAAATCTGCGTTCTAGTCAAGCCTTCATGGCAGCAGTCCCCAGAGTCACAAGGTCTAGATCTGGCGGAAGGACTTATGCCTTCAATGCCGCCAGGATCTGGAACTCCCTCCCGCTTCACTTGAGATCCAATCCTGATCTTGCTTCCTTTCGTAAACAATTAAAAACACACCTATTCAACTCCGTTTAATTCATCTCAGTTTGCTTTTCTTCTGGCTCTCAACCTCTTTACCCTTCATTGGTTCCTTTTTAGCGCTTGGACGCCTCAGGGCAGCAATCGCGCTGTTATAAATTCACTTTACTTACTTACTTACTTACTGCTCTGTTTGCCGCACTACCACATGGCGGTCATGTTGTCCATGAGCACCAGCACCCATTCCCCTTTGATGGTTGGGAGGAGTGCCTTCAGTGCCAAGCGACTCGCTCACAACTCCAGCAGGTTGATGGTGGAGTGCAGAATCCTCTGATCCCCATCTCTCCCAGATGACCTCCCTAACACAACAATGATGCATCTGTCATGATCATCAACTCTGAGTAGGTGGGGGGGGGGGGGGGGGGGTCTGCCGCTGGGCCAAATGTGGTCAAGCAACTCCCATTGCAAATATTTTGCAGTCGTGGCTGACACCTAGATGGAATCTGACAGATTCTCCTGGTGCTGAACCCACGGAGACTTCAGAACCCACTGCAGAGCTCACATGTGCCCTAGTGATCCATTAGAATGATGCAGGCGGCCAAGAGGCCCAGAAGCTTGAGTGACGCTCTCACTGAAACCCAGGCCAAAGGTTGAAACATCTGGATCATGACCCGAATGTTCTGAACTGACTGAGGTGGAGGAAAGGCTAGGAAGAGTAATGTATCTAGGATGGCTCCGATGAAGGGGAGTCATTACAAAGGAGTCAAGTTTGACTGATACACTGATGAAAAATCTCAGTGGTTGCCAGTGGATCAGCCATAATCTGGGGTGGCTGATAAATGAGGGAGACTCACCTTCAGCAGCCACTTAATGAGGTATGGGAAGACTGGTATTCCCAATTTCCACAGATGGATTGCGACCACCACCATCACCTTCGTGAACACCCAAGGTGCACTGGAAAGGCCTAAAGAAGTAGGGAAAACCAAAAGTTCTGCTGATCCTCTTGAAACCACAGGTAACGTCTGTCGGATTACAGAATGGGAATGTGAAAATAGGCATCCTGCAAATCCAATGCCACCATCTAGTCTCCTGGTTCTGGGGCAGATGGAACTTGGGCCAGGGTGAGTATGTTGAGCTTGTCCTTCTGCAGGAAGAAATTCAAAGGGTGCAGATACAGTATGGTGCGAAGACCTCCATTGATTTTCGGAATCAGAAAGTAACAGGAGTAAAAGCCAGTCCTGAATTCTGCTGCCAGAAACCTCTCTGCATCTCTCTTGGCCAAGACAGCTTGAATATCTCCCAGAGTATGAACAAGTGGTCCTTCAGGAGGTTTTGTATTGTTGGTGAAATTTCCAGGGGTGGAATAAGAAGGGTAGGGAGTAACTGATGCATGATTTGAAGCACCCATTTGTAGGATGGAATGCTCCTCCATTAGGGAAGATGAAGAAGTGATGCAACCACTCAATGTGCGATTCTGTGCAACCGAGAGAGACTTAAATCGGTCTTGTGCAGAAGGTGAGGAAGGAGGGGCTGGGGTTTGGGTGGATTGCTGCCTCTAGTAGCATGGATCTCTTGCTCTGCTCCCCTTGCTTTATCACGAAAGGACTAAGAGGCTAATTGTTGTTGAGGCATGATCTGGCATGGTCTTTGCTGCTACCCTCTGCTAAAGCCTCCAAAGGGGTGCAATTCATGTGTGAACTGCTTAACTGGCAGAGCAAGGCTGTGGTATAACCAGGCTCAACTTACTTAAATCTCTCTATGGTTGAATCAGCCTTCGCTCTGAAATGGCAAGACACACCAAAAGGCATGCCCATCAGCAATGTCTGGACATCATTTGACAAGCAAATATGGAGAATTCAGGTGTGGTGCCGAAGCACCACACTGGTTCTAACTGCCCTACATTGACATTCTGGCCAGAATGTAGGAATTACTTCATTGCATCCTGGAAACCTGTACTGAGGCATTCGGGGTTGGCCTGAGGTCAACAGGGACAGCTAGTGAGATGTCAGTCACTCTGTCGCACAAAGCATGCAAACACCTCCTCAAGAAGGAGCTGGTATTGAATGACCTGAGGGCAAAGCTGGCAGATGAAAATGTCTGCTAGGCAAATGTCTCCATGCGTTTCGACTCTCTGTCTGGTGTGGTCAGAAAAGCTTTGGGGCTGAGGCGGCTTGTAGACCACCAGGCTCTCTATAGTGAAATGTTGTAGGAGGAAATCCAGATCACAGGAGCAGGCCTATGCTGCCTTAACATTTGCCTATTCACTGGAGAACAAGATCCTGGCTTTGTCCAGGTGCCCCGCAGCACAGCACATAAGTAAGACCCTCACTGTGACAGCAGAGGTTCTTGGCTGGTTTGCTCTGGATTTAGGACCTCAGTAAATACCATTTGTTTTTAACCCTGTGGTGGGCAAGGTGAGGTCTAAAACGTCTGCTTCCCTCCTTATCACTGTGGTGAAGCAGGCGGATTCCTGTTGCTATAGCCTGGTTTGGGGAGGATAGACAACTATATGGATAGGTGTCAGAACTGCTTTCAGAGGGCCATGGGGTAGGCAGAAGCAACTGGGCCCACCCGTGGAGGTTGAGGCCTTTTACTCCAATTGTACCAGGCCCTGACCCACTATGGATTCTGAGCAACTGGGCTAAGTAAACCCTTCAGCACTTGACTCTCAGTAGTAGCGTGGTCCGAGCAGCCTAAAGCTTCCTGGGGGTGGGAAGGGGATACAGGGAATGAAAATGGACTCACAACTCAAAATACGCACAGCAGGAGAAATAGATTATTGTCCAGCCAAAGACACTTTTATGAAAAAAAAGAAACAGATTTTTATGTTACCGCTGACAACACAAAGGTAATAAATATGACATTCACACACAACTACACAGTCCTCCTGAGGCCAGAGCTCTAGCGTTTCGTAGGCAGTTCCCTGTGCCCCACTCCGTCTTCACTCTAGTGTTCGTGGTTATTCCCCATTCACTTTAGGCAAAATGCAGGGTAAGACCCACTAAAAGTCTCAAGAGTCCACTGTGCATTTTTAAAAAAGACACAGTTTTTCAGCTCCGCAGCGTTAATTATCAGCAAGTTCCAAAGGTTCTCAACTGCTCCTCTTTGCAGGGTAAGTCTCTGGCTCCTCCCATGATGGTGGGGTGGGGTGGTGATACATAGCTTCTGGTGCAAATCCCTTGTCTCGGGCAGGTGCGCAGGGTCCCACAGCAGACTCACTCCTCTCAGCAATGACTCTGACCAAATCATAGGACTTGTTTCTAGTGCCCCCCCCGGCATAAAGTGTCACTGTATCTTCATGGTACACTGGCTCCGACCAGATCGGCAAGTGAACTCCTTTAGTGGCAACCCCTACTGGCATACAAGGTAATAGCTCACATTCAGCACATGAGCTTCGACCCTTATGACATGCAGTATTCTCACGTCGGCCCAGCCTGCCATACAGGTCGCTGTTCCTCACTAAGAATAGACAATGGCCTGATCGGAGCAACAATGCACATGGCTCAATCCATGGCGGCCCTGCTAGGACTATTGTATAGTCAAAAGTGTTCTAGCACAGCAGCACTCTCTAGCAACCACGTTCCAGTGGGGCCGACTTCTGTCTTAACCTTACCTGCAGGATCAGAGCTTCCGGAGTTCCTGAGCACACCCCCTCTGTGAGCACTGGCATGACAGCAGCTGCTTCAGGCGAGTTCACTGCACCTGGCCCAGGTGTGCTGCACTCGACGATCCCTAGGTTTTCATATGCGTTCGCACACACACGCAGGTACCAGATGCTCCTTGGGGCTTATCCTTGCAAGGCAAGTCTTTGGTCTGTCCCATGGTGGGTGAAATGGGGGTGAGGGGAAGTAATGCGAACTTACTGATGTGGATCCCTCATCCCAGTGCAGGTGCACAGGGGTTTCCACGATGACCTCACTTCTCTGGCGACGTTCCGGATCAGGTCACACTTCTTGCTAGTCCCAGTGATCCCCTCTGGCATATGGGGGTCACTGTATCGCCACTGTACACGGGCAACGACCCGATCAACACTGCAGTTGCCTGAATTGAAACTATTTCTGGCATTAGGAGTTGCTGGCTCTTCACTGTGAAATGACTATGGCCCACTTTACGGTGGCCCCGCAGCACAGTGTTGGTTATAGCTCACTTTCCGGTGGTCCTTCCTGGCATACAGGGTCGCCAGCGCCTCACTACACAAAGACTCCAACCCAATCAGCACAATGATATCCACGGTTCACTTCACGGTGGCCCTCTCCTGGCATACGTGGGTCACTGACTCTGTCTTGCGCAAAGGCAATGAACTGATTGGTGCAGCAGTTGTTTCCTCACACCTCACTCAGGGAATACATCCTACCAGGATCTCGCTCCCTCCAACGCTCTCATCTTTCTCACAGGGTACACTGGTCTCGGCAAGCTGGCAGGCGCTCCCACTCCCTGGGTGATGTTCTTTCACTCAGCAGGGAGATTAGCAAGCCTTTGCCCCCACTCCTGGTCACAGACTGAAGTCTTGCACAGCCTCTCCTCGCACAGCCCAACTGGTTGCTTGACAGTTAACAACTTTTAGGGTTTCAAGATCCCCTTCTTATAGTCCATTTCCAGACACCAAATGTGAAAAAGTCTTTCAGGTTTATGTTGGAGGTCGGTTTCTCTTGAAGTGCCCACTCTTCAGCCCTCTCTTCCTTTTGAAAGCAGTGTGTCACTGCATGAGCAACTCGGAAGCTGAAAGCCCCACAAAACAGTCCATGGGAGTGACTACAGTTCACACCTGGGTGTCGGAGCCACAGCGATATGTGTAGCAAAAGGTTAGGCAGGGTCTCAGCCCTACTCTTTAGGATTCCCTTATAAGCCCAATCACCTTCCTGAGATGTGTAAAGGCCCCTTCTTTGTAAATTCTCTCTGAATCAAGGAGTACCCGTTGAAGTTTATGAAGGAATCCTGGATTTCCCTTCTCCAGTGTGTTTCACCCAGCTTGCAGAAATGCACCCATCTGTCTTGGGGATTCCTCTACCTCCTCTCCTTGTTTTACCATGCAGCCCTCTTTCTCCCAAAATGGAACCCACAGTCTACCATGTATTTTGCCATTCACAGGCACATATAAACCCAACACATGCATTTACCTACACACACTGCAAAGCACTGTACCCTTCATGTACTGTACCATTCATAGGCACACATACACCCAAGTACATGCATTCAACATGCACAGACTGCCCTACATCTTCGACGTACTATACCACTTACAGGCACACTTACAGGACCACATTCATCCAGCACATGCATGTAACATGCTTGCAATGCACAATACTGCATGCTTGGTTTAACATGCTTGCAATGCACAATACTGCATTATTAGTTTATTGTACCCTCCGCAGGCACACATGCATGTACACCACTCATGTGCTGTTCAGCACTTCACAACAACCCGATGTAGGCCAAGGGTGAGTTAAACACACAGCAGCTGAACTTTGAATGGGTGAGCCTGTAGGCCTCACTCCAGTGACACAGGTTAAAAAGGACCTGTTCACTCCTACTGATCACTGCACGGCAACCACCGCACGTGCGCTGCTTAGCTCCTTGTAAAGGTAGTAGCCTTTTATCACTATGAGGGTAGCACATTTGGTGCCCCTCATGGTCCAACAAGACCACAATGCGCGAGACAGGCCAATGTCATGGAGCATGATCCGTGTTTACCTAGGACAATAAAAAGAGCATTAGGGATCCAGACATCAGTACAGTTGGGGCACTCAGGGCAGGGGTGTATGTCAGTTACCATGTGTGAGAAGTTGGCCTGATATATGCTGTCCACTAGTTCTAGTGGGCACCCTGTATCAGTCCAAACAACCCCTTATTGGTATAGGTTAAAGACAACCTTTATTGAAAGCTATCCTAGTGGTAGCTATGGAGAGCAGCCTTCAGGCTAAGTCTTGAAGGAATGTAAAGCAGCTTGTTTTACCAGTCTATAATCTCTTGAATGATCAAATGAAAGGACAACCACACCAGGTATATATTTAAAATATATGTATTTAAGATAAAACACACCCCTCTAGTCTCTTTATGAGGCTAGAGTTCGAAGTACTTAAGTTACAAGTCAGTATTCAACAGTAATAGCACAAATACACGTTTGGGCCCTAGGGGCATACCAAAACATATATCACAAAAGTGGAATAAGAACCACGACTGAACTAGACAAGGCCTAGAGCCTGTAGAATCGCTGGGACCCCAAGGAACCACCCAAGGAAGTGACACAGGGGACCCACGGGGACGTGTGCAGTGTGAGAACACAGTCGTGGGTTCCTGTTAACTTCTATGGGCAATGTCGCGGTTGGAAATTTAAAGATTAAGGACACTTAGAATGGACTAAGGACCAAACCCTTTTGGACTTAGACAGTTCTAGGGCTAGCACCCACGGGAGCACCGGAGTACTCGTGTTACCTCACCCAGGGAAGCCGGGTGCATAGGTGTCTTTTGGTGTCGGGCGCGTCGTCGATTTCAATGGAAAGCTGCTCAGGAAGTGCTGCTGCCGTGAAGAGGAGAAGTCTGGATCGAAGATGGAAGGAACTTGAAAGCAGAGGGGACAGAGTCTGGGTCGCTTGCCAGTGACCAGGGGCACGATGGACCAATGCCCACAGATGTCGGGTGCTTCAGGTGAGTTGACGGGTGTCTTGACTCTTCAGCCACGAGGTCCAGGAGGCGCCTATGACTACCAGGAGCTGGACTCGAGCTGCCCCACTAAGTCTGTCGAGTGTGGCGGTGTCAGAGACCAGATTGGACCCAACAAGCCTTGGCAACAGCAAGTCTCTTGGGAACAGAGAAAGGACTGCGGTTCAGACCAGCAAGTTCTGAGGGACTCACCCAGCGAGGGTAAGTCAGGGCACGTCTGAAGCAACCAGAGAAGCACAATCAGAAGAGGAGTTGCCTTTGTGTGGACCTACTAGCCAACGGGCTAGCGATCGCGAAGGAGCCTCGAGCGTTCGCACTTGAAACTGGCCCACGGGTCACTTGTGGAGTGGAGGCCAGCAATCTTCGGTGCAGGAGGTGCTCAAGGCTGGGGCTACACGGAGCCCAAAGCACAACTTCGAGGAAGACCAGGAAGATGCTGTTGCTGCAAAAGATCACGGTGTCCAGGGGTCATGGTTCCACGTCACCCACGATAGCCACGGGCTTCAGCTTTGCTGTGGACTCAGGGTAGCCTCGGGGAAGTTTGGAAATCCACCTCTGATGATGCAACTGGTTTGAACTGGGTTATGCACAGGGACACCTTGTGTGCCCCAGGCAGTGTCTCAAAAGCATTCTCTGAATGCACCCACCCTGCCCCAATACACATCTGCCTGTCTGGAGAGGTGGTTACACCTCCCTGTGACAGGAAACCTATTGTCCAGGCCTCCCCTGCCGGAGTTTCGGTCAGCAGCAGGAGGCCAGACCCGTGTCTGTGGCATCCATTTTGTGATGCCAGGGCTTTAGAAAGTTTTAACCGGGCAGACCAGTGTGTACATGTCTCTCCCTCTAGAAGGGTGGAATGCTACCCTCACTGCCAGGACTGGCGGGGGGGGGGGGGTAGTATTCCAAGGTGTTTGACACCAAACACAACATGTTTTGATGCAGCCATTCCAAAGTTAGCATTTACAGCGAGGTTATAATGCACTTAAGAGTATATGGTACGGCTGTATCACAGAACAGCCATAAGGAAGTATTTCCGAAAGCTGCAGAGGGGTTCCGCTCATGCTTGGGCACTCTCTCACACAAAACCAAGCACTCTGCCTTCAGGATTGTCAAGGCCTGCCATAGGAGTGACTTAGAGGGTTATATGTGTCTGTATATATAGGTGAATATAGGTAGCCTATACCACTGTAAGGGGTGCAAGCACCACCTTACCCAGGTTGCAGTAGCAGACCTGTGGTGTCATTTTGGAGTGCTTCCCAGGGGTGGCATAATACATGCTTCAGCCCCTGGTAGGCCTCTGAGGTACCTATGCCCTAGGTACATAGCATACCATATACTAGGGGCTTATAAGGCACTCCAGAATCCAATTAGAAATGTACCTAATGTACATGGAAACCATTTTAGAGAGGAAGCAGCTAGGCTGGGGTCCTGATTAGCAGGGCCACAGCCAGACTAAGGTCGAAAAACAGTGAAACACCACCAAACGCAGGGACATTAAACTAACCTTGACCAATTGAGTCTTCATGTTCTAAGTGGAAATACCTAGAGAGTCCATTTGCATTGGCATGGTTACTCCCAGGTCTATGTTCCACTGTAAAGTCCATCCCCTGTAGGGAAATGGACTACCCAAGCAGTTTGGGGTTTTCACCCTTCATTTGTTTTAGTCATAAGAGGGGCTTATGGTCTGTCTGAGCTAGGAAGTGAGTACCAAACAAGTATGGCCTCAACTTCTTCAGAGCCCAAACCACAGCAAAGGCCTCCCTCTCAATGGCTGACCAACGTTTCTCTCTAGGGGTCAGCCTTCTGCTTATGAAAGCTACTGGCTGATCCTGACCTTCATCAATCAATTGTGACAGTGCAGCCCCTACCCCCAATTCAGATCTATCTGTTTGGACAATGAACTTCTTGGAGTAATAAGGACTCTGTAGAATGGGAGCAGTGCACATGGCCTGCTTCAGGTCATCCAATGCCTTTTGACAGCTAGCTGTCAACTGAACGTTTTTGGGCATTTTTTTAGAAGTTAAGTCATTTTCATTTTCATAAGGCTTTATTCGGAGCTTAAACACAAAGTCCATAAAAGCACATACATAACAATAAAAGAAACATCATATTAACAAAATGATCAAACTGTTAAAATACTTTTAAGAAACATTAGAAAAACTGTTTAAAATATCATACTAGGCCTTGCTTTAATGGCTCGAAGAAGAAAAGTGGCAGTAAAAAAGCAGACATCAGGTGTCGGGTTAAATAACAATTTCATAGTATCTTTTACTGTCCTAACTCCATATTTCTTAAAAACAGGTTTTAAAAAAGCTGAGCGAAAATTGCCATAAATCGGACAGAATAATAAAAAATGCAAGGTGCTTTGAGCAGTAGTATTATCACAGGGGCAGGGACCATTCGGGCGTTTTTTGATACTTGGAAAAGCCACCAAATGGTGGACAATCCCAAAACGAAATCTTGTCAATACGAACCGATGGGATGGTCTGGTGACAAAACTCAGATATGGTTGAAAATCCATCGTCTCGCAGAAACTATCATAGAACAAACAGGTAGATAAATTACCGTTGTCCCTCCCACGCACCTCTGTCTTATGGCTCATGAAAACAGATTTCATTTCATTTTTAGTCAAACCCGAAACTGCATAATGATCCTCTATTACATTAAGACCATAGATCTCCAGGAAACTACCTGAAACAAATTTGACCCATGGAATCTTTTGATGATTATCAATAGAGAAACAGTCTTTGATGATAGCTCTATTTAAGGAGGTCTCTTCCTTTGCCCAAATAGCTCGCCACAACAAAATAGGTCTAAGGGCTACAGAATCTTTAAGATGTTGAATACCAAACTCCCTGTGCACCAGATCGGTAGAAAGCGAAGTGGGAAGACACAGGAGTCTTTTTAGGAAGTGGTTTTCCTCCACTTGTAGACTACCACTAAAAGAATGCCCCCAAATACCAGCACCATAGAGAGCTATAGAAAGACACCTCATTTGATAAATTTTCAACATGTCTTTTATCCGTTTATCCCCAATTTTAGATGCGAACTGAAACACCCCATGTGCGCATTTCGCCATCCTCACTCTGACATGGTTGATCTCACTGGTCCAACTACCTGACTTAGAAAATGTTATACCTAGGTAGTTAAAAGAGTCCACCGTTTGGACTTTAACCCCATCAATAAAAAACGAATGCGGTTTTTTACAGCTCTTACCACATTCCATAACAAATGTTTAGTTTTATTGATCTTCAACTTCCTTTCCTTAATGAACTGGGAAAACCTGTCCATTAGGCGTTGAAGGCCAATGGGGGTCCTAGATAAAATAACGGCATCGTCCGCATAAAGTAAAACTGGGACGTTGAAATCAAGGGTTTTGGGGGCGTCAGCCGCAACGGCCTTTAAAACAGAGTCAATCTCGTTAATAAAAAGTGTAAAAAGTAGAGGGGCAAGCACACAACCTTGTCTAATTCCACGTCTAATAGGGAACTTAGAGGTACGCTCCCCTTCCGGGCCAAAGCGAACACTAGTTCTAAGGTTAGCGTATAACCGGGCCAAGAAATAAACAATGCCCTCGGGTGCCCCCATTTCCAATAATTTCTCCCATAGGATCTTATGGTTCACCATATCGAAGGCACTGCTCAAATCTGCAAAGCAGAGGAAAAGAGAACCATTCTTGGCCTTCGTGTACTTCCCTATGAGAAGATCAAGGTTGAGGCACTGTTCTACTGTCCCTCGACCCTTCCTAAAACCGTATTGGGAATTGGCTAATATATTATTTGAATTGGCCCATTCTTCTAGTCTAACCAGAAGCACCCTGCTCATAATTTTCACAGAGGAATCGAGGAGGGAGATCGGACGGTAGTTCTTAGCGTCCCTCCTCTCCCCCTTCTTATATATGGGGATAATAATAGATTCCTCCCAGGTGTTTGGGACTCCATAACGGACCGCTGCATTAAATACATTAGTTAATATCGGGCCCCATATCTCTGGTTCTTTTTTGTAAACATCAATGGGCACTCCGTCGGGCCCCTGGGCCTTTCCTCCCTTACTAACAGAGGTGCAATCCTGAACCTCGGAAATTGAAATGTCTAAGGAAATGACAGGCCAATCCCCACCCCCGACCTCCAAAGATTTATCCGAGTCAAAAATCTCGGAGAAGTGGGAGACCCAGTTATCTGCACTGACATTGGCCGTCAGTTCAGGCATCTCCTCGCTCTTAAGAAAGGGACTATTAACTGTTGCCCAGAAAAGGGAGGAGTCAGAAGTTTCAGCCGCCTGGTCTAGCTTGTCCCATCCCTCCTGTCTCAATTCGGCCTTCCTTTTTTTGACTGCGGCCTGATAGGTGGCTCTGAGCTCCCTAACCAAAGGAATATCCCTTGGTTTAGCTACGAGTGCCTCTTTTAAACCTTTGAGGGCAATGGTGCTAGCGTGGTCGAACCACCCCCTTTGCCTGCACGTCTTCCCCTTAAGAAGCCTAGTAAATTTGGCCTCAATAATGAGATTAATATTTGTAAACTTGGGTACTATTACATCCGTTAATACTTGACTTTCTAAAATGACGGCAATTTCGTTAACGCAATTAAAAATAATGGAGTTGGACAGAATATCAGCTTTATCTCCCTTCCACCTAATTCTAGTTCCAATTGGACGGTGGGGTTCGATATTTGCTATAGTGTTAGGATAGGGGCCTTGTGTCGCCTTCCAAAGAATGGCCTCCATGGTTAGGCAGTTGTGATCACTAATGAGATTATCAACTACCAAAGGGGCAGTACACCATGGGTTAAGGCTTGTTGAAATGCAAATAAAATCAATCACCGTATTTGCATTTCGGCCCGTAAAAGTAGGGATAGTTTCCCCAGAGGCACCTTTCAGATTCTCCAACAATTCAATGTCGTAGGTCATCAAGATTTTGTTTAATGAATCTCCGTATGGGTTATGGGGAAAATGAGAGACGCCTTCCCCCCAACAATTTACAAAACCACAAACCCTATGTGCAGATAATGGGCACACAGCAATATTAAAATCCCCTAACCATATGAAATCAAACACAATATTGTTACCCGTTACTATGTCAGCCAGAGCAGACTCTAAAGCAAACACTACCTGCTGCCTAGTATTGTCAAAAACATTATTATAAAAATTAATTAAAAGGATATTTCTACCCAGCTCCTGGTAAAGCCATAGGATCTGGGAATGGGCCCCAATGGGTACATATTTCTTAACAATAAGTGGTGCATCCACAGAAATCAGAATCAAAAGCCCACCCGTAGCTCTGCCCGAGGTGGAAGCCACCGCCGGCAGTTGGTAAGAAACATAACCCGAATAATTAATGGGGTCCATACTCCAAGTTTCCTGAAAACAAATGATTTTAAACTTATTAATAAAATCTAACCATCCTAAACAAGCATCCTTTTGTGAGAGGCCAGCAACATTCCAGCTGGCAATAGAACACCGGTCCCAATTAACTGATGCAGTGGGTTTAAAAGATACTACCCCATCCCCATCGCCAGTGGTCGGTCTTACAATTCCACTGGCGATTGGTGCATCCGTAGAGTTCACCCTGGATCCACTTATACCAATGGCCTCCCCTGATTCTGATGCCCCAGGGATCGATCTTACGTTTCCACAATCGACTGTTACATCAGTGTTATAAACACTGGAACCACTTGTAACTATGGCCTCCACTGAATCTGAAGCCACTGGGACCGCTCTACATCTCCCCTCGCCCAGAGTCATAACCACAATGCCCGGGTCCACCATAGGGGATACCAGTCAGTCGTTACAGTCAATCCTACTCAAGGGCTGGAATCTATTATACGTGGGGATAGTGGGGTCAACACACATGTTCATATCTCTGGTCCTCCCTTGGTGATACCTAGCATCCAATTGAATATCATGATCTCTATAAAAGAACCCAAGGGGGCGTAGAGAAATCCCTTGATCTCGAGAAGGAAGAGAAGCGGCTTTGATCAGGACCGTGGAGGTAAGTTGAGGATTTCGAAAATTAATAACAATACAATCCCCTCCACATGTCTTACGGGATTTCCCCACCCAGTTAACTCTTCTGGTGCTTAAGATATCCCCTGACAAAGCTACGGGGAAACCCCACTGCCGGTGGAGCCAATCCACGGTTTTATTCTTTAATGATGAATGGGATTCATCAGGACCGTGGTTGCTTCCGGTCGCACTTAAAGGTGGAACATTGGTTAAAACTGCCACAAAAGGTGCACAAGTCGGAGGTAAGTCTGGCTGATGTCTACTAGATATATTAAAATTTGCGTTGGGACCCACCGGCTTCCTTAGGACTGAGCTAAAGGATGGTTTAGCTTGGGCCGGCAACTGCGGGGGAAAATTGGGAACAGCTGAGGGAGCTTCACAAACATTCCCAAGACCAAGTGTGCTGCTCACGGTCGTCGTTACATCCAAATTACGGGAGTTACATGGTACCTCCACAGGGCTAGGATCATTATCATTATCTTTTGCTCCCTTGGCGGCCTTAATAAATGTATCCACTAAGCCTCCCAATCTGACTACTTTGTCTGATATTGTAGCCAGTTTAATCAATAGGGGTTTAACAAGTATGTCAAACTTAACATCAATAGCATTGATTAAATAATCTAATTGCTCCTTATCTAAACTGATCGTGGTACCATCCTGTTTCTTTTTTTGGTCACATTGGGCATTAAACAATGAGGGATCATTTATTTTTACGTGGCGATTCCCCCCTCGTTTAGGCTGATTAATCTTGTTAATGTTCCTACATGATCGTATTAATCTTTGTGGCCTCGGTGCCTGCACATTTGGAACGGTCAGATCAATAATAGTTTCTGGACCAGGTTCCACATCGTTAGGAGGCCCAGGGATAACCATAGCCTCAATAGTAGTATCATTTGCGTCAACCACAATAGGACTATCCATTGGATCTATAAAAACACTAACATCAGGATTGATGGTTGCCTGGATAACTGATCGGTCGGGAGAGGTGGGGCTCGAACTTTGAGACCCCGGTCGTCCAAGGGACTTCCTCCGTTCTTTATTAATTTTATCCACCATCTTGACTAGATAGTTATCCATAGTGGACTTTACAACCGCTGAATTAGCTTTAGGCATAATGATCCGGACTAGACCGGTACCCAGACTCTAAAATAAATTAGCACCACAAAGCGGCACCCTGCAGACCTGTACTAGATAAGACAGTCTAACATAAGTGACAACTTCCCGTAATACCACAATACAGATCGCTGCCCTACCCTTATGACTATAACGTTACAACAAATCACCCAACAAGTTGGGCAGAGTAACAGCGAACGGGCAGACCTGTATACGGCCCCCTCCAACCCCCTCCTGTCCCGGACTGTCTCAGACTGTCCGCCCTTTGTCCGGGCTTCGTCCTGGGCGTCCCGCGGCGCGTCCCGCTCTGCGATGGATGGATGATCTTATATGAGCGGGAACCAATTGACAAAGGTTGTAAGCAGGGAGGCGGGCTTCCACGCAGGTGTGCTGACGCACGGACTCCTGGACAATGGAGTCCCGTGCGAAGTTCTTCCTCAAGCACCGGGCAGTGGAGCGGCAGCAGTCCCAGGTGTCTACCCCTCCGGGAGTGACAGGCGGCACAAGGCGGTACTGGCCACAACAACGAAGCGGGACCCGCGCCAGCGGGTTCCGCGAGCAGTTTTGAAGGGCTTGTGGGCAGGGAGGCGGGCTTCCACGCAGGTGTGCTGACGCACGGACTCCTGGACAATGGAGTCCCGTGCGAAGTTCTTCCTCAAGCACCGGGCAGTGGAGCGGCAGCAGTCCCAGGTGTCTACCCCTCCGGGAGTGACAGGCGGCACAAGGCGGTACTGGCCACAACAACGAAGCGGGACCCGCGCCAGCGGGTTCCGCGAGCAGTTTTGAAGGGCTTGTGGGCAGGGAGGCGGGCTTCCACGCAGGTGTGCTGACGCACGGACTCCTGGACAATGGAGTCCCGTGCGAAGTTCTTCCTCAAGCACCGGGCAGTGGAGCGGCAGCAGTCCCAGGTGTCTACCCCTCCGGGAGTGACATGCGGCACAAGGCGGTACTGGCCACAACAACGAAGCGGGACCCGCGCCAGCGGGTTCCGCGAGCAGTTTTGAAGGGCTTGTGGGCAGGGCGGCGGGCTTCCACGCAGGTGTGCTGACGCACGGACTCCTGGACAATGGAGTCCCGTGCGAAGTTCTTCCTCAAGCACCGGGCAGTGGAGCGGCAGCAGTCCCAGGTGTCTACCCCTCCGGGAGTGACAGGCGGCACAAGGCGGTACTGGCCACAACAACGAAGCGGGATGTCACTATTGATCCATACCCCTTATCAAATCTCCTATAGTACCCAGTCAGGCCTAAGAAGGCTCTCACCTGAGTCTGGGTGGTTGGAGCAACCCAGTCCATGATGGTCTGGATTTTGCTCTGCAGTGGTTGAACCTGGCCTCCACCTACAAGGTGGCACAGGTACACAACCTGACTCTGCCCTATCTGGCACTTAGTAGCCTTGATAGTGAGGTCTGCCCGTTGCAGGGCCTCCAAAACATTCCTTAGGTGGATCAGGTGATCCTCCCAGGTGGAGCTAAAGACAGCAATATCATCTAGATAAGCTGCACTGTAGGCTTCCAGACCTGTGAGAACTGTATTCACCAACCTTTGGAAAGTGGCAGGTGCATTTTTCAGACCAAAGGGCATTACCACAAATTGATAGTGCCCACTAGGGGTTGAAAATGCAGTTTTTGGCGTTGCATCATCAGCTAGTCTGATCTGCCAGTAGCCAGCTGTCAAGTCAAATGTGCTAAGGTACTTGGCCTCAGCCAAAGTATCTATAAGCTCATCTGCCCTTGGTATTGGATGGGCATCAGTCCTAGTGACTGCATTGAGACCCCTGTAGTCCACACAAAACATCATCTCTTTTTCCACCACTGGTGTGAGGTTTTGGCACAAGGACCACTGGACTAGCCCAAGGGCTATCTGAGGGTTCAATAACTCCCAAATCCAACATTTTCTGGACGTCTGTCCTGATACAGTCCCTGACATGGTCAGGTTGCCTATAAATCTTATTTTTAATAGGCAGACTGTCCCCAGTGTCCACTTCATGGGTGCACCAGGTAGTCTGACTTGGAGTCAGTGAGAACATGTGTCTGAACTGATTGAGCACCTGTCTGTAATCAGTTTGCTGCTGGACAGTGAGGCTGCCTGACAATGCTACACCATCAACTGACCCATCATCAGGGTTCTGTGAGAGGAGGTCAGGGAGTGGGCCACTCTCTTCCTCCTGTCCCTCATCAGTAGCCATGAGCAAGCCCATGTCAGCCCTGTCCACATATGGCTTTAGCCTGTTGACATGGAGAACCCTGTGGGGACTCCTGGGAGTTCCAAGGTCTACTAAATAAGTAACCTCTCCCTTCTGTTCAACAATAGTGTGGGGTCCATTCCACTTGTCCTGGAGAGCTGCTGGGGCCACAGGCTCCAACACCCACATGTTCTGTCCTGGCTGATAAACAGTCAGTACAGCCTTTTGGTCATGCCAGGCTTTTTGCAGTTCCTGGTTTGCCCCAAGGTTTTTAGTTGCCCTTTTCATGTACTTAGCCATCTGAGAGCGGAGACCAAGTACATAGTCCACTATGTCTTGTTTTGGGGGCTTGAGAGGTAACTCCCATCCTTCCTTCACCAAACACAATGGACCCCTGACAGGGTGACCACACAAAAGTTCAAAGGGGCTGTAGCCAACCCCCTTTTGTGGCACCTCCCTGTATGCAAACAAAAGGCAGGGCAAGAGTATGTCCCATCTTCGCCTAAGCTTTTCTGGGAGCCCTTTAATCATGCCCTTTAAGGTTTTGTTGAACCTTTCAACTAAACCATTGCATTGTGGGTGGTAGGGTGTGGTGAATTTGTTAATTCACTCCACACTCCTTCCACGTAGCAGTTAAGTAACTTGACATAAAGTTGTCACCTCTCTCAGATACTACCTCCTTAGGAAAGCCTACTCTTGAGAATACACTCAGGAGAGCTCTTGCCACCACAGGTGCTGTAGTGGTCCTTAGGGGAATTGCTTCTGGGTACCTGGTGGCATGATCCACTACCACCAGTATAAACCTGTGCCCAAATGCTGTTTGAGGATCCATGGGACCAACAATGTCAATCCCTACCCTCTCAAAGGGAACCCCCACCACAGGTAGTGGTATCAGGGGGGCCATTGTAGTGCCACCTGCTTTGCCAATGGCTTCATCATCCCAATAAACTTTATGGGTGCCACTAGCATTCCCAGCAGCCTCATCAGCAGCTTGCTTTCTGAGGGGTTCAAGAGAGGGGCAGGTTTTCTGCTCCTGGCTCAGATCAGACCTGGAAGGGCCCTCTGTCCCCAAGAACTCAACCTGGCCAGGTTCAAGCTCCTCTGGGGCAGTTCCTTCTTCAGGCTCAAGATCATCTCCCTGAGGAGACTGATCAGCATTCTGAGTCAGGAGGGAAGGCTCAGCCTTAACCCTACTGCTCCTTCTCTTGTGAGGCACCTGGTCCATTATTCCAGAATCCAGGGCCTGTCCAGCTTTTGACATTTTAGCCTGTGACCTAGTCACAGCAAAGACATGTGCAGGGATCCCTAACATTTCTGCATGGGTCCTGAGCTCCACTTCAGCCCAAGCTGAAGTCTCCAAATCGCTGCCAAGCAAGCACTGTACTGGTAGGTCTGCATTTACCACAACCTTCTTAAGGCCAGTTATCCCTCCCCAGGAGAAGTTAACAACTGCCAGAGAATGGTCTGTTCTGACGTTGTTAGCATTGGTCACTTGGTACATTTCACCAAGTATAATCTGCCCAGGGTTCACAAGACCTTTTGCCACCATGGTGACACTTGCTCCTGTGTCCCTGAATGCCCAAGCTTGTACTCCATTGATTAAAGGCTGTTGCCTGTACTTGCCCAAGTTACTGGGACTCACAGAGGGGGTCATATCCATGCCCCCATCACAGACAAGAACAGCCTGAGTGGTTTTTCTGACTAGGCCAGAGCACAACTCAGGTCCCAGGGTCAACCCACTAAACCCTTAGGTTGTGTATTCCCACCACCAATTGTAACTGCACTAGGCGGAGCAGGTGCCTTTGGGCAATGGTGGGGGCTGGAGTATTCTCTTTGGACTTGGTGCAGTCACTGGTCCAGTGAGTTTTCTGTTTACAGATTTTGGATCAAGGTTTCTTTTGGCCTTTACCCTTACTTGACAGTGACTCTCCATTAGAAGAAGATTTTTGGGGCCCTTGAGAAGACTTCTGGTCTTTACCCTTGTCCCCACCCTTGTCAGAGTTCTTAGAATCCTGCTTCTTTGGGCCACCACCTGGGTTCTGACCCATTTGTCTGCCTTCTTTCTCAATTCTTGGGGAGAGGTCAGATCAGAGTCTACCAGGTACTGGTGCAACAGCTGATTTTGACAATTATTAAGAATCTGCTCCCTCATTATCAGATTATACAATCCTGTGAAGTCACACACTTTACTGCCCAATAACCAACCTTCCAGAGCCTTAGCAGAAAAGTCAACAAAGTCCACCCAGTCTTGATTTTGTGCTTTTGGGTATCTCTGAACTTTAACCTGTATTGCTCAGTGGTTAGGCCAAACCCATCTATTAATGCACTTTTCAAGACCTGGTAATCATCAGTATCCTCTTCTCTTACAGTGAGGAGCTGATCACTACCTTTGTCTGCAACGGAGAGCCATCAGATTGCTGCCCACTGACTTTGAGGGACCCTCTGTACTTTACAGGCCCTCTCTAAGGCAGTTATCCATTTGTGGATGTCATCCCCACTCTGGTAGGGAGGGACAATCTTATTCAGGTTGCTATGGTCATAAGACCTCTCCCTATCTCTAGGGAAGTTGCCGCCACCAAGGGGCTCTAGTCCCTCCTTTTTACTAGCTCTGTAGCGCTCCAGGGTTTCCATATCTAGGGCCATTTGCTGCTTTCAGAGGTTGAATTTATCTTGCTCATACTTCAGCAGTCTCTCCCTCCTCTCCTGGGAGGTTTCCCTCCCTCTGTGAGAAGAAACAGAGGTCCCTACAAATGAGGTAGAGTGAACAGACTCCCCAGAGGGAGATCTATTCCTTCTAGCCCTGTGTTCAACTCTCCCTGGAGGAACAAAGAGGGGAGCATTGTTGTCATCCTCCTCATCCTCTTCCAGGGGAGCTGGGTTCACCAGATACTGATCATTGTCATCAGTCTGGTCAGCAGTAGAGGTAGGGTCAGGGAAGTTTCCACCCCTAGGCCCACCCTCAACTACTGCCCCACCCACTCTGCCTACCCCATCAGACCCACTAGAGGTCGAGAGATCATCTAGCTTGAGTATCTCTAAGAGATGCTGGGTGGTTGGGCTTTTGCCTGTCTTCAGCTTCCTAATGGAACACAAGGACCTAAGCTGTGCAAAAGTAAGATCCTCATAGCTATAGGGGAGAAGCCCAGTGACTTCTGGCAGGGACCTACTGGTTCCTGGCTGGTTAGACATTACTAATGTGGTGTGGTGTATTGCACTACCTACACTAGTGTAGCGTACTAAACTCTCTTGAGATGTAGAAAGGGTGTGCTAAGCCCTTGACACACAACTCTAAGTTCAGTAGAACTTACTGTATACTAAGCTTGATATTATATGTACCTAAGGTACCTTTAGTGGTTTTCAGTTGATCAATTCAATTGAATTTATCTGGTAAAACAATAGCAAGCTGGAATCCCACACGCTGCACACCAATGAGAGAAGTTGGCCTGATATATGCTGTCCACTGGTTCTTGTGGGCACCCTGTATCAGTCCAAACAACCCCTTATTGGTATAGGTTAAAGACAACCTCTATTGAAAGCTATCCTAGTGGTAGCTATGGAGAGCAGCCTTCAGGCTAAGTCTTGAAGGAATGTAAAGCAGCTTTTTTTACCAGTCTATAATCTCTTGAATGATCAAATGAAAGGACAACCACACCAGGTATATATTTAAAATATATGTATTTAAGATAAAACACACCCCTCTAGTCTCTTTATGAGGCTAGAGTTCGAACTTAAGTTACAAGTCAGTATTCAACAGTAATAGCACAAATACACGTTTGGGCCCTAGGGGCATACCAAACCATATACCAAAAAAGTGGATAAGTACCACAACTGAACTAGACACAAGGCCTAGAGCCTGTAGAATCGCTGGGACCCCAAGGCACCACCCAAGGTAGTGACACAGGGGACCCACGGGGGCCGTGTGCAGTGTGAGAACACAGCCGCGGGTTCCTGTTAACTTCTATGGGCAATGTTGAGGTTGGAAATTTAAAGATTAGGACACTTAGAATGGACTCAGGACCAAACCCTTTTGGACTTAGACAGTTCTAGGGCTAGCACCCACGGGAGCACCGGAGTACTCGTGTTACCTCACCCAGGGAAGCTGGGTGCATAGGTGTCTTTTGGTGTCGGGTCGCGTCGTCGATTTCAATAGAAGCTGCTCAGGAAGTGCTGCTGCCGTGAAGAGAAGTGTCCGGAGGGATCCAAGCCTGGATCGAAGATGGAAGGAACCTGAAAGCAGAGGGGACAGAGTCTGGGTAGCTTGCCAGTGACCAGGGGCACAATGGACCAATGCCCACAGATGTCGGGTTCTTCAGGTGAGTTGACGGGTCTGAGGGACTCACCCAGCGAGGGTAAGTCAGGGCACGTCTGGAGCAACCAGGGAAGCCCAATTAGAAGAGGAGTTGCCTTCGTGGGGACCTACTAGCCAAAGGGCTAGAGTATCGCGAAGGAGCCTCGAGCGGTCATACTTGAAACTGGCCCACGGGTCACTCGTGGAGTGAAGGCCAGCAATCTTCGGTGCAGGAGGTGTTCAAGGCTGGGGCTACACGGAGCCCAAAGCACAACTTCGAGGAAGACCAGGAAGATGCAGTTGCTGCAAAAGATCATAGTTCCACATCACCCACGATAGCCACAGGCCTCAGCTTTGCTGTGGACTCAAGGTAGTCTCGGGGAAGTCTGGAAATCCACCTCTGGTGATGCAAAGACTTCGGCGTCCGGCGGGAGCTTCAGCAATGCAGATAGGTCAGTTGCTTCTTTGGTGCCTGCCAAGCAGGGGAGTCACTCCTTGACCCCAAGGGAGATTTCTTCAGTCTTCTAAGCAAAGTAGAATGTCGAAGGTCCAGGATATATGTTGCAGAGTTTCGTCCAGGGTAATCTGAAGTCCTAGGGACTGGGTTCCTATACTTATAATAAGTTTAGGGGATGGACTAACTCTAAGGCCCCACCCCTTCCCCTTTGTCCAGTTTCGCACCAGAGCAGGGGCTGAGTGCCCCTGCAACCGGTTTGAACTGGGCTATGCACAGGGACACCTTGTGTGCCCCAGGCAGTGTCTCAAAAGCATTCTCTGAATGCACCCACCCTGCCCCAATACACATCTGCCTGTCTGAGGACGTGGTTACACCTGCCTGTGACAGGAAACCTATTGTCCAGGCCTCCCCTGCCGGAGTTTCGGTCAGCAGCAGGAGGTCAGACCCGTGTCTGTGGCAGTGGCATTCATTTTGTGATGCCAGGGCTTTAGAAAGTTTTAACCGGGCAGACCAGTGAGTACCTGTCTCTCCCTCTAGAAGGGTGGAATGCTACCCCCGCCGCCAGGACTGGTGGGGGTTGTATTCCAAGGTGTTTGACACCAAACACGACATGTTTTGATGCAGCCATTCCAAAGTTAGCATTTACCGCAAGGTTATAATGCACTTAAGAGTAAATGGTATGGCTGTATCATCATTCTTTAGCTCACTCCGCCACCCCAGTTCAGACATGGCCATATGCAAATCAGTCTGACCCTGTGCCTCATGGGAACAGTCCAGCCCAAACTGCCAAGCCATGTCTTCCCTGGACCGGAAACAAGCATCCTGGGACCGGTTTCTGGCTAATCAGCCGTCATCAGCCAGGCTAGCTTGAATCCAGTGGCAAAGTGAGCAAGGGACCCACGTCTGGGCATACCCTGCCAACTTAGGGCGAACAGAGCAAAACCAAAGGGGATGATGGACGGAGTGTTGAACATTTCAAGCACTCACCTCCATGCCACTGGAATCAAGCTATCCTGGCTGAAGAGGGGTGAATCCCCGAAACCGGTCCTAGGATGCTTGTTTCCAGTCCAGGGAGGACCTGGCTTGGCAGTTCGGGCTGGACTGTTCCCATGAGGCACAGGGTCAAGACTGATTTGCATATGGCTGGGTTCAAACTGGAATGGCATGGTGAGCAAAAAAAACGATGGATTTAGGTCCAGATCTATGTACTGGGGTGAATGTATGACATTGTTCTGCATTCTGTCCATCAACTGTTGTTTTTGTATTTGTCACCCCGAGTGGGAAGGGTAGGCCCAGGCGTGGGTCCCTTGCTCTCCATGCCACTGGAATCAAGCTATCCTGGCTGAAGATGCGTGAAGCCCCAAAACCGGTCCTAGGATGCTTGTTTCCAGTCCAGGGAGGACCTGGCTTAGCAGTTCGGGCTGGACTGTTCCCATGAGGCACAGGGTCAAGACTGATTTGCATATGGCTGGGTTCAAACTGGAATGGCATGGTGAGCAAAAAAACGATGGATTTAGGCCCAGATCTCTGTGCTGGGGTGAATGTATGACATTGTTCTGCATTCTGTCCATCAACTGTTGTTTTTGCATGTATCACAGAATAGCCATAAGGAAGTATTTACGAAAGCTACAGAGAGGCTCAGCTCATGCTTGGGCACCCTCTCACACAAAACCAAGCACTCTGCCTTCAGGATTGTCAATGCCTACCATAGGAGTGTCTTATAGGTTTATATGTGTCTGTATATATGTGGATATAGGTAGCCTATACCACTGTAAGGGGTGCAAGCACCCCCTTACCCAGGCTGCAGTAGCAGACCTGTGGTGTAATTTTGGAGTGCTTCCCAGGGGTGGACTAATACATGCTTCAGCCCCTGGTAGGCCTCTGAGGTACCTATGCCCTAGGTACATAGTATACCATATACTAGGGGCTTATAAGGCACTCCAGAATCCCCTTAGAAATGTACCTAATGTACATGGAAACCATTTTAGAGAGGAAGCAGCTAGGCTGGGGTCCTGATTAGCAGGGCCACAGCCAGACTAAGGTCGAAAAACAGTGAAACACCAGCAAAAAGTGGGGGTACCCATGTGAAGCAGATCCTAGTCTCCTACACCATGCAGGGGACTTATCCATCCCAAAAAGATGCATCCAAGTCCACTGGCATCTTACAGTCCTAGAAACAGGGTTTTGCCATTATATGGTGTGTCATCATCATGTTGCAGCTGTGTTCCGTATCCAAATGTGAGTAGTGCTGAGTTACCTGTGACATGGGATGTTGTAGGTAAGTTTCAGAGTCCAATAAAACTACTGACCTTTATTCTCATCAGAACTCCACACTGAGAGGCCAATCCTGGCTCTTATTCTTGCCTGTTGCGCCGGGCTGCGAAGTCCTGGAGCGCGATTCTGTTTCTTTCCTTACTTAAGGATAACTGTTACATTCAGACTCTAGGCCGGACAAGGCCCTATTCGACTGATATCACACGCAAAACGTTGATTGTCGCGTTCATTCAGATTTAAATAAATTCTTTGAGGGCATTTGCCCCCCTGAGCCCTGAGGAAGTTCTCTTTGAGAGAATGAAACGCGTTGGCTGAGTTCACTGCATGTTTATTATATGGAAAATAAACTTTGACAGTAAAGACTTTTTTGAAAACTCTACCAATCTCTGGACTTCATTACCTGGCCAACGCCCACCCCATGATTGTGTATAGGATCTGGACCACATAGGCGTTACTTGAGAGCTGATGCCCGGGCTTGTTGCGCAGGACTTGAGATTTAACTGAAACTAGCACGAGGTGCAGAAGTCTAAGTTCGCTGTCATTTCCGTTCCTGTTGTGTTACTCAAGTCATTGAGAGACTGCGAAAGCTGGATGCTATGCTTGGACATCTTATGTCTCTTGGAGTTTTTGGACTTACCTCAGCTTCATGACTTTGATGATGAGCGTTTGTGAGATCAGCTGCTGGGGTGTGTCTGTGCCCTCGACTTAAAAAAAGACCCGGTCTTTGTCGATTTCCAGAGTTTTGTGATGGCGCGTTTTGCTTCACAGTAGTTAATTACCGTGCAGCATTCCCACAATGCTGAGTTGTGCTTGGAGCCAAGACACCAGAGACAGACATTGTGGATGTCTGTCACTGACATCTCGCAATGGCAGTCTCTACACGCTTTGAGCCCTGTAGCTCTTGCTGGGGACATATACCCTGCACACTAGTAAACTTTGGGGGAAACAATTGCAGTCAAGTTGACACAACATGAAGGAGCTCCAGATCTGCATCACAAGGTGCAAAAAGAAATAAACTGATATCAGCAAATGGATGTTTTGAGGATATAGTGGACCTAACATTACATCAGGAGCAGGATGTATAAGACGAGGAGCCACACAACGCCACCTACAGATGGCAAGGGAATTGCTATTTAAAAGTTTAAGGATCCAGACTAGCACTTGGAGGTGTTCACAAGGTGAGGAATCTGCTCTTAGAAGTCTCTAACAGAAATGTTCTTATTTGGATAAACTGTTCATCATGAAAGCCAATCACTAGTCTTCCTTAATTGGGGCACAGCCTCACAATAATGTAGTTAGAGCGCCTTGAGACAGAATCAAACAAAGCTGCGCAACAAGAATGAACTAATGTTATCCTTTCAGATGTGTGTTTTAAAAAGGGAAAGATTGACATTTAGTTTGGTGACTTAATATACCAGTCCCGCAATTTCAAATATTATATATCAGCATATTTACTATCAGCTATGATAAATGTATCTCAATGAGAATTTTTAGATATTTAACTTTAAATATTTATAATCTTGGCTATAACGCAGCAACATAAACCGAAGAAATAAACTAGTTTTTTTAGTGTTCCATTTTGTGACCATAAAAACAAAACACTTGTATTTTCACTTTCTAAATTAGAATAAAAATAATAAAAAAGTAAGTGCATTATATTGTGTAGACATTCACTACAAAAAGATGTCTTAAAGAAGATTTATAATTGTCTAAGATCAGTTACTATTCGAAACAATGCAAAAAACATAAAAATATCTAAACTTGTTAATTGAGGAGGTGTAATGGTTATGATCCAAGATCTAACCCATTGAACGTTTCCAGTTATGGTTAGCTAAGCATCCCTAATATTCAACAAATGATTTGGTCTTACCACACACGAAATCCAACATCATCACGGGCAGTGTACTGGGGGCCTCATACTGGTCTTGCTAATAATAAAACGTATTGCTCTGTAACTTTCCCTGCAGTTGCAATCCGTATCAAGAAGCCAGCTTTACACAGTACTGCCGGATACCCACATTTTAATACTTTATTAGTGTTAGCAGGGCATGTTCTTCTGTAACTTGGCCACCAGTTTCAAATCAGGTCTGTACATATCTTCTTTTCAAAGGTGCTAAACAGGCAAGTGTTGCTGTGCAACAGGCTGAATTCAGGCATTGCTTTCTCCAACTTTAACTACTTTTGAAATGCAGTTTTTTAATACAGGCCTGCCAATGAAAGCACCATGTTAACAGTTATTGCGGTGACTCAAGCATATTTTTTCTTTAACTTGTGCTGCAGTTCCAAGGCGGGTCTACAGGGTCAAGACTGACTAGATTATGGCTGGGTCTAAACTGGAATGGAATGGTGAGCAAAATAAAGATGGATTTAGGCCCAGATCTCTGTACTGGGGTGAATGTTTGTCATTGTTCAGCATTCCGTCCATCAATTGTTCTTTTTGCACTTCTTGCCCCGAGTGGGACGGGTACACCTAGACGTGGGTCCAGTGCTCCCCATGCCAGTGGATTCAAGCTAGCCCGGCTGACGAGGGATGATACCCCGAAACCACTCCCAGGATGCTTGCTTCCGGTCAAGGGAGGACCTGGCCTAGCTGTTCAGGCTGGACATTTACCATGGTGAGCAGGGTCGAGACTGATTTGCATATGGCTGGGTCCAAACTGGAATGGCATGGTGAGCCAAACAACAATAGATTTAGGCCTAGCTCTCTGTATGTACTGGGGGTGAATGTTTGACATATTTCAACATTCCATCCACCAATTGTTGTTTTGCATTTGTCACCTCAAGTGGGACAGGTATGCCCAGACGTGGGCCCTGTGCACGTCATGCCACTAGAGTCAAGCTAGCCTGACTGATGAGGGGTGATACACAGAAACCAGTCTAAGGATTCTTGTTTCTTGTCCAGGGAGGACCAAGCCTGGTGGTTCGGGCACAACTGTTTCCATGGGAAGCAGGGTCGCGACTGATTTGCATAAGGCTGGATCCAAAACTGAAATGGCACAGTGAGCAAAACAACCTATGGATTTAGGCCCAGTTCGGTGTACTGGAGGTGTATGTTTGACATTAGTCGGCATTCCGTCCATCAATTGTTTTTTTTGCATTGGACATGGAAAGAGGCCCGTCTCTTAAGAACCTGTTTGTCTGATTAGAAACTGGTGAAGGAGGGCTAACAGAAAAAGCTGGAAGCTTGATTACCCTCCTAGCCGATGTAATCACCACCAAAAGGCGGTCTTCAATGTCAAAAAGCTCAAAGGGCATCTGTGCATAAGTTCAAAAGGGGAACACATAAGAGAAGTTAAGATTAAATTAAGGTCCCGTTGGGGCATAACAAAAGGGTAGGGATGGGCCATCTCATCAGATGGGTCAAAGAACTGTAAGGTGCTGCCATCCCCCCTGCAAACCCCAAGTCCAATTCTGCACTAGGCCTATCAAAGGACAGGGTCAGTGTGTCCAAGCCAGATAGGTAATGTTGTTCGGACGGCACCAGGGTCACGTCGAGTGGCGCCGCTGTCTCAGAGCCAGACAGGACAATAGATTCTGCATTGTCGGGTGGCACTGCCGAGTGTGACGTAGGTAGGACATGCTCCGGCGTAGGCCTCAACCTCAGATAAAGAGGGCACAGCTGGCATCGGCAGCAGTCTTGCTAGCAGTGACCCAGCTGGTGCACCTCTTGGGTCCGTGGGACCTGAAGTCTTGCCAGAGGGAGCTGGGGCCCGAAAATGGAGAGCATGGCAACATAAAAGTCCTTAACATGAGCAGGGGTTGCTCCGGTGACTTCAGGGAGCCTAGGAGAAGACCCGACCCCCAGCCCCGCGGACAGAATTTAGAGCGAGACCTAGAAGCACGTGATACAGGGGGAGAAAGCAAAGTACACTTTCACGTCTTCTTCTTGTGCTTCTTTGACTTACCAGAATTGGATGACGATGACTTGGACTTTGTAGACGATAGATCGTGAAACCGACTCCCTGACCAGGCCCTTGATCTCCCTCAGGATCATAAATGATGCGATGCAGTTTTGTGCCTCTCCGCTAGGAGCTAAATGACACACTCCAGGATCACCTTCGGGTGCATCGACTGACAGTTGGTGCAGGCCTTGGAGTGGTGGACCAACCATAGGCACCAAAGACGAACAAGTGGGGATCAGAAACAGATATCTGTCTGTGACTTTTCCCACAAGGATTACAACCGATGGGTTTGTTAGCGGGACATGTCCCTAGCACACTCAGATCAAAACTCAAAATAAAAATGCCAAAAGAGCGGTCAAAAAATGACTGTGGTAAATCTACCGGTCTGCGCTGAAAGAAAGGAATTGACGTAGGCGCACCGCGGTGGCGCTTATATAGGCACTATGCTCATCACTTCTGACGCAGACAACACCAAGCCGATCGATGCCACCTACTGGCGTGCAGAGGTACTGCTCAAGATTTTCCAGATTCAGTCTGATGCCTAGGCAATAATCGAAGGTGAGGAATCTGCAGTTAGAAGTCTCTGTCAGAAATGGAGGATTTGTAGAGACCGTACCCCTCCTTGGATGACATGGAATACAAAGACTCAGTTTTGATTATTAGAGATGATGTTTGAATTTAAAAAGGAGAAAATCAAAAGAGTACAAATGTTGAATGATTTAAACGTATATAATGACAAGGAATAAAGAGCACAGTCTGATTGTTTGGAGACAGAACTTTGGAGCCTGTGGAACAAAGCAGGGTAAGGGTACTAAAGGAAATATAGCATGTTACAACGCATGGAATCACATTGCGTTCCATTACAACGCAGTTGTTAGAACACGACTTGCTGTAGGGGGTGTGTGTTGTAAACGCTGTTTCCCACTAAAGGTCACTAATCCGGTTTGGAGCTGGCAATTCGTTTTACTGACAGATTTTACACTGCCCGAGAAGTGAAAAGAGAAATATAGCTATATAGAGATTAAATCTATAACTCCATTTCACTACTTTTTATTGGTGACATCGGTTACTGTCCGAGGCAGCAGCAAAAGCGCCGAGTTAAAGCCGACTCTAATGGCACACAGGCGAAGTCAGAAGGATGGGTCTGAATGAACCTGTCTAAGCATCTTTTGATATATGTTGGCAATTCCGACAGGATCGCTGTACAAAGAAACAAGTCAATACATGAGGACATAAGTAGTTTTTAGTATATAAACTAAATAACCATAGTGGCCACTATCTTTGCGGAATACCTGGAAATAGACACGAAAGGGGAGATATTCTGTATTTGTACCAAAATGCATTTTTACATCTGAGTGGTCTGTTTACAGAACAGAGATGTTGACACTAGAAATTGAAGAATGGATAATGAATAGTGGGATTTGGTGGTCCTGAAATGAATCATGCGATTTCCAGGAAAAGGCATTCAGTGCTCGTTTGAATTTGGTAAGTGAGCAGAGGGAGTGTGTGCGGGTGATGGAATCCAGTGTCGGCTGATATGAAGTGTCTGATGGATATTGAAGCAAAAGTAGATGGAATGACTGCTACAAGGAGATGATTTACAAGTGCATATATTGGGGTCAAAGGGAAGGAGGAAACCCATATTCATCTGACAATGCAGAAGGATGTAGAGAAGCTAGAATGCCAATGGATGCCTGGATCAAGTAATAGATGTAAAGGACAATGTGTGGGAATAGGAAGGAACATGATAAATCAATGTTCGGAGGACCTCTTATTTGAACCCAGTAGTAGAGAGAAAATGGTCCGAGGTGATAAGCAGGAGCTCTGTGCATGTGATGAGCACAATTTCTTTGTAAACCTAAGGTGTACAAGGCACAAAATCATTCAATAATCATAAGTCGCTGTATCTGGTTCTAGTAGGGTTCATGTAGTACAGATGTGCAGAACAATCTAGTTGAAGGTGGTGGGACGAATAACAGTAGGATGTTCCCTGTGGTATTCTATCTATTTGGACTGTCCTCTTACATACACATCCACTCATACGTGTCCTCATATATAAACACAATGCCTTATTGGTCGTTCAAAAAATATCTCCTCTTATTAAAACACCCCTAGACCCCTAGTGTCTCAGCAAAAATCTTATATCAAAGACACCACGGATATGATTAAAAAGGTCTGGGAGGGTGATAAAACTGATTTGGATAGCTTCATCAGTTGGTTGAATTGTGGAGACCCAAATTTAAAATTCACATGAGCCAAGAGCATTGTGATTTTTTAGATATTAAAATCAAGGTGAAAGATAGCCAATTGATGGTGGATTTGTATATTAAACTTACGGATTGAAATACAGCCTTACATTACGAGAGCAACCACCCTAGATGCCAGAAGGACAATACCCCCTATGGGCAGTTTCTTCGTTTAAGAAGAAACTGTACCAATAGGAGTGATTTTGAGAGGCACGCTAGTAATCTTAAAGTCAAGTTACAGAATAGGAGATATTCGGAAAAAATCATGAAGCAGGTGTACAAAAGGGCAAAATATTTTAATAGGGAACGTTTTTTGATGATAATAAAGAACAAGCATTGGCATAGCCAATAGGTCTTGCCTTTGTGACCTTTTAAGTGTTTAGCAAGAGCTATTGGCAATGCCAATGTGTTAAAGTTAGGTTGTAGAAAAGTGTGGCTGCTGTCTAGCATATCGAACAATTGTAATAAATAAAAACAATAAAAATGTGTTGGTTCCTCTGGTCCACTTCGTAAATGGAGAGCCTGACATTGTCCTTCTGGCTTCTGCTTATGTTACAGTTCACTGGTGTACATTAGTGTAAAAATTGGTGGTGCAACAGCAAAGTTAAATATTGTCTGTTGAATCGCTCCATTACATTGGATTGTGGCTGTTCTTGCCCAGCTCATCCAATTCTGAAGTCAGTGCACATATTTTTAGTCGCCCTCATTGTTTGTTTATTTAATTAATTTATGTATTTTAAAAACTTATGAAACCTGACATGACTTTTTCGGTGAACCCATGAAGCCTACTGCACCACCTTATCCAGGGCCACTGCAATTGTGTGACGGAAGAGGACCAAATTATGTGGCAGGGTTGCACAAATTATGCAGCAAGAAAAGGCAAATTATGCAGCATAATTCGGCACATTTTATCATAGTTTTACTTCAATACTTGTACACCTGGCAATAGTGTCTGGGAATAGGGTGCACGTTATTAGTTACAATTTAACACCCAAATACAGCAATAAGGAACTTAAAAATGTCAGTCAAATCTAGCGAAAAGCATTCCGGTGCATGCGCAAGAATTCGAGTCGCTATAGGTCTTGTAACTTTTCATCCGTTTGAAACATAAACATGTGTTTTTATTAGAATCTGCGGATGATGGATGACGTGGCAAATGCGGCAAATACAAAATTATGCGAAATTTGCCATTGCAGCAGAATCGCATAATTCCAGTGGCCCTGACCTTACCCACTACCATCCTTTTCAAGGGCAGAGTTAAGGAGGCATAGCTGGGGAGGAGGGGAGAGAAAGGCCCTGACGTGAAAGAGGGGTGCAGAGAGGGAACGCAGGGGAAATGAGGGAGGGATAAAGAAGGAGTAGCAGCATCTGGGTGTCAGAGAGAGGGCTAGTAGACGGGCGAGGAGAGAGAACAGTACTCTCCCACTGTGACATGGAGAGCAGGAGCGTGGGGTAGTAGATGGGATGTTAGAGCGAGAGGGAGAATTTGAGAAAGGGATAATTAGTTATAGAGACAAAAGAAAGAAAAGGGTTAGATTAGATAGAATGAGAGGGTGAGAGGGAGAACAGTATAAAGTCGATGTGATAGAAAGAGGGAGAAAGGGGTAGCAGAGAGGATGGGGAGAGAGAGATAATGAGAGAAAGAGTGAGCGGAAAGGGGTAGATGGGATGGGAGAGAGAGAGGCATAGATGTTGGATGGCAGGAGCCGCGAGAGAACGAGGACAGAGACTAAAGTGAGGGCACAAAGGAGGACAGAGAAAGAGGGGAGCGGCGAAAAAGAAATGCAGACTGTTACTGTCAAAGGAAGGAAGGACAGACGGGCTAGCGGAGGGGGAGACAGATGGCAGAGAGAAAGAGAAGAGGGCAGTGAGTGAAGGCGGGAGGGTGTCTGTCAGAGGGAGCCTGGCAGACGAGCTGGGAGAGAGGGTGAGAGGGACGGCAGGATGGGAGTGAGAGGGTGAGGGAGATGATAGGATGGGTGAGGGAGATGATAGGATGGGTGAGAGAGATAGCAGGATGGGAGAGAGAGGGTGAGAGAGATGGCAGGGTGGAAGAGAGTGTGAGAGAGATAGCAGGATGGGAGAGAGACGGTAGGAGATGGGAGGATGGGAGAGGGTGTCAGACAGACAGCGAGGGAGTGTGAGGAGGCACCGGCAGACAGGAGCGGGAGAAGCAGTGACGCTGTTACACACAGAGCAAGGGAAAGAGGGAGAGAGTGACGGGAGGGAGGAATGGCCGCGATTACTGACACTTCAGGAGAGAGGGCACATGAGGAGAGCAGAGAGTGACAATGTCAACAAAGGACGGGAGGGCATGAAGAATGGAGACGCTTGCAGAGGTGACAGGGAGAGAAGAATAGAGAGACAGCCATTGGGGAAGGGCCAGAGACAGAGGGTACTGGGAGAGAAAGGCGACATTGGCAGGGAGAGAGAGCAGTGACGGAAACACAGTTCATTAGACATGAAGGGAAAAGGATGTGAGTTTGGAGGGGGTACCAGGTGCGGTCACTGGTTGTGGGGTGGGACGGGGGGTGCGAGACGAGGTAGAAACAGAGAGAACTCCACAGCTAGTGGAAGAAGATAGGGCCAGGGTAGAGGCGAGGAACAAGGGGAAATTGGGTACAGGCAACAGTCCATAATAAGGCGTGAGTGCCAACCCATCCTGAATAACAGACAGCAAGGCCCAGCTGCAGCCCGCCCTGGCCGGGCGCCAGCCCCAGGAGAGGGGCCTGCTTGTTTCTGAGAAGTGTTGGTAGTCTCAAATTAAAAGTATTACATCACTCTTGAAAAGTGTTGGTACTCTTCCTGTCAAAATAAAAGTGCTGGTACTCCATACCGGCCCATTTAAAGCACTGGTGGTAGTGAAGAAAAGAAGAACCACCCACATTACGGAGGAAAGTTAGATGAGAATTTGACCAAGAGAAGGACACCGGTGTTTTGTGTGCACAAGATTTCCCGCACTGAAAAGTCCGAAAACCTTAGAAAGAAACCATAAATAAATGTTGATTATTCTCCTAAATAAGAGTCCTTCGATATGAAGAATATCATAAAATCCTGATTGACATGGCATGAAAATTATGAGGCCCATAAGTTGGTAAGATACCTCAGTTTGTTAAATACTAGTTGCTGACGCTTTCTGGGACCAGCAGGTCTAAAGCCGACAAAGAAAATGCAGACTTCCAGCCTCCCAGGGTTAGTCATTTGAGACGCTTCACATTTTGCCGCCCTGACACGTGTTACTGCACTTAAAGAAACTTTGCAGAACGAAACCACATCTAAAAGAGATTTATTAGTGGTTACTCCTTTGCTCTTTCTTTATTTGCAAGACAATAACATAATAAAGAAGATTAATATGAATGTTCATTAAAGGCTACCTAGAATTGTGTTCATCAGAGAGAATTACTGACAGCTCGCAACTAGCAAGACCAAAATCTTATCAGATATATAAATTGATTTTATGAGCAATCCACAAGAAAATGAAGCTTGTGGATTACATTTTGACTGCTGTAGAGGAATAAATAACAGCCCAATCGTTTTTCCTTAACAAGCACAAAAGTGAAAGCAATTTTAAAGCCAAGCAAAGTAACGCGGCTCACTAAGAACATCAAAGCGGCCGCGAAAGTGATCGCAAGCACGGCCAGCGCTGCGCTTAATGAGCATGAGGAGGAAAGCCATATGGCGCCCCTGCTCATAAGCGCGCGCCCGCGCACATGCACTCACTCTCTAGGCTGGCCATGGTAGCATTTTTTTAAGCCCTTACTAAAAGTCTTGCCAGACCAGCGCATGCGCTGGGTCAGGCAAGACCTAAAAACCATGGCAAAACATTTATAACGCCCAAAGGATGTTAGCCACCGCCAGGCCGATTGGCCTTTGAAAATGCTTATTTAATAACAAGGAATTTGAGGGTGATTTCCAAGCTCGTGAACTGTTCCAGTGCTGAAAGAGTTGTTAAATGACTGCAACAGCTCATGGCTGAGAACAAGGCAGAGTGCATTTGAAAGGTTCCTGGACAGCAGTCATTGGGGGATCTAAGTGGAGGCTGCTCCGTATTTCAGCCCTGAGCTGGGTGAGTGGTGTGTGTAGTTGGTGGCTCTGGTGCCGCAGCTTGAGCCATGGAGCTTATTTATTTATATTCAGTATATGAGGTGAGTATATGAGGTGTGTTAATGATTCTGCCAAAAGTCGTATTCTTTTTTTCAACATTTTTATATTTGTAGGGACTGATGTATTTGGTATTCCTCTACTGCTATTATGTATGCTGTTTCTATGATGGCACTTTGCACAATGTTATATTTTCACCTTTATTGAAAGGAATGTGCTACAGTTCGTTAAAATTTTTGTAAGCTGTAATTACGATTTTTCTTTGTAATTGTTATATTTTTTTATGTGGCCCTACATCGGAGTTCCGAATCATAAAATATAAATTGATTGATCCAGATTGCTGCCTGACGTCATTTGTGCGAGCATATTATCCGCATGAATCTTTTCGTCTAAGAGGTAAATTCTATACAAAAGTCTTTCTTGGACAGAGTTTATTCTAGGATAAAAGAAACAGGAATACATCTCCCACGAGTCTCATGTAGCATCACTGGCTGACAGTGGCAGAAGGGGGTCATATGAAGTAGCATTTCAGGCTGCCCTCTGCGCCAGTGGGTTACTAGCAACAACCATCAAGTGGTTCTTCGAGCGTTGTTTAACCCTAGCCCCAAATGACAAGAATTCCATGTCCTTTAAGCGTTCTGGAGGAAAAAAATTGAGAATAATTCGAGAGACTTTTAGGCGTAGACCTTTTAAGTACTACTGATTACCCCTAAATTAAGATTTTTTTTCATTCAAAATCAGAGAAAATAGGCACTCTAGCAGAATTTGCTGCTGGAACAGGCGGGCTTGGAAACTGAGATATGCCCTGGCTAAGGGGTATGTCGTGCAGAATGCATTGCAAAAAGAGCCCACGGTGTCCAGACGAGCGACCTGGTTGCCCCTTGGCACGGAAAGGGAGACGGGATATGGGTAGCTTATCCGTGCCAGATATCGGAGGGCACCAGAGTGCTTTGGCATCTGCGTGTGATTAACGCTCAGCCAGAGGTATTTTTTCGATCAACGTCCCGTCCAGTCTCCCTCCTTTGTTCGAGCCCTGCATAATAGCCTTGGTAAGATCGGGGCTACCTCCGGGTTCACAAAAGAATAAAGATATATAGTTAAGGTTATGTTCAAAATACATCCGACGTTCTCTGCTTCTGCTGAGACAACACAATATTGTTTGGATTGGCTGGCCTGCACAAAGGGGGTCCCATATGTGAACCTTTGGCTAGCATATGGGGTTCCTTATCAGATATATAAATTGATTTTATGAGCAATCCACAAGAAAATGAAGCTTGTGGATTACATTTTGACTGCTGTAGAGGAATAAATAACAGCCCAGTCGTTTTTCCTTAACAAGCACAAAAGTGAAAGCAATTTCAAAGCCAAGCAAAGTAACGCGGCTCACTAAGAACAACAAAGCGGCCGCGAAAGTGATCGCAAGCGCGGCCAGCGCTGCGCTTAATGAGCATGAGGAGGAAAGCCATATGGCGCCTCTGCTCATAAGCGCGCGCACATGCACTCACTCTCTAGGCTGGCCATGGTAGCATTTTTTTAAGCCCTTACTAAAAGTCTTGCCAAACCAGCGCATGCGCTGGGTCAGGCAAGACCTAAAAAAAACACAGAAGGAGAAGAAATTGTGTTTATAACAAATTTTTCTAACATTAGTAATAAAATAAAGAATCTAATTAATAGAAATTGGTCACTGCTGCAAGAAAGAAATAAAGAACCATTTGACAAACCTATTTTTGCCTATCGTAGGAATAGAACCATAGGAAACAGTGTGGTACAGACCTTTAGAGAACCAGTGCAAGCTTTTCAGAGAACTGCAGTTCAATTATTAGTGGTAAAGAAATTGCTTTAGATGGGGTTAAACATATGTTTAACTCCATGTTTAATTGCAGGACAAAGAATGTGATCTATTTAATGATATGTCCCTACAATAAAGGCTATGTGAGAGAAACCTCTAGAGAGTACGTATACGACTCAATGAACATAGATCTGCATTAAGGGTAGGCAAAAAGAATGCCCCTTTAACTGAATGTTGGGCTAACTGTAACCATAGAGTGGATTACTGAAGTGGTGCATATTAGAAAAAAATCGCAGGAACCTCTAGAGGTGGAGATCTAGACAAGAAACGGAAATTGAGAACAATTCTTACTGAGTACATTTAAGACATATCTATGGACTTAATAACAGACAGGAGTGGGAAAGAATGTAATGATAACTACTGCAATAATAAAATCTCTTTAGCCTGCCTTGAGATAGGCTCACTCCGGTGACACTGCACCAGGATAACAGTATAGAATATATATCTATGAATATGGATTAACCCGGATAGGCATCTTGTATGATCATGGTTGCGATATGGCACGCTAAAATATGGCCATTTTTTGTGATATTATAAGACATCATTATTATTGTCAGGCCTTGCAGATGTGGATTCATTGTTTGTGATATTATGAGATATCACTATTATTGTCAGTGAGGGGATAATAATGCCCATTGTAAGATGGCCCCTGTTAGAACTGGCGATTTCTGGTTGGCTAAGGCTTGCGCCAAAGTCAGGCAGAAACCACCACTCTAGTCAGGGCAAGGAAGTTACACGCCAAAGATAACCCCTGCTCACCCCCTTGGTAGCTTGGCACGAGCAGTCAGGTTTATCTCTGAGGCAATGTGTAAAGCGTTTGCGCGCGCACCCAGCAACAACACCCAAGGCCCACCACAAAGGAAACTCCACACAAGGTATTCTATAAAAAGAGCCTTTGTATTATACACAACATATTAGATAAAAACACACACTTTACAATGTGCCAACAGGCACGGGCAGAATTTACAAGGGATTATATGTACAGGGGAAAGGGCCACATGGACCACTGTCAAGAATTAGCACTTTTAGATATTTAGCACTTAGCACCAAATATAAAATTACTGTAGCACAAAAATAACATATATATAGTACACAATCAGTACTTACTGGTAACAAGAAAGTACCACCTACGCAACCCTAACCACCTTAGGAGACTATCACGCAGGGACTCAGAACCTCCCTAGTACCACCGGTACCAGGGGAACACAACCACCTAAGTATCACAATACCTGTAGGGGAAAACACACATTACACATGATGCATAAAACATTCAGAGGTGTAGAACATGGCACATGACGCATAAACTCATTCAGAGGTGCCGGGCAGGTAAACACATGATGCATAAAACATTCAGAGGTGCTAGGAAAGAACATTAGCGAGAAACTCTCATGAGCCACCACCTGTGGCAGTCCCTAGGCCAACTGGCCTTGTCGGGGATAGGACACCCTGTCCCAGTCAAGCTGCGCCTGCTGCGCAAGCTAGAAAGCGCAAATATCCCCACCTAAACGTTGCAGCTGCCCACTAAGTGCTGGGCAGCTGTAGGCAGGAGCGTGGGCACCACTGTGCCCTTTCAAACACAATCGCCGTCACTTGTGGGGCCTTGCTGGGCTCTAACACAATAAAAATGCCCCCTAGAGCCTCTCTGGGCTCTAACCAAAGAAAACACTTGTGGCCCCCTGAGCCTCGCAGGCTCTGATCAATATTGTGGGGCAAGGTGGGAGTGGCCCGCTGCCATCTGGGGCCACTCCATCATTGCAGAAATGCCCCCCTCGTTGGAGCGCCACTCACGCTCGCGGACACTAAAGAGTAATGCCCCCAGGAGCTTGAGCCTCTCTAGGCTCGAGAAGCACTGCCCCTACGTTGGAGCGTCAGGCGCTCTTGAAAACGATACTGCGGGCCCCGTTGGAGCCTCTTGAAGAATCAGCCGGTCTGGGACCAGCACCCACAGGCACACGCACGGAGTCCCCCAGCCCTCCTCACTTACCGGGCTGCTCTCGGGGGACTCCCGCGTTGTCTCCGCTTCCCGCCGTCTGCTCCACGGAACCGGCAGCACTCCTCTCGCGGCGGGGCAGTCTCGTCCTTCTCTCCTGGGGGAAGCGCGGGGTCGGCTCCCGCCCGCTTCCTCCCACGACGTCCTCGCTTCACCCGGGCACTTCCTTAGCACTGCACAGGAGCGCGGGGTGGGCTCCCGTCCGCTTCCTGATCTGGAAACGAGGCTTCCGTCCCGCGGCACGCCCCCAGGGGACGCCTGACTTCCTGTCTTCCCCGGGGCCGCGGCGGTGATTTCTCGGCAAGGAGAGGGGTAGGCTCCCTCGCAGAAGCAATAGGCGGCGGGGTGGGCACCCGCCGTCGGAATAATTAAATAAGCGGGGTGGGCACCCGCCAACGAGCGCCACAATGCGGGGTGGGCACCCGCTCTCAATCAGGCAAAAGCGAGGGAATCCCTACGTCGGGGTTCCCTCAATTATCGTAGCGCCGCGCTACGGGCCACCATGAAGGCGCTTCTCAGGGAAAGCGCTTCTCAATGCAGGGGTCCCCAATTAAAGCGCTCCTAGCGCTACAAGTAACATAAAAATGCTTCCAGGCACTGTAAATCACAAAGGTCCAGTAATAAAGTCCTTCCAAGAGCAGGGGGGCAAAGACTGGGCCCAGGGCCAGCTCACAGGGCCCTACAGCAGGGAGGCAGTCCCCAGTGGCGGTCTCTCCTGGCGCCCAGCAGCAGCAGGCCCCCCTCAAGTTGATCCTAGAAGAGAGAACAAATTGTAAGGGGACACAGCCCCTTTTTATACAGTAAAAAGTCTTTGTCTGAAGGTGCAGGGAAGGGGCGAACCAGTTCCAACAGGTTCCTGAGCACTTTGTTTTGCTCAGCCCCTCTCCCTATTCACTGGCAGGTCAGGGTCATCAGACGCACCACAGGGGCCGGAGCCAGCAGTGTGTGGGGAAAGCCCTGTCCTATTCAGGACCCAGGTATACTCTTCCCCAGCCATCAGTATGCTAAACTCCCATTCACCACTGGGTGACTCCTCCTGACTCTGGGGAATTCCCTAGTCTGTCACATGACCTCCACCAGCCAATCGCCAGACAAGCCACACATTTCATACTGCACACTGAAGTGCCCACTTCTAGAAGTGGCACTTCCACACTAGGTACATGCACGCCGCACACATCCTCGCGCAGCATTCACTCACACGAGTCCGCACATACCAAACTCGGGCCTGCACACCCCACGTATCAGGAACTACCAGGACACATACATTCCCCCATGCATTCCTATGGGAGGGCAGGCCAACCTCACAACACGCACGCACTTTACCCTGGGACACAGCGGTAAAGTGCGCAGAAACCCAAAAATCACTAAACAAAGTCACCAATAAAAAGCAAAAAGTTTCGGGGGTGAACCTGCCAGAAGGGCCGGGTCCAACACAACCCCCTTCCAGCCAAAACGCAGGGTAGACCAATCACCACCGTGAAAGTCTTCCCTGCTTTGGGCGACAAAACACGGACGCAGGCCCGCAACGGCAGGGACACTCTCCGGTTTTACGCCACTCTAAACCCATGGAATTCCTTCTAAAAGAACTCGGCGGACCAACTGGGATACCCCACTGGTACTCCTCAGCTGTCCGCGGCCAGGACCAGGCCCTAGGCCATCTAGGCGCCACTGGTCCTTGCCTAACCACAGAGTGGGGGGTAGTAACCCCTGGCACATAGTGACCATTTTCCACTCTTCCCCTCATCAGGGCTGTTCTAAACATCCACTGATCTTCCAGCCCAGGGTCCGTACCCTCAAGCTGACCAACAGTCACGGGTGAGGCTCTCCTCCCCCTACCTCTCCTTCTAGGGTTCCGTCCTCTCCTCCTCTGAGAGGCACCCTCAGAAATCAACTTTCCCACCAGCTCAGGACCTCTCCCTGAGAACTGGTCTCCCAACCTCTGGTCTAGAACCTTCGGCTGCATACTTGCCTGGCACTCCAGGACTTCTGGGGACTCACACAGTATCCCCCCAAGAGTAACATATGCCTCATATGTTGCATGACAGAGTTCCTGGCGCTGATCTCCCGCCCCCTGTCCACCTGACAGTGCGCGAAGATCCCCCAGGACAGACGTGTAGTCGCCATGGTCACCTCTAGGAGACCCAGCCCTCCCGGCTGGTCCCTGACCCACTGGCTCCTCCACCGGGGAACACAGCCCCACGCCACTCCTCTCGCCGGACTTCTGTACCCTCCCTACCGGAGCGGTACTGCCTGACACCAGAACCACTGGAGCTCCATTTACAGAGACTCCAGGTTCTCCATACCCTAGGCGAGCTTCCTCAAGTGACCTAACAGGACAGCCTAGGCCCCCAACCTGGTGTTCCCTTAAGAAACCATCCAGGTTCTGAGACTGGGTTTCGGGCCTCTGGGGACTCAAAGTCACCCGCTCACTCCTACTCCACTGAGATAGGCCGTGAACCCCTACACCCCTCTCACTACTCTGGGACCTAGCTGGGCTACTCTGAACCTCTACCCCCATCCAAGACGGGAAGATCCCTGAGCCACTGCTAGTGGAAGTACTCTCCCATACCTCATCCGGACCTTGGGCACTCTCCCAACGGTCTGCTTCCTCTGCCAGCTCCCATGGGCAAAAAGAGCCATACCTCAACAGGTGTTGGCGCAACCCGGGATAACAACTACCGAGCAGCTGCTCTTTGATAATCAGAGCATACAGTCCGTCAAAATCCCGTTTCGTGTTTACCCTTAACCAATCATCCAGTGCATCCTCACATTCACCCACAAACGTGTCCCAAGACTGGTGAGGCAGTTTCTTACTGCCCCTGAATTTCAACCTACATTCCTCCTCTTGGAAAACAGGTACCATACTCTGGGAATGGGGGATGGGACTCTCTGCACTGGTCTCTCTATTGCTGCCACCACTGGACTCAACCCTCCCTGGGGAGCCCAGAAAATTAAAACTGCGCTCAGGGGACAACTTACCCTCCAGAGCTAACCTCTCCCTGGCGAGGGCACTCTCAGCCTCCGCCATCCTCTCTTCCGCCAAGACCCTCTCGGTCTCACACTTTTTCTTCTCCACCCCCAGCTGCGCCATCGCCCTGGCATGCTCTAACCTGAGCTTCTCCATGGCCAGCTGATGCTCCCTCTCTTCCCTCCTATCTATCCACTCCTCTGGGGACAGGGAAAGGGATGGGGTGCTGCTCCTGACACTGGACCCAGCAAGGGACTCCCTATCTATGGGGCCTTCACTTTCTACTGGCGTCCCTGTCAGGTAACCTTCCTCCTCTTCTGAATCTTCAGGGCTCCCCACAGACCCACCACCCTCTCGGCGTGCGGCCCGGGCCCTATCTTCCTCGCTGCGCTCTCGCTCCCACTCATCCTTTTGCCATAGGATCAGGTTGTCCCTCAGTTTGGACTGGGTATCTGACTCACCCACCTCTATGTCTCTCTCTTCACAGAACCTTACCAACTCCAACCTACTGTATCTAAACAGACCACAGAAATTAAAAGCAGGCTCCATTTTGGCGGACGTTCCTGAGAAGAATTTAACACAAGGAACCTGAGTGTCTGAGCTAAGACAGGAGTACATAATTCACAAAGGACACCTTTAGGAGAGGAAATAATGGAACTCAAAAACAATAATCCCTAAAATGTGGTTATCTAATGCAGAGTTTTGTGGTGTAGCCAGTCGCTGCTGTGGTACAGCGCAAACGCAAGTCCAAATCCCACCGCTGATCACCAATGTTAGAACTGGCGATTTCTGGTTGGCTAAGGCTTGCGCCAAAGTCAGGCAGAAACCACCACTCTAGTCAGGGCAAGGAAGTTACACGCCAAAGATAACCCCTGCTCACCCCCTTGGTAGCTTGGCACGAGCAGTCAGGCTTATCTCTGAGGCAATGTGTAAAGCGTTTGCGCGCGCACCCAGCAACAACACCCAAGGCCCACCACAAAGGAAACTCCACACAAGGTATTCTATAAAAATAGCCTTTGTATTATACACAACACATTAGATAAAAACACACACTTTACAATGTGCCAACAGGCACGGGCAGAATTTACAAGGGATTATATGTACAGGGGACAGGGCCACATGGACCACTGTCAAGAATTAGCACTTTTAGATATTTAGCACTTAGCACCAAATATAAAATTACTGTAGCACAAAAATAACATATATATAGCACACAACCAGTACTTACTGGTAACAAGAAAGTACCACCTACGCAACCCTAACCACCTTAGGAGACTATCACGCAGGGACTCAGAACCTCCCTAGTACCACCGGTACCAGGGGAACACAACCACCTAAGTATCACAATACCTGTAGGGGAAAACACACATTACACATGATGCATAAAACATTCAGAGGTGTAGAACATGGCACATGACGCATAAACTCATTCAGAGGTGCCGGGCAGGTAAACACATGATGCATAAAACATTCAGAGGTGCTAGGAAAGAACATTAGCGAGAAACTCTCATGAGCCACCACCTGTGGCAGTCCCTAGGCCAACTGGCCTTGTCGGGGCTAGGACACCCTGTCCCAGTCAAGCTGCGCCTGCTGCGCAAGCTAGAAAGCGCAAATATCCCCACCTAAACGTTGCAGCTGCCCACTAAGTGCTGGGCAGCTGTAGGAAGGAGTGTGGGCACCACCGTGCCCTTTCAAACACAACCGCCGTCACTTGTGGGGCCTTGCTGGGCTCTAACACAATAAAAATGCCCCCTAGAGCCTCTCTGGGCTCTAACCAAAGAAAACACTTGTGGCCCCCTGAGCCTCGCAGGCTCTGATCAATATTGTGGGGCAAGGTGGGAGTGGCCCGCTGCCATCTGGGGCCACTCAATCATTGCAGAAATGCACCCCTCGTTGGAGCGCCACTCACGCTCGCGGACACTAAAGAGTAATGCCCCCAGGAGCTTGAGCCTCTCTAGGCTCGAGAAGCACTGCCCCTACGTTGGAGCGTCAGGCGCTCTTGAAAACGATACTGCGGGCCCCGTTGGAGCCTCTTGAAGAATCAGCCGGTCTGGGACCGGCACCCACAAGCACACGCACGGAGTCCCCCAGCCCTCCTCACTTACCTGGCTGCTCTCGGGGGACTCCCGCGTTGTCTCCGCTTCCCGCCGTCTGCTCCACGGAACCGGCAGCACTCCTCTCGCGGCGGGGCAGTCTCGTCCTTCTCTCCTGGGGGAAGCGCGGGGTAGGCTCCCGCCCGCTTCCTCCCACGACGTCCTCGCTTCACCCGGGCACTTCCTTAGCACTGCACAGGAGCGCGGGGTGGGCTCCCGTCCGCTTCCTGATCTGGAAACGAGGCTTCCGTCCCGCGGCACGCCCCCAGGGGACGCCTGACTTCCTGTCTTCCCCGGGGCCGCGGCGGTGATTTCTCGGCAAGGAGAGGGGTAGGCTCCCTCGCAGAAGCAATAGGCGGCGGGGTGGGCACCCGCCGTCGGAATAATTAAATAAGCGGGGTGGGCACCCGCCAACGAGCGCCACAATGCGGGGTGGGCACCCGCTCTCAATCAGGCAAAAGCGAGGGAATCCCTACGTCGGGGTTCCCTCAATTATCGTAGCGCCGCGCTACGGGCCACCATGAAGGCGCTTCTCAGGGAAAGCGCTTCTCAATGCAGGGGTCCCCAATTAAAGCGCTCCTAGCGCTACAAGTAACATAAAAACGCTTCCAGGCACTGTAAATCACAAAGGTCCAGTAATAAAGTCCTTCCAAGAGCAGGGGGGCAAAGACTGGGCCCAGGGCCAGCTCACAGGGCCCTCCAGCAGGGAGGCAGTCCCCAGTGGCGGTCTCTCCTGGCGCCCAGCAGCAGCAGGCCCCCCTCAAGTTGATCCTAGAAGAGAGAACAAATTGTAAGGGGACACAGCCCCTTTTTATACAGTAAAAAGTCTTTGTCTGAAGGTGCAGGGAAGGGGCGAACCAGTTCCAACAGGTTCCTGAGCACTTTGTTTTGCTCAGCCCCTCTCCCTATTCACTGGCAGGCCAGGGTCATCAGACGCACCACAGGGGCCGGAGCCAGCAGTGTGTGGGGAAAGCCCTGTCCTATTCAGGACCCAGGTATACTCCTCCCCAGCCATCAGTATGCTAAACTCCCATTCACCACTGGGTGACTCCTCCTGACTCTGGGGAATTCCCTAGTCTGTCACATGACCTCCACCAGCCAATCACCAGACAAGCCACACATTTCATACTGCACACTGAAGTGCCCACTTCTAGAAGTGGCACTTCCACACTAGGTACATGCACGCCGCACACATCATCGCGCAGCATTCACTCACACGAGTCCGCACATACCAAACTCGGGCCTGCACACCCCACGCATCAGGAACTACCAGGACACATACATTCCCCCATGCATTCCTATGGGAGGGCAGGCCAACCTCACAACACGCACGCACGCACTTTACCCTGGGACACAGCGGTAAAGTGCGCAGAAACCCAAAAATCACTAAACAAAGTCACCAATAAAAAGCAAAAAGTTTCGGGGGTGAACCTGCCAGAAGGGTCGGGTCCAACAGCCCCCATGACAAATGAAAAGAGATAATTCTTTCACACTATAAAATTTACAAAAATTGAACCTGCACCCACTTGAATTGTGATGCCCCCCTTTTTTATAATTCATTGGCAAACCATAACGAGCAAGAGTTATAAACATAGTATCCATATGGGCCTTGGAGAATTAACAAGGTAAGATTATGGATGCTTATTTATAAAAACACCCGGAAAAGGGTTTGCATTAAGTTCGATAGCTGCCGTTCTTGGCTATCTTCTTGGATAATATATGTAATGAACTAATAAAAAATGGCCGCCGCATTCACACTACTGAAATGTGTTAATAGCTGGGAGGTATGAAAATATAGTTCGACTACTAGGACCGTTATTCAACGGTTTAGGCAATCTTTTTTTGCATAACGCATGTAGAAATGTGACTGGATTAAACCGGACTGCCACAAACGTTTTTGACGTTCCCGGCAATCTCTTTATATAATGCACGCTATGAATGAATAAAAGATGGCCGCCATGTAGACATCGAAGAAACGCTGCAGCTTCCAGATTATTTGACCCCGGAAGTCATTTTGGTCCAATTATCCGAATCACAGGAAGAATAAGGGCTATCCACACCATATATAATAGCCCTGGTGGTGCAAGCATTTAAAAGAAATTTTGAAGAACGTCCCGATTGACTTAGACGCAACATTATAATACTCTCTGTAAGTGACACGCCAAACATGCTCCTTAGTAGTAGGCATAGGTAACAGATGGCCAGGCTAGTTAGAGTAAATTATTCAAACGGGAGGGAGATATTTTATTGGCTTGATGGAACCCTCCGTTTTATTTTGAATGTAAAACTCTGTGATTCACTTATAATGAAGTAGTTTGAGAGAATAGTTAGTTTTCTCCTAACCGGGCATTAGAATATTAGATTACCGGGCAGTACGAAACGCATATTGTAAACAATTATAATTGATTAAGAATCCCTCTTTTTTAAATTTTACAGCCACCTAATATTATTAACTAGTGTGTGGAAATCGAAAATAATTGCTGTTAGCATGAGCTGAAGCCATCTTGTTTGCAGCATCGATTTTGTTAGCCTTGTGATTCTGCGACTTCACTGTTGCCTGCTTTTCTATTCTGCTTGAGTCATTAACCTTAGTTAACTCCTTCTGTACTGAGCCAGAACAATGTATGAGCTCAGAAAGGCCTGTAACTGCTAGAATGCACCTGTTTGAGAATGTAACTGTCTATCATATTCTACTGATGTAAGCAGTTCTGTTTCCCCTCCCACTTTGCTGACTAAGTAATATTCAGCTGGCCATGTTTGTCAGTATCTATTCCTGTGTAGGCCTGTACCTTCTATTTGTAACTACATGTTTACTCTGCAACAAACTGTGTATAAATGACCCATGGTTTCTGTATTCCATGTACTACCTCCTACAGTACCTGAGTGTGTTGTATTGATGTAGTCCCACTCATGAGTGATTAATAAACTTGTTATTTTGAATTGCAGCTTCAGTGCCAATCTCTTCTTTGTTAGTCTAAGGACCTGTGGACAAACTTAAGGGTGAACCCTGCACCGGTGTGCCCCTGAAAACGCACATTTCCACAGTTTGGCGCCCGACTCGTAGGGCTCATCGCGGCCGTCCGAAGGAGTGGTCTTGAGGGAGGAATGGAATCTTACTGAGGAGACGTCCTGCATGAGGAGACCTTTTGTCTTTGCAGACCGAAGTGCTTTTCCGGTTTTCCCGATTTGACCCTCTAGGTGGTGGCCGGTCCAGACTGAGATCTCCTTTGGCGCAAGTTTTGCAGTGACCATTAGGTCGACCAAGAAATTGGCGGTTGGAGACTTTTAATTGGTAAGGTCGCTGAAGCGACACTCTTGATTTTGGATTTGCTTGGCCAAGATTCTGGTTTTGTTTGTTTGTTTATTGCAATAAATAAAGGCAGGTTATGTGGAGATTTTCTCTACTTTGATATATCTGGGATAAGTAATATTTTACTACAATTTGGTAGCATGCCTGCTCCTAGCACACTTCGTAGGTTGTGTTGCTGTCTTGGTGGTACCAATATGGATTTAGAAAGTAGTCAGCCGGCTCCCTTAGAGGGGACACCTAATAGGTAAATGTATATTAAATACGGTATTTCTTCCATAATGTATAGTACACTGTGGAACAAATATACGAAAAAGGATCCTGATCTACAATGGCCAGTAAATGGGTCATTTGATTTTAAAAAGATTCAGTATGTTGAGCAGAGTCTGTTTAAACGAAAGAGTCGACAAGATATGTTTGATTGTGTACGAATGTAGGAGAAAGAAGTGCATGAGTGAGGAAAGAAGAAGCTATAGCAGAAAAAGAACAGCGAAAAACAATATATAAAAAAACATTGGAATTGAAAAATAAGGAGATGGAAGGAAATAAAAGAAAAAGATTGTTTAGAGGTAACTGGCCAGTGCACTATTAGGGGCCCCATTTATCCCATCCTTAATAGACCTCAAGATGATCGACCGCCACCCCTGTATAAATTCCCTAGTGCCCCTGAGAATGAAGGTTCTGATGAAGAGCATTTGTCTTCAGAAGAAAAAGATGAAGATAAGCAGGACGGGCGGAAGGCTCGCTCTACTTTGACTACTGAATGCAAGGCCACTCTTAGATCCGCTGCTTGTAAAGCAGCTCGTGGGAGTGCCTCCGCCCCAGAACTCATAGCAATGGTTCAACAGTGGATAGATTTAGAGCAGTTATATTTTGTAGAGACATTTACTTGGGAAGTAATACTCAGTTTTAGAAAACATTCGGATGATTTAGAGCCCTCTGATATAAATTCTAATTATAAACAATTAGGTGCCTGATCTAATTAGGTGAGTGGTTAAATTGCGCACTGACACGTTCCATCTGCGAGAGGAGAAAAAAGCAACTGTTAAAACTACAACTGAACAAACAGTTCAGACCCCGGAGCGACAAGATGGAGCTGCGGGACAGATAAAGATACTAGTGATATTGAAGTTACTATGAAACCCATGTGTGAAGCAGCACCTCTGTATGTTCCTCCAAAGGGAGCGGGAACGAATGATGATAAAGATTCAGATGATGCAAAGGGATATTTTGTTTATAATTGGGTCTACACTCCTTGGAGTAGAGCAGACGTTATGGCTCTTAAAGCTGCTTTGCCCGACCCACGGAAAAACCCGGCCGCTTTTTATGAAGAAGTGGAAGGAGCTATTAGCTCCTGTACTATGACTGCCAGATATTGACATGTTTTTTGGACTTATTTTGCCCCCTAATATGTGAAGATCAATTTGGAAGGTAGATGATAATGTAGCCTATGGTGATACTTGGGTGCATTTAGAGCAAATAAATGCAGCAAGAGAGCCTGCGCAGAAACCACAACAGGAGATATTAGATCCTCCCAAAGCTATTTTGATTAAATTGAAAACTCTTATACCCCCAAGAAAATAGATTGCACTACATTAGCGTCTTGTAAACAGAAAGAAGATGAGTCAGTTTCTGATTTCTTTACACGATTTGAAGAGACATTTCATGATTTTAGTGGGCAGTCATTGACAGATGACATGGGTAAGCATCTGTTCGTCGACAAATTTGTCGCTAGCATGTTACCAGAAATAGCTAGTCATCTTAAGGCCAGCGAGAGTTCATGGACTACATCTTCCCCAGTCTCCCTTTTGACTCTGGCTCAGTATTATGAGCAACAGGAATTGGAAGCAAAAAGCAAGGAGGATAAAAAGGTTAAGGATCTAAAAACGAAAGTTATGTTGGCTCAAGTCTATGGGCCCTCATTTAGAGGTGGTGGTAGACGTGGACGTGTGATGTATCGCCCTGTTGTACCCCTTTCCCTCGAGCAACTTTGTCTTCTGATCAATGTGCTTATTGTAAAGAAATTGGGCATTGGCGTGCTGCTTGCCCCCTTTTGCAAGGTCAGCAGTATCAGCGGGGTAGAGGAAGTATGAGAAGCTGCCAAGGGAACACAGGAAATAGGGGAGGCATGGATAATTGTACCAGAATTGAGGCAGTTGAACACAAACCAAATTCTTTTAATACCTGTGATATACAAAACCAATACCAAATGTCTGATTATTCGGGTGATGGTCCTAAGGATTCTGATTATGCATAGCAATGCCTAGGATGGGGTAAGGAACTGGTTGAGGTCCCAGTAGATCAAAGGGGACCCTATGTCGATGCAAACATCTTGGTTTCTACTGATCAGTTTCTGGTTGATACAGGAGCTACTCGTAGTGCTCTGTCTAAACAATTTGTTCCTAGGGCTCCCCTATCTGGCACAATGATAACATCGATAGGGTTCGATGGGACACCTACACTTCGCCCACTGTCAGTCACTTGCATTTAGTCTTGATAAATTCACTGCAACATGTCCATTTCTGCTTTCCCCAAACACACCGGATAACATTGTGGGTATTGATATGCTTAAACATTTTCATGCTATAATACGTTGTTTCCCAGAGGGTGTGCGTGTTATTTTAAACGATAACTATCCAATGGTTGAGAGGTCTTGTCTTATTAAAGAGGATATTGCTTTGGCATCATTACCTAGTACCTTGTGGGCTGCATCAGATACCGATGTGGGACAAATGGTTATCCCACCAGTACATATTCTAGTGAAAGAAGGTACTTCTTTGCCTCGACTGCCCCAATATCAAATATCTCGGGAAGGCGAAGAAGCATTGATATACATTGTTCAGGATTTGATTAAGGTGGGGGTTGTGGAAGAAGTCCCTTACAATACCTGTAATAGCCCTATTCTTCCTATTTTTAAAAAAGACACTGATTCTAAAATGTATAGATTCATCATTGACTTGCGAGAGGTTAAACAGATTGAAGTGCCCCAATATCCGGTAGTCTCTGACATCACAACACTTCTTACTATGGTTCCTCCTACTGCAACTACATTCAGTGTGATCAATTTGAATAATGCATTCTTCTCGATACCTATTCATCCTGACAGCCGTTATTTGTTCGGCTTCACTTTGAATGATCGATCATTCAGATTTTGTAGAGCTCCACAAGGGTATACAGAGAGTCCTAGCATTTATAGCCAGGCATTGAAAAGGCAGCTTGATTCTTTCCCTGTGGCACAAGGGGTGGCTCTTATTCAATATGTTGATGACATCTTGTTGGCTGCTAATACCCCTGAACAGTGTGAAGAAGGAACACTGTTATTGCTATCATTCCTTGTCTCTCATCATCACAAAGTCTCTCAGAAGTAATTGCAATATTGCAGACAGCAGGTTACCTATTTAGGTCACCTCCTGTCTAAGGAGGGACGTATACTTACACCAGATCGCATTCAAGCTATTTTAGACACGCCTGTGCCCCGTACTCAGAAGGATGTTTGTGCACTGATTGGCCTTACTTCTGTCTGTAGGCAGTGGATCCCTAGCTTTTCTCACATTGTTAAACCCTTGTTGGCCCTTTTGACTAAAGACATTCCGATGCCCCTCCCATGGACTACTGAATGCCAGCATGCTTTCCAACAGTTGCATCAAGCTCTTTGTTCTGCACCAGTATTAGGAACTCCAGACTACACTAAGGCCTTCACATTCTATGTACACGAGAGGGACAGTTGTGCTCTCTCAGTTTTAACACAGACACACGATGAAAAGCAGCGCCCTTGTGCATATTTCTCAGCTGTGCTCAATCCAGTCGCCCGTGCGCTTCCTGGGTGTTTTCGAGCGGTGGCGGCAACAGCAGTGTACATACGTCAGAGTGAGGGAATAGTCTTGTCACATAGATTGCTTGTGCTAGTACCCCATTCAGTTGAAGCTCTTTTGAATCAAACGAAAACACAACATTTGACTAGTGCCCGCTTGACAGGATATGAATTGACACTTTTGGCTCCTCATATCACACTGAAAAGATGCTCGACTCTAAATCCTGCTACATTATTGTCATTTCCAGCCACTCAGTCTCAGGAGTTACATGACTGTATATCCCTTACTGAAGAACAAACAAAGGGTTGTGTTGACCTACAAGATACGCCCCTTTTAGTGTTGATGGGGAACTGTGGGTTGATGGGTCCTGCTTGAAGTTGCCTGATGGTATGACATCCGCTGCCTATGCAATCAACACTTCAGACAGTAGTTGAGACAGCTCGCATTCCACAGAAGTCAGCTCAAGCAGCTGAGTTGATAGCACTGACTAGAGCATGTGAGCTTAGTACAGATCTACTTGTTAATATCTACACCGATAGCCGATATGCTTTTGGAGTGGCTCATGAGTTTGGGCAACTCTGAAAGGAAAGAGGCTTTCTTACTTAACATGGGACGCAAATAGTGCATGGGGAATAAGTACACAATCTCCTTACTGCCTTGACATATTCTAAGTGGCAATTGTTAAGTGTAGCGCACACAAGAAAGTGACTGATAAAATAGGAATGCCTTTGTGGATCACACAGCTCGTGAGACTGCAATGCAGCAAAGTACTACACTCATGTATGCAGTTAAGTCACAGGCTGAGCGTTGGCATGATGACAGGCAAGAGGTACTGGATATGCAACGATCTGCTTCTGTTGAGGAATTAGACGAATGGTCTAAGGAGGGAACACTGGATGATGAGGGCTGTTGGAGGAATAAGGAAATGGCAAATTGGAAGTTACCCACAGCCTATTTACATCCTATGATCCACACGGCACATGGGCCGGCACATTTTGGAGCGTCCTCAATGGCAAAGCAACTTATGCAAGTTTAGGATCATCCAGATATTGCTGGAACAGCTAAAACGATAGTCCAGTCTTGTCTGATTTGTCTCCAACATAATCCTGGAAAGGGAACACGAACACCAGCAGGAGGGTTTGCCATACCCGCTGCACCTTTTGATGTCCTGCAAATGGATTACATACAGTTTGAGTATAACAACCTAAAGTATGTCTTGGTAGTGGTTTGTGCCATCAGTAAATGGGTGGAGGCATACGCTACGAAACATAATACAGCTCTTACTACAGCAAAGGTGCTCCTAAAGTAGTTTACCCCCAGATTCGGCATTTGTCAAGTTTTGTGGAGTGACAACGGACTCCATTTCATTGGGCAAGTTGTTGATTACCTCATGAAAGGGTTAGGAATTAAACAGAAGTTCCATGCTACTTTTCACCCACAATCAGCAGGGCTAGTGGAACGTTAAAATTCCACCCTCAAGCCAAAATTGGCCAAAATACAGGCTTCCACATCTTTGAAATGGCCTTATGCACTGCCATTAGCGTTGCTATCCATTAGATCGATACCACATACACGATCTGGCCTCACACCGTGTGAGGTGGTTTTTGGAAGGCCAATGAATATCTGGGGGATTCCTAAGCCACGCCCTATACATGATGTACCCTATGTATTGATGAACGACTATTTGTCTCAGTTGACTGACAGTTTGTCTTCTATTTATCAACAGGCTCAGAAGACTCTTCCAGACAGGTCGCAGGGTGAGGGCCATAATCTACGGACTGGGGACTTTGTCCTAACTAAGTCCTTTCAGCGGACCCGCTCCTTGGCGTGGCCCTGAGCAGGTGCTCTTGGCTACCTGGACCACGGTTGGAGTGACCAACCGGAAGAACTGGGTCCACGCAACCCATTGTCGAAAGGTGTTGCAGGACCTAGTGAGCCCTGCTGTGTTGGCAGATCATCGCGACATCCTGGACACAGAGAAATGGCAAGCCACGTCACCTGAAGGACCGAGAAAGTCTTCCCGGACCACACGATCCCATGTACATCTCGATATGAGCTGCGACCCCGGAAGAGAGACACTTTGTTGCTGAAAAAGACTGTTTGAGCCGCTGTCCTGGGTAGTGAAAGACTGAGTTGCAAAGGGGGGTACTCTTTTAGTGGCTATTCATCTCAACCTCAGCGAAGAAACCAACGTCTGCCTGGACCTTAGGGCACCATCTGTTCTGTTGTTCAACGGCAAGATAAACATGCCGGCGGAGAAGAAGTCAACTACTGCAAAAGTTTGTGATCGAAAGAGTATGTTCATTATTGGACTCACTTTGATTTTTGTCATCATTGCTACAATAACATGGATTGAAGAGGGAGTAGCTCCTGCTCAACAACTACTGACTGCTACTACTACTGTCCCCATTGAGCACCAATATTTTACTCTTCCCTATCATGAAAAGAAGCACTGAATGTCATATCTCAATAACACTTTCATACAAATGTTGCATCACACCCATAATGCTATGAACATTACCAACTGTTGGGTGTGTAGAATAATGCCAGCTCATCAGAAAAAGGGAGGACCGCCTTTCATTCTTTTGTCGTTTTCACACAATGGCTCCTGCAGAGCCTGGTTTGCACTATTGTGGGCTTCACATATTGGTAATATTACTATTTTGATGTAGGAGGACTTAACGCTCAGTTAAATAGAGTCTGTTACCCGGATGAGGAAGAAGATCCACAAGCTAATGGAACAATATGGGAAATGGAGGAGTATCTGTCAGACTGTCAGCAGATTACCACTAACCTTCAAGCCGGATACAGCAGGAGCGATGAAAGATGAAAGAGAACCCTGCCCCCACAGCGGAGCCGCCCGGGAGTATATAAACAGTACCCTCGCCGGACCACTCCCCAACAGGGGAAGGGAAAAAAGGGACAAAAGAAACAAGAAAGGTAAACCAGCAATTCACTCGCAGTGGACAGGTAACAGACTTCTGTCAGGCTCGGGGACTCCACTGTATGCACCCCGTGGTCCCTGCAGTGAAAATAAGGAGAACACACTCTATGAATTACCAGCAGTCAGGAAGAATGGGGTAGAAGGTTACTGACCACAACCCCCCCACTTACAAGTGCCGGATACAGGTTTCTCTTAGTCCTGGGCTAATCTGACCACCTCAAGAAGCGTGTCCCTCTTCCCCTCACATGACATGCGAACTTGACTCCTTCTGAAATACAGGTAAGGAAAAGTACTTAGCTCTGATAGACTGTGGTTCGCTAGAGCAGGAACGTCAATGATAGAGATTCGCTTACGTGTCGACTTAGACAGGAACCCAGAAGAGAGAGAGACAGCCGTCTCACTCAGTGGATCCCCATGGAGAAGTTCCTGTTACGGTGGCGAGTGAAGGTAATTGTAAAGCAAACACGAGCCTAAAACAAACGGCTCTCGTAGCCCCCCCAGGGGGGTTGGTAAGGAAACAACAAAAACGGGATCCGAGCCTTTCAAGTGGCTCGCCGAGGCACACCCTATCCGGGTGCAATGATACAATGTTGCACGCCACTGCGCGGGAGGAGTTTGAAAGCAGCCGGCCTCTTCGGGGAAGCTCCGAGGTGAATCTTCGGCTTCGTGACGGAATCCGAACGCGCAACTCAGCGCGTGTGGATAGTACTCTGGTTCGGGGCTCAGCGGGGCTGCTCCGGGAATAGGACGGGTTTTGCAGGATGCCCGCGGGACACGAGGAGCGTGACTCGAGGACGGCAGGTCAAACGAGGTTGCAAGAAGTAACGGGATTGACAAGCCCCGAGCTGTCCCAGGGCGGAGCTTAAGAAGGAAGTCCGAGGGAAAGTAGGTGACGCCCCTCACCGACTTCTGGGAGATGTAGTCCCCGTACACCAATGTCCCGGCATTACTCGCTCCTGCTCACCTCCTGTGTGGTCCCTGCCCCTACTTGCGCCGGGACGTGACAGGACCCCCTCTCAATGACCGGCGTCCCGACGGGCCACCAGGTTTAGACGGGAACCGCCTGTGAAAGCGTGTGAGCAGGTCTGGACAGTGAAGATTAGCCTTGGGTTCCCAGGACCGATCTTCAGGTCCGTATCCCTTCCAATCAATCAAATAATGAATCCTTCCTCGAATAATCTTAGAGTCAAGGATACGCTTCACTTTGTATTCCTCCTCCCCTTCTATGGTTAGTGGTTGGGGCTTTTGTAGCAATCTGGTTTGAGGAAGGCAGGGTCGCAGCAAGGACACATGAAAGACTGGATGGATACGCCAGGAAGAAGGGAGTCGCAATTTCACGGCTACAGGGTTTATCACTCTCTCTACCACATAGGGTCCTACGAACTTTGGTCGTAGTCTCGAATTCCCTTTCATTCTCAAGTGCCTGGTGTTAAGCCATACCTTATCTCCCACCCCATAAGAAGGTTCTGGGGTGCGTCTTTTGTCAGCATATTGCTTATCTCGGAGTTGGGCCTTACTAAGCTGTGTTTTTGCCTCCTGTAACACGCTACGGAGATGTGCATGGTGCTCGTGTATGGTGGGGTGTTTGGACTGTGCAGGTCTCTCAAAGGGCAACATATTAGGGTGGTACCCATTTAGGCAAAAGAAAGGGGAACAGCCTAGGGAAGAGTGTTCGGCATTATTGTAAGCGAACTCGGCCATCCACAGAAGCCTAGTCCACTCTTCTTCATGTTGTAATGTGAAACATCTAAGGTATTGCTCGAGTGTTTGGTTCAGCCTCTCTGTTTTTCCGTCTGTCTGCGGGTGGTAGCTAGACGAGAGGCGAGCGTCCACCTTCATGATGTCACATAATGCTTTCCAGAATTTCGAAGTGAACTGGGTCCCTCTGTCCGTAATGAGCACCGCCGGGATGCCATGAGCTCGTACGATGTGTTGCAAAAATACCTGGGCCAGTTCTACGGAGGAGGGTAATTTAGATAGTGCTATGAAATGCCCCATTTTGGTCAAGTGATCTATCACGACCAGTATGGTGTTATGTCCCATACTGGTAGGCATGTCCACTATAAAGTCCATGGACAGCGTATGCCAGGGTGTTGGGGGTACGGGAATGATTTGTAGCAACCCACTGGGTTTTTGATGTTGTGCTTTCCCTTGTGTACAAATAGCGCACTCAGTGACATAGGTGGTTGTATCTGCGGGCAAGGTTTCCCACCAGAAATATCTTTTCATGGCTTTTATAGTCTTTTGTATGCCTTGATGTCCTCCCAATGTGGAATCATGAATCCAGTGGAGGGCTTGCATTTGCAAAGGGTTATTCGGTACGTACAACTGATCATCATGATACAGAAGGTCGTTCCTGCTTTTACGGTGTTCAGGGTCTTTTTTGATCCATGCTTGGATATCCATATCATCGAATTGCTCCTTCACCTTGTCCAAAAACTCGAGGGTGGTGACGGAGGCCAAAAGAGAATCAGGGAAAGAGGCTCCTTGCAGGATCGCCGGCGGGTCTCGATCTAGAAGATTGGTTTCAGGTACAGAGGCAGGTCTCGATAGGGCATCAGCCTTACCGTTCTGAGGTCCTGGACGGTATTTAATGACGAAGTCGAAATCTGAAAAGAACAGCGACCAACGGAGTTGTCTAGGTGTTAGTGCCCTTGCCGTTTTCAGAAATAGCAAATTACGATGGTCTGTAAATATTTCAACGGTATGCTTGGCACCCAGGAGGTAGTGTCTCCACTCTTCGCATGCTCTTTTTATAGCCAACAGTTCTTTGTCCATGATACTGTAGTTGACCTCGCATGCAGTTAGCTTTTTTGAATAATACGCCACAGGATGCAATTGTCCGGTGCTAGGATGGCGTTGGGAGAGAATACCCCCGATGGCGTAATGGGAGGCGTCCGTCTCCAGAACGAAAGGCAACGCTGTGTCGGGATGTCTTAGCACAGGAGCCTGAGTAAAGCTTTTCTTGAGGGTCTGGAATGCTTGTTCGGTTGCTTCGGTCCACAAAAATGTAACTCCTTTCTTCAGTAAGTGAGTTAAAGGCTGGATGACACGGGAAAACTCCTTAATGAACCTCCGGTAAAAGTTAGCGAACCCTAGAAAGCTCTGGAGGGCTTTTACATTGGGCGGAGATTCCCACTGGACTATAGCTTGGATCTTTTTGCTGTCCATACACAACCCGTTGGGGCCTATAATGTATCCTAAAAATTCCACTTCAGTGGCATGAAAGAGACATTTCTCCAACTTGGCGTATAGGGCAAAGCGTTGTAGACGATTCAACACCTCCGACACGTGGCGTATGTGTTCTTCCATAGATGAGGAGTAAATAAGAATATCATCTATGTAGACGATACAGGAGACGTCCAATAGTCCTCGTAGTACCTCGTCCATGAAGTACTGGAAGGCGGCGGGTGCGTTGCAGAGACCGAAGGGCATGACCTGGTACTCATAAAGCCCAAACTTTGTCCGGAAGGCCGTCTTCCATTCATCTCCGCTACGCACCCGCACAAGATGGTATGCCCCTCTTAGGTCTAGTTTCGTGTAGAATTTGGCTCCTTTCAGTTGATCCAAGAGGACAGGTATCAGGGGTAAAGGGTACCTGTTTTTGATGGTTACTCTGTTGAGGGCTCTATAGTCTATACAGGCCCTTAATCCTCCTTCCTTTTTAGGGATAAAAAAAAGCGGTGATGAAGCTGGGGAGGTAGAAGGGCGAATGAAGCCAGAGGCCAACAAGTCGTCAAGATATTGTCGCAAGTACTGGGTTTCTGCTTCTGTCAAGGCATACACTCGACTGCATGGTATAAGGGCTCCTGGTTCGAGATCTATCACGCAGTCGTAACTTCTGTGCGGGGGTAGCTTCCCTGCCTCCTTCTGGCTGAAGACAGACTGGAATTGTCGGTACTCTTCCGGCAATGTAGAGGCACAGCATACAGTTTTACTGCTCACTCCCTTAATGAGTAACCCCGCAGGAGTTTGGTCTCCCGTTGGTTTAATCAGGTCCTTGGTACAATGCTGTTCGCAGAAAACTGAATTCATGGAGACCGTACGAGCCGCCCACCGTACCAAGGGATCATGATAAGTTAGCCATGGCATCCCTAGAATGAGATTGAAGTGGGGGGCGTCGATCAGATCAAATTGGATGAACTCATAGTGATGATTCCCTACTTGCATCAGGACCTTCTGCGTATGGAACCGTATCAACCCAGATGTTAGAGCAGAACCATCCACAGCCTTAACGTGTTCCGGATTCTGTTTCTTTTCACACGGGATCCCAATGCTGTGGGCGAACTGCTGGTCAATGAAATTGCCGGTAGCCCCACAATCCAACAAGGCATGTACCATAACCGCGTCTCCCGAGGGCAACTCCAGTGATACGCACAGGTTTATGTGAGCCACCACGGTGAGAGTGGTATTAGCCACCGTCGAAGAGACCGCATCCTCCCAGGGTCTCAAACAAGGGGTCTCGGTCTTGTTTGAGAGATTTCGTTTCCCGCATCCTCTGCCGCGTAGTCGACAACCGGTAGGGCTTGGCTCCCTGGAGTGCCTTTGGTCGCAAATCGAGCCCGGGTCTTGCATTCCTTTATGAAATGTCCGGGTTTACCGCAGTACAGGCACAACCGCTGTTTTCTTCGTTTGTCTCTCTCTTCTAGGCTAAGAGGTCCTCTTATTCCCCCCACTTGCATGGGTTCTGGTCCATCTGGGGCAGACGAGCGGTCTTCTACCAGCGGCCTAGGACGAGGTAAGTAAGCCCGTGTCTCAGGTCGGTACCGGTCTCCTTTGCGTTCTTGGAGTCGATGGTCTAATTGAACGGTAAGGTCGATTAATTCTTCGCAGTTGTCTGGCATGTGCACCACTTGTGCTAGGACGTCTTTAAGTTCTCCCTTGAGTCCTTGGTAAAACATGGAGGTCCTTTTTTCCACTGGCCAATTGGTCTCAACGAGGAGTCTGTTGAAGCTAGTAATATAGGTGAGGAGATCCTGGGATCCTTGCTTAAGAGTGATGAACTCTCGATCTAGAGATAAGTGATGCGTCTTTCTGTCGAACAACTTACTCAGCTCCGAGCAAAATTCATTGAAATTGTACAGGACCGGGTCATCTCTCTCTATCAAAGGCAGAGACCAGCTGGCAGCATTGCCTCCCAGGTAGGACATTATAAATGCAGTTTTGGCCTGGTCAGAGGGGAACACTGCAGGTTTGCACATAAAGTGCAACTTACATTGGCCCAGGAAGATGCCGAATTTCTTAGGGTCTCCTGTGAATCGCTCTGGCGGAGCAAGGGGTAGATGGCTTGGTTGAAGAACATGTACTGTAGGGGTATCTGCCCCCAGGACTCCCCTACTCTGGGCTGGGGGGTTAACCCTGGTAGAAGTGTGAGAAGTAGTAGGTGGGGGCAGGGTCCAATCCCTAATATAGGAACCTCCCCCTCTTCCCCCCGTAGGTGGAGCTCTCGAAAGCCCTGTTACCTCCTGTCTTAGGGAACCCAACTCGTTCCGTAACAGAAGGTTCTCGCCCCTGAATGCGTCTACCTCTATACGTAAGGCGGTCATAGTTTCTAACACTGAAGAAAGGATGGTAGAGGTCTCCATCGCTCAGGCTGTAAGTAACCGTGGGCTTGTCAATCTGTCAGACTGTCAGCAGATTACCACTAACCTTCAAGCCGGATACAGCAGGAGCGATGAAAGATGAAAGAGAACCCTGCCCCCACAGCGGAGCCGCCCGGGAGTATATAAACAGTACCCTCGCCGGACCACTCCCCAACAGGGGAAGGGAAAAAAGGGACAAAAGAAACAAGAAAGGTAAACCAGCAATTCACTCGCAGTGGACAGGTAACAGACTTCTGTCAGGCTCGGGGACTCCACTGTATGCACCCCGTGGTCCCTGCAGTGAAAATAAGGAGAACACACTCTATGAATTACCAGCAGTCAGGAAGAATGGGGTAGAAGGTTACTGACCACAACCCCCCCCACTTACAAGTGCCGGATACAGGTTTCTCTTAGTCCTGGGCTAATCTGACCACCTCAAGAAGCGTGTCCCTCTTCCCCTCACATGACATGCGAACTTGACTCCTTCTGAAATACAGGTAAGGAAAAGTACTTAGCTCTGATAGACTGTGGTTCGCTAGAGCAGGAACGTCAATGATAGAGATTCGCTTACGTGTCGACTTAGACAGGAACCCAGAAGAGAGAGAGACAGCCGTCTCACTCAGTGGATCCCCATGGAGAAGTTCCTGTTACGGTGGCGAGTGAAGGTAATTGTAAAGCAAACACGAGCCTAAAACAAACGGCTCTCGTAGCCCCCCCAGGGGGGTTGGTAAGGAAACAACAAAAACGGGATCCGAGCCTTTCAAGCGGCTCGCCGAGGCACACCCTATCCGGGTGCAATGATACAATGTTGCACGCCACTGCGCGGGAGGAGTTTGAAAGCAGCCGGCCTCTTCGGGGAAGCTCCGAGGTGAATCTTCGGCTTCGTGACGGAATCCGAACGCGCAACTCAGCGCGTGTGGATAGTACTCTGGTTCGGGGCTCAGCGGGGCTGCTCCGGGAATAGGACGGGTTTTGCAGGATGCCCGCGGGACACGAGGAGCGTGACTCGAGGACGGCAGGTCAAACGAGGTTGCAAGAAGTAACGGGATTGACAAGCCCCGAGCTGTCCCAGGGCGGAGCTTAAGAAGGAAGTCCGAGGGAAAGTAGGTGACGCCCCTCACCGACTTCTGGGAGATGTAGTCCCCGTACACCAATGTCCCGGCATTACTCGCTCCTGCTCACCTCCTGTGTGGTCCCTGCCCCTACTTGCGCCGGGACGTGACAGTATCGCCGAGGAAATTCCTCCAGGCATGTTCTCCCTAACACTCGAACTGTCAAGGGTAATGGGCCTCCTGTTATAGCTGTTACTAGAGCTCGAGCAGACCTTTGTGTGAGCAGTATTGCCAGTATCCCTGTGGGAAAAATTGACTGTACTACAGTGCTGAACATTACTGGAATAAACAATAGTAGTTTCTTGTCATTACATAACACCTATTTCATTTGTGGAAGTAAAGGCTATTACCACCTACCTATTGGGTGGTCAGGTAGCTGTTTTGTGTCCTTTTTCCTACCACCTGTGATTTTGGCACCTGCATCCTAACACAAAGACTATAAACTGTTTCATGACATTTCTAAGAGCCGATTTAAGAGGACAATAAATCACGATGAGGTGGATCAAACTGATACTGCATTGCAGCAGTATTTTGACTTTAATTTGGGACTATTCTTCTTTGTTGGTGCGGCCTTAAACAGCAGAAAAATAAGGCACTTAACACGTGTTGTAGAGGCTGTAACCAATCAGACAGCCATGGCACTTGGAAACATCACGGAAGAACTACAAATTGCGAGATTTGTGGCACTCCAAAACAGGATGGTTTTGGATGTGATCCTGGCAGACCGTGGTGGACCATGCCGCATTATTGGGAGCAGCTGCTGTGTCTTCATCTCTGACCACGCCCCTTCAGTTTTTGAAGCAATTTCTAAGCGGCACAAGATAGCCACTGAAATCCATCAGGATTCAGGAACGTGGACTTTGACTGGATGGCTATGGACTATGTTTACTGTATGGGGCTGGAAACTATTGACAGCTCTATGTATATTTGTTGCGATCCTTTTTTTCTGTTGCCTATGTATCCAATGTGGCCCGATGCTCTGTTCCCTTTGTGCTTCTACCTGTACCTCATGTATACCAGCTAAACAAAATGTCAAGAATTTAAATACCCAACTAGTAACAGACCAAGAAATTAGTGAGTTAATGATGATTGATGTCCATGATATCTTCCATGCTCCTTCTAAATCATAGAGATGTCTTCAGCTAACGCTAAAAGGGCTGTCTGTGGAAATCAAAAATAATTGCTGTTAGCATGAACTGAAGCCATCTTGTTTGCAGCATCCATTTTGTTAGCCTTGTGATTCTGCAGTCATCACTTTTGCCGGCTTTTCTATTCTGCTAGAGTCATCAACCATAATTAACTCCTTTTGTACTGAGCCAGAGCAATGTATGAGCTCAGAAAGGCCTGTAACTGCTAATATGCACCTGTTTGAGAATGTAACTCTCCATCAGATCCTACTGATGTAAGCAGTTCTGTTTCCCCTCCCACTTTGCTGACTAAGTGATATTCATCTGCCCATGTTCGTCAGTTATCTATTCCTGTGTAGGCCGGTACCTTCTATTTGTAACTAAATGCTTACTCTGCAACAAACTGTGTATAAAAGGCCTATGGTTTCTGTATTCCATGTACTGCCTCCTACAGCGCCTGAGTGTGTTGTATTGTTGTTATCCCACTCATGAGTGATTAATAAACTTGTTATTTTGAATTCCAGCTTCAGTGCCAATCTCTTCTTTGTTAGTCTAAGGACCTGTGGACAAACTTAAGGGTGAACCATGCACCGGTGTGCCCCTGAAAAGGCACATTTCCACAAGTGGGGCTCTCCGAGGAGGACGTGGAAACAACATCCCAGAAAGATACCTTACATAGCTGTGAGATCAAGACTGGCCTTCAGCAACATTATAGGATAAATTATTAGAAAGGTGAGCATAAATTCCTTCCTTTTTAGAGATCTAATTCTATGAGCAGTTATAGCAACTGATAATAAAATCCTTTTTGTTTTTTCCCTTGTGGATAGAATAATCATTGAAACCTAAATAGGAGGTGTATGCTGAAGCTGGAGATCGAAGTAGAAAAATTGATAAATCTCTCCATGAAACTCTGAAACATTTAGACATTCTATAATTATGGGATTGACTTATTCCTTCATTAATATAATGGTAAGTAAATGTCATGGCTAGTTATTAATTGAGAATAACTTGAGGCTAACATACATGCCCCCTGTCTAAAATTCAATACTTATACAATATTTCAGATAACCGGAGCTGTAACCAGAACCCCAGAAAATTATCTGAATTGAACTAATAAGAAGATCGATAGGATTATACATGAATTACAATCCTATTTTAGGTATGCAACTGTCCAGTATGAGGGTGTATGGAAGCATGCATGTCAGGGGATGGGTTATGACCCTAATGAGTTTCTGGTTATATTAGATGAGATCACTTTTTTGCACATCAGAGTTGGTTTCTCTAATTACAAACTTTCCCTTTTTGAACAAAAAAACTGGGTTAGAATAATTTTGTTGCCTTGTTTGTATGTTATTGGAATACCTCCTGCAATTGAATATTTACACATGCATTGTTTTTTGTTATATTTTCAGATTCAAAAATACTGTTTTTAAATTTATGAGTCTGTCCTGAAGAAGGTGGTGTCAACCAAACTCTATTCCACCGAAACGCTGCGTCAACAACTTTCTTTTTTTGAGTATTGTTTTTATACTGTGTATTTTTAAGTGAAGCGACAGTAATTACTTGGTATAAAGGGAAATGTGTTTATTTTGTGTTATATAATTAGAAGTCATATATATGTGAATGAAATGAGGATATCAAAGTTTACTTTTTCCTTCTATGGAATTGCATGTGCTTTTAATAAAATTGATATTGCATTTTGTAATTTTTACTGTGTAATTATTTTTTTTATTAAAAGAGGAGATTTTTTTGTACTACCAACGTGCCATTCTATTTATATATGAGGACACGTATGAGTGGATGCGTATGTAAGAGGACAGTCCAAATAGATCGAATACCACAGGGAACATCCTACTGTTATTAGTCTCAACCCAGTTCCCTTTGTTTGTGAAGGGTCTCTCTCTTTTGTTTATTGGAAGGTGGAGTAACACCATTGCTTCCTTGGGCACTGATTGTTTAGGAGTGCATAGACTGAATGAGCATAGTTCTTGGAGGTACTTTGCTACAAATCATTCACTGGGGACAGTTCCCAGAAATAAAGGGACAACAATCACCAATAGATCACAGATTCCTTATGCATGTAGCTTTTGCAAACACTCACTGGGAACAGTTTGTAAGCGGTGCAGGGATAAAAATCATACAGAAGGCAGTTCTTAGAGTTGCTTACAGCATAGGTACAGTTGGAGTGGTGGAGTCTTCAGGACCAGAAACAAAATTGTACTATGACCCACTGGTAGAAACCAAGATAGCATAATGTGCCTGAGCAGGATTAAGGAGCTTTTGGTTGGCAAAGGTTGAAGGGTAAAGTGCCAAGACTACATCAGGAAGGGATTCATCTAAATAGGCGTGATTTACAGGTTTGTCCTGCTTGGAATGCTTTATTGGCACATTACCCCACTAGCAAAGAAATATCAACTGCTAGGAAATACAGCCTTGTCCCAACAGTATTTTGGGTGCCAAAGCTGAAGGCTTCAGCAGAAGTTCGGGAACATCATATCATGGTTCAAGCGCCCTTAATCGGCTTTGGAATCCTAGTTTGTCGCCTAGGATGTTAGATATATTGAGCGAGAGCGACCCCTTGTATTTTCCAAGGGAATGGGGTACTAATATCACAACAAAAGATGCAATCCCTCTGCTGAGACACAGTGGTACTGTACTAGTATCGCATAGCACTACAATCAATCCAATTATACTCAAATCATCATGATATGTTACTCACATTTATTATGCAGAATTTTTTTTTAATTTTTTCAAAACAATTTATATACATGTATTTCATAAAAACAGATCATACATTTGCATGAATATTTAAAAACACAGAATTACAGAATTACACACCATATACTACTTGACAGATATTAAAAAAACATATAACAACCTGTTATGAGCCCGCATAACAGAAAACAACGTGAGACAGTATGCTTTGTCATTTGTTACACATCCTATTGGGTAATAAGTTAATGTCCGTAGTTTGTGATATATTACACAATTATATCTACTCCTGAAACCACGTTTCTCCCAAGATTGTGTAGTTGAGAAGCGTCGACGCGTTTCGATGGTAAATCTTATTAATCCATCTTTATCAAGACAAGTTTATAGGCTTTAAGTCCTCGTTATTAAATCCGGGACTTCTCTATGTTGAAAAGCGATGATCAATTAATATTGTCATTAGTGATCCTGATATGTGTTATACGTAGAGGAAACAGAGGTCCGAGCTATCTGTCCTCATGGGCATCTCACTTGTCTGTTTCGAGTACGAATATCCTAATATGTGTTAAAAGCGGCGTGACGGGGATTCATAATGACTCTCCCACAATGGACGTCACTAGTTCACCAAATGGTGTGTAATTCTGTGTTTTTAAATATTCATGCAAATGTATGATCTGTTTTTATGAAATACATGTATATAAATTGTTTTGAAAAAATTAAAAAAAAATTCTGCATAATAAATGTGAGTAACATATCATGATGATTTGAGTATAATTGGATTGATTGTAGTGCTATGCGATACTAGTACTGTACCACTGTGTCTCAGCAGAGGGATTGCATCTTTTGTTGTCGCCTAGGATGACCAGGGAAGCAAAAATAAGACAAAATTCCATGGTAAAACATTAAACTGGTGAGCCCACCAAGGCTTACCCGAGCATGGCGGGATTTGCTTTTGGCCCCATATAAGAGCAATCATTAACTTTAATTGGTATTTTGCATTTCATTAGCATTATTGCCTTAAACATTAAAAATACCTACCTAATTTGTTTTTAAACATTTATTGTGTTGTGTACTCAGCTTTAAAATTGTTTGGTACTGCCTAAACCTATTACACACCCCTTGGAAAATCTACTGATTGCCCCATGGCTACCACGCCTTGAGCAGAGTTTTCTGAGTGAACTGTATTGTAACCGAACAAGAACTGAGTTTTACCAAGTTGGTAAGGTTACTACCTACCAAGTTAATAACCCTAATTCTCATACACTCTATTAATAAATGGGCGAACGTATATTTATTAGTCAACCTTTTTCAAAATAATGTTTTATTTGCCCACATTTATTGTCACTGGAATAGTATGTGTCCATGTATATTGATATACCTATACATATATAAAGATAGACAGATTGAGAATATCAGATCCACCTCTTTGTCCTCGTTACTTCAGCAATACCCGAGGTGCTATTGAGTATTCAGCTATACCTTTACACTTAAAATGGTATCACATTACGGCCAGAAAATAGCTTTATAGGTTTTGTTGTCATTAAAAGCCTGGCCGGTCCATAGACCTACAGAGAGCTCTTGAACGATGAGGACTAGAAATTCTGTGATATTTAGAGTTGGTGCAACCTGGAGGCCTAAAATGGTGTTAGGTGGAAGTCAAGGGAGAGAGACGAGGCTAAATGCTAAATTATAAACGTTACCCTGTGCAAATTAATAACCTGTGTGCACACACAGCTTAAATTAAAAGGACCACATCTTTTAACATGCCTGTTCCATCAAGTTTTAAAACATGCTCCCTTGGCCGTTATTTAGTTTATTATGTGTTATTACTGGGAACTGGAGGTATCAATACTTTGTCTTCTAGACATCCTTACAACGTACTACTGAGAAAACACAATGAGTGCAAAAAAACGATTAGTGGTCCGGCTATGGGAACTACAGCCTATTTGTACATTTCACTGATTTTGTTTTTAAATAAACACTGATTGGCTGACTGGCTCCAATCTCTCTCAGCTCAAACTTTGAAGTACAGTCTTACAAAGCAGCAACAAACAAGGTGCTAAATAGGAAACAGCCCCTTAGATTACCGTTGTAGCAGTAAGATATCAGGCCAAGGTGAAACGTAATAGGAAACCAATCAAAACAGGTTATAAGTTGACAGTAAGAGCAGATCACATCATGCTCACTGCACTGAACGGAAGCAATCGATAAAATAAACTTTGAATCAGAATTACTGTAAGAAGGAACTTATGAACACAGATATTTAGTCTACAATTCCTATCCAATTTACAAGCAATCTTACCAAGATTCTAATTAAGAGGCCTCAAAGAAAAGGAAATATTTGAGGTTTTAGATTAGTATTGTTTCCGACCTGGAATTGGCACTGTTGGGTAGTGCATCCACTTGTGTTTCCTGGCAGGAAAATACTTTATAGCCAGGGGAGGGGCACTTAGTCTTCATGGATTTCACTAGAGCATTTGATTTGGTAAATCGTTCTAAACTTTGGGCACTAATGGAGAAATTGGGGGTTGACAAAGAATTACTTTTCTTGATAAGATCTTTGCATTGGGCAACCACTGTAAACGGTCAGAAACGACTGCTGGTGGAATTAGACCTAACCGCGAATGCAACAGGGGTGCATCTTGGCTCCTTTATTGTTCTTGCTATATATAAATGGCAAGTACCAATATTTATCATCTAGGAGAAAGGATCTATCCAAGATAGGAAATCGTTCAACCACAATTCTGTTGTACGCAGACAATGCCGTACTCATTGCAAGGACAGCAAATGAGCTACAAATCCTCCTTGACTGACTTTAAACATTTATGGAGGATTTGGTCTTAAAGGTAAATTTCTCAAAATCTTTTGTCCGGACCTGTGTTCCTTCTATAACTAAGTCGAAGTCCTACCATTTAGGGGGGGGGGGGGGGGTCCAAACTGAGAAGGTTAAGACTTTTAATTATCTGAGAGTACTTTTCAATTCAGTATTAAAATGGTCTCTCCTTAAACCTTAAGTTTGTAACAGTTTGTTAGAGTTAATGGGGCCGAGTACCGATTTGCGCATAGGCTACGTAAAAAACAGAAAAAGAAAATATAACAATCTACTAGAGTAAATGCATTCCAATAGGAACTTATGTGGTGGATGTGTGGGGGTACAGTAACATGGATATTTTTCAGCATGTCAAAAATGGGTTCATTTGTAGATTACCATCAGTCCCCCTTAGCACAACGACCTTTATTTGCCATGCCGAGCTAGGTTTATGCTATTTGGAAGTTTCTTTTGGTTTAGCGCCCTTGTTGATATGACAAATAGTTGGTATAAACCCAAGGCAAGCCTGGTCAGGATCTTTCTTAGAGACTGCCTCGCTCTCGATAATATGGCTCATTTATGTGAGAAACACTTTCGAGCTGTGGGGTACCACAGATCTATATTCAACTTCCCAAACTATAGTTCCTACCTGTGAAGAACTGGTTAAGGAATCATTCAACAACTTTCAAATGAGGTTACGGCAAGAAAAGGTTGAATCTATGAAATCAATCATCAAGTATCTTGACATACCTACTTGTTGGAAAATGGCCCTCTCTGAAGGGTCACCCCAAACCTTTTGCCTTCCTCCTCCTTTTTTTCTGACTCATTGTTGTTGGATTTAGGACTCTGAGTACTTTACCACTGTTATCCAGTGCTACAGTGCACATGTTCTCTCATCTAAACAGGATTTGATTGATACATCCACCTGTTTGGGACGTTTAATTTATCTATAAGTCCCTACTAGAGTGCGCTATATGTGCCAAGCACCTGTAAATTAGATGTTCCTAGTGGGTCAGCAGCACTGACTGTGCCACCCACACAAGTAGCACTTTAAACAAGTCTTAGGCCGGCCACTGCAGAGCCTGGGTAGCAGTTTACACTGCCATATCGACTTGGCATTTAAAACCCCTTGCCAAGCCTCAAACTCCCCCTTTCTTACATATACCTCACATCCAACGTAGGCCCTAGGTAGCTCATAGGGCAAGGGTGCTGTGAAATCAAAAGGTAGGACATGTACTTTTACGTTTTGCATGTCCTGGTACTGAAAAATATCCACATTCGTTTTTCGCTACTTGGAGGTCTACCGTTCTCATAGGATAACATTGGGAATTCCTTAATACACTTATAAGTTGTAATTCCTGTTTGAGAAGGAGTGGATCTCTCATGTTTCATATCACTGGAATGGTAATGATAAATCCTCTCTACTGGTAAAGATGAATTTATAACTAACCTTTTAAAAATTACACTTTTAGAATGTTTCTGCTCTTAGCTCTGCGTACCTGCTGCATGTCTCCAATACACGTCTGGGGTGGGTGATAGCTGGACTTTGTGCATTCCCTCTAGACAGCCAAACACAAAGGGAGTTAAGTGTGACTGAATCCCATCCACATCCTAATGGGCCACCCTGAGCAGGTTGGGAGAAAGAAGCAGATACACCTGAATGGGCTATGCCCTGTCCCCACCCAAAGAGCTGCATACTGCCATGGAATGAGCATGGAGCCAAAGCTGGGACCTCTGTGCACTTCAAAGCCCCTCTTTGAAGACACCCCCACTTCAAAGGCACAACTGGGTATACGTACTGGGTCACTGACCCCACCAAATCAGACTACTACACCTGTGAAGAACTCTGCCAGGAGGAAGGACTGCTGTGCTGCGACAAGGACTGCCACTCTGCTGGACGGCTGCTCTGGAAGAACTGCTTTTCTGTTGTGCTGCCCTACTGCCTGGTACTCGCTACTCTCTGCCCTGCTGAGGAAGGGCTTGACATATCTCACTTTGTAGTGGAGACACTGTTTTGCCTGCACACATTGCTATGTTAGCATAAGCATTTTGGATGTTAACGCCATCTTGCCACGTTGCTGCTTTTGCACACGACACTACAGGTAGCTGTTATTATAAGTAAAACTGCTTGCTTGCTTTTTCTTCACATGAGAACGGTCTGTTTTTCACATCCCTAGACGTGCACCGCGACCTTAGTCTGAATACTGTGTGCAGAAACCGTCAAGGTTAAATAACAATGTATGCTGTTGAATTCAGGTTGATCGGCCCACGCTCTAGACACAACAAGCACACAGCTGCAAATATCTGAAACTCGGGTGCCTTTAATATTGCATTGCATGCATGATGCTGGCACTCTTGGAGAAAACCTTTCCAGACACAGAGAGCAGTGCTGATCCAGTGATGTGATTCACCTGATCTTGGAGGTATGGGGTTCCACATTCAAACCTAGAGACCTTCTATTATTATTATAAAACTAGCTTATTAGCTAGGCGAGGGTGGTACACAAGGTATAATAGGACCTGTTTCCACTATCATTATAATATGATTTCCCCCTTGTTTTCTATGGAATTGTAACAATGCTGATGGTATGATTTCTAATCATTTGTTTGCTTATGTTAGCCAAAATACTGCATCTTTGATCACGTAGTTAAAAAAAATTTTTTTTTAACTTTTCCGTGTCTCTGATTACTCACGTTGTGGACTGATTGAGAATAATAACGAAAAGGTGTTCTTGATTCCCACCATTCCTGAGAGTATTCTAAGTCGCTTGTTCTGGGTTGTCTAATCATTGATCACTTCGATATAGTACGGAGAACGAATGAGACACTGATGCTAGTCAGATAGGGGTTCTAGGTACTGAGGGGAGTTTTTTGGTACACCACAATTCACTAAGGTCCTGGTTTCCTGCGCATAGTTCTGTGCATGAGCAGAATCCCCGCAACAACTTGAACCCATAGTGACTCTAAGAGCATGTTTGCTTGCCGCCTGTTCTAAATCTCAGGGACATTAAAGACTTTTCATCACCCTGCAACAGCACGTGGACTTTGCCTGCAGCAAGCCTTGCTCGGCCAAGTAGTGTCAATCCAGTCCTGGGCTCTTGACAGTGGGTATAAACTGCTGCAACTTCTAAAATTAATGCATCGAAGATGAAGGGCCAATCAGAACCGGGGCATCTCCCTTAACGCATCGCCGCTGCTCAAAGGACCATGCATCGCCGACTTCACAGCACATCACCTCCAGTTTTCAACATATCTCCGACTTTGCGCAGCTCTGCGCCGAAGCACCATCTTCCCTTCATCGGTTTAACACTGATGCATCGCCTGAGATCCAGTGGTTTGATGACGATGCAACACCCTTTGCTTCTCGACTCTATCGACGACACAACCCAGTTACTTTAGAGCAGGCCAAGGCTAGTCCCTGTATCTAACGCACGCTCCATCGCGGTCGGCCTGAACTTTTGGATTTACCTTGGTCTAGCGCGACCAAATGTCTCTTGTTGTTGCTTTAAGCTTTTAAACACGACATTTTCATTTATTCTTTAAAAATAAAATCCTCCAGTCATACTTATTGGATTTTGTTGTTTTTGCCTTGTTTTGTTTATAAAAATATAAGGTATTTTCCAAAACTGGGGTGGAATCTTTTAGTGGGGTTTTCACTGCATTACTGTTTGAAGCGCTGCACAAATACTTTACACAGTGCTTCCTAAGTTAAGCCTGACTGCTCTGTGCCAAGCTACCAGATGGTGAGCACAGGTTTATTTATGGTGTGTATCTGACTTATGCTGGCTAGTATTGTGGTTTCTGCTTGGACAGGGTGCATATCTCTGCCAACCAGAAACCCAATTACTACATTGGAGATAGAACCATATTTAGTTTTAATTGCTAACAGAAATCATCGATTTTACTTGACCTCTTTATGAATGAGCACTCAGAACTGGTTTCTTTTCTGGTACAAGGTACATGGTTCTCGGATTTGCCGAAATGTCTGTATGATAAGATTTCCACCCAATGCACAACTCACTTCATGCTGTTTTGCATGTTATATTCTGTTCCGAGGGCTGCATATTTGACCCCAATTTTACGAGCAGCTAATATCAAGACCATATAAATCTGGACTAGACAACTACTAGGGTTATTAGCTACTTGTTATGCAATTATTAATTTTATGACAAGGGCAATTCACATCAGAAGAAGCTATGAAGAACTAGATATTTATGAGGTGATGATTTTTAGGCAGGGTGTTTTAAATTATGTTTTAACTTTATGAATAATTGTTTTCTAAAATTAGCTGAGTGTTGTTGAAGGATGAACACCCATAAGGAGAATTTGTATTTGGATGTATAAAATATATTGATAGGACCCTATACTGTGTGGCTATCTTTTTAAAAATGTGGTTATAGTTTTAAAAATGCGGTATATCATTGTAAACTTGTATGGCTATTTAGCCGATTAAAGATAATTGTTAAATAACTTAAAGAAAGATTTAGATTACTTTACATTCCTCTGGCTCGGTTTGAAAAAGCTTTCACTCCTCATCTTAACAACGATGGATCATGTCGCCTATGTGGCTATAAACTTGAAATTATAGAACATATTATCTGCACCTGTGTTAAATTGTTAAACCTGCAGAACCTATATTTTTAGAAATATTTTAACGAGTCAACTATTAGATCCACTAAAGAAGCATTTGCATTTTGTTTTACTAGTTACACTTCTTTTATTAGTGCGCTAATGTGAATTTTAGATTTAGCTTACAGCTTTTTAAAGATCATTCAATAATCAATGGTTTTTTAAACAGTTTAATTGTTGGTGGCATGTGTATGGTTTATTGCCGAAACAGTTTTTTTCCTTTTTTTAAAAATAGCTTTTTCTGCTGATTAGTATATTTATCCAATGTATATTTATTGCAATTATTTTATTATTAATACAATAAACTTAACTTCAACTACTACCCACTGCACTGATGCATACCCCACATGTAGCTACTGAGCACAGCACCAGTCGTGAGTGAATGAACAGCTAAGCTAGTTAAATGTGTAGCTAATAGATATTCTAGGTCATACATAAAGATGTCAAACATAAATCAGTAGCAGTGTCAACCCTAACTAAAGTACACAGCTATATGCCAAACTGACTTACCCACTGACTGCCTCTAAGCCCCACAGCCAGCACCCACTCACTCACCACCTGCACACCGACTCTGACCATACTTAAACATATGACAAGCAATTTTCCAGACCCAGCACTTCCACAAACACTTTAGTACCAAACAATGCCACTTTCACAACCATCATTGCACCCTAATATTCTTATACCAAGTTCAATTGCACACTCAAATTATTTGAATACTTACCAGACTCTTATTTTCTGCACGCTTACACCCACTTCACCCATACCCGAAATGCACAGACCAGCTGCACACTCACACCCAACATGATCTCATAGACAGAGATGGTGAAACAGAAATTCAAACTTAGAGCTCTCGAACTACCAGCACTCGCACACCTAGCAAATGTACTTACAATTGAGGACCTACTACAACACCCAGCTGTGCAGAGCATACCTCTGTGAAGGACCTGCTCTGTCCACAAATTGCTACAGGCTACTGTAGGAGAGTAGGGTCTGCTTTCTATGTTCACCCCCACTTTTTGCTTTTGATTCACTGGTTTTCGACTTGGACACCAATCAGACGCTAATCAGACCCACAGCCCAGCTGTTCTCTCTCTATACTGATACTATGTACTTTAGGTGCATAACCCAATTGGATAGGATCACCTTATTGGCCCCTGTACAGTGTACCTTAGGTACCCAGGGCATAGGTGTACCAGGGGCTGCAGCATGTATTATGCCACCCCTGGCATGGCCTTCCATTATGGCACAACTGGCTGATCACTCAGCTGGGGCAAGGTCGTGTAATCACCCCTTGCTTAGGTGTAGTATTCCTATACCTACCTTATATATAGACACATGTGTACCTATCAGCCACTCCTATGGCAGGCCTTAACAATCCTGGAGGCAGAGTGCTTGGTAACATGTGAGATGGTGCTCTAGCATGAGCTGAGCCTGTCTGCAGCTTTCGGAACCATGTCCTTATAGCTGTTCTATGATATAGCCTACCATATACTCTTAAAGTACCTTATAATCTTAAACGGTTATGGTAACTATGGTTTGGCTTTATCGAAACATGTCGTGTAAGGTGTCTAACACTTTGGAATAATACCCCCATACCATTTCTGGAAATTAGGATATTATTTCTCCCTTCTAGAGGGAGAAGACATGTTGAAGGAGTAGTTTCTTTTCTGTAACTCCAGTTCTGTAGTAGGGGTATCTCTGTTATAGTCATAATCTAGTGAATAGTCCCGCCCATGTGCGCGGACCCCGGAGCAATAAAAAATAATCTCTAAAAGGTGACAAATCATGCAGACCTGCATACACCTTTAAGAGAGAATTTAATTTAAAGACAGATAATGCAGCCTATACCCACAGGCTACACTGTCCAGTACTTCAACTAGAATTCCACCAAAATCCACAAACAGCACTGCCTGTCCAGTTTTTCTCCCCATAGGAAAAAACCCTGCCTCTACCAGCAAAAGCCTCTGGAATGATAGAGAGGAAGGAGTGGACAGACAAGCCCCATAGGCTGCCATTATGTGGCTTGGAACAGGATACTGTGCCTTTAAGACAACTTTCCAGTTTTCCAGAACTTTCCCCAGTATCCCAGAATGCCCAGCAGGTCCCATTTACTTTCAGTTCTTTTTGAAGGCGTAGCACGCCAGACCTGTAGCATTCTCCATATGAATAAGTATCTCTCCACCGGGGAGGAGGGCGGGCGCTTATGACTATAACAGAGATACCCCTACTACAGAACTGGAGTTACAGAAAAGAAACTACTCCTTCTGTAGTAGGGGATCTCTGTGTATAGTCATAATCTAGTGAATTGAATGGCAAGCCCATCCCCACACAACAAAAGCGGTGGAGAACACATAAGACACAACCACTACTGTGCGAACAAATTTCGCAGCGAAGCCTGCCCAACCTGAGCATCTGCCCTGGCATCCGAGTCCAGACAGTAATGCGCAGCAAAGGTATGGACCGACTTCCAAGTGGCCGCCTTACAGATTTCCGCAATCGGAACATTACGCAGCAAAGCCGTCGTGGCAGCTTTGCCCCTGGTGGAATGAGCCTTAGGTTTACCCCCTAAGGTCTTATTAGCCTTTTGATAACACAACTGTATGCAGGACACAATCCACCGAGAGATGGACTGCTTAGAGGTCGCAAGACCAGTCCTGACTGAGCCATAATTAACAAACAATTGGTCAGACCTACGAATATCCTTGGTCTTATCCAGATAAAATTTCAACACCCTACGGACATCCAGGGAATGGAGAGCCCTTTCCGCTGGTGAAGAGGGATTCTGAAAGAACGTAGGTAAAGTTATGGTCTGATTGACATGAAAGTCAGAGATAACCTTAGGAAGGAACTTAGGGTGAGTACGCATCACAACCTTAGCAGCATGAAACACAGTATAAGGTTCTTGACAACATAATGCCTGAAGTTCACTCACCCTGCGGGCCGATGTAATGGCCACTAGGAACGCCGCCTTCCAGGATAGGTGCTGCAATGAAGCCTTGTGAATAGGTTCAAAAGGCTCTCTCATCAGTCTGGACAGCACCACATTCAAGTCCCAAGAAGGCGAGGGAAGTCTGACAGGAGGGAACACCTTCTTCAAGCCTTCCAAAAAATCCTTGACCACAGGAATCTGAAAGAAGGACGTCTGTGAAGGGCACTTCCTGTAAGCAGTCAAAGCAGCCAGATGAACCTTAATGGAATGGAAATTAAGGCCAGACTGCGCCAGATGCAAAAGGTATGGAAGGATGACATCTTCCTTACATGTTGTCGGATCAAAGTTCTTGGACTTACACCAGATACAGAACCTCTTCCACTTGTAAGCATAGGATGTCCTAGTGGAAGGTCGCTTAGACTCCTTCAGAATGTCCATACAATCGTCTGGTAGATTCAGATGACCGTATTGCACTATTTCAGGAGCCATGCCGCCAAACTCAAAGACGAGAGGTTGGGGTGCACCATCCGCCCCCCGAACTTCGTGAGAAGGTCCGGCCTGCACGGCAACCGCATGTGAGGAAGGAGAGACCGGTGAAGAAGGTCCGTGAACCACCACTGCCTGGGCCACTCCGGGGCGATCAGGATCATCCGCGCCCTGGACTGGGACAGCTTGATGAGCACCGCCGGAATCAGGGGAATGGGTGGAAAAGCGTACAGAAAGCTGTTCGACCAATCGATCCATAGCGCATTCCCCAGCGTCCCCCGCTGGTAGTACCTGGATGCGAAGTCTCGGCATTTGCTGTTTTCGGCGGTGGCGAACAGATCTACGTCTGGAGTCCCCCACCTTGCGAAGACTTCTCCTAGTACTTCGTCGTTTATGACCCATTCGTGGTTTTCCTGAATCAGCCTGCTCAAGGCGTCTGCCTGAGCATTCTGCACCCCTGGCAGATGTGTGGCCGTGATCGTCAATCCTCGGGCCAGCAGCCAGCGCCAGATCGCCTGCGCCTCCTGCGACAGAGTGCGCGATCTCGACCCCCCTGCTTGTTGAGGTAATACATCGTGGTTGTATTGTCCGTCTGTATCAGCAGCGAGTTGGTCTGGAAGAACGGAAGGAAAGCCTTCAGTGCCAGGAAGACAGCTCTGAGTTCCAGGAAATTGATGTGGTACGTCGATTCCAAAGGAGACCACTTCCCCTGAATCTGCAGGTCCCCGGAATGCGCACCCCAGCCCTGGAGAGAAGCATCCGTCACCACATTCGTCGTGGGAATGTCCTTGTGGAAGGGAACCCCCTTGAGGAGGTTTTCCGCCGAACACCACCACTTCAGAGACTGACGAGCATGTAGAGACAGTCGGATCTTGTCGTCCCAAGAGCCTGTCTTCTGATCCCACTGATCCTCCAAGCACTCCTGCAGTGGTCGCATCTGTAGACGTGCGTGCGGAGTGAGGAAGATACAGGAGGCCATCGATCCCAGTAGAGACGACACCTTCCTCACAGTCGTCGATGGAGCAGTCCTGAGGTCCTGAGCCTTCCGAAGGAGTGATAACCGTCTCTCCTCCGAAGGAGACACGCTTGCTGACTGCGTATCTATGGAGGCCCCCAGGTACTGTATGTACTGTACCGGAGATGGGACCGATTTGGACATGTTGACGTGTAACCCCAGCTTGTTCAAGAGCTCGCACGTCCAACGGAAGTGTTCTTGCGCTTCCTCGAAGGATGACGCCTTGATCAGCCAATCGTCCAGATACGGGTAGACAAACACCTTGTTCCTCCGCAGGTGTGCCGCCACCACCGCCATGCACTTCGAAAAAGTCCTGGGAGCAGACTTTAGCCCGAATGGCAGTACTGTGTATTGATAGTGATTGGCGCCGACTTGGAATCGCAGGAACTTCCTGTGCTTCTGTGCTATGGGCACATGGAAGTACGCATCCTGTAGATCTATGGCACAGAGCCAGTCTCCCCGTTGCAGCTGAGGGTAAATCTGGTGCAACGATAGCATGCGAAACTTTTCTCTGCGAATCCACTTGTTTGCTTGTCGCAAATCCAGAATGGGCCTGAACTCGTTCTTGTCCTTCTTGCGAACGAGGAAGAACCGAGAGTACAGACCTCTTCCCCTTTGAGACAAAGGTACTTCTTCTACCGCCTTTTTTCTCAACAAGATGTCTGCCTCCGCCTGGAGCTCCCTCAGCTGGAAGCGAGAGCTGACCGGCGGAATCGCTGGAGGCGGGCTGATGAACCGAAGACTGTATCCATTGCAAACAATATTCAGCACCCACTTGTCCTGAGTAATTTTTCTCCACTCTGCCGGAAAAAATCGAATGCTTCCCCCCACTGGAGTGGGTAACGGTTGAGGGGGAAGTAACAGCTCAGGGCCGAGACCCGGCCGGGCCCTTGTTTGTGGTAGTAGCCTGCTGGCCACCTCTGCCCCTCTGGCGCTTCTGGAAGGGCTTGCGGAACTGCTGCTGTTGTGGCTGCTGCTGTCCCGAGCCCTGCCCACGCCCTCGGCCCGACGACCCGAACCTCCTCTGGAACGGTCGTTTCTTTTTCTCGGCCTTCTCTAACCCGACGGCCGTCAGGGTTTCCGCTTCAGCCTTCATGCGGGCCATTTCATCGTCCGCATGCTTCCCGAACAGGGTTTCCCCCGAGAAGGGCAAGTTGGCCACTCTCTGCTGCGCCTCCGGCTTGAGGGACGTCAGGCGCAACCAGGAATGCCGCCGCTGGTGGACGCCATGACAGTAGGCGCGGGCGGCCAATAGCGATATATCCGCTGCTGCGCTGATCGTTTGGTTAGAAACCAGCATGCCTTCGCGCACCGTCTCCAAGAAGTCCTCCTTCTTGTCTCGTGGCAGGAGGTCCGCATATTGCTGCAGGGATTCCCACAGGGCCCAGTCGTAACGGCCCAACAACGCCCCTGCACTCGCCGCCTTCATCGTGGTGGCAGCGGTACCACACACCTTCCTGCCCGCAGAGTCCAGCCAGCGGCTTTCCTTGTCCGGTGGCACCGTGGAGGCCGGGGCGGTCGCATGTTGTTTTCTCGCCGCCGTCACGATAACCGAATCCGGTTTCGGGTCCCCTCTCAAGAATGACGGATCCGACTCCGGGGCCCTATATTTCTTCATGAGCCTGGACGGAGCGGCCTTCGCTGTTGCGGGAGTGAGGAACAGTTCCAAAGCTGGTTCCACCAGTCCAGGCACGAGAGGCAGGAGGGGGCGAGACAAGTGTCTTTTATGAAGCGTCTCAAATATCACGGACGTCGTGGGTGTTGGAACCGTCACCGTGATATTCAGCTTCGCAGCCCCTCGCAACAGCACCTCCTGGAACGAGACCAAGTCGTCCACCGGCGACACCCTAGTCCCCGGGGAGTCCGACAGCGTCGGGGAAAGGTCCCTGTCCGAGGAGCGCGACCTGGACCTATACCTTCTGCGGCGTCGTCTAGAGTCTGACGAGGATCGCCCTCGGCTCCGCGATCGTCGCCTCCTGTGAGAGCGGGAGCGCGACCTCTTCGGCTTAGGCCTGTCCGCCGGTCTCGCTGGTCCAGGCGACCGTGGGCGTCGTGGCTTCGGGGTCCCTTGCGGCGGAGTCGGGTACCGTGGAAGGGAAACCGACCTCGGGGGGACCGGCGGCGGCACCGCAGGAGTGCTTGGCAGCAACAGAGGCCGGGGTGGCGGAGACAGAGTCCGCGGCCGCGGAGGAGGCGGTGGAGGAAGTGGAGACGGTGGTGGAGGAGGTGGCGGTGGTGGTGGTGGTGGCGGTGGAGGAGGCGGTGGCAGAGGTGGGAGAGGAGGAGGCGACGGAGACCTCCGAGGCGGGGTATACACCACTGAGTACACCGATCCCGGCGACTCTCTCTTCCTCGACGTCGACGTGTGCCTCGACGTCGACCTGCGCCTCGACGGCGATCTTCTCGGCGTCGATCTCCTCCTCGGCGTCGACTTATGTCTCGACGGCGACCTCCGCCTCGACGGCGACCTTCGCCTCGACGGCGACCTTCGCCTCGACGGCGACCTTCGCCTCGACGGCGACTTTCGCCTCGACGGCGACCTTCGCCTCGACGGTGATCTTCGCCTCGACGGCGATCTTCGCTTTCTCGACGTCGATCTTCGCTTTCTCGACGTCGATCTCCTTCTCTTCATCGACGGCGAGCTGCGATCCCTCGACGCCGAACGCCGACGCCGGGTCTTCTCTCGACGTCGACCACTGGACGCAGTCGAAGACGGCGTCGTCGCCGACGACGCCGATGTAGTCGACGGCGGCCTATTCAGGTCCCTCGACGGCGATCGTCGACGCCGTTTCTCCCCAGAGCCCTGGGGAGACGGCGAACAGACGGTGGTCATCCTCCTCGACGTCGCCGTCGACGCCCTCGACGTCGACGGGGAGCGGGAGCGCTTACTGGTCTTCCTGCCCCTGGGGAGCCCCCCAGAGGCCTCAGCATGGGCCAAATCAGCCCCTCCAGACCCACCTGGTGCCTTCAGTCTTCGCTCCTCCAGAGCTTGAAGCCTGCTCTTCATCCTGTCCCTCAGGGTTCTTGCTGAAAACGAGTGGCAGATGGTACAGCTTTCAGGCACGTGGGACTGGGGAAGGCAAGCTATGCACACCTCGTGTGGGTCAGTTTTAGCCTTCTTTCGACCACATTCCGGGCTCTTGTCGAACAAGCCAGGCATGTTGACAGTACCAGCTACTAAACACAAGAAAAAGTGACAAAAATTGCCAAAATCTCAATGAAAACCTTGAAAAAGGTAGAGCTCAATGCTCCAGGGTCCTGCTAGCAGGAGCCGGAAAAAAGAACTGAAAGTAAATGGGACCTGCTGGGCATTCTGGGATACTGGGGAAAGTTCTGGAAAACTGGAAAGTTTTCTTAAAGGCACAGTATCCTGTTCCAAGCCACATAATGGCAGCCTATAGGGCTTGTCTGTCCACTCCTTCCTCTCTATCATTCCAGAGGCTTTTGCTGGTAGAGGCAGGGTTTTTTCCTATGGGGAGAAAAACTGGACAGGCAGTGCTGTTTGTGGATTTTGGTGGAATTCTAGTTGAAGTACTGGACAGTGTAGCCTGTGGGTATAGGCTGCATTATCTGTCTTTAAATTAAATTCTCTCTTAAAGGTGTATGCAGGTCTGCATGATTTGTCACCTTTTAGAGATTATTTTTTATTGCTCCGGGGTCCGCGCACATGGGCGGGACTATTCACTAGATTATGACTATACACAGAGATCCCCTACTACAGAAACCTACTTACCCGGTTAAAGTTAACCAGAGCCCCAGCATCACAAAATGGATGCTGCTGCCACAGACACAAGTCTGACCTCCTGCTGCTGGGAGTCCTTCCAGCGAGGGAGGCTTGGACAATAGGTTTCCTGCCTTGGGAGGTGCGAGCACCACCCCAGACAGGAGTTAGTGTATTGGGGCAGGGAGGGATGAAAGAAACTAGACACTGCCTGGGGCACACAAGGTGCCCCATGCATAGTCCAGTTCAAACCGGCGCTGGGGCACTCCAGCCCCAGCTCTGGCGCGAAACTGGACAAAGGAAAGGGGGTGTAGCCACTCCCCTTCCTGGTCCCACCCATAGGAGGGACCTTGCAGGTAGCCCAGCCCACTAGCCCAGTATATCAGTAGCTAGCTGAGCCCTGCTAAGTTAGATTAACCTGAATCTGCAACTTGAAAAGAAACTCTGGACCTTCGACATTCGACCTCAGGAAGAAGACTGAGGAAATCTCCCTTGTGGCCAAGGAGTGACCACCCTGGGCAACCAGGCACCATCCAGCGACCGCTGCTTGCTTTGCGACTGATCCTACGAGGGACGACTGCAGAGACTGACCAGCGCCGAGACTTCCAGACACCTCTGACCCAGATCCACATCTCCAGCGAAGCTGAGACCCGTGGAGGCGACGAGGGACGTGGGACCGGCGACTTGGGAAAAGTGGCTAGTAACTGACTAGCGCAACTTCCGAGGCTCCCTCGAGGCTGTGCTTGGGGAATTGAGAAGCCCCACTCCCGAGCACCATCTGCAAAGAAGACCAGCTCCCCACACTTCACGTGTTCTGCGTGGGGCCCTTCTGCACCTGAGTTGCTCGACGTGTTGTCCGGTTGCTGGCCCGTCGGCTAGTAACCTTTGCGACGACGAACCTTTAATTTCACCTTGCTGGTCCGGCTCCTCCAGACTGGCACCCGCTCCTCTGTGAAAGAGAAGCACCCCAGACCTTCCTGGTCTGCACCAGAAGCAAGTCCTCCATCCTGCGTGGGTTCCGCTTGCCAAGGCTTGTTGGGTCCTGACTCGACTTCGACGCTGCCGACAGCAAGAGCCTTCGTGGGACAGATCACCTCCTGGTCCTGGTCGTCCTCGACGTCTCCTGGTACCCGTGGCTGCTGCGACAAGCTTCACCTCTTCACCTGCATCTTCACGACATCGCCTGGTTCCTTCCCGGCTCCTGGCTGGTGACCTAGACTCTGTCCCTTCTACTTGCAGGTTCCTTCCTTCTTGATCCCCTCCTTGGGATCCACCGGACACTCTTCTCTGACTGCCTGTCAGCAACTTTCCTTCAGGCATCCATAGAAGTCAACGACGAAACCCGACGCAAGTTCACACCTATGCACCCGCAGCCCGTGGGCTAGGTAACTTGAGTACTTCGGTGCTCACAAGGGTATTGACTATCCTAGGGTCTAGTTTCTGAGTCTCGACTTTCTAGCTATACCAGAAGTGTCCTAAAACTGTTAATTTCTAACTGGTAGTAATTCTATCGACTTTTACGCATTACGCGTGAGTGTTTCCACTCTGCACCTGAATCCCGTGGGCCTCCCACTTCCTAACCTTTGGTAGTATAGTGTAGCCCCAGCGATTCCCTAGGCCTAGGCCTATCCTGTGTTCGTGACAGTGGTTCTTATACCACTTACTTAGTATATGGTTTGCGTGGCCCCTAGGGCCTAACTGTATTACTTACCTGTGTGACTTAATGTATGCTTAAATAAGACTGTGTTGTACTTACCTCGAATCTCATAAAGAGTGCTGAGGGTTTGACTAGAATAAATACATTCTATTTTTATATATATCTGTTGTGGTGTCCTTTCATTTGGTATTCAAGGGATTACATATGGTATAACAGCTGGCTTCACATGCCATTCAGAGTTTAGCCTAAGACTGCTCTTGTCCATGCTACCACTAGGATAGCTGGTCTATAAGGTTGACTTTACAACCAATCACCATAAGGGTTGTTTGGACTGATACAAGGTGTACACTAGAATTAGTGACATCATATATCAGGCCAACTTCTCACAGCTACAGCTTCCCACCACCTCCTATGGTCCCGTACTCAAAGCAGAAGTAATGGTCAGCGTTTGACCTGGCGTGTGGCACAAGGATAAGCTACCAACAGGTGGGTAGTGGAGCAGGTAGAGTCTTCGCATCTCTTACTGTGCCACATCACAAGAACAGTTATCGGGCCACACTTCTGAAGTACAACCTCACAGGCTGACTGCTAAGCTACACAAGCGACATCACAGGACTTGCAATGGCTTCCTAGGTGACCATAAGTAGACGACACGGGAAACAACCGGTAAGACCTAAGCTGCAGATTCTGATGCCCCCTAAAGTTAAGTCAACCACCATAAAGGAAAAACTATCAAAGTAAATTCATCATATGGATGTGGTTAGCTGTGAAGAAAGATGCACCCTAATGGTACTCGTAGCTTATCATATTTGTTTGCATGTGTATACAGACATGGGTGAGCAAGTTTGCAATGTAAAAGCATTCTACAAGGTGTATGTTGCTGGCCTGTGCACATGTGAGGACATTTATTTGTTCAATTCTGGGTAGGGTTGTATATGTATACTGTGGGTAATGCATGCACTTTGAGGGGACTGTGCAAACTGTATTTGGACTATTGTGGACATGTATAGGGTTTGTAAGAGTGTGCCCAAACTGCACAGGTGATGCACATCAACGTGGAGGTGTATTATGCAACAAGCTTATGCCCATCCATAGGTATCCTTTTTATGTTTTAAAATACTCTTTAAACCAGTTTTGTTTTCAACATGTATATGAGGTACATCACAGGTTCCCATCTTGGCCTATTTATTGGTTAATTTACCCAGATCTTTGAGAAACAATGTGCTCTTTTACTCCTCAAGCTTGTGTGTCTACATGCAGCTTGATACACTAACACTCTGAACGTTACATTATAAAGCTGGAGAATTGCAATATCAGATTGTTTTGTAATACACTTACTTTTTGCAGATGCTTGGAGTAGCCCAATATGATCCTCCAGGCCTGCAGCTCTCACATTGTCATAGGCGGCTTGCAACGGAGACTCATTTATGTCAATACCGAAGTAATAAGCGTTCTGTCGAAAACAAGTTCAAACTTTAGAACATGTCAGACTAAGAGATCACTTGAGGAAAGGATTGCAGTGTGATGAGCAGGCTAATTACATTTATGCATGTTTGATTTACTTCAAGGTCTGGCCTCCTGCTCAAGTAAAGTCCCTGAGGTGATGGAATAAAAGTGACTGCAGCACAATATAGCCACTGAAAAGGGGTAAACGTGAAAAGTTGGTGGTGACCTGAAGGTCCTATTCCGTCATCTGTCGACATCCCCCCTCCCCCCCGCACTTACCTGCAGGAGCCGCGACTGTCCAAGACTTTATTTCATGAATACAGTATAGAGTAAAAGACATTATGTGACATAAAAGGGAATGCCACAAGTTACTATGGAAACTGCAACAGATGTTCATTCCTAGGGAGCAGCATTGTAGCCTGATATAATAGTTTCTAGTCAAAGCTAAAAGTTCCTTCAAAATCCTGTTTCAAATAAATTGCCCCCAATTAGGCCCCATCTTAACAACTCCCTTGCGTTAAAAAAAATAAAAATACTCGAATCTCTATTGAAACTTTGCTTTAAAATTCTGAGATAAACAGCATTTCCTCCCATCCCATAACTTTTTAATGTAGAGATACTGGAGCAGAAAAAGATGTCTTACCCTACATTCACTAACAACATTTTGCCTTTCACTGAGCTCTGCTTTTCTACAGCTAAACTTGCGTGTTTGCTTCTGGAGTCTCTGAAGATGATTTCCCTATTTGTGAATTCAATATAAATCGGTTGGGAGGTTGGTAGATGCGTTTTTGGTCTGTAAAGTCCTCCCTTCTAAGGAAGCTTACATGGAACATATTCAACCACCAATGGTGCGTACCCTATACATAAGTTCCGACTGGGAACATGTTGGACAGGCCACACGAAGGGCTTGCTCCCTCCCCGCATGACAGGGCCTAAGCCCCGGCCCGCCAGGCGTGACCCACACGAATCACCCGCACTCTGTCTCCCGACGGAACTCCTGCCCCCGGACCTCCATGTATCACGGGACCGAGCCACCACCGGCTCCCCCGGCCGGATCAAGCCGCCATCTTGGGCCCTGCGCCACGAGGCCGCTTGGCCTCCACCCGACCCTAACCCTGGGCCTGGCCGGCCCCGGCATCCCGGCACCACCATCCACCCAGGAGGTGAGCGGACCACTTGGCAGGTCAATGGGAGAACGAAGCGTCAAGGGCTCTCCCCCGCCAGGTGCCGATCGCCTCCAGCTCCCCCAGGCGCTGGCTCCACCCCCTGCTGGGTGTCTGGACACCTTCATCCCGGACCCTCCGACCTCCAAGTGCGAGGGTCCGGACATCAAAGGGCGCCAGACCTATAACTAGGGCAGCTGCGGAGCAGGACGGCAGTTGTATCCTGGAGTCGAGAGACACCGAGAGAACTCAGCCTTGACGGACTACTGGCGCTGCCGTAGCCCTATCTTGTGAACTATCGTCCTGGCTGCTGGCGCTGCCGCGGCCTTCTGCAACATCCATCCTCGTCGGGACCTGCTGGCGCTGCCGCGGCCCGTTGTAACGACCATCCTCACCGGGACCTGCTGGCGCTGCCGCGGACCGTGCATCGACCATCTCTCCGGGCCCTGCTGGCGCTGCCGCGGACCGTGTATCAACCATCTTCACCGGGACCTGCTGGCGCTGCCGCGGCCCGTCCCAGCTAGAACACCGAGCTCGAGGATTGTGAGCTATCCACCGTACCACCTCAGCTACCAGACTGGTAACCAGACTGTCCCGCTACCCCCTTTCCCCATCTTGAGAGACTTGAATCGAGGGGACCCCTGAGTCCAGACCTCCTTGTACCTTCCATCGTACCGTAAGAAATTGCCTATAAAGAACGCTAAATCTTCTCCTTGTGTGGTGTCTGTCTGTGGGGGGGGGGGAAGTTATTTATCTGTACGATCGCTGGAGACGGCTCTCCCCGGAGACCTCTCCCCTTGTCCTCGGCCGACCCTCCCGGTCCGTCTAACATTGGTGGCCAGCGGCGCGATCCGAATCAACGCGTAATCGTACAGAGAGTAGCTCACCCCACGACAAAACCACGATGTCAGCCAAAGATAGCGGTTCCACTGAAAAGTTCCAAATGGATAAGTTGGAAGAATATAGCCACCGCGAACTTAAACAATTCTGCATGGAACTAGGCATTGCTACCACCGGCCTGAGTACCAAAGACGAGTTAAAGCGCGCCCTTGAGTCGTGGGCGGAAACTGGGGTCACCGGATCCCCCGACCAAAACAGTGTCGCACCAGAGGGGAACGCCACGGCTCCCGAGGAGCGGGGAACGGGCCTCTCGCAGGAGGAGATCCAAGAAAGAGAAAGAACCAGATTACATGAGTTGGAAATGGCACGACTCAAGATGGACGGTGAACTAAAGTTAGCCGAGCAGAAACTAAATCTAGAACATCTGCGGCTCCGAGAAGAGCGAGAAGAAAAACAGAGACAGAGAGAGCTCGAGGAAAAAAGAATAACACTCGAACACGAGCGCAAACTGGCGGAAATAGAACTCCGGAAACAGAATAAAGAACCGGGGGTGCCTGAGCGACCGCACACCCCGGGAGCAACTGAGAGAAAAGTCCACATCCCCAAGGATGTTGTCCGAGAATATGTCCGAGAGGACGACATACAACAGTGGTTCAAAGCCTACGAGATCGCCATGACCTCCCACCGGATCGACCGGAGTGATTGGGGAGCCGGACTATGGGGGAGGTTCGTCAACGAAGGCCGCGATGCCCTATTGCAGCTCCCAGATCACCAGATGTCGTCCTACGACCACATGAAGGCTGCCCTCCTCACCCGCTACGGCCTCACGCCCGAGATGTACCGCCAGAGGTTCAGAGACTGCACCCGGATCCCGGGTACAACTTGGGTGGAGTACGTCAACTATTTCAGCCGAGCCTTCGAGGGTTGGATTAAGGGGAGCCATGTAACGACCTACGAGCAACTCTTTAACCTTATGGTATGGGAGCACCTGTCGAACAACTGTTTCGTCGAGCTCAGGCAGCACCTCCTCGACAGTAAATTGACTGACCCCCGGCAACTCGCCGCCGAAGCTGACCGATGGGAAAGCACCCGAGTGGGCCGGAGAGGACCGCACGAGCAAAACCGAAACAACCAAGGCCAGCACCGTCCCCGGGGAGGAGGAGGAGGCCAGGGGCGAGGGAGAGACACCATCCCGGCAACACCCGTGGCCAGCACCCCGCCCCCGGCCGGGCGGGGCAACCCCCCGATGCGCCCGGGGTTCCGAGCCAACGTCACGTGCCACCGATGCCAGCGAGTCGGCCACTACGCCAATGACCCGAGCTGCCCGCAGAACCAAACACCAAAGCCCCGCCAGGTAGCGGCCGCCGCCCTGGGGGAAGAACGACTATCAGAGGAACAGGAAGAATATGAGCCGGCCCAGCAAGAGTGGGAACCGGCCGCCATGGTTCTAGCATGCCTAGGGGGAAAGGACATGGTTCCGCGGGCCCCCCTACCCGCCAACACCCGGAAATATGGCCAATGGGTGACCATTAATGGACGTCGGGCTGAGGCCTTACGTGACACAGGCGCCAGTGTGACGGCCGTCCGCTGTCACCTGGTGAAGCCCGAGCAGATCCTGCCGAACATTCTCTGCCCCGTCCGCTCAGCCGACAATTCCGAGAGTCTGTGTCAAATGGCCTGCGTCCCCTTCGAATGGGGAGGGGTCTCCGGCCTGTTGAAGGTGACGGTCCGGGATGATGCACCCGTGGACTGCCTCCTGGGGAATGACCTTGAGAGTTCCCCGTGGGCCACCGTCGAAAGAAGAGAGCACCTGGGGTTGCTGGGCCTCCCGGACTGGGCCTGCGTAACCACCCGGTCCATGGCCGCCCGTGCCGTCCCCCGATCAGAAGATCCAGAATGGCCAGCACCTCCGCCCCCGGTCGCCCCCGTAGAGGACCACGACGAGACCAACCCCCCAGAACCAACGGCCGAAGGGGTCGCGCAACCCCAGGACCTCCCCGGCCTGGCTCAGTGGCGTCAAGAAGGGGGGCCCACCCAAGAGCAGTTCCGCCAGGAGCAAAAGACCTGCCCTTCCCTCGAGGGGCTCCGCCAGCAAGCCAGCGCCCAGAGCGCAGGGGACTCCACCGGAACTCATTGGGTCTATTGGGATAACGACCTGCTATACAGCGAACAAAGAATCGCAGAACTAGGGGCCAGTCGAGTGCTGGTGGTGCCTCTCCGCTTCAGAGACTTCCTACTAACTCTGGCCCACGATGTCCCCCTGGCTGGACACCTGGGCCAGGACAAAACCTACAGTCGCCTAGTGACTCACTTTTTCTGGCCGAAGATGCGGAACGACGTCCTTAACCACTGCCGGTCCTGCCCCACGTGCCAAGCCAGTGGAAAGAGCGGCCGTAAGCTGAAAGCCCCTCTGCAACCCTTCCCAGTGGTCACCACCCCGTTCGAGAGGGTAGGAATAGACATTGTGGGGCCCCTGGACCCCCGCACGGCACAAGGACATAGGTTCATCCTGGTACTGGTGGACCACGCCACCCGCTACCCCGAGGCGGTGCCCCTACGAACTGTAACAGCCCCGGTGGTTGGCCGGGCCCTAATGGGGATCTTCTCCCGAGTGGGCTTCCCCCGAGAAGTCGTCAGCGACCGAGGCACGAACTTTATCTCGAAATATATGAAGTCCCTCTGGCAACAGTGCGGGGTCACCTACCGATTCACGACCCCCTATCACCCCCAAGGGAACGGACTAGTGGAGCGATTCAACCGCACCCTCAAGGGGATGATTGGGGGATTGGAAGAGCCCCTCCGTCGCCAGTGGGATGTACTACTCCCGTGCCTCCTCTTCGCCTATCGAGAAGTTCCCCAGAAGTCCCTCGGCTTTAGCCCTTTCGAACTCCTGTACGGGCACCCTGTGCGAGGGCCCCTCAGCCTAGTCAAAGAAGGTTGGGAGATGGCCCCCCTAAAGACCCCTCCAGACGTCTTCAAGTACCTCCTGGCCCTCCGCAATCAGACCCGACGCTTCAGGGAGATGGCAAAAGCGAACCTCGAGGCCAGTCAGGAGGACATGAAAAAATGGTACGATCGCAATGCCTCCTCCGTCGAGTTCGAACCTGGTCAACAAGTGTGGGTGATGTCCCCCACCGAACCATGTGCCTTACAAGATAAGTGGACGGGGCCCTTCAAAGTGGTCGAGCGCAAAAGCCCCGCCACTTACCTCGTCGACATGGGGACCCCCCGGAACCCCCTTCGGGTCCTCCACACCAACAGACTCAAACCACACTTTGTGCGCTCAGAACTCAGCCTCCTGATGGCTACGGACAGTGGGGCGGAGGAAGACTCCGAACCCCTCCCGGATCTCCTGAAAACCCAGGAGAAAGACGGTTCCGTTGACGGGGTCCGGCTCTCCGATGCCCTCACCCCAGAGCAACGCCAGGGCTGCCGGGACCTCCTACTGCGGTTCGCTACACTGTTCTCCCTCACCCCCGGGATCACCCCTTGGTGCTTGCACGACGTGGACACCGGGGACAGTCCCCCTGTCCGACACCGGGCCTACCGCGTGCCAGATCGGGTACGGGCCTGCATCCAAGAAGAAGTGGCCAAAATGCTCACGATCGGGGTCATCGAGCCCTCGGACAGCCCCTGGGCCAGCCCAGTTGTACTGGTCCCCAAAGCCGCTGCCCCCGGCACCACGCCTGAACTGAGATTCTGCGTCGACTACCGGGGCTTGAACGCTGTTACCCGGACCGACGCTCATCCTATCCCCCGAGCAGATGAATTGATCGACCGGCTGGGGGCCGCCCGCTATCTCAGCATCTTCGACCTAACAGCGGGCTACTGGCAGATCGGTCTCACACCCCGGGCTCAGGAACGGTCTGCCTTCTCTACCCCCGATGGCCACTACCACTTCAAGGTCATGCCCTTCGGCATGAAGAATGCCCCCGCTACTTTTCAACGTCTAGTAAACCAGGTCTTGGCGGGGCTCGAGGAGTTCAGCGCTGCCTACCTGGACGATATCGCGGTGTACAGCCGCCACTGGTCCGACCACCTCCTCCACCTCCAAGAGGTCCTGCAGGCCCTCCAGCGGGCCGGCCTCACGATTAAGGCTGGCAAATGCCAAATTGGTCAAGGGTCCGTGACCTAACTCGGGCACCAGGTAGGAAGCGGGCTGGTGGCCCCGCTGCAACCTAAAATTGCTGCCATCCAGTCCTGGCAACCCCCCGTCACCCAGACCGAGGTCCGAGCCTTCTTGGGACTCACCGGCTACTACCGGCGGTTCGTGAGGGACTACGGCAGCATTGTGGGGCCCCTCACGGGTCTCACGTCCAAAAACCACCAGAAGCGGATTAACTGGACCACCGACTGTCAAGCGGCCTTCGAAAAGCTGAAGGCCGCCCTGTGCACCGCCCCTGTGCTCCAGGCCCCCGATTACAGTCGGGAATTCATTGTACAGACAGACGCCTCCGACCACGGCATCGGAGCGGTTCTTTCCCAACTGAACCCCGAGGGCCATGACCAGCCGGTGGCCTTCATCAGCAGACGTCTCCTGGCCCGAGAACAGCGCTGGAGCACAATCGAGAGGGAGGCCTTCGCAGTGGTGTGGGCCCTCAAAAAGCTCCGGCCCTATCTCTTCGGTACCCACTTCCGGGTACAAACCGACCATCGACCCCTGCAGTGGCTGATGCAGATGCGGGGGGAGAACCCAAAACTATTGCGCTGGTCCATCTCCCTGCAGGGAATGGACTTCACCGTGGAACACCGACCGGGCCAAGACCACGCCAACGCAGATGGCCTGTCACGCTTCTTCCGCCTCGACGAGGAGAGTCCCCAGGAAGATGGGTGACTCTCCCCGCCTTCAGCTGGGGGGGACGCATGTTGGACAGGCCACACGAAGGGCTTGCTCCCTTCCCGCATGACAGGGCCTAAGCCCCGGCCCGCCAGGCGTGACCCACACGAATCACCCGCACTCCGTCTCCCGACGGAACTCCTGCCCCCGGACCTCCATGTATCACGGGACCGAGCCACCACCGGCTCCCCCGGCCGGATCAAGCCGCCATCTTGGGCCCTGCGCCACGAGGCCGCGTGGCCTCCACCCGACCCTAACCCTGGGCCTGGCCGGCCCCGGCATCCCGGCACCACCATCCACCCAGGAGGTGAGCGGACCACTTGGCAGGTCAATGGGAGAACGAAGCGTCAAGGGCTCTCCCCCGCCAGGTGCCGATCGCCTCCAGCTCCCCCAGGCGCTGGCTCCACCCCCTGCTGGGTGTCTGGACACCTTCATCCCGGACCCTCCGACCTCCAAGTGCGAGGGTCCGGACATCAAAGGGCGCCAGACCTATAACTAGGGCAGCTCCGGAGCAGGACGGCAGTTGTATCCTGGAGTCGAGAGACACCGAGAGAACTCAGCCTTGACGGACTACTGGCGCTGCCGTAGCCCTATCTTGTGAACTATCGTCCTGCCTGCTGGCGCTGCCGCGGCCTTCTGCAACATCCATCCTCGTCGGGACCTGCTGGCGCTGCCGCGGCCCGTTGTAACGACCATCCTCACCGGGACCTGCTGGCGCTGCCGCGGACCGTGCATCGACCATCTCTCCGGGCCCTGCTGGCGCTGCCGCGGACCGTGTATCAACCATCTTCACCGGGACCTGCTGGCGCTGCCGCGGCCCGTCCCAGCTAGAACACCGAGCTCGAGGATTGTGAGCTATCCACCGTACCACCTCAGCTACCAGACTGGTAACCAGACTGTCCCGCTACCCCCTTTCCCCATCTTGAGAGACTTGAATCGAGGGGACCCCTGAGTCCAGACCTCCTTGTACCTTCCATCGTACCGTAAGAAATTGCCTATAAAGAACGCTAAATCTTCTCCTTGTGTGGTGTCTGTCTGTGGGGGGGGGAAGTTATTTATCTGTACGATCGCTGGAGACGGCTCTCCCCGGAGACCTCTCCCCTTGTCCTCGGCCGACCCTCCCGGTCCGTCTAACAGAACACCAGGTTAATAATTTCACACATAGATGGAAGTGTTGCCAAACCAGTTCCCCAAGCTGCAATATTTTTAAACACACCATTGAGGATGGTGAACATGTTCTCTTCTTTTGTCCTGCTTATGGCAGACACAGGGAGAGATGGATCAAACAGCTGTGTTCTCTCTGGGGTGTGAGGACATACCGGGTGGCTTCCCGTATTTTGAGATGGGACACTAGCCAGGTAGTGGTATTTGGTGTTAGTCGATACCTCTACACACTGTGGCTATAGAGGAAAAAGCAGGGTGTGTTGTTTTAATTGGTATACTTGCTTTTATAATAGACCAGTTATCTTACTTGTATCCCACGACGGTCGCAGGGTCCATGTGTTCTGATAGATGCAGCACAGTATTTTAAATGGAAATATGTTAGCTGCGGTATTTATTCTTTTAGATAAAGCCTATGTGGTCACCTACCCGCTCAAAGCAGAGACTGACTGTGTCTGGGGACATCTGCTTATTTGTTTTAATGATTTTCTTATTTGTAAAAATTGTTTTAGGATCTTAACAATTTTTATTAAAAAAAAATTATTTTGATAATGTTATTGTTTGTCCATAATGTTTTAGCATACTTTTATGATCTCAAGAACTGAAACAAAGTTGAAAACTAATTGGTTTCATCACAAAAAAGAATTTACCAATATGTGATATCACTATTTTAATGGTCCTTATCCTCCCAGCCTCCATCTTTCCTATCATATACCTCGGAAGAGCAGAACACAGGCTAAAGACCAGTTACAAATTAAACAAATGATACTTACAGGCCACTCCTTTGCAGCTTCCAGGAGTATTGTTCCAAACCCACACATAGGGTCCACAACGTGTGCCCCTACCTATAAGTAAAACAAAGATTACAGCGTCTTAAAAACATAAAAGCATTAAAACAAAAATACAAAGAATCCATGCTACATTTATTGCAATAATGAAAGTCCTATTTTTTAAGCAGGATAAGGTAGAGAAGACTGGTTAGGGTGAACGATGGATGCCCTGTTTGAGGGTCTCGGGATTCACAACCATCGCCGACATGATCGTAATCTGGACGACCTGCTGGGAACGTCACTACAGCTAATGAGTACAGATCTGACTTATTCTGACCAACAACTACATCAAAAGGAAACGAGGTCACTGTAATAGTACAGCAAATTAAAAACTCCGTCAATATTTATTTCCTTGCACTCTGACAAGTCTTTAAGGGCGGATGAGATTGTAAAATATCTAAGATGAGACTTGAAAACTATTAAAAATTCCCATCTCCTTTGCAGGTAACAACATATCCATTTCCCTGCAGTCACCAATTACTGAATACACTTTGATCAAAAAAATCAATTACATTTCAAAACCACAACTAGACTGAACAAACCCAACATGACTTCCCTCACCACCAATTTAAAAGCCATCCTAATCTATTCCGATGTCTCATGTAGTTATTGTATCAGCGCACCTTATGTTCAGGCCCTTGATAACTTCCATCATAATACTTCAAACACAATGTGACAAGAGTGGTGTTGGGCCACAATCCAGCAACTATGTCAAATGTGCTTTTAAAAGCCCTCACGGCAAAAAAACAATATAAAATGCTACAGCTTGTTCACCGTCATGACCAGAGGTCTCACAATGTTCCATTACTGACTGTGCAGTACCTACGGTCAACAACTTGACGATGAGTGGGTCAACGCTCATCACGAACCAGCCATTCTGAGCAACTCCCAGCAGACCGTGGAGCGAGGAAGAAAGTTACTGAAATGTCGCCAGTAAACCAAGGGCTGCTGTCCTCATACTCAGCCATAGCCTTGACTGCCTCACTTTCACTTTTCCATGAGTCAACTGTCTTTGTGCCTTTCCACGCTTTGACTCTGAAGTCTGGTGGTATGGTATGTAGCTTGTTGCAGCAGGGATGATGCTTCTGTACATTCCAGGGATGAGTTCAATCAGCTTAACTCCAGGGATGAACCTAGCGATGAGGTCACAATACCGCTTTGTCACACACACGGCATTGAAAGCAGCAGCAGCAGTACGTGCTGGTTGGCTGTGCCCCTTTAGCTAACTAACTGATTATATCTTTACATTCCTCACAAGATCACAGCTTGTCAAAACATAAAAAATCACACTACCCAAGACATTACATAACTTTGCATAAGTTGCTAAATGTATAGATTCTACCATGGCCAGCCTACTACACATCTGCTGATCCCAATTAAAAGTATGCTGATGCTGACTTGAATCCGAATCTTAAAAAAAGGAGAAACAATTCCATTAGTTCCTGAATCGGTTACCCATTGCCTTCTACAACTATTTAGCAAATTAATCATTCATCAAGATTTGCAACCATAGTTTCGCTTCCAATACTGATCCATGGCAAACCAGCAGTATATAGGTAAATGCATCAACATCTAGATAGGTTCAACTTCACCTTTATTTCAATACCACAATTCTTCTTGCAAGGAAAGACATTCACTTGATGACTTGCTCTATACTTTTCAACCAATAAGTAAGCCAGAGCAAAACGACTTGCACTAGAAATACTTCATCTTCTATCAATTACGTGGAGGGGACGAAGGAGCCAATCCAAGGAAAGGAGGGCAATGGATGGTTTACCGTGCTGACTGTCAGTGTTTCATGTCAAGAAGCCTACATACCTTACACCAGAAACTATATTGGTTTGGTTCATGGGCGTAGCAAGTGTGGGGGATGCAGGGGACATATCCCCCCCAGATTTTGGAGTGGGGGGAAGCAGGGGACAAGGGTTAGGGTGGGAACGAGAAGACAAAATCATTTCTTGTCTCCATTAATTCACAGGGTCGTTAGCGCGCATAAGCGCTACCTTTAATTGCCCTGCAGGCAGAGCCAGCCTTTGCTAAGATATCGCCCTGGGTTAGAGACATTTGGCGCCCTTGCGGATGGTAGTAAATTGAATGAGGCAACAGAGGGTTACTTTTGTGTACAATCTTCAGTACCTGGATGAGCAGGGATCTCGCACTTTAACACAAACATCCTGGACCTCCGGGAGCTCACTTAAATCACATTTAGCTTAGCTGGCCAGGAAAATGATGGGTTTGATGATGTGTGCCAGCAGGGGTCAGAGGGTGAAGGGAGGGTAAGGAAGGGGGCTAAAGGGGTGTTAAAAACATCATCTACTATATGATAATGAAGTACTAAAACCCATTTAAATTGGTAAATCAGACAGAAACAAACAGGCAAGGACAAGGAGGAGCAAGATCAGAAGGGGATGCTGTTGGCATAACCATAATGCACACAGCTCCATGCGCCCCTCCGAAAATTGGTGACCAGGGCCTGGGCCCAGCTCGAAAGGACGATCCTGACTGCACATGACCTGTGGCCAGCCTGTGACCCATCTGACAGTCACAGAGGCCACTCGCTCCCTACACTTTTGTTGCACTGCAACCCTCCAGGAATTGTTTATAATCTCAGCCACAGTTGCCTGCAGTCTGCACTTCTGAGAACAAAGGAGAGAGGTCCTTTTTTGATTGCTGTCTGGTACTGCCCCTCCTTAGCCCTACCCTACCTGCCACCTTGAAGACCCAGGCCTGGAGGCAGCAGTAATATTTGAATAAGTTAGGTAAGGAAATTTGGGAAAATACAATATTTGCCTAGGTGCTTCACCACTCTTGCAGCGAGCATCCTCAGACCACACACACATACATGCACACACACGTGCGCGGACACACGGGCACACACAAAAACGCACGCGCAAGGTTGTCTGTGTCCCCCCCAGAAATTTTGTGTCTCCTATACCCCTGGTTTGGTTAAGCTCTAACTGGTAATGAACGTGAGTTGTAGCCGCCTGTTATCACCATGTAAAATAAGGTCCGCTGCTGTGCAGATCAGGGTAAAGGCTCTGTGCATTTAACACTTGACCACAAGTTGTGCACAAATGTGCAAGATGAACGAGGAAGACAGTTGTCTGACCCTGCCTAGCATTAGCAGACACGTTGTGCTGTGACTAGCTGAAGGCCTGGGTGTTTGGGGCAGAAAGACAGAGTGGTCTGCTGCTGCCAAGAAGTAACCAGGTAAGTAGACAATCAGTCTCACAGGAGGGGAGGCCTAGGGTGTCTATAACAGAAAGGAAGAAGCAGTAGTGTCAGAGGCTGTGAAAAGGAGCCAATGAACATCAAGGAACGTTTTGGAGGTCGTGGGGATCCCTGAGATCACTCCTGGTGATTGGAGCACGCCACTAAGAGCCCAACGCAACAAGCCCAATGTTAATTGGTCCAACTGGACTGAAAATGTAGTAGAAACTATCCACTGCTCATGTGCTGCTATTTCAGCAGTGCGATCGAGGACACTAGCCACTTTCGGCAAATCCCAAACCAAGATTATTGGTTCTCCCTGGTAAACCCATGGAGTGTTTGGTCCCCTGGGGGTACTTGCAGCATAGGCCTACACAAGATGGAAATATTCATCCCCAGTCTTGAAAAGTGGGGGAATACCTGAAATGTTTTTCTTGCCCAGAGAGCCCATGGACTGAGATAAGGAGTCTTGTGAGGGGGTCTCCTCAGGTCTCTCACACACCCACTGTGTTCACCACTGCTCCCCACCTAGTAAAGAGTGAAGCATGGGGGAGCAACAGATTTGTACCTTCCCTGCCCAGCCGCCAGCATCAGAGTGACCTTGCTTTACTATTTACCACATGTAGTTGGTGAGGCTCTTTCAGGGAGTGTTCCAATTTGATATTCCACATGCCATTTTGTACACATGTAATTTTTTGTGTATTATTTATTTTGTTGCAGAAAAAGTACTATTCCATTTTAGAAGAAAAAGCACTGATTGCACATTCATTTACTCAATGTTATATTTTGAGTTGTCGAGTTCTGAGTCTGTAGAGCACAATACATCACTAAGTCAGTCAAGTACTGATTTGCCTCATAACCTTAAGAGTCAAGTCCTAAAAGTGGTAGATATTCCACTTGAGGGCCCATAATGCAATGGCACCATAACACCTGAATCAAAAGAATCCAATTAATTCCATGTGTACCCAGCAGCATCGTTTTGGCTTTAGACCTTCCAACCAGCGGCACCCTGCACAAGTGAATGCGGTGAGGTCGGGGCGGGGTGGGAGTGGGGAGGTCGACAGACAGAATAGGTATAAATAAATAAATAATACCTATTCCGTTGTCTGTCGGCTCCCTCCCCGCCGCGCCCTGCCCCACCATGATTACCTGTGCTGGCCACCGGTGCTCCCAACCCAATAAAGACAATTGTGGATCAACTTGGTGGTGGTGTCTCTTGGAAAATGATGTTGCATCCTGAGTTCATAATGAGATTTTTTTAAGGTACGAAGAGAGATGAAGCTAAGTTAAATCATATAGTGGTACAATTATTACTAGTGGTGCCTGAATCTGGCCTTATTTGCAGATCACTGTTGTCACCAGTACCTAAGCACTCAGTTCGTAAAGAGCTACTAAACCATATAAGACAACAAACTGCATACAGTTCTAAGTAAGTTAATCAGTTTGGGCAGATAGGCAAGTTGTCCCTTATTTACTTTTCTGTCGAAACTCTTCCCCTTCATCCTATGTCTGGGATGTCCTTCCCTCTAAACGAAGGGAAATAAAGTGAAAATAAATAATAGCTATTCTTGAATCCAAACGCAGACTCTGCACCGTTCCACAATATGGAGATTCTCTCATAAGTACCTCTTTGCAATTAGAAAGACAACTAGAGCAAGGCAGGTATTGAAGCGTTAAGAACCTGGAAGGGAAGTGGTAAAATGCTTGCAGCAAGACAAGGTCTGTATCAACATGGAAAAAGGGAGCATGGGCCATCGGGAATGACCAGAATTGGTCAAGCATACCTCTGTGGCATGGGGGTTATCCTAGTTCAGACAATATTTTCTGCTCTTGTGCCCCAACAGTATGGAAATTATGAAAGTAGTTTTATCTGACGTGGGAACATACTGAATTAGGACCTGGTGTGAGACAAGCAGCTCCCCTGACGTGGACTATAGAACAAAATTATTCTGAATAATAACCACCAACTCAGTTTGGCATAGGCCCCGTGACACACGTGGATAGTACCGATATATAACTTTACAACAAAAAGTATTCCAAGATGGCCGCCCATGCGTCAGCACATAATAAAAGTATAACAACCCTGAGAAGGTCACCTAAATGTCCACAGACATCCGCACGGAAGGCCACTGTAGTGTTGTGCTCTAGTCCTCACGCGTTACGTGGTGACGTAGCGTGCAAAGACGGCAGAAGACGGGCGATTGCGCATGCGCGAGGGGGATTAAGACCGCGAGGTCGCGTCTTTCCCGGCGCTCTCCCGTTATATGGAAATAAAGTTAAAGTTAGTTGTAATATCCTCACGCCTGGTGGTATTTATTGAAGCTGGACCCAGTAACTTTACAGTGACGACGAGAGAAGGGATTTTGGTGGTGAAAAAAGGTGGTGGAAAAAAAAAAGAGAACTTAGTCACCCCACCAAGAGGCACTGACCAGCCGGGAAGGCACCACAGAGGACCACAGGAGGGAAAACCACCACCAAGGAGCACAACACGGCGGGAGAGCGTGGCAGAGGCGGCAAGAAAGGACAGAAGCCGACCACAGGGTGAAGTACCAGGTACCAGGAGTGGGGCAGAGAGGAAAAAAAAAAAAAAAAAACAACGAAGAACATCTCCAATCCAAAGGGACCCTGGCAGAAGCAGCAGCACGCAGAGACAGGGGAGCAGGAGAACCCCGACAAGATCAAGCACAAGGTGAGAGCGCGGACGCGCCAGGCAGTCCGAGAGGCCCAGGGGTGGTACCAGAAGGACGCGCCACGATGAGCACGCAAGCATCATCTTCACTGACGACGCCAATCCCGTTCCTGCCGAGACCAGGAGAACCTCAAATGAAATGGGAGGATTGGAGAGAGTACTTCAAGAACTATATTTCAGCCCTGGAAGATGAAAATGGGGAGGCCTTCCCCAGCGCGAGGAAGAAAAGGATCCTCCTGCACAATCTAGGCCCGGAAGGCATAAGGGTCTTTCACAATCTGGTACCCGCACCCAGGCCGAACACAGATGACGACGTATTCAAGCATGCCATAGAAGAACTCGACACCCACTACCGTCCTGCGGTGTGCGTTTCCATTGACCGGTATAATTTCCAGCAAAGGAAACAAGAAACCGGCGAATCCATAGATGATTATGTGGCAGTGTTGAGGAAGTTGGCGGTGACGTGCAAGTACGGAGTCCTGAATGACAAGTTCATAAAAGATCAAATAGTTATGCACACCACCAACAAGACAGTGCAAGACAAGTTGTGGACAAACATTGAGGCATCACTGAAAGAAGTAATTGCCATGGTAAAAGGCGGAAATGTCGAAAAGGTGTGCTGACGCAGCAAAAAGAGAGACCCTCCAGAAGACCATGGTGAACAAGGTAGACGACGCTGAACCACAGGGAAGGAGTAAAACTATGCCGCCCGAAGGGAAAGGGCAAAATAAGTGGAAAGGGAAACCGGGACAAACGTGGAAGCAGAATAGAGACAACATTACGACGTGCTACAGGTGCGGAAGTCAAGCGCATGCAGCCCAGGACAAACGTTGCCCAGCGTTCCAAGCGAAATGTATGTTCTGCCGCATAATGGGGCACTACGAAAAGGTTTGACGCCGGAAAACGAAGAGACCAATGGTGAAGTACGTGATGCAAGACCAACAGGAGGAAGAACAAGATGAGGAAGATGGTGTATTATGCGTGGACGAGCAAGTGCTAGGCATCGAGGGCAAGCGCTCCCATAAACCACAATGCGACATGGTAATAGGAGGTGTGAGAATCAAGATTGTAGTAGACTCTGGATCTCCATACACCATCGTCCAAAGAGCGGTGTGGAAGGAAGAATTTGAGCCCAGCTTGGGATCAAGGCTAGAACCACTGGATATACGACCAGTGTCGTACACAGGCGAACCCATTCCCATGGTGGGATACAGGAAGTCGAACTTCGAATTTAAGGGAAGAAGTGCGGATTGCAAATTATACGTAGCAGAGAAGGGCCCATCCGTCCTAGGATGGATGGATCAAGGGGACCTAGGGATCAAGTTAGTGCTCATGACAGCTCCTGGGAGCTGGTCGGAACTGGAAGAAATTAAAAGCAAATTCCCGAAGGTATTTGGCGGGAAAGTTGGCAAATTAGAGAAATTCACACACAAGATCGTACTCAAGGAGAACTCAAGGCCGGTATCACACAAAGTCTGCAACGTGCCTATAGCCATAAAAGAAGCTGTACAACTGGAGCTACGTAGACTAGAAGAAAATGGAATAATAGAGCCCATAGACAGCTCGGAATGGCTGGCCCCCTTGGAAGAAGCCATGAAACCCAATGGAAAAGTCCGTCTGTGTGTGGACCTTCGAGAACAAGTGCCTAGTAGTGGAAAAATTCCCATTGCCGCGCATTGAAGAAATGTTGTCCAAAACGAAGGGGGTAAAGTGGTTTTCCACTATCGACCTCACTTCTGCATATCACCAGATAGATCTACATCCAACAAGCCGGAAACTGACATCCTTTATAACACCCTTCGGATGCTATCAATTCCGCAGAATGCCTTTTGGTCTCGCTTCAGCAGCGGCGGTGTTCCAGAAATTAATGCATCGTCTCTTCAAGGACATCGAGGGCATTCAATATTTCCAGGATGACATACTGGTGTTGGGGACAGACAGGAAAGACCATGATAAGAAGCTAGATAAGGTACTTCGTGTGTTGGAAACCAACGGCCTGACCGCAGAATGGGAACAGTGCCGACTAGGAATGACGTCTGTCACATATCTGGGACATGAAATAGGAGGACAGGACATCACGCCTAAACGCGCAAATGTGAAAGCGATCTGCAATGCTATGGCTCCATCCAACAAAGAAGAGGTGAGATCCTTCCTAGGGATGGCAGAATATTATAGCAAATTCGTGCAACACTTTGCCACCAAGACATACCACCTGAGACAGTTGATAAGGGACAAAACATCGTTCAAAGTGAACAGAAGAAACACAAAAAGACTTTGAAGCATTGAAGTATGACATTAGCCAAGCCGTACCACTGCAGGGATACGACCCGCTTGGACAATCCATGTTGACGACGGATGCCAGTGAGAAAGGATTGGGTGCAGTCCTCATGCAGGAGAGGAGAGAAGGAATGATGGAGACCCTCAGTTTCCCATCAAGATCATTATCACCCGCAGAACAGAAATATAGTGTAATCGAGAAGGAGATGCTAGCGGTGGTGTGGGCCATGGGAAGTTTCCGCCAATTCCTATGGGGCACGAGGTTTAAACTCAAAACGGATCACAAGCCGTTAGTCAAAGTACTCACCTCGAGTGGACATGCAAGCGCCATGCCGCGCATCGCCAAGATGACACTAAAATTACTAGAATACTCGTATGATGTGGAGTACATACCAGGGACACGAAACAAAGTAGCAGATTACCTCAGTAGAGCAGCAGCGATGGAAGAAGCCCCCAACCCAGCAACAGAAGAGGAAGAGATGGTAGAGGTGATGGAAGACCCAGAAAGAGTGATAAGTAATCAAGAGTGGACCCAAGCGTACGAAGACGACAGTGAGATTAGGGAGGTCAAAGAGCACATAATACATGGATGGCCCGAGAAAAGACAGTTGCGAGAGGCGCTCAGGAAATTCTATGAAGTCAGAGAGGAGCCGTCAGTGGGAGACAAAGGGATTTTCCTGTACAGAGGTGATAAAGTTATTCCCCCGGCAGCGTTAGTATCTCGCCTGGTCGCTCTATTGCACGAAGGACATCTAGGAATAGTAAAAACCAAGATGAGAGCGCAGCACATGTACTGGTGGCCCGGAATGGATATCCAAGTGGAGAGACATGTAAGAGAATGCGACCAATGCCAAAGAGCAGACAAGACACTGAATCCCTTAAGACCGGCATTGGGGAAATTCACACTACCGAATGACCCGTGGGAAGATGTGTCAGTGGACATTCTAGGACCTGTGCTGGACAACCAAGGAACGCCTAAATATCTATGCGTTCTTGTCGACAAATACTCTAAATGGCCGGAGATACATGTCCAAGAAGTAATGGATGCGGAAACAGTGATTAAGTTCTTAACTTCAGTTTTCCTCAGGGAAGGAATCCCGAGAACCATCCTGAGAAACAATGGACCGCAATTCACATCTGAAAAGTGGTACAAGTATGCAGAGAGGAATGGAATCAAAATACAACACACATCCATGTATCATCCGTCGAGTAATGGACAGGTGGGACGTTTCAATAGAGTCATCATGGGATCCATCCAAGCAGCCATCATGATGGGCAAAGATTGGGAGAAGGAGATACAGAACATGATATGGGCATACCGTATCACCCCCACAAGCACGGGGTATAGCCCTTTCCAAATCTTGAGAGAAAGGCATCCATTCACCAAAGACAATGTAACGTGGTGAGAAAAAACGATAACTAGTAAATGGTCCCCTGCAGTAGTACAGCACAACCTGGAGAAGGCCCAGGGGATATATACAGAATACTACAATCAGAGGAGAAAAGTGAAGGCAACAACCCTGGAGAAAGGGGAATGGGTGAGAGTCAGATTAGCCATACGGAAAAATAAAGGAGACAGCAAATACAGCATACCTCTACAAGTGAAAGAAGTGTACGATAGGGCAGCAATGCTCAGTGATGGGAACGTGTGGTCCCAAGACCGTATGTCCAAATGTAACAAGATCCTACGATGGCCCCCGGAGGAGAGTAAAAGGACACAACAAGACAAACCCAAGAGAAAATGAAGGAAGTAACACAGCCGTAGAAAGGGACAGGAGAGCAGAGGAGAGCAGAAGAGAGCAGCGAGGAGCATGGAGAGCAAGTAACACCTGAGATAAAAGAACAGCGTGGAGAGGAGAGTAGGACCCCGAGGAGAGAGGAACTGGGCACACCGAGAGGCAAAGCGGGAAGTCCCGCAGAGGAAGTTGCCCAAGAAGATTTCTCCACTCCGGTAAGGCGCACTAGAGCGGGCAGAGTGGTAGTAAGACCCAGCCACTTCCGAGACTTTGAACTAGAGGGAAGCTAAGCAAACCGAGGGACTTTATGGACCACAAATTCTTTGTTAAATAAAAGGAGGGAGATATGTAGTGTTGCGCTCTAGTCCTCACGCGTTACGTGGTGACGAAGCGCGCGAGGACGGCAGAAGACGGGCGATTGCGCATGCGCGAGGGGGATTAAGACCACGAGGTCACGTCTTTCCCGGCGCTCTCCCGTTATATGGAAATAAAGTTAAAGTTAGTTGTAATATCCTCACGCCTGGTGGTATTTATTGAAGCTGAACCCAGTAACTTTACAGCCACCTTTAAATGTTTTTTGAATTACTTCAATAAGAAATATAGAAAGCAAGCAAGCATCGTCAAAGCCACTAGCGCAGCAGCAAAATACAGTTCAACTTGCTTTGCCAATGCTTGTTGCTTTTATGTAAATACTAAAGGCTTCGTGAATTCCGAGTCAGGTTGAGAAGGTCTTCTTGCTGTGATGTTTTACTGCTCCGGTCGGGTTTTACTCACACAGATTTCGGCCAGGGAAGCCATCGCCCAGGCTATTGTAGAACGCAATCCTGCATTCCTGATATACGATCTGTTTGCCAAGGGCACTCTGAAAAATAAAGGATGCCAGAGATAAACTCGGATTAGACTCTTCGTGTTACTCCTCCATTTTTCTGAATAATAACAAAACAATTGTTGCAACAGAACACGACTGTGCTATACCCATTCATTTTAAGTAGGAAACACTTAAAACTGCAAGAGTGGGGAAGGGCGCAGTCAAAAATGAACGCATTAAAAGAACATTTTAGGTTAAACTGAGATATCGTTTTGTAATAAACAGCCTCAAAATGCATAACTAGGAAAATGAGGTAAAGAAAGTCAATAAAAATGTCAATGCACTAGTTGCGCTGTAATGGAAATATGTTTTTGAAATAACCATAAGCTGAAAACTACTAACTCCTCCAAGTAAAGTTTCTTATCAAGAATTCTTCGAAAGCCACAATTTTACTGTTTCTATTGCACCGGCTGCAGGGGAACCCCTGCTCCAATGGAGATGGTGATGAGACAAAAGAATCAAATGGGCGTGTTCAAATTTTCTAATGTTCTACTTCACAAGGTTTGTGAAGTTATTTTATAACATAGTTTAAAATACATCGAGTGAAAAATCCTGAAAACGCTGTTTTTCTGGAAAAATCTCCTGCAGAGGTTCATTTTTTGGACGCTTTCAGAAAGGATATGTGCAGTTTTCACTTTTGTGCAAACTGTGTGCCAGTGGAATTCGAATGTTCCAAACATTTTCTTGAAATAGCCTCTCGAAATATTTTTTTTTCATTTCAGAACAAATGTACTACATTTTTGCGAGAGGATATAACAAAAATTATTGTCTAGCGTAGTGGAGTTAGATCTCAATGTCGGGGTGCATGCATGCGTGATACATGTATCGGCAAGAACACTGGTGATAAATATACAGTATACAATGTTGAAGACCCCCAGAAATATGGCTAGTATCCCAAACAAAAAGGGCACAAAAAAAACCCTAAAAAATAGAAAAGACAGGAGAATGGGGAGAGGAAAGGAAGGGGGAATGAGAGACTATGTAAGGGAGAAGAAGTAAGGAGGAAGGGAAAGGAGGTGGACATCTGGGGAGGATGAGTGTATAACTTTATTGATCTTCTTAATTGAAGGATGTGTAGACAGGGATAGAAGTTAAGAAGTTGAAAAAAGATTAACAAAAATAACAAAAGTGGAAGGCTTTATGGTAGCATGAGGTCAGGAGCGTATGGATCTAATCTTACACCAATTTCTTTTTTCTTCACTGAGGATAGTTTCATTTTAAGTGTTTAAGGAGCTGTCTGCTGCTCTGTTAAATTGGGTCCAAACCCACCTTGTGTATGTCAATAATTGGGATAGATCCTTCCATTACCTCTACGTTCCTCGTCCTCGACCCAGTCATAACTAATTGACAGGAAACAAAACAGGAAACGCTTTTAGGCTCCACCCACCCTTCCACCAGGGGCTATAATTACACAGCCAACAGATAGCACATCCTGTTTTGTTTCCTGTCAGTGGACCTGACGGGGACGCTGGGGTAGGTGCTGGGCACTTACCTGCTACATGTTGTCCTGTGGTTTCCTCCTCTTCTGGGCTCTGGGGCGGGCTCATGGACCTTCGTGGGAGTTACTCGAGTCGGGCTGCTGGGCTTCCTGGACTCTTTCAGGCTCCTGGATGCTGGTTCTGCTGGGCTGCACTGGCTTCCTGAAATCCTGCTGCTGCTGCCGGGTGAGTCCTTCCCTGCTCTGGGGCCCCGCCACTTTTTCTGAAAGTGTCACTCTATATCCCTGGTCTTTCATCTTTACTGTTTGTTCGGTCTGATGTGTAGACAAATGGTTTTCCTTCAGTGAGGTTGGGAAATTTGTTTCCTTCCTTGGCGTCTGTCTTTTCCCGCCCGGTCGCGGGCTTTTCAGGAGCGCCCGGGGTGGGGTCTGGGCGCCTCGTATGCGGGCTTCCTGAGCTGGGACCGGATTTTGACAATTCGGAGCGCCTGGGTTGGGGACCGGGTGCTCCGTGCTGTGTGTCTCCTGGGGAGCACACGGGTTGCACCAAGTGCTCCGCGTTTGTGTTCTGGCGGCCTTTTGTTGCGGGGCGCCCGGGTTGGGGTCCGGGCGCTCCGTGTGCATTCTTCTTTGGGAGCGCTTGTGTTTGCCTCGAGTGTCACCGCGGTTCGAGCCGCTCCGGGCGGGGCCTTTGTTTTGGAGCGCCCGGGGTGGGGTCTGGGCGCTCCGTGTGGGGCGGTGTCACGGGAGCACTCGGGTTGGGTTCCGAGTGCTCCGCTTTCCTTTGCCTGGGTACCGCTGCCGTTGATGCGCCCGGGTGGGCAACGGTTGCGCTTTCATTTCGTGGTTCTTCCTGCTTTCATGTGCCGTTTGGTGCCTTTGGCGGCCACGCACTGTGTCATTTTATGTTTGGAGTCCTGGCCACGCTCCCTTTCGCCTCGCTTTCGTTTTCTTCACAGCTGTGTTTGTTGGGGGCGGTTTCCTGCTCCTTTTGTTTAAAGGGAGGGGGGTGTTGCCTACAGTTCTGTTCTGCCTTTGATTGGCTTGCTGGGTTCCTGCCTTTGGTGTTGCTTCATTTGCTGTTGGTTCCTGATGGGGGAAGCATCACAGAAAGCGGAAGCATTTGTCTCCTGTTTCCTCTTCCCTTGCGGACAGTGGGGATTCTGCCCCTGCGGGGAAGCGCGCCAAGTTGGATGACGGCAGATTGAAGCGCCTGATTTTGGAGACTTTGTCTGATGTGAAGTCCTCCAAGAAGTCTACTGGGAGTCGTTCTGGTGGGGGCGTAGTCCTCTATTCGGACATTTCTTCTTCTGATTCTTCTGGTGACGTTTCCTTGGGGGCAGTGGATCTGAAGGGCAAATATGTTTCCAAAGAATTGTTGCCTGACTTGCTTTCTCATGTGCGTGAGAACATGGGTTTTCCTGATGATGCTGTGGCCAGTACTTCCTCTGATGCTGTTTTGCCGCAATTTCAGAAGCCTGTTGCTACTTCTCTTCCTATTCATCCCTTTGTGATGGATGTCCTCTTGAATGTTTGGAAAGACCCGGATCACATTATGATGCCACGCTTCATGTCGAAGCTTTATCCTTTGCAGGGCATGGAGGAGTGCTTTCCTGAGTCTGTGCATGTGGATTCCATTGTCGCAAGTTTAGTTGGTCGTCCTTCAATGGCAGATGATAACATTCTTCGTGATGGTGTGGATAAAAGGATTGACTCTGCGTTGCCTAAGTCTTATGCTGGTTCTTACCTTGCCATCCGTTCTAGTGTGTATGGGGCTTATGTCGCTCAATCTCTGTTGACTGACTTTAAGACTTTGTTTTCCACGATGCAGGAGGGCGGCTGTTGCCCGGACTTGCTGGAATCCATGGAGCGTCAGGCTGAATTCCTCTCGGACATTGCCTTCGATTCTGTGCGCGCTTCTGCCTTATCCTGTGGTTCCTCTATCGCTGCTCGTCAGAATCTGTTGCTGAAGGGTTGGAATACGGATGCCGCCCAGAGGTCCATGGCTTTGCGTTTGCCCTTTACTGGCCCTCGTCTCTTTGGGGATGCTCTTGAGGATAGGCTGCATAAGGTGTTCAAGGAGCGTAAACATTCTTTTTCTTTCCGTCAGCAGCCTTCTCGTAAGGATTTTTCTTTTTCTCATGCCAAGACTTTTCGTCAGCCTTCCAGGTTTCAACAGTCCTCCTTTAAAGGACCGAGGGGTGCAGTTAGGGGTTTCCCTTGGAAGTTCCAGAAGAAGCTTTCCCGTGATGCTGGAGCGGGGCCACAGCGTTCCTGACTATGCCGCTCCGGTTGTGGGTGCCGCTGGTGTGGTGCCCGAGGTTGGTGGGAGGTTGCGGTAGTTCCCTCCCGCTTGGCGTCTGACGACCTCCGATCAGTGGGTGCTGGATGTCCTGAAACGAGGGTATCGGATCGAGTTTCAGTCCCTTCCTCCTCCCTCGGTGTTAGATCTGGGGGTCTCTAGTTGGCAGGGTAGGTACCACTGTCCAAGTAGGGACCCTTGCTTCTAGTCAGGGAAAGGGGGATACACTGTTAAGATAACCCCTGCTCACCCTCTAGGTAGCTTGGCCTGAGCAGTCAAGGCTATCAAAGGCAATGTGTAAAGTATTTGTACCAACACTCACAGTAACACAGTGAAAACACCACAGATTTACTTTACACCAGTTTTAGAAAAATTAGGTATCTTTACTAAAAACTTCACAAGACCAAATACTACAGAAAAACCAACATACAATTAAAAAGGTTACTTTAAAGATAGTTCAAGAGTTTGTAGAAAATACTCCAGGATGTAAAAATCAGTGATTATACTAGACAGTATCCCTCTAGACCTATCTTGTTTTATTTAATGTGGGTACACATGGAGATAAATACCACTGCTATGTGTGCATTTATATAAAAAAAATTATTTTTAGTTATTTATACATTATTTCTTCATAATCAGTTACTTTTTCACATTATTTACTTATACAATACAATTCATTGCTTCTTTTGTAAAAGGTTTTATCTTTTTATAAAATACAGAGTGTAAACAAGCGTTTTTTCAATAATCATACCCTGTGAGTTTCATCAATGGTTCACAACAAAAAAGATAAGAATAACCCCACACCAGTCACACCTCTAAAATATCTACATACATATCACATTCATACAACACCTTACAAACAGCACCCCAAAAAAAAAGGAAAGACAGCAAAATTAACGCTCGTCCAACAGGGCAAGCTGCTGGATCCTCTGATGGATTACTAAGCGTTGGGGTGTCTCAAACTCTCTGGTCGACGCACGTTTCGGTGGCCTAACACTCTTCAAATGCCACCTTCTTCAGGACCTGTTGCTGCGTGTGTTAATCACGGGCAAGGGTGGGGGCCTGAATTATCTAAAAATCAATAAGATAATGTTACTGAACATAGTTTTGTATAGTATCAAGTACCATGTGTCAATCCTACAGGAGAGTATACAATTTGTCTCCAATGCATAGTTAGTTTGAATGACCAATGTCAGGTTTGCAAAAACGCTACTGAATTCGTTGCCCTTAAAAAGATACTACTGGTTTGCTTAAGTAGAGAAAAGAAGAGAAAGTTTAGAAGAACAGAGTTGATAGGAGATAAATAGAATATATAGTCTTGGCTTCTACTTTAACATCTACCGTTCTAAGGTACTTCTACACATACTACATTAGATAGATACGAGAGAGACATATGTGAATCTACCTGCTATCAGGCGGGCTCACTGATAGTGATGTGGGGACGTATGGTCATCTCGAAATCATGTGATATTGGTTTGATTATGGCTATTGCTGAAAAAAGATAATGATAAAACGGTCATCTATTTCTGATAAGTATATCATTATATGACCGCATATTTGTCCAATAAAACATTATCCAACATACCTCATATATGTCTAAATCACTCCGGAAATTGTTAGATGGAGCCGTCGGTTTACCACGTTATCAATCTGCCGTATCTTTTTATTTGAAGAAATTGGTTTCATTCAAGATACCCATGGTCCTCATGGAACCTGTGTATAGTCATAGAAACTGATGGTTATTGTCTATGCAATTACTCTGTCAGGAAATGGGCGGATTGTGCCTACTTATAGACAATTCAAACTGTTTATAAGGCTACACCTACTTTTTCAAGGCTGTACTCAGTATTTGTTCTGCCGGTTGATCTTAGTTTTTATTCCCTTGGCGAATGGGACTTTCTTTTGTCAAAGTTCAGCGTCTGAATCTCAAAGCCTTTACGACCGCTGATGTGAGAAAATAAATTAAGTTAGAATGGAAAAAAGGAAACAAACTAGCTATTGTTATTGTTGGTTACCCCGAAGTCAGATTGTTTGAGCAAAAGATTCTTGGTTTAGTTATACTGTCAATTCCAATATCGTTGCTAGTGGCCAACAAACATATCAGGGTATGTATTATACTGATGCTACTACCCCTACCTGGCAACATAATGCTCGTAGGTTAGGGTTGGTGCGCTTCTGCCTCCAATGAGATAATCCACTCCCAAACCTCGAAGTCTAATGTCTCTATCAGTTCACTACGTCTAGTTACGATTTTCAGGGCTATGATTTCGGGATAGGTTAAATACCAAATACCTAAAGACATGGTTAAGCCCCAAAATTGCGCACGAATTCGTGTGACGATTTCTCACCTATCGCTTGATGCTGTGTGGCGTTCTCCAAGGGGTCTTGACGTGGTCCGGCTCCATGCAAGTCTCAGATAGGACTGCTGCTATCTGGAGGTGATTATGCCATGGACTAGTCACTGCCTATATACTGTATGAGAAGAATAGTGTGGTGGGGTAGGCATTGGACGCCATCTTACAGGATGTGCCCAAATATGTTCCAGCACATTATGTACAATTTGAAATGACAGCCTGAGTATATACTTAGGCATTGTAAGTAAAAACACATCATCTATTTACATATACCCATTTTCCATCCCATATCTACCTCTATTTAGGAACATTGAGACCAGTTTCGAACTATATAAGGGCACTCATGCTTCGCACCTAATTCCATCTAAATGATTGCAGTAGATCTCAGTAGACACTTTACCAATGCCACGTGAGCTTCATATGAGGTTCACACACACTAATATAACCTAATTGGGTTCATCTACAAACAAAAAAGGATACAAGTCCTTTGAAAAGGAAATTTATGCTTAATTATTCTAGCACTGACAAAGAACGGTCAATAACATTTCCAACACGATTGGTATTTGGTATAGATACCTGCACTCATAATATCTTATTGCAGTATGATTTGTAATATATATTTCCATGTTACCTATGGTACTCAGTATGTCGATTTAGATAAGCTGCATTAATAGTCATCCTGTAGGGCACATATATACCGGGATTGACCCCTTCCAACATGGCGCCAAAAGTTTACTCGATAATAAAATAGGGAATGTTCACATTTGGGCCGCACGACTTGCAATATATTTCCATTATCCATCTTACTTATTTATTATGTCGATTTAGATATGCGGTACTACCTTGCATGAGATAAATATATTGGGATTGACCCATTCCAACATGGCGCCATCACTTTTCCGACTAAAACAAAATTAACGTTCACACTTGGGTAGTCGGATAGAATTAATATCGGCACGATCCCTAGCAAATATAATATACATAACTCCGTGTTATAGGTTCCATAGTGGAACATGGCAGACAATAGCTGTGATCAGCCCGAAGTTGCAATAGGGCTCTATGTATTCAAAAACCACTCCAAGATGGAGTCAACTCTAGCAGGATAATTCTATGAAGAAGACATACATCGGAAAATGACGTATAGCTCGCCGACAAGAGAGCCGCAGGTGTTTCGTATCTACCAATTATCCCTAAATTAGGTCGAGGTGGAAGGTATAAAAAGCAGCAGTCCTATCTGAGACTTGCATGGAGCCGGACCACGTCAAGACCCCTTGGAGAACGCCACACAGCATCAAGCGATAGGTGAGAAATCGTCACACGAATTCGTGCGCAATTTTGGGGCTTTACCATGTCTTTAGGTATTTGGTATTTAACCTATCCCGAAATCATAGCCCTGAAAATCGTAACTAGACGTAGTGAACTGATAGAGACATTAGACTTCGAGGTTTGGGAGTGGATTATCTCATTGGAGGCAGAAGCGCACCAACCCTAACCTACGAGCATTATGTTGCCAGGTAGGGGTAGTAGCATCAGTATAATACATACCCTGATATGTTTGTTGGCCACTAGCAACGATATTGGAATTGACAGTATAACTAAACCAAGAATCTTTTGCTCAAACAATCTGACTTCGGGGTAACCAACAATAACAATAGCTAGTTTGTTTCCTTTTTTCCATTCTAACTTAATTTATTTTCTCACATCAGCGGTCGTAAAGGCTTTGAGATTCAGACGCTGAACTTTGACAAAAGAAAGTCCCATTCGCCAAGGGAATAAAAACTAAGATCAACCGGCAGAACAAATACTGAGTACAGCCTTGAAAAAGTAGGTGTAGCCTTATAAACAGTTTGAATTGTCTATAAGTAGGCACAATCCGCCCATTTCCTGACTATGAGTAATTGCATAGACAATAACCATCAGTTTCTATGACTATACACAGGTTCCATGAGGACCATGGGTATCTTGAATGAAACCAATTTCTTCAAATAAAAAGATACGGCAGATTGATAACGTGGTAAACCGACGGCTCCATCTAACAATTTCCGGAGTGATTTAGACATATATGAGGTATGTTGGATAATGTTTTATTGGACAAATATGCGGTCATATAATGATATACTTATCAGAAATAGATGACCGTTTTATCATTATCTTTTTTCAGCAATAGCCATAATCAAACCAATATCACATGATTTCCAGATGACCATACGTCCCCACATCACTATCAGTGAGCCCGCCTGATAGCAGGTAGATTCACATATGTCTCTCTCGTATCTATCTAATGTAGTATGTGTAGAAGTACCTTAGAACGGTAGATGTGAAAGTAGAAGCCAAGACTATATATTCTATTTATCTCCTATCAACTCTGTTCTTCTAAACTTTCTCTTCTTTTCTCTACTTAAGTAAACCAGTAGTATCTTTTTAAGGGCAACTAATTCAGTAGCGTTTTTGCAAACCTGACATTGGTCATTCAAACTAATTATGCATTGGAGACAAATTGTATACTCTCCTGTAGGATTGACACATGGTACTTGATACTATACAAAACTATGTTCAGTAACATTATCTTATTGATTTTTAGATAATTCAGGCCCCCACCCTTGCCCGTGATTAACACACGCAGCAACAGGTCCTGAAGAAGGTGGCATTTGAAGAGTGTTAGGCCACCGAAACGTGCGTCGACCAGAGAGTTTGAGACACCCCAACGCTTAGTAATCCATCAGAGGATCCAGCAGCTTGCCCTGTTGGACGAGCGTTAATTTTGCTGTCTTTCCTTTTTTTTGGGGTGCTGTTTGTAAGGTGTTGTATGAATGTGATATGTATGTAGATATTTTAGAGGTGTGACTGGTGTGGGGTTATTCTTATCTTTTTTGTTGTGAACCATTGATGAAACTCACAGGGTATGATTATTGAAAAAACGCTTGTTTACACTCTGTATTTTATAAAAAGATAAAACCTTTTACAAAAGAAGCAATGAATTGTATTGTATAAGTAAATAATGTGAAAAAGTAACTGATTATGAAGAAATAATGTATAAATAACTAAAAATAAAAAAATTTATATAAATGCACACATAGCAGTGGTATTTATCTCCATGTGTACCCACATTAAATAAAACAAGATAGGTCTAGAGGGATACTGTCTAGTATAGTTGATATTTTCCTTTTTCCCCCTGTTCCCTGACCTCAAATTAACCTTTTAGGGGGTTCCCTTTTTCTGTATGTAAAAATCAGTGTCCTGCACAATGCGACTCTCAATGCACAAAATGCGACACTCTCATGCCCAACAGTAGCTGTAGTTGCGCTAAGGTTCCCAAAAGCTATAACAATGAAGATGGCAAAGGCGATGCGATACTCCTGAGACCTTGGGGAGGCTTTGCAGCAGCCCAGCTTCACGCAGCAGAGGTGGATGCGCCGGCTCCGATCTGTAGGGGGAGGATGCGATGACTTTGGCTTTGGTTTCGTAGGTTTCTTAGGGGGAAGCTTCACGCACAGGTACAGTGTGACGCTCTTCGATGGGGCGCGATGCGCGGCGTTGACTTCTGGCGCCGCAACCCTCGATGCGCCAATGGACGCTGCGTCGACGCACGCAGCGACTGGATACTTCTCACGCACCGGGAGTGGTGCGGCCCGCAACCTGGTTCTGCGACGACCTTCGCAGTGTCAGGAATCTTCACGCACTGGGACGATGCTCGACGCACTCGGCGATGCGGGGACTCTGGGTGCTGCGATGACGCCGCGATGAAATTCTTCTCGCACTCTCGATCTTGCGACTCGCAACCGGATGATGCGACCCTCAAACGGATGATGCGATGGGTACCAGTTACTCTTGTTCACGCTTTCTGCTTTCCAGCTCCCAAACACAGCAAAACGACTTCCTGAGGACCCAAGACTAGGCAAGCACTCCAAGGCAGGTCAGAACTCCCTCAGCAGAGTTCCAGGGGAGCTGGTGGTGAAGTCCTTTTGTTCCTGGGACTTCTTAACAGGGAGCCAGCTCTCCTCAGGCCCTTGGAGATCAGAATTTAAAGAAGGGGATACAGCAGAGTCCTTCCCCTCTCCTTGGCAGCAAAGCAAAACAGCAAGCAGGCAGTCTTCTCCTCTTCAGTTCCTTCCAGCTTTCTCCTTGGCAGAGGTTCCTTCTTAGTTCCACAGTGATCTAAAATGTAGGTGTCGGGGTCCTCTTCTTATACCCCTCCAAGTCTTTGTATCTCTTTGTTTCAGTGGGGGGATTCCCTTGCTCAAACCGGTTCCTGGGTGTGCTCTGCCCTGGAGCACCTGGTTCCTTTCAGAGTGAGGGGCAGGGTCGTTGGACGCCCAGCAGGAGGTGGAGCCTTCTTTGTGCTGGCAGAGGCAGAGTCCTCAGCCTGGCCAGCAGGGGGTGGAGCCGGCATTGTGCTGGCAGAGGCAGCCCTATTCAAAACCCAGGGGCTACTCCTCCCACCCATCTATAGCAGATCTCCCTATTCACCCTGCTGCTGACTCATCCAGAATCCTGGAGCCACCTAGCCCATCACATGACACCAGTCAGTCAATCTGCACAAAGGCACACTGGAAGGTTAAACAGGAGAATAGCTACTTTCTAAAAAGTGCTATTCTCACACCGTGAATTTAAAAACCATCTTTCTAAAAAGATGTATAATTAAATTCTGAACACAGATATCAAACTTGGATTTTCTATCTTGCCTTTAGGGGAAGATAGGCATGTAAACAGCCTCCCCCATTCTGTCCTATGGGCAAGATAGCCTCTCAGCAGTGAAAAACGACAATGGCTGTAATTCACTACCAGGGCATGTTACACACCTCAGTACATGCCCTACCTTTCAGATATACTGCACCCAGCCCAGGGGGGTACCTAGGGCCACCATAGGGATGCCTTACATGTACAGAAAGGGAAGGATAAGGCCTGGTCAGGGGTTGCACTGGCCAGGACGACATGGCAGTACTGGACTGCACATAGGCACTGCAAGCAGGCCTAAGAAATCATTTTAGCGCTACTCCTGTGGGTGGCACAATCAGTGCTGCAGCCCACTAGTAGCATTTGTACTACCAGCCCTGGCACTCTCAGTGCACTTTACTAGGGCCTTGCAGGTAGAACAAATATGCCAAACATGTATAGCCAATTACATCACAATGTCCCTAGGGAGCACTTGCACTTTGACACTGATTAGCAGTGGCAAACTGCCCAAAGCATCTATACCAGTAAAAACGACATCCAGCATAGCATCAAAAATACAGGAGGTAGAGGCAAAAAGTCTGGGGTAACCACGCCAAAAGATGCAGGGTCTAACACTCGGGCATGGTGAGGACTCCGACTCCCTTGTGCCGGTCCCGTCGTCAGTCCTTGGCGGACGGTGTTCGCGCTCTGTTCTTGAAGAAGGCGATTGTGCCCGTACCCCGGTTTGAGTGGGGTCTGGGGACCTATTCAATTGTTTTTCTGGTTCCGAAGGTCACAGGAGGGTTTCGGATTGTCATCTATCTCCGGAGTCTGAACTTGTTTGTGCGGAAGATCCCTTTCAAGATGGAGACCTTGCAGAGAGTGGTTCCTTTGATTCAGGCCGGCTGGGTGTTTGCTACTCTGGATCTCCAGGACGCTTATCTGCATGTGCCTGTGGCTCTGGAGGATCAGATGTTCCTGCGCTTCTGCCTGGAGGGTCATCATTGGCAGTTCTGTCTCCTTCCGTTTGGTCTCCGGTCCGCTCCCCGAGTGATCACCTAGGTGGTTGCTCCCTTGCAGGCCCATCTTTACCTCCGGGGAGTGTCGGTGTTCCCCTACCTAGACAATTGGCTGCTCCAGGCTCCTTCCCCGGCGTTCCTGTCTCAAAACCTGTCCTTGACCATCCTTACGCTAGAACAGCATGGGTTTCTTGTGAGCTTTCCAAATTGCCAGCTCCTTCCTGCTACTCGGCGGACTTTCATAGGGGCAGTCTTCGATTAAGTCCTGGGCAAGGTGTTCCTGCAGGATTCCAGGATTCAGCGTCTTCAGTGCCTGTTGCGGAGGTTGTTGTCCCAGGCTGCGGCTCCCCTCCTTCAGTGGCTCGAGATTCAGGGTCATATGGCTGCTACTGTGTTCACGGTGCCCTGGGCCAGGGTTCATCTTCGGCCTCTGCTGTGGCATCTTCAGCGTTGGGTGCCGTTTCCGGTTCGGGACTATGCTCTCTCTGTGCCGGTGTCTCTGGAGGTGGTGTCCGCTCTCCGGTGGTGGCTGGATTCCTCCAATCTCTCCAGGGGGATGTGGATTCGCATGCCGCCTCCATTGGTGTTGACGACGGATGCCAGTGCGTCCGGTTGGGGGGCTACTCTGGGTCAGTGGTCTGTTCAGGATCGTTGGCTCCGGGTGGAGTCCCGCCGATCGTCCAATTGGAGGGAGCTGTCTGCTGTGGACCATGCTCTTCGTTTCTTCCAGGCTCGTCTGCTGGGGTGCAATGTCCTGGTACGATCCGACAACTCCGTGACTGTGGCTTACATCAACCACCAGGGCAGTACTCGCAATCCTTCGTTGAATTTGGTGGCCTGTGCCAATGCGTGTTGGGCGGAGTGTCATCTTCTGGCAATCTCTGCTCAGCATATCCGGGGTGTGGACAATGTGGTGGCAGACGCCTTGAGTCGCAGGTTTCCATCTTCTCTGACCCTGTGTCTCTCTCCCAGGATTTTCCGGTTGATCTGTCGGAGGTTCGGGACTCCCCAGCTGGACTTGTTTGCCTCCCAGGCCGATGCCCAACTCCCCCCCCCCTTTTGTTCTCGGACTCCGGAGTTGGGTGCTTGGGGGGTGGAGGCGTTGTCTCTTCAGTGGCCCCCTAGGTTGCTGTACGCCTTCCCCCCCTTCCCTCTGATTCATGCCTTCTTGCTGAAGGTCCAGCGGGTGGGTGGGGTCCTGGTTCCCGTTGTTGACCCTGGCGGTGGGCCCACCTTGGATTCTTCCCCGCTACCCGTCTCCCCTGAGGTCGCCCTCTCCCTCCCTCCTGGTCCCTCTCACCCTGGCGGTCTGGAGGTTGTACGGTTGTCTCTTGGAGTCCGGGGTGTGCCTGATCACCTCATCACTGTGATGCAAGGGTCCCGTAGGAGTTCCACTTTGTCCTCCTACTCTAAGCATTGGGCTTCTTTCTCCTCCTGGTGTTCGGGGCTTGGTCTCTCTCCTGTCTCTTGTCCCATCGCTTCTATCCTTCAGTTTTTTTTGGATGGGTTTCAGAAGAAGTATGCCTGGTCTACTCTGAAGGGGCAGTGGGCTGCTGTTCGGGCTTTTCGGGATCCTGCTTCGCTCCGTCTTCGGATGGGTTGTTCGTTTCCCGGTTGTTCCGGAGTTTCTCTCTGTCCTCTCCTTCTACTCGTTCTCCAGTTCCTCCTTGGGATCTTTCTTTGGTCCTGGGTGCTCAGCAGTCCTCTCCTTTTGAGCCCTTGGAGACTGTAGACCTTAAATTCCTCTCTTTTAAGGTGGCTTTTTTGGTTGCTGTTACTTCTGCTCGGTAGTTGGGTGAGCTCACTGCCTTGTGTTGTTCTCCTCCCTTTTTGCGTTTCTTGAATGACGCGGTGGTCCTTTCTTTGGATCCTGGGTTTGTTCCGAAGATTCGTTCTCGTTTTCATTACTCTCAGGAGTTGATTCTTCCTTCTTTCTGTCCTTCTCCTTCCTCGTCTGCTGAGTTGTTGCTTCACTCCCTGGATGTGAGACGTGCGTTGTCCGTTTATGTTGCCCGCTCTGCGGGGTTTCGCTCTTCGGACTCTCTCTTTGTGACCTTTGGTCTGGCTGGTCGGGGTAAGGCTGCCTCCTGTCTTACTCTGGGTCGCTGGATCAAGGCTGTCATTTCTCTGGCTTATCAGGGCTCTGGTTTGCCTTGCCCTTCTGGGGTTCAGGCCCGTTCCACTAGGGGTGTTTCTGCTTCCTGGGATGCCTTTCATGGGGTTTCCCTTGATGAGATCTGTCGGGCTGGTACTTGGGCATCTGATTCTACTTTTGTATGGCATTATCGTCTGAATTGTGCTCTGTCTGACCGGACCAATTTTGGTTGTGGTGTGTTGCGTGCTGTGGGGGGTTGTTCCCCCCCCTGATTCTGTTTGTTTATTAAAGTTTTTCACTTGCTGCACTCCATTTTTTGTGTTCGGTCTCTGTTCTCTGTGTGGTTCGCCAAAGGCCTGCTTGTGGGGTTGCTTTGGTATGCCTCAGTTATGACTGGGTCGAGGACGAGGGACGTAGAGGTAATGCTATGATTACTTACCGGCAATCCCCATTACTCTTAGTCCTACTCGTCCTCGACCCAGTCATACTTCCCACCCGCCCTCCCTGTTCAGGCCTTTGTTGCTTGGTATGTCAGGATGTGCTTTCTGTTTGCTGTGTAATTATAGCCCCCGATGGGAGGGTGGGTGGAGCCTAAAAGCGTTTCCTGTTTTGTTTCCTGTCAAGTGGAATACCTCATTAGTTATGACTGGGTCGAGGACGAGTAGGACTAAGAGTAATGGGGAATACCGCTAAGTAATCATAGCATTCTGATAGAATGAATTTGAGACCGATTGAAACTAGTATACCTAAGACGAGAAGTTACTCTTTATTTGGAGATGGGTAACTGCTGGGGGGAAAGAGCCTAAAGCAATAGAAGCAATACCTGGGAACCATTTAGTATGCAAAATATGTGATATCGTGTCACTGGCCTCATACCAAAACTTGTTAGAGAATGTACAGTATAGGAACGTGGGTTGTAGATTTCCCGATTCCTTCCCGCAGTTCCAGCAATGATCTGTGTCCTGGAGACCAAGTTTGAAAAGTTTGAGGGGGTCTGGTGAGACATGTAAGCAGTCCAAAGTTTTCATTATGCTAGAGAGGAAGCGATCATATTGGTTGTCACATTAGACCAAAAGGAAGGCCAGTTTAGGTTGGCGAGGGTAGGGGGTATGAGTATTAAGCAAAATAGTTTCTAATTTTTCTTCGATTGGTCATGTCAAGGTGGATGATTTGGCGATAAAAAGGAGTAAAGTTTGGATGCCATGTACCTGCCTAAGGCCACTTTTGCCAAAATAGGGGGGAGGTCCGGAGGTTTTGGAAATGTATGTTTACCCAGGACGGCTTTAATTTTCTGAAATTTATCAAATCAATGTCTTCTAGATTAAATTTGCATTTAATGTGGGAAAAGGGTAGAGGGTTGAGGGAGTTTTCAAAGTACATGGATTTCCCATCCTGTTTGAGATTATTATTGTGCCATAGTGAGGCTATGATGGAGTATGTAATTTTATTGACTAGTTTAATGTCAATTTTTCGGACAGATTGGGAAGTACCAGCAAAGATGAGAAAGGAGTATTCTGCCACTAAGTTTTAGGTGAGATTATGGACGTAAGGGAGAGAGGAAGGATTAGATTTTGCTCTATTGTGAGCCAAGGTGGTGAGAGATTAGCAATCATGTTAAGCCAGAAAAGGCCTCTTCATGCAAGGTATGCTGCTTGACATCTTAGTAATCTGGGAGTTTTATGCTTCCTAGGTATTTGGGTAGTCTTCATCTTTTAAGAGCAATTCTCTGCTTTGTAGAACACCAAAGCAATTCGTGAAGGAGGTGGTTGATCTTTGTGAAAAAACTATCTGATAAAGGGATGGGTGACATACTAATTAAAAAATTAAAAACTGGATTTTCTTTTTGAAATTAAAAAAGTAATGCTCCCCTCGCCATGGGAGCATTACAATGTTTTTATTGTTTATTACCACCAGGTTTTACCTGGTGGTAAGGAACAGTAAAAAAACTTACTAGAAGTCCACCCATCTAAATTGGGTGAGTGGACATGTAGCCATTTCTCCGACAGTCCTGACTCCCCAGGGACGTTGGAGGGGGTTCATCACATCCGAGACAGAATATTCTCCACCGTGATTCACCATAAGGTCCGATCGCATGTAAATGCAGCCGGTGGACCACTATATTGGCAGGGAGGGAACTCCGTTGCAACTGAGTATCCTCTAAGTCAATATATAAATCAGGCCCTCTTTTAGGACCCGACTAAACCATATCCCTATGTATTTCCCCCCCCCCCTATAATTGAGCCACTTCAGCGACTACTGAACGGGGGAGGGAATTTCAGGTTTTTTTTAAATTAAGGGTGTAACCAGACACTATAGCATAATCATTGAAAATGGAAAGTATGTTGGGAATGGCAGAGTCTGCTTGAGTTGAAAATGAAAATATCATCTACGTATGCCGCAACCTTTTGTGGGTTGAGGGTAAAGGGGATTCCGGGGATAGTAGAGTTTTCTCTAATGATGAGTAAGGGTTCAATAGATAGTAGGAATAGTGGTGGGGAGAGGGTGCAATTCTATCTTGTGCCTTGGTTTTGATTGAAGCTTTTTGATAGGTTTCTATTGATACTAACATTGCCTTTAGGATGTTTGTACAGAGCAAGAACCATTTTGGTAAAACTGGGCAATGTTCAAACCTGAAAGGCCGAAAGACCTCATCAAAGGCCTTTTTGCGCCTAAAACTATTGTGCAAGTCGGTTGTGTAAGAGTGTGTGCTTTTTCAATAGCAAGGCTGAATAATCTAATATTGTATGCACCAAATCTACCTTGGATACAGCCTCTTTGGGAGGAGTGCATAGAGGTTTTGGGGATAGGTTCCAAGCAAAGGGCCAGGATAATTTTAGAATACATTTTGCATCAGTGTTTATTAGTGATACAGGTCAGCAGTTTTTAAGGTTAGAAGGGTCTTTACCCTCTTTTGGGATGATAATGATAGCCTCGGAGGCTGTTCTCTGAACTGCTCCTGATTAAGCATAGTGGGAGAATAGATCTATGAAGGGGTGACTCAGAAAAGCGCCCCATGTATGGTAAAACGTGGCTGGTGAGCCATAGGGCCCTGGGGCTTTACCTGGTTTACGGTATTTTTTTTGCTTCAATTTCTGATTGAGAGATTGATAAGGTGTAGGAAGGTGGAATCTGACTGCATGGTTGCCCCCACTTTTTTCCTGGTGTTTTGAAGGTTTTTGACTAGTCTGGCTGGGATCCTGCTATCCAGGACCCCAGCCTATCTGCTTACTCCCTTAAATGACATAGAGTGCATATTAGATGCACTAGTGATTGGATACTGTGGTACCTTATGAGCCCCTAGTATATGGTACCTTAGGTACCAAGGGCATAGGTACTTCACAGGCCTACCAGGGGCTGAAGCATGTATTATGCCACCCCTGGGAAGCAGACTAAATCTGACACCACAGGCAAGCTACTGCAGCCTGGGTGAGGTAGTGTTAGCACTCCTCACTGAGGTATAGGTTCCCTATATCTCACCTTACACACACACATATATAAACCTATCAGTCACCCCTAAGGCAGGCCCTATCAACCCTGAGGGCAGGGTGCGTGGTTTTCCATGTGAGGGGGTGCCTCTGCCTGAGCAGGGCCCCTCTGCAGCCCTCAGAGTCTATTCTCTGTGGCTGTTTGTGGATGCGGTTAAACCATATATACTCTTAAGTGCATTATAACCTAGCGGTAAATGCTAACTTTGGGATGGCTGCATCAAAACCGGTCATGTTTGGTGTCAAACGCCTTGGAATCATACCCCCACACCAGTAACTGGTGTGGGAGTATGATCCCACCCTTCTAGAGGGATAGACATGTACCTACTGTGGAAACACGGTAGAAATCTGAAAGAGCCTGGCGTCACAAAATGGATGCCACCAGCACAAACACTGGGCTGCCCTCCTGCTGCTGACTGAAACTCGCAGTGGAGGAGGCCCAACAATAGGCATCCTGTCACAGGGAGGTGTCACCACCTTCCAGACAGGATTTAGTGTATTGGGGCTGGGTGGGCGCACTCCTAGAGTGCTTTGAAGTCCTGCACTGGGGGAGCAGTAGGCTCCTCTGTGCATATGCCAGCTCAAACCGGTTCAGGGGCTACCTGCCCCTGCTCTGGCACGAAACTGGACAAAGGGAAGTGGGTGTAACCACCCACTCCCCTGACCCTCACAGAGGAGTGGTCATAGAGCTAGTCCCTCCATTTCCTTTAGTATAAGATAGGGAAACCTTGCCATTGCAAACTAGATATCCCTGGACGACGCTCTACAAGAAGAATCCTGGACCTTCGACGTTCTACTACCTTTGGAAGACTGAATAATCTCCCTTGGAGTCAAGGAGTGACTCCCCTGCTTGGCAGGCACCAAAACTTTGAATCAACGGTCGCAAACTTTCCCGCTCCCGCCGGAGTCCGAAGTCCTTGCAGCCCGGGAAGTGGTTTTCCTGACTTCTTGACGGCCATTGTGAGTCCCCAGCAAACCTGAGGCGAGTGGACACGAGTGACGAGGAACAGCAATACCCGGGTACCATGCACTATTGTCGAGTTCAACCCCTTCACGACGTTCTACAAACTTGTGCATTGGAACACGTGTGGTCCAAGCCTCCAGCAGGATTTCCCTCGAAAATCAGGGCTCCAGTGAAGTGAATCCTCACGAGGAGTCTTCGCGATCCCTTGCCGGTTGGCTTGTGGATCCCCTGAAGACTTCTTCATCGAACCAAAGGGCTTCCCTGGTTGCTCCAGGCCCGCCCTGACTTACCCTCGCTGGGTGAGTCCCTCAGACCTTGCTGGTCTGCACAGCTGACTTTCTTCTTATTCCACGAGACTTGCTGTTGCCAAGGCTTGTTGGCTCCAATTCGGTTGCCGACACCTCAGTAAGCTGCAGACTTCGTGGGGCACTCCGAATCCAGCTCCTGGTCTTCGTCGACGCCTCCTGGACCTCGTGGCTGAAGAGTCAAGACACCCGTGAATCACCTGAAATCACCCGACTACCGTGGGCATCCATCTTCCTGGACCCGGGTCACTGGCAAGTGACTGTGAACACTGTCCCTTCTGCTTTTAGGTCTTCCTTCTTCTAAATCCAGCCTTGGATTCCACCGGACACTTCTCCAGTCTTCACAAGCAGCAAATCTTCTTCGGCTTGCATTGAAAACGATGCCGCGATCCCTGGGTGAGGTTAACTCGTGCACTTTGGTGCTCCTATGGGTGTTGGCCCTCGAAGTACTTACCTTGTAAGTGGCTTGCTTGTAGACCCTTCCGAAGTACCCTAAAATTTTAAAAATCTAACTTGCTACATTGAAATCAATAGAGAACCCGCGGCTGTGTTCTCACACTGCATGCGTCTAACGTGGGTCCTTTACTTACCTGCCTTGGGTGGATTAGTGAGGCCCCAGCGATTCTAAAGGCCCTAGGCCTTGTCCCCTTGCAAGCCGACATTCCTAAACCTCTTTTTTCGTATATGGTCTGGTACGCCCCTAGGGCCCCAGACATATTTGTACTTAACTTATTGTGAAACGTTGATATTTGAATGTGTTCCTGACTTCTAATCTCATAAAGAGATTAGTAGAGTGTGTCTAGAAATAAATACATATATATTTGATATATATACCTGTGTGGGGTCCTTTCATTTGATTATAAGCTAAAACAAGCTGCTTTGCATTCCTCGGAGACTTAGCCTGAAAGCTGCTCTCCACAGCTACCACTAGGATAGCTTTCTTTAAAAGGTTGTCTTATACCTATCTACCATAAGAGTCGAATTGGACTGGTGCAAGGTGGCCACTTTAACTAGTGACCAGCATATGCCAGGCCAACTTCTCACATAAGGCATAAGGCTTCTTAGGAGCGACGGCGAAAGGGGGCCAAATGCCGCTAGCCCTGTCATAGGAACTATGGACCGTTTTATCACCAGGGTGGCGGCGGTGATTGAAAAGGAGATTGCTATGTCTGAGCGGCGCTTATCCGAGGTTTACCTCCCCTCAAGACGCTCATCCTTGGGGGTCGCCGCCCAGTCGCTTACACCGGCCGGTGTCCGGGTTCAAACTGTTTCCCCTCCTAGTGTGTCTGGTGTTTTTACAGACCCCCCTCAGTTGGTTGGTATAGAGCAAAACATGGTTAGGCTGGAAAATCTGGCCGCTCTTCTCCCTATAGTTGCAGTGGAAGATGGTGGACTTAGCAAGCTGTCCACACCATCATTACCTAATTCCCCAAGCGAAGCCATTAGTGATCCTGAGCCTCCAAAATCGCTCACTCCCTCCATAGATATACCAGAAGGGGAGTCATGGAGGGCTTCCCCAAACACCCTAACTCCCGATACTAGGCAGGAGAATAGGCCCCTAAGCAAAAAGCCACGAAAACGTAAAAAAGGTTGTCTAGTGAGGCAGGCCGCTCTTTATCAAAGAGTAAGAAAGCCTTCCGGATCTGGTACGAGATCCACAAGGGGTATCCCTATAGTGAATGAAATTGTCATAGAAGGGGGTGCTCTGATCTCTCCCAAGGGGCTACACTCAGACGCCAACACTGCCAAGGTATCAAAGCTCCCTGACTCAGTAACAGTTGAAAATATATTCGAGAAGGTATATAGCCTCTTGAAACCGTTACTATTACAAGTCAAGGGGCTAGGGGAGAGGATAAACAAATTAGAGCAATCAACCCTTGATGGGTTTCACTCACTCAAAACAACACTGAAACAAATAACCAGAGTGACTGAAAATAAGGACTTGGGCATAAAGGGGAATGAACCACCATTTCAGAGAGACCCCAAGCCCCCAATATGTCTAAATAAAGTTGTTTCTAATAGTCCACTAATCTCAGCTCTTAAATCTCCTCCCCGCCCCAAAGCAGGGCCAAAACACAAGGGTCCATTAACATACTTAGAGCCTGATAAAAATAAATCTAAGCCTCTTCCACAAAATCAGCCACAGATAGCTAGTGGCAAAACGGAAGACTCCCAAAAACCAGGGGCACGCAGCAAATCCAACGGGTTAGCGACAGGGAATGCCCCTATGTCTGTATCCCAACCTACTGCCCCATCTATCCCCTTACTGGCCCCCAGTAATTTAGTACGACGGACCCCCCCAGTAAACCTTCCACCAGACTGTCAACCTTTTGTTGCTGTCATGGTTAATGTGCCCCCTTTAAAGGATGGCCAGCTGGAAAATCACCAATCACTCAAAAATAAGTGTATCCACTGGCTGAAGGCAAACAAGCCAATTCCGTTGGGTGTGGATGGTATTATCTTAAGTGTCCGCAGAGTGGGTTGGGTAGGGCAGGGGAAAAAAACGCAGGAGGGGGATTGTATAATTATAAATTTCCAAGACCCAAGAGTAGTACCATCGATTTGCACTCCCATTAAAAGTATGGGGGCTCCGGGGGTTAAAGTGGTAGATCTTTCTTATTTTTACCCCAGGCAAATTGTTAGCCCAACAGGAGGAAGCTTAAGTTCCCCTGTTTTTGGTCAAAATTGGGCTGGGGTCTCGGGGGGTACCAGGGAGAACCATTTGTGGGCACTAGGGCCCTACTGACTGGAAATTGGGAGAAGAGTAGACCCAGCAGGAGTATCACCCACCCAATTAAACCTTGCAAGTGGGATAGGAGACCCTATATACACCTCACAAGATCCCTGTTCCCCCCAGATACCTCTGAGGGGGACCATAGACAGGGGCATTCTGGCGCCCAGCGACACTTCAGCTGTGACGGACCTAGCCTTCAAGGTTTTCAGCTAGAATGTCGCAGGGATTGCAAGAAAACTGGCTCTACCGGATTTTGCTGCTTGGGTTGATGAGCACTCCCTGTGCCTTTTCCAAGAGACATGGAGCTTGGTGCCGGTCCATAGGGTGGGTTTCTCTTCCTATTCCTCCCCTGCGCAAGTTTCGGAAACAGGGAGAGGGCGACCTTCGGGCGGCCTTCTCATCTGGGTCGCGGCTTCTTTAGACTGCAGAGTAGTGGAGTTCCCCACAGGTTCCCCTGACATACAAAACATCACCCTAATAGATCAAAGGGGAAGAATTGTTTTAAATGTTTATAATGTTTATGCCCGGGGAACCAAGGGCGGGAGAAAGTCTCCTGTAATATCTCTCCTCGAGACTTTGCTAAATAATACCCCATATAAGACTCGTACATTGGTTGCAGGTGATATGAACTGCACGTTCGAGCCCTTGGGCTCGGACCTTTCCCTCGACCAAGACGAGGAGGATACCAGGTTGGGGATCCCGGTATTGGAAATCCCACCGATTAGAAGGTGGACAGAAGTGGCGCTCCAGATATACTCCCTGAGCCTTGAATTCAACTTAAGGGCAGCTAATGGGAGGACATCCTTGGATAGGGGGGGTGCCCACACGTACAATAGACCAGGACACACCTCTAGGCTAGATTATTTCCTAATAGATGTATACTTATGGTCTTATGTAAGGGACATGCAGGTGGTCCCCACGACTGAAAGTGACCACAATTCACTCTCCTTAAGTATGGACCAATGGTGGCGCCCCTTAAGGAAAGACAATATTAACCCGGTAGCCGCACTTCCGGATGAGTCTGAAGTCTCCCCATGTGGTAGGCGAATAAAATGGGCGAAATTGGTTTTATCCGAGGCAAAGGTAGGGGAAATTCAATCCCATTTAAACCAAGCGATAACATCCCTCGGAACCCCCTTAGAAGAGGTGGGTAGAGCGAGTGGGCTTTTTGTGTCCCTGGTTGAAGCCTTAACTAACGTGTTTACCTTATACCCTAACAAGTCGGGCAACAAAGAATCTAAAAAGTCGAATGTTGGTATACCCAAACATGCAGGGTTTACAAGGCCAAGTTAGTTGAGGCGGTTAAACTCAAGTCCCGTAGTGCGATACAGGAAGCAAGGAAGGCCTATAATAAGTCCCTTAAATTTGCAAAGAGGGAATGGGAAGACAAATTCTGGGAAGACCTGCTCCAGGCTAGCAAAATCAGGGATTCAAGGGCCTTTTGGAATCTCATAAGCACACGGAATAAACCCGATGCATCTGTGAGACCCTGCAACATCCCGCCTCAAAGTTGGGTAAAACACTTTGGGTCCCTATACCTCCCCCCAGAGGGGGAATTGAACATGGGGACGGACCTTACAAGAGCAATTGAACCCCTTGCCTTTGATCTCTTCACTCCCTTAGAGATTGAGGGAGTTATAGGGTGGGTAGCGCCTCGCAAGGCAGCAGGCCCCGACGGCCTTCCGGGGGATCTTATGAGGGCATACCCAGCGGAATGGGCAAGGGTCATAGCAGCCCTCCTAAACGACATCATGATGGGAGGGGCAGTGCCAGAATCCTGGAAAGGGGCGGTGGTGGTCCCGATTTATAAAAAAGGATGCAGGGAAACACCGGGGAACTATCGCCCTATAAGTCTGATAGACTCCACCCAAAAGATAGCTGGTAAAGCCATCCTTGGAAGGATTCTCCACTGGGTGGAGGAGAATAAAATCCTATCAGACTTTCAGGCAGGTTTCCGGGCTGGTATGGGGACAATAGAGCAGGTGTTTAGGCTGGCACTACTGGGGTGGAAGGTGGTGGAACTGGGCAAGGGTAGTCTTTACTTGGCCTTTATAGACCTGAAGACTGCCTTTGACCTAGTCCCCCGGGAAGAGCTTTGGAGGGTGCTCTATGAGTTGGGACTACCCCCTTACATCTTGTCCCTACTCATTAGCCTTCATGCCCATACCTTTGCACAGGTCCGTTGGGGTAAAAATGGAGAGCTCACTGAGAAGATACCAGTGTCCAGGGGCGTTAGACAGGGCTGTGTCTTGGCACCCACCCTATTTTCACTATATGTGAATGGGGTGGTAAAACATCTTCAACAAGAACCAGCCGACGCCCCCTGTCTTGGAGGAGTACGTATCCCCACCCTGCTTTTTGCGGACGATACGCTCCTGATCTCGAAGACCCCACAAGGCCTCCAGAAATTGCTAACCCGATTCCAGGAGTTCTGTGCTGCAAAAGGCTTAACAATAAATGTGGACAAGACAAAATATCTAGTCCTAAATCCTCCCAAGAAACTGGGCCGTCCACCCACACTTAATTCGATTCCCTTAGAGAAAGTATCCGAATTCGATTACCTCGGCATTCGGATTACGGATAGGATGTCTTGGGCAAATCACATTGACAAAATGGTCCTCAACCATAGGAGGGTAGGAGGAGCTCTCATGAGGGAGTTCAGGGCCTCACCTAGGAGATCACTTACCCCGGTAATTGATATCTACAAGGCTAAAGTAGTGTCATCAGCCTTGTATGGGGCAGAACTGTGGGGCCACTGCCGATTGGACGCCCTAGTGACAACAGAGAGCAAGATATTGAAATCCATTATCTCCATTCCACTGAGCACACCATCTGTACCAGTGAGGTTGGACACGGGCTGTAAAAACATCAAAGATCAGGCCCAGCTTCGCCCGCTCCTGCTATGGACACGAATCTGGAGGGGTGAAGAACTAAAGTCCTATGCGGATGCTCTGGGGGAAATAATGAGTCTGGGGGCTGGGCTAAGATAAGATGGTTAAGAGAAACTAAAAAGCTTTTGGAGAAGATCGGACTAGGTGACCATTGGGCATCACGTTCAGCCCCTCCAAAAGAAGTTGTCAAGGCGCTTTATTGGAAATGGATTGCGGAGCGTCTAATTACAAACTCTAACCACTGCAAGTCCACTGTCGCCTTTTTACAAATCAAAGACATTGTGGCTTTTGAACCCTACCTGGATCTGATCACCCTCCCCTTCGACCGAGCCCTTTATTTTACTGTGCATGTTGCCCGAGTAGGGTTGAGTCCATTGCGCATGTCCTATTTGAATGTCCGGATTATGCAAGGCCTAGGAGTTTTTGGTTGAAACCTCTTTGTCAAAATATGGGCACACGTAGCCACCGAGTAGCCTTGCGTATCCTAACCACGGACACTTCCCCCCCCATAGTGTGTGGAACAGCAAAATTTTTAAAGCAGTTTTGGCTTATTCGTTGTAAGAGATTGTCAGTAGCTGTTTAATTCCTTTTTAGCTAATTTAGAAGCGGGCATTTCATGTCCTTTTATCTTTTTAATGAATTTTTATACTGGCTTCTTGTAGCATTGTTTTTTTTTGTATACTGTAATGATTGTATTTTATTATGCTTATAAGATATCCTGCATATCGAATAAAAGCTTATGACTGACATAAGGCAAGACTCGCTTTGGCTTTGTCCTCTATTCTAGGCATAGGGAGCCTATTGAGGTATTGTAGGCATGTCTCGTATGGAGTTTGATAGTTTTTTGGTTTTTTTAGAGTAGAGGTTTGGTAAAAACGTTTCAAATAGGTAAAATATCTTCTTCTCTGGTAGAGGGAGACCCCTGGTCATTGGTAATGGAAGTTATTTTCGGCAGTCAGTGGATTTGGTTGAGGAAGGATGCAAGTAGTTTCCCAAAATTATTGCAGCCACAGAATGGGGTGTCTTTGTTTCTGTTGTCGATGAGGTGTGCTTTGTTGCTTAATATTTTATTGTACTCTTTATTTTAGTTCTGTGAGGTGAGTTAATTATTTTCTGTCTGGGTGTTGTTTTAATTTCCCATCAAGAAATGTGGTGTTCTATTCTAGGCCGTCTAGTCTTAATTTGTTCTCTTTGCTTTTCCTAGACGTTAGTTTAACCCCTTCGACGCGCATGACGGAGCGGTTCCGTCATGCACGTTGGTTGCGCTGTGCACATGACGGAACCGCTCCGTCATGGCCCCGCCCGCGCACAGAACCTTCAGCGTGGTGCGGAAATCCGCGCCGCGCTGAAGGGGTTAATCAAGTTGCCTGGAATGGTAGCTTTAGGCAAATCGCAAATTATTTGAGGGGATTTGGGCCAGAGTTATTATTAAGGTCTGGGTAGTGTATGATTTCTGTTGAGTGCACGCAAGAATATTTACCTCGCGTGTCCTCGTCTCGTGCTGTTAATGAGCATGTGAGCATGAGCGCAACATGGTGTATTGCGCTCGTGGTCACTCATATTATTCTTGTGGTAGTTCTGCTCTCGTGGGGGAGAATGTTATTATTAGAAATGTCGGGTGGGTGAATATAGGGTCTGTAACCAACTGTTTAGCTATTCTGTAACTGACTCTTGAAGAGAACATATCTCCTACAATAAAACGGATCCTCAACTACTATCCAGTGTCAGTGGTTAATTACTGCTCCCTGAAGGAGTTCGACTTTTGGATGACTTCCTACACGGGCAACGAGCGGGCACGAAGCTGCGTGGTTTTATTTATTTTGGAGGTGCCTTTTTCTGGACTGCGGAAAGTTAATGGATTGTTCGCCACTCTTGAATTTTACTTTCAAAATAATTTGAGGAACTCACCGTGACGTACAGAGGGCTGCCGATCGTGAGTTGGTACATCGCTCTGATTTATTAAATGTTTTCTGAGAACAAGAATTGAACCTTTCTCTAAGTATTTATGGCAGAGTAAATCTAGTAAAGATGGCAATCCTCCCAAGTTCACTTTTCTGTTTCAGAATATCCCTATGGCCTTTAAAGAAGAATGGCTTAAAAAGGCCCAATCAAATATTACTAGCTTTATCTAGGCCTCAAAAGGTACGAGAATTGCTTGGAAAAAGCTTAGAAGGCAATATGACAAAGGGGGCCTATGACTGCCGGATTTATCTTATTATGCCTGGGTTTTTCTATTAAAGGGAGGGAAATGTCTACTAAGCAAACCAGACTGTTCAGATACCGGGAAAATGTTTAAAGATATGCTATCCGATGTGCAAGGGGGCGAGCACAATTTTGTACATAAATATGGTGACGCACGCTTCTTTAAAAAAGTACGGCTTAAGACCCTGCAAGGCTTTGCAATAACTTGGCATAAAATCAGGAGGGAATCTAACATTAACTACTATAGTGGAATGGCCCCTATTTGGGACTCTCCTGGATCTCCGGAGTGGTCTAAGGACTGTTTGGATCGTCCATTAAAAGAAGCAGGGATAACAACTTGGGGTCAATTGATGGTAGACAGAGTATTAATCTCTTGGGAGGAGGCCCAGGAGATAGCTAATGGGCAACTGTCAAGATTCAAGTATATTCAAATAAAGAGTTGGAGCCTCACTGAGGGGATAGGTGCGGGACTTTCTAATGAATTAGAATCCTCAAAAAAATCTGAAGGAACCTGTGGAAAAGAGGTGGCAAGAAGATACTGGATCTTAGTGGAGAGTTCGGATGGAGACTTTAAGTGTGGGAAAAGAGCTTGCAGGAGAGCAGTTGAAAGACCTGTGGCGAGTATCTTGTGACATGTTATATTCCATGGTACGTGCTGAAAATTTAAGGCGGAACCACCTTTTCTGTCTCCACAGGGTCTATTAAACGCCATATAAATTGGCAAAATTGGCGGAAGGCGTCACACCAAGGTGCCCTAAGTATGGGAAAGAAAAAGGTGATAATGAACATATGTTCATGAATTGTCCGAAGGTCCAAAGCTTTTGGCGGGAAGTGAGTAATACGATATCCTTAATACTTGGAGGGACGCACCAGGTAAGCAAATCTCTTGGTTTTTTTGGGCTCCCGGATAACTATAAATCTTTGTCACAAAGCATAAAAAAATTGATATTCTATCTAATATTGCTTGCCTGTAGAGAAATATGTAAGAATTGGATAAAAGCTACGCCCCCGAATAAAGTAGAATGGTTGGCTTTAATAAAATACACTGTTCTGCTAGATAGAGCTTCTAAGCTTAAGCGCAATGAGTTCTGGCTTCCCTATGAGAACTAGGTAAATTCCTTTGCACATATATAGTCCAATAATTAGGCCTTTATACCATATTGCTTGATTGGTACGGTGGTGGTCTGGTTGATAAAAAGGCTGCCTATTGTTGGAGTACGAGAAGCAAGGTATAGAGTGATCCATCTAAGGTCTAATAACGAAAGGGCTTCGGACGGTGCTACATTGAGGGAGACCCCGGAGCACGGATTATTACCTTTTGTTGACCTGGGCAGAAGAGGACAATAAAAAAAATAAAAAATAAAGAATTGAACAGATTTGCAGAGGCAGACAGAGGATTGCCTTCCGTGGGTTTAATTTGCTTTTCCTTACTGTTTACCGCACCGGTGTGCTGTGAGACAAGCGTGCCTCCTCTAACTGTTTCTGCTGTCATTTCCGTCATGTTGAACGTGGTAACGTCTGAGAAAGCATCATCACGTGCACAGGTATTACGGTATCCATGGAAACACCGTAACCTGCGCACACCCATATTTCCGAAAGGTTTTGCAGTTTCAAAGGCAACGCCTTCCACACAGCAACGTTCCTACGGCACATTTCAACATCGACACAATGACACCGATAGGTTTGTTATAAGTCATTAAACTGTACAGCGACACACACGCTTGCGTGTAATTACTTATAAATAAGAAGTGGATGTACCATTTCACAATACAACGTTTCAGATTTCAGGCAACAAGAACAATAGGACAACGCTTGTTCACAGGTTTATTTTTCTTTCTGCATACCTTACTTCTGTGATATGCACACAATCTGCATCTTAAGCTAATTTATCATTTTTCTCTCTTTTCTATTAACTACTAATGTTCATTAGTCTGTAACATTATGGCTGGTATTGTGCCTCCTCCCTCATTTCTAGCCATACCTGGTGAGCCATGGATGGATTGGGCGATATGGGAACGAGTATTTCTAGCCTATGTTGAGGTTTTAGAAAGAGAAGAATGTGAACCTGAGAGAAAATTAGCTTTGTTAAAACATTGTTTAGGTGGTATCTGTCTAAAGGAATAAAAAATGTACCTATCCTTATTAATCCTGGCAATATCAATGTATACCAATATGCGTCTATGCAACTTAATTTAAGATATGGGAAAAAGAAAAATGTGGCCATGGAAAGGTTTATTTTTTATTCTAGGAAGCAACAACCTGGTGAAACGATTGAAGAATTTGTTACAGCACTTAGGTCTCTTGCAGTAACTTGCGATTTTGAGCATATTTCGTATGAACTTGTGCTTAGAGATCAGATCCTTATGAGAATAAATAATAGAAAAGTCCAATAAAGGTTGTGGACCACATCTGATATGTCTTTAAATGCGGCCATTGATATTGCAAAACCTATTGAGCATTCAGAAAAGTTTGTCAAGGAAATTTGAGGTAATGATAAAAGTGAAGTATTTAGTATTTCTAAAGATGTTGACAAAAGCAAGAAATCTAATTTTACAAAAAAAGGAAATTTTCCAAAAAACTGATAGGAGATATAAAGGTCAAGGATGGATAACAGAAGCATATATTTTCATGCTATAGATGTGGAAGTACTGGGCACCTGGGTAACTCAAAATGATGTCCTGCTAGTGACAAGATTTGTTCGAAGTGTGGCAAGAAGGGACATTTCAACAAAGTATGTAGATCTATGCCCAAAAGAGTAAATATGATACAGAGTTATAATGAATGTGAAAGTTTTTGTGATGACTATGAAAATGATATCAACACTGTCATTAATATGTGTGGAAACGAAGGAGTCGCCAATTTTCCTTCCTGCACTATTGCTGTTGATGGGGTTGAAGTGCAATTTTGTTGTGATCTCTGCAGAAAGACACCTGGAGCCAGGAGGTATTCTTAAGCCATCTTTATTCAGTCTCCAGTTCAGGTTACATCTGTCTCTACTCCAGCCAGCCTAGTGTGGTACCAGCCCCACCAGGAGCAGCCTCCCTAGCTGCTCAGCCCATCTCCAACTGCCAACACTCATCCACTCAGACACCCAGGCATTCCACGCATCACAGGCACACCAACATTCCATGACCATCTCACACTCTGGCTGAGCAGCTAGTGGCAGCAGGGCTGGAGTACAATGTTATACAATTAAGTAGGATATAACATTATCCCTTTTTCTTCAACGAAAACAAACATGCAAGTGATAAAACATCAAGGAAGAACTATCCACAAGAAAAATGGATAATGGTACAAGTGCCACGGATGCAAACATAAAATTAAAACATCGCAGGAGAAAGAACCATTATACAAAGAACGGATAAGATAAATACATTTGATAAACAATATCTCCCATCCCTTCCTTAAAGAAATAAAAAACATTATGAAGCAAGAATAACATTACCCGAAATATATTTGAAGCATTTTGCATTAAACATTGTGACATAATGCACTACAACGGAAAGGGTAAAAGACCCCACCCAACCAATGCCCAAAGTAATAACCTAGAGTAGCATTAAAGATAGCATACTCTACTACTACAATCCCAAAAGAAAGGGAAACAAACATGTAAATGGATCGTCACCCATAACAACTCCCGTGAAGGGATATACATTAGTACTGCGCGCAACTATAACTCAACCCTGTGTGCAACAATAACTCAACCCTGTATGAGGGTTAACCTAGGTACTACAAACCCCTTATAGAGGTTACATACCCCCAAGAAGGAGTAACCAAACATTAATTCGAAAAGAGCTCTAGACCCCCTTGTGGAGGTTACACACCCCATGTAGGAGTAAAAAAAAATGTATGAAGACTAAGACCACCACCAGAACTAATGGAAGACCCATCCTAAGAAAAGCGTAAGCTTGTGGCATCACTACACAGATATGCTGTAAAAGAAACACACTTAAACGGAAACTCTAAGTAATCTGGATACTATAGCTTTTAACACAATACAATAAGCAAAATGTTATGGGACTATGGCAATTGCCCCAAAACCCATCCCTCCTTTAAGAGATACACTGTGATAACCACCCATTAGAACTAATGACCACCATTGGCATAAACTGTAGCATCACGACAACAAAAATGCTGTAGAAGAAAAACTAGTAGATACAACACACTAGGCAAAATAATAGATCCTGCCCCTCAGAAAAACTGGTATGCCCATATGCGATACGCCGGTGAGCGATCTCTCACCCGAGATGAGTTATACTAGGCACACAGACAATTACAAAAGTACTGAGCACCCCAAAATCAAACTAGTAACATACCAACAGGGAATCCCAAATTGCCCTATACCACAGTACGTTTGTATTCAACTTTGCTTTAGTGTACACAGAGTAAAAAAAAACTCACACATTAGGTGACAGGCCAGTAACAATTCAACTCAATACTGTGTCAGCAAGTAAACGGAATGCACTGCAAGAATTATAGAAATTTGATGACACTAGAGTAGAATAAACCAGCTTACACGGAAAACCCCAAAAGTCACCGTGGCTCACCTCGAGAAGCTGGACATAGCAGTAAGCAAGCTAAATGTAGACTGCCTCCGACAAACTTGAAACGGAGGAATACACTAGAAGAGCGTCACAAGGGCGATTCTACGTCGAGTCCAGACAAAAAAAAACAGCCGCATTGTCCTCATACTCCATGAGACCACAAAGAAAAGTGAATTTCTAAAAAAAAACAGAGAAATGTACCTTTACTTTTCTGCCGGAAAAGTTGTGAGCTTGAGACCTGCCATGCTGTTTAATATCAACCAACTATGTGCTCATACGCACACCTCCGGGCGTGGAACAACGTTGATCCGAAAAAGAAAAATTCATTTGTAGAAGTCCAACAGCGTGATTGGCAGACAGAAGGCAAACACGGCAGAACACCTCCAATCGCAAAATGGCGGGACGTTGTTGACGTGCAGCGGGGTGGCTCTCGGCACGTCTTGCAGGTGGAGTCTAGAGACAGCAAATAACACCGGGAACAAAGAGGCTCGTCATCGGGATCCAAGGAGACCAGCAGGATTGAAGCTACAGGTAAGGCTGCGCACGCTAAGAGAACGGCGCGCGCCTTCATTTTCAAATAACTGGAAGGCGGTTGAACTGACAAAAGTCGAGGGGACAGCCAGGGACCATAATAAATCATAAAAGTGACTACCCCTATCTTAAACATGTAATCTGAATGTCCGGAGGAAGCTGATTCACTACAGGGCCTCCAAGATTGAAAGTTACATACCTAAAAAAAAAATGAAATGTACACTGCTGACCTTGTACTAGGGAAAGTCTGTGAAAAAAACAATGTGAGGGGATCACTGCGCCCACGTAGATCTGAACCATGGCATATTCCCTGTAGCTCCCAGAAGTAGAGGTTGTCCCTCGATTCATTGAGCAGCATCTTACCAAAGTAGCACGTAGTTAAAGTTGCTGTCATCCTTTCTCCAGGCTTAATCAGATTGTGACTACTTAAAAACAGTGTGCTTTTTGTAGAGCGATGTGGGTGGAACACCAACATCTGGTTGTAGTGAAAACTACCCCTCCAACTCATGAAATCCTTTCAGTAGAAAACGTTGTGGCTGGAACTACTCCTCCAACTCACTGTAGCACATTATAATATGATTTGGCTGGAACACCAGATGCGGTCGTAGTTGAACTACTCCTCCAACTCACTGCAATCCTTTAGGTTAGCTGTAGTATTCCCAGGCTGTAGTGTCCTTTGGTGATGACACTGCTCTGTGGGGCTGTCCGTTGGTGAGGACACTGGTGGGGCTGGCGCTGGCTTGCCTGGAAATACTTTCTTTCTAGATGTAGTAGCTTGTAGGATCTCTTGGTTTCTCTTGTAGTTTCTTTGTAGTTCCTTTGTTTCTGTGCTTTACCAAGAGTCTCAAGGGTCCAAGTCCGCTCGTCGCCAAAATAAATGTTGTGATCTCTGCAGAAAGACACCTGGAGCCAGGAGGTATTCTTAAGCCATCTTTATTCAGTCTCCAGTTCAGGTTACATCTGTCTCTACTCCAGCCAGCCTAGTGTGGTACCAGCCCCACCAGGAGCAGCCTCCCTAGCTGCTCAGCCCATCTCCAACTGCCAACACTCATCCACTCAGACACCCAGGCATTCCACGCATCACAGGCACACCAACATTCCATGACCATCTCACACTCTGGCTGAGCAGCTAGTGGCAGCAGGGCTGGAGTACAATGTTATACAATTAAGTAGGATATAACAAATTTCTTGTTGATTCTTGTGCATGGTATTCTATCATTGCACACAATATTGTAAAAGATAAATGGCCTAACAAGAAATAGTTTGTTTCCGATGTAGCACCTGGTGGGTACACCGGACATAAAATTGATTTGGTTGGATATTTTTGTGCCAATTTAGAATTTTCAGGGCGTCATACACACAGGAAGATTTATGTAGCAAAATCTGGGCACTCACTTTTGGGTTGGCCACACCAAGGACAAATGGGGATTAAGCTTGACCTCAGAGCTGATCCACCAGTTTATGTCATTGAGCTCACAAACTTTATAGCTAATAACAACCCTAAATTTGTTTCAAACTTAAAAATGTTTTTAACAAAAAATTGGGAGAGTACCAAGGATTTAAGCATTGCATCAGGCTTTCTGACAATGCTATTCCTGTTCGCCACATGGTAAGAAATGTTCCCCTATCCTACAGATCCAAGTTTAAGGATATCTTAAAAGATTATGTACTAAAAAGATAATAGAACCCATTGAATCATCTCCATGTGTTTCTCCAATTGTTATTTTGGTTAAATCCACAGGGGAACTTAGATTATGTGTGGACTTATGCAGTTTGAATAATGCCATCTGGGTATATGCACATCCCCATCTCAACCTAAATGAGATGGTCTCTACATTAGCTGGTGCCTAAGTATTTTCCTGTATTGACCTAGCCAGTGCCTACCATCAGGTAGTTTTGGATGACGAATCAAAAAATCTCACCGCATTCATAACTCCTGAAGGTTTGTTTAGATATTGTCGGATGCCATTTGGACTTGCCAGTGCTGCCTCAGTTTTCCAAAGATTGATGAAAGAAACACTCTAAGGTCTATCAGGTACTATAGCCTACCAAGATGATATTCTTGTGTACGGGAAACATGCTGAGGAGTATGATCACAATTTAAATAATGTACTCTTTGCATTGTCAAGCAAAGGTCTCACTCTTCGTGCTGATAAGTACAGATTTAAAGCATCTCAGGTGGAATATTTAGGACATACTATCAGTGGTGTTGGTATTAAGCCCAAGCGCAACCATGTGGAGAGCATCTCTAACACTGAAATTCCCTCATCCAAAGAACAACTTGTAGCTTTTCTTGGTCTCACCGAGTCCTATGCAAAATGAATTCCCAACAATGAATCCAAAGTTGATCCATTTAGATGTCTACTTAAAAAATTTGAAGTTTGAACGGACAAAATAAATGTCTTTTGCTTTCAATGCTTTGAAGGGTTTTATTGCAAATGCACCATGTATAAAACCCTTTGTAAGTGGATTTTTTTTTATAGTTATGGTGGATGCCAGTAGTTCTGGTCTAGGGTGTGTGTTGATGCAAAGAGATGGTGCAAAGTAATGGATTGTAGCTTATGCAGCAAGAGCCCTACGTGATTCAGAGAAACATTACTCTGTGATAGAGAGAGAACTCTTAGCTTGTGTTTGGGGTTCCGAACATTTTAGAACATTTTTATTGGGCACCAAATTCATTATCAAGACTGATCATAAGCCCCTTATTTTTATAATGGCACCAGGCGGTGGTCGTACTATGTCTGCAAGATTGGCTAGATTAGCATCAAGATTGCAGAGTTTTCAGTTCCAATTAGAATATGTGCAAGGTAAATCTAATGTGCATGCTGATTGCATGTCAAGGTTTCCCTCTTCTACACCTGACACAGGGAATGAAGATTGCGAGGTAGCGTTGGCCCTCCATGATGTTAATTTAGTGTGTGGTGAACAAACTATTGTTCAAGAGGATGTGTGGTTAAATAAAATGAGTAAGGACGAGGAATTGAAAAAAGTCATGCTTCACATTTCTCAAGGGTGGCCTGAGGAAAGGAAAATGTTGGGCGATTTGATGAATTATTTCAAAGTTAAGGAGGAATTGGCTGTTGAAAATGGTATTGTCCCGAGAGGTAATACATTTGTTCCCTCTTACAATCTGAGGAAGAACTTCGTAGTATTAGCCCATGAAGGACAAATGGGAATATCAAGTACAGGGAGACTTGTTAGAGAATCCTTTTGGTGGCCAGGCATTGATGTATCTGTAGAACATTTTGTTAGGAATTGCACCGAATGTGCTTCTAGTGACAAATCTGCTGTAGCTCTACACCCTGAGCCCCATCCTGTGGAAGTTCCCGATGCTCCCTGGGGAAAATTTGGTCCGGATATTATTGGACCATTTTCTGTTTTATCTCGACAAGAAGCATTTGGGATTGTTCTAATTGATTACTTTTCTAAGTGGCCTGAGGTCAATATCGTAAAGGATGTCACCTCAAAAAAAGTAATCAAATTTTTTGGGGGGGAAGTTATTCCCCAAGAAATCATCATTGATAATGGACCTCAATAAAAAGTTAGAAGTTTTTTTTCCCAAATGTGGAATTACGCATATGAAAATTGCAGTATTCCACCCAGAGGCAACCGGTCAAGACGAAAGGTTTAACTGTGTTATAAAGGAAGCTATTCAATTATCAGTGAAAAGTGGTTTAAATTGGAGAATGCTTTACAGACAATGTTATTGGCATATATAACTTCTCCTAATTCTGTGACTTTGGTCAGTCCTTTTGAATTATTGAGGGGACGCAAACCCAGTACCAAGCTAGTTTCTTGGTGGTTGAGGAAGAAGCAAGACAAGCTAAGTGACTTTACTGATGTTTACTATGAAAAAGTGCGATGCAAGGTTGAAGAATATAAAGAAACACAATATGAAAAAGAGGCAAGATTCTGTTAGCAAGCAGGTGGTTGAGGTTGGATATTTGGTGCGCATCAAGAGGAAAAATATGATGGGCATAGGTTTTCCAATGTGGTCATCTCCCAAAAGAGTCATTGATGTTTAGAAAAATGCTCTTAGAGTGGATAGGGGAAGTGTATGGAATCTAAACAGAGTCTCTTTGTTTAAGGGAGGGACAGTCACAGACGATGATCATGAAGCAATGTGTTCCTTGACTTTACGGAACAGGACTTCACAAAAGTTTTAGACACGTGTTATGCAAGAAATACTGGTGGTCCTTCTAGGTGCATGCGTTCTCGTCACCCTCCTGCAAGATTCCAAAATTATGTCAGGTGTTAGAATATCTTTTCTTTCATATATATTATGTTATCTCCTTTTATATACTTTTTCCCCACTCCTTCTCTTGCTCTTATTTTTTATTTTATTTCTTTTTAAGGGGGGTATTTAAGGGGGGAAGGTGTGTTGAGTGCACGCGAGCATATTTACCTTGCGTGTCCTCATCTCGTGCTGTTAATGAGCATGAGCGCGACATGGTGTGCTGCGCTCGTGGTCACTCATATTGTCCTTGTGGTGGTTCTGCTCTCGAGGGGGAGAATGTTATTAGAAATGTCGGGTGGGTGAATATAGGGTCTGTAACCAACTGTTTAGCCATTCTGTAACTGACTCTTGAAGAGAACATATCTCCTACAGTAAAGCGGATCCACAACTACTATCCAGTGTTAGTGGTTAATTACTGCTCCCTGAATGAGTTTGTGTTTTGGATTACTTCCTACAATTTCTTGTTTAATTGCTTCTATAAGAGTATGGTCTTGGGTGAGTAGATTCATTCTCCAGGACCTCGATTTAGAGGTGAACTGACTAATGTCATAAGAGATTGATATGCCTGCGTAATCCAATATAAGTATTGGTTCAATGGAATAAGAGGTACTAGGTACACGTGTCTCTTCCACTAAGATATTGTCAATGCGAGAGAATGAATTGTGCGGATGGGGAAAAAAGTGTAATCGGAGGGGTTAGCTATTCTCCAAATATCCTTCAGTGTTTGGGCGTTGCAATGGTTAAGGATTTGTTAGGCCTGAAGGTGCAGCTACAGATTTTTATCAAGGATTCCATCCCATAGCTGATTAAAGTCGCCACCTACGATTAGATCTGATGGGAAAGAGAGATTTTTGTGCATTTGAATCCAGAAATTATATCGGTCAATATTAGGTGCGTAGACTTTTACAATAAAGTTCAGTATAATCTTTTTGCAGTCTGGTTACAAACTATCTGCCTTCTGAATCAATTTCCGAGGAAATGACATGTAGGCCCATGGCTTTAGAGACAAGTGTAATAGCACTGTTTTTAGGTCTCGCCTGACCCATGCGCTGGTCTGGCGAGACTTATTGAGAGGGCTCCAAAAAGTGCTACCAGGCCAGCCTAGAGCTACAGTGCATGTGCGCGGGCGCTTTTACTGCGATTACTTTCACTTTCGCGGCCGCTTTGATGTTTGATCCCGATCACTTTCGCGGCCGCACGGCCGCTTTGCATAGCCAATAGGTCTCGCTTTTGGGACCTTATAAGTATTTAGTTATGCAACTGTTGCATGGCTAAACACTTATAAGGTCCCAAAGGCGAGACCTATTGGCTATGCCAATGCTATTTGTTGGCTGGAGTACATGTCAAGTCGCTCACGCAGTGCTTGCATAGTAAGATGGCGTCTTTGACATAATTTTATTATTTTATGGAGGAGCACTATGTCTCCTTTTCATTTGTAGACGTAGTCTAAGGTTTTATTGGCATGTGGTCGGGTGATTTAATCCCTTCACATTAGGGATAGAATTATTATGTTATACATTTAAGGAGGTTGGCAGTGGTATATGTGATATGGCAGGTGGGAAAGGCTGCAAACCTTGCAGAGGAGTTGTAGGAGGGGCGGGGCGAGAGACCACAAGGATAGTGGGGGTGTTTTAGAGGGGGGAGGGTAGAAGGGGGAGGAAAGAAATTGAGAATAGAATTAAAAACAAAATTAGAAAAATAAACTAATTCACAAAGAAACATTAGCCACACTAACCCACCCCAACCAAGCGAAAATATACAGTTAGGGAGTGGAGGCCAGGCCTAGCATCTATAATGCTAGAGATCTACGTCATGGTAAGTATATAACAATAGAAAATAATAAGGGCTTGTCCCTACAAACATTGTGAACAAAGAGCAAGAACTAATATTAAGCGTTGCATAAGTGGTAAGGGCATTTTGTAGAATTATTCTAGTATTGAAGGCAATACTGAGTTATAAAAATCTTCTATGCAAATGGGTTTAAAACTGTGGACCATACAAGCTGGATGTATTGATGTACAGCTCACATATTAGAACACATATGTTTCATAATTATACCATTTGGAAATTTGCATAAAGGTTGTACTAAACGATAATTAGGATCAACAATGCAATGTTGCAACATTAAAGATAATTAATTCACCCTGTAGTTCAGTAGGAGTGTGAGCCTGACAAAAAGGACGGATCCCTATTTGGTTACTTCTAACAAGATCAAAATGGATGGAGTTGTAAGATTGATTTATAATTAGTGGATGTGTGAATATCAGCTTTTGTGGACTGTGCCTGGATGTGAAGAGTTTCAAGCTTCTGCATGATAAGATCCAGAGCAGGATCAAAATTCCGTTCGGGTTTTCTTGGTACATCTGGAGTAGTTGGTTCTTGTTTTGATCTTTTGTGTCCAGGGTTTGAGTCTTTGGGACCCCCTCTGGTATCTTTAAGATTGTGTAATTTATTATTAGCAATTTCAGTTGATAAGTGTAAGGGTAGTATCGATAGGTAGTTGACAGTAGTGGCAGGAAACGTTTCCTTGTCAAACCGTAGCTGAGAAAAAAATACCCTCTTTGTAGATAAGCTGATAAAGCTTAGCAATTTATCTGGGTAGTATATGCTTTGGAGGGTGTATGAGAGCTACAAGATAGATTTGTAGAGTGGAGATTGTTGGACTAATTGGAATAAACTGTGGTACAGAATTAATAGTCGCTCAACAGACGGAAAGTCACATAAGTTGACCTCACCATATTCAGACTTCTGATACTGAGTTTAGTGTTTGTAAGTGATGGCACTAGGAAGCAGGATGAGTCAAGCCAGATATTGATATAGTGTAGCCTAGGTGTCCATCTTCTCGGGTGATAGCCATGCCCCGCCTCTCCAAAGTATTTATTCGTCAAACAAACCAGTAATTCACCTTCTGTAAGGCTCTTTTTAGTGGATATTCTAACTGCAGATCTCTCATCTTTCGAATGACCCCCGGCATCAGACTAGATTTTAAACTTTTTCCCAACTATAGCTCTAACTATACACAGTCTTGGTTCAATCAAGTGACCTAAATCATCTACTTTGTGCTTCAGGAATTCATGTTGCTCCTTCTTCACGACCATACTGTGGTTCTGAAAAATAGTGAGCGCTCTGCTTTAAATTAAAGCCTGTCCTCTCACTCACAAGCATACAGTAGAGCGCCAGCCTGAAAGACAATCACTTCCTTTACCTTCTTGATCAAGTGGGACAAGGTAAGCTAAAAAACAAAGTCAGCTGATATCAACCCAAATGACATGTAACAGTAATGAAAACTACCAATAGGTCAGCCAAAGACAGTAATATGCCGGAATTACGGCTCAGGTCTATATGGTGGTGTGTTGCAGTTAAATCAATTTTTCTGAAACTACTCTGCATACCCGACTGGCCCTAAAGGTTTTTTTTTTTTGGGCAGAGGTTGAGAATCAATCCAGCGTTCTTTTTTCAGGGTATTTAGGTCCACACATACTTTCAAGGCCCCACTCTGCATGAATGCTCCTACTAAATGTAACAACTAACAGCCACAATGTAGACTCTACCATTTTGATCATTCCTTTCATACATCTAGCTCTTTTTCCACGTTCTCTCAACCTAAAAAAGGTACGCCTTGTAGCTTTTATATATATATATATATATATATATATTTTTTTTTTTTATTGTGCATAATTATACAGTTAACACCAATTACTATTCCTTTTGGGAAAAAATAGAAAGAGCATATATAAACAGAAGAAAAAAAAAGAAAAAGTTTACACAAAGAGCAGCAAAGATACATAAAGCAGTTCAGAGAATAAATATCCACAATAGGTGTATGAATTATGCACATTTTTTGTAATTATTATAGTACCCCCCCTACCTGCCCTCTGAGGGGTTGGACTTATAAAATAAGCAAAGAAAAAAGGGAAAGAAAAAAAAAAACCTTCACTGATGATTTTCAATCCATCTGGTCAGTGGTGCCCACATTTGTAAGCCTTTAGAGCAAGCCTGACTACCCCTCTTTGCATAAATAGCTTTCTCAAAAGTATAGTTTGCTAATAAACGGGAAACCATTGATGAAAGCTTGGGGGTGTTGGATCCAACCACGCTGTTGCCAAACTTAGGCGCAGTATCGCCATACCAATAAATACCAGTTCTTCACCTGGCTTCCCCTGAATTTGCGGTTCTACTCCCAGTCCCACCAGCGATGAGGTGAGGACATAGTCCACCCCTAGCACTTTCTTAAAAATATTTGAGATTTCCTGTTTTAAGCCACTTAATATGCTACATGAGCTAAACATGTGATCCAGGTCCGCTTGGTCCAGTAAACAGCGGGGGCATAGAGTTCCTCTTCCTGACCCCCATTTAGAGATTTTCTTTGGTGTATAGTAGAGTGAGAAACAGGATTTGTAAAATTGAGCCTGAAGCCGCGCTGGGATTAAAATTTTCTGTGCTAGCTCGGCTGAGTGGAAAAATAGATTTTCTTGAATGCCTATCTCTGCTTTTCATTTTGTTGCTCTGGTGTCCATATCATCCGGCATTAATGAGTTAAAATAGCTATATACATCCCCAATGGAGAGCGATCTATTTTTCCGCCTTAGTCTGTCGATCATGTTATTGTTAGCAAATTCAACTGAGCCTCCACCTTTTTTACTCAGAAAATCTCGGACCTGGAGGTATTTATAAAAGTCTCTCCAATCTAAACTATACATCTCCTTGAGATTATCGAAGCTGATTATGTCAGATAGAGAATAGAAATCACCAAGTTTGGATAGGCCGGCCTCGCACCATTTTTTGATAATAGACTCTTTAACAATTTCCAGTAGCTTATATTTAAAAGGGATGACACATGGCATGGACTGGTGTGCTAAGTTGGAAGAGCCAATTAAAAGTGCCCGGGGTGTCCTTGCAAATATGAGAAGGCCCGGAGAAAATGGGCACACCAAAGCCTAGAAGGTTAAGGCTGGTGTGGACATGTATTGTATTTCACGTCTTAATGCTGGAGGGGGAGAGGCTAGTGGGACATGGGTGATACCAGTTATATGATGTATATGTTGAGAGAGCAATTGGTTGTACCATCTTAAACAATAAAAAATGTTGTTATAACAAAAAGGGGGGCCCTATTCTGACTTTTATTCGGTGTTTGAATCCTTTAACCTAGCTGATTAGACAAAAAAACATTTGGAAATTGCCCTACAAATTCATCTATCAGACATCCAGTCCTTATCACTAAGGCATGCTCCTTGGCTCCAGACATACGTACCATATTGTACAAGGCTTAGTGAAACCACCCTAGAATGTTAGCACCTTTTTTGCAACAAACACCTTGCCCTGACTGACTCTCCCTTTGAATTCTAGGATCTCTTTCAAAGACTTCCATCTTACATATGAAGCGGGTGTATAGTCAGGAGAGTAACTCCCACCTACTCCATGCTCTTTTTTTTAAATGTATCCCCCCAAACATGCGAAGCAGACAATTTTAATAGATACATAAAGTCCATAAAAGGAATGATCATACATAATTCTCTAAAGTGCTTCAGCCAAAAAATATCTAAGAATCACATCAAACATCTAAAAGGAAAAAAGAAGACAGGAAGAAGTCTCTTTACATAAATGCCGGCATAGATATATGGGTGAGAGAAAGTGTACATCCAGATTTGTGATGCCCACTCCCACCGAGCTAGACTAGCTACCCCCTCTAATCCTGCAACATTTATCAGTTTCCAATTACTGAGGGGGAGACAAACTTTCATAATTTGTGTTGGAGTCTTTTTGCTTTTTCAAAAGAAATTGCCTTTTCCAGATGATAAACTGATAAGAGGCATGTAAACCAATGACGGAATATGGGCGAGGAAGGGTCAAGCCAGGTTGTAGTCAAACACAGCCTATAAACAGCCATAGCCACAAACAAAAAAGATTGTACTTTAACTGGAACTGTCTCGTGATAAACCCCTAATAAAATGAATACAGGTGACAGTCTAGCATCAATCCCTAATTTATTTGAGAGGAACTCAATAATTTCTGCTTTAAGACTGTCTAACACTGGACAGGTAGCCAACGGTTCACCCCCGTATGCCTTGCACATTGGGCATCTTGCACTCGTGGTCCCTCCCCACTTTGCTATTTTTCCTGGCGTTATGTACAGGTTAAAACAAGCCTTAACATTTTGGCCATGTAAATTAGCAGCAATTAAAAGCTTCTAAGCACTTTCTAGTAACTTAACCAGGTCGCTAGGTGATGAGTTAGTCCTTTCTTCCCAACCTTTTACATGCTTAGACAGGTCATCCGGCATCATTTTATTAAAAACTCGATATAAGGCCCCTACTGGGGCGCTATCAGCGATGATCAGCTCAACGGCTTCTATTCTTTCAAAACCAGAGGTCACCCCACCCTTCTTTAAAAAATCCTTAATCTGTAGATATTTAAAAAAATCTTTATGATCAAACCGAAACTTTTGACGAATAGTATCAAAAGTCTTTATCAAATTTGTAGTAAAAAATCCCCAGAGTGGAGACTCCCAGTGTCATCCATTCACTAAAATAGACATCTCGAAAAATTGCAGGCAGTAGAATATTGTCCTGTATTGGGGTATAATAGTTAAGTCTGCCCAAACCCAATCTTTTACGGACTTTACTCCACATACGGAAAGCTGTCATTAACACTTTAAATCATACTCTTTTATAAAACCCAAATTCGATCTACTGGAGCAGAAATTCTCGACTTTCTTTCCCTAGGAGCAGCTCACAGATAGATGGAGCAATAGACTCCTCCCTTTATAAGAGGACCGCAAATTGCTGTAGGGCAGCAGCCCAATAGTATAGCTTAAGACTGGGCACGACTAACGCACCACGTTTTCTCGGAAGGGTCATAAATCTGAGAGCTCTCCTGGGATTAGCGTAAACCCAAAGAAATCGCAACAATATCCCATCAAGTATCTTAAATCAATGATGCCGAATTCCAACGGAATAGCCCGTAAAAGATACAAGACTTTGAGTAGAAATATCATTTTGATCAAATTACTCCGACCAATTAGTGAGAGTCTCAAGTTGTTCCATCTCCCAAAATCCTGCTTAGTCTTATGGATCAGAAGTATCAGATTAGTTTCCACAATTTTTTCCATTTCTTACTTAATAACAATACCGAGATAAAGCACTACTTCAGTCACCCGCCTATCCGATATGAGCCTATCTTGATTGATTATAATTTGGGTTTTCTCCTGATTTAATGCATAGCCAAAAAAATGACCCAAATACCTTGGCTTCCTTTTTGATCACCATAAGCGCACTAGTAAAGTCATGAGTAACAATGGCGAAGTTGTTGGCATAGGCCCCACCCCCCAAAATTTCACTGATCTGATTGCCTCACTTTGTTGAATTCACCTAATCAACGGGTCAATATATAACGCAAATAGAAGGGGGAGCAAGGGCAACCCTGCTTAACCCCTCATTCTATGGCTACTTCATTGAGAGGCTTCCCATTAAAAAAACTCTTCTCTTTGTGCTTATAATAGAGGGCCTTCACCGAGCTAATGAATCCTTGTCCATGCCCCTTGTTTGACATCACTGCCAAGAGATACGGCCAGGAGACCCATAAAAAAAGCTTTTTCTGCGTCCAACAACATTAGTGCCAGTGGATCCTGTGTTAATCTGGCCGCATCACAGAGGGAGATGACTCGACAGACATGATCTGTAGTTCCCTTACCCGGGATAAAGCCATGCTGAACAGGGGAGACAAGCCTCTCTATAACCACAGAGACGGGTGGCCACCATTTTTAAATAAATCTTGGAATCACTATTAATAAGCATATTAGGCCAATATGAACCCAGATCTGCAGATGGTTTATTATTTTTTAGAAAGACAACAATTTTAGCCATAGCCCAGCTCTCCGGGGGAGTACTTCCCTTTTGAATCCCCTGGAAAAGCTCGACCATATACTCTTTGAGCATCCCAGCAAAGATTTTATAAAATGCTCCAGGGATGTAATCCATACCCGTGGCTTCCCCCAATTTTAAATTACTGATGGCCAAGCCAAACTCTTCAGCTGAGATAGGTTGCTCCAACACCCGTCTATCTTCTGCCTCAAGCACTTCTTCACCGGTGGCCGGTAAAATAAAAAATCCCCCATTATATTGGTTAATTCATGTTCCTCGTTGGAATAAAGTTGCTGGTAATAGCCTGAAAGGAAGACCTAATGTCATTAGGATCAGATTTCATGCCATATTGAGGATCCCTGATTTCCCTGATCTCTTCCCCCACTGCCATCTGTTTCGATCTGAAATCCAGAAGTCGCCCCACCTTTTCGTTGCATTCATACATTTTCACTCACCACACTAGATATTTATTGGCTGCTTTTTTGACAGATATGTTGACAATCTTTGCTTTGACTGTAGCTATTTCAAGAAGGGCTGCTTCTACACCAGACCTGACAGAAATCAACTCTATCAACTCTCCCTCGACTCTGGCTAAGTCTGCATATAGCCCCTGAGTTAACAATTTCTGCTTCTCCAGGCTATACCTCCAACATCTCGCCCCGCAGCCAAGCCTTGAATGTGTCCCAGATGATGCTTATTGAGGCGCTCCCATGATTGCCTGACATAAACTGAGGGATCCATGCCTGGATATGTTTCACATACTGTGGGTCTAGCAGGAGCGCCCTTTCGAATGACCAAGACCAGTCTACTTTAAAATACGGGGTCATTTCGATCTCAAACATGAGGGGATTATGATCCGACATCACCCGGGGACATTTTTTTATCACAGACTTCGAGGTAATGCTTTTTGAGAGAAAAAAGTAATCTAATCTAACGTGGACCCTATGAGGGGCAGAAAAAAAAGTGAACACAGGATCCATTGCCGACTGTGTTCAAAAGGCACCACAGCAGGGCTCCGCTGCACTTTGCACCGCAACCCTGGTCTTACCACCGCCACCACAGAGCCGCTGCTTGCACCGTGACCTGTGGGCACGGCACTTTGCACCACCTCGCTTCACGCCGTCACCCTGGTATCCCCTACGACGACACTCCACGCCAACAGACACCTCTTCTTGCACTGTGGTTCAAGGGCACTGCTCGTAAGTTACACAAAGCACCGTCCTCATCCCGCACCACAGCCATGGTCCGCCGACGCCAGCGCCATCAAATCCAGTTTGTCAGCCGACGACAGCGCTTCAGCAACGACGCCGCCACTGCTTGCACCGAGACCTGCCAGTACCACGATAAGGACCGCAACACTTCGCACCGCAGCCCTGGTCTCACCGAAGCAGCTGGACGACCATCACCGAGCCGCTACCTGCACCGCGATCTGAGGGCACCGCACGTCACACTGATGCACTTCGCACCGCAGCCCTGACGCCTGACCAACGCTGAGCTCCAGACTTCAACTGCAAGGAGTTCGAACTGCAACGAGTGTGACTTCAGGGCCCGACGACTCCTACACTGACCTCCGGAACAGACAACTGGGGACGCCGGCCCTTCGGGGCTTATTGAGAGGTCGCCGAAGCACTACATTTATAAAGCTAGTGTTTTGCTGGTCTTCCCGTCACCATAGTTGGTCCGCGACTACGCGGTCAGCCAGAACTGTTTGGATTTGTGTTCACGACGCTGTGAAAGTCCCAGGCAGATCGACTTGAAGGAACTGTATTTCAAGTCTATTTTGATTACTGAAGATTTCTGAGAACTCTATGGTGGATTTTTACTGTTTTTGGTCTTGTTTTGGATATATACAAATATTGTATATTTTTGTAAACTGGTGTGGTGTCCTTTTGTAGTGTGTATTACTGTTGGTTATGTGCAAATGCTTTACACACTGTCTCCAAGATAAGCCTGACTGCTTGTGACAAGCTACCAAGGGGGCGAGCAGGGGTTATTTTAGGAGTGCAACTCCCTTATCCTGATTAGAAAGAAGGGTCCCTACTTGGACAAAGGTGCAAACCCTTGCCAACTAGATCCCCCATTTCTAACAATGTAGCTCTTAGAAAGCCTTTTTCTTCTTGAACACCTGCAACTACTTTGTGACAACTCATTCTCATACTTTGAGAAACCTTCCCTATGTATACCATCTTTGCTTACATTATCAGCACTCAATATTTTTAACCGGGCACTGGTTTTCTCCTTTTTATATGTCAGGGAAGTTTGCGTGGTTTGAAAAAATTGTTTCTCCTTTAATTTTGTCTCTTTATGTTGCCTGTTATTTATATTTTGTACGACATACACCCCATCTGTGAGATTATCGTTTAGCTCATTCACAGATTAGAAGTCTTAATGCTTTTGGCAGGCTTTATCATGTCTTCCAGAATTGGACTCCACATAGTCAGCAGCTTCTGCTGAATATTCTTATCCAAACAATGACTAATAAACTGATCAAATCACAAACAACTGGTCAATAAAGTTTTTGAACTGACACTCTGCAACCAATTGCCTCAAGGCTGTAATATGTGTCCACGTTTTCTCCTTGCCTCTGGCTTCTCTTTAAGAAGATGTGATTCAACACTACTAAGTTTCGCTGCATATCAAAGTGAGTCTCTATTTGTTAAGCACTTTCTGATATGCATTTAGGGCTTCCCCTATCTGCAATACTAAATCTAGCAAGTTTTTATATATTGCCCTCAAAACGTAACTATTGTGAGACTAGAACTTTTTTTCTTTTCGGATGAACTTGAATGCTGTAACTGCTTTGTTTCAAATGGAACTAACCACTGTTGCCATAATATGGATAGATCTCCCAGAATTTCCCAAATAATATGATGGTAGGTTTACTGCTTCCATGGTAATGCACCAAAGCAAGCAAATAAAAAGCACTTGAATGGCAGAGCACCAGGCACCAAACAATGTTATTAACAAACAATATTTTTGCAATTTTTGTATTAGCTGATCCAAGATATGTACTTTAATTAGGTTCAGTCAATGTTCATCGAAACATTAATGGTGTTCGCTCTATCTGTCCATTCTTGTGAGTGGCAACATGCTTGTGAGACCAAAAGAATGCAAACTATTTAGAATCACGGAAACTAATTATTAAGAAAATAACTATTCTGTTTATAGGTAATCCAAGCACTTGTAGTGGAGGCAGCGTATTAGATACATACATTGCTATGTTAGCATAAGTGCCTTAGATGTTAGAAACGCCATCTTGGCCATCTTGCCACTTTTGCTGCTTTTGCACACGACACTGCTATTATTTGAAAACTGCTTGCTTGCCTTTTCTTCACATGAGAACTGTCTGTTGTTCACATCCCTAGACGTGCACTGCGACCTTGGTCTGAACGTTGTGTGCAGAAACAGTCTGAGCCACCAAACAATGTATGTTTTTGAGTTCAGGTTGATCGGCCCACGCTCTATCCATAACACGCACACAGCTGCAAATATCTGAAAGTCGAGAGCCTTTAAAATTGCAGTTTGTATGCATTAGACACACATTCTGGAGAAGAACTTTTCCAGGCGCAGAGCAAAGCTGATCCTGTGATGTGATTCACCTAAGCTGATCTTTACGGTATGGGGTTCCCCATTCAAACCTAGAGACCTTCTATTAGTCTAATAATACTAGCTTACTAGCGAAGGGAGGGTGGTTGTATTCCACTATCATTTGTAATATGATTTCTCCCTTCATTTTCTATGGTATTGTAACAATGCTGATGGTTTTAATTTTAATCATTTGTCTGCTTATGTTAGCCAAAGTACTGCATCTTAGGACACGTAGTTTATAAAATAAACATTTTAAACTTGTGTCTCTGAATACTCTTGTTGTGGACTGATATGAGAATAATAACGAACAGGTATTTCTGATTCCCACCATTCCTGAGAGTACTCTAAGTCGCTTGTTCTGGATTGTCTATACATTGGGAGCTTCGTGAGGATACGGAGGACGAATGGGACACTGATGTTAGTCGGATTGGGGTTCTGGGTTCTGAGGTGAGTTTTTGGTACACCGCAATTCACTGAGGTCCTGGTTTCCTGCGCATAGTTCTGTGCATGAGCAGAATCCCCGCAACACACTATGTAGCTTAAAACATCACATAGAAAATGCCACTGTTTAAAAAAAACCTTAGAGGACCTTTACAAAGTCTCCGTTGACGTGTTAAGTACTAGAATATGCATCACTCTAGAATCAAATCTGTGCCATGATTTGCTCTATTTAAAGTGTGCACATCACCGTTTCTGTGGGTGCGAATGTCACTGCAGAGTCAGCGTTATGGAATTAGACAAGCTTTAAATAAGTGTGCTGCTCACCGTCAAATTACCCATGCATTGGTCCTCGATCAATGGCTGCGGAGCACGACGCCGCGTAGCCACAGGTGATCTAAGCCCTGTCCCCCCCCCCCCCGGCAATGGCGGATTGCTCCTGGCGTGTGTCTGGGAGGCTGGCGTTTTAGTTTTGTTAGCCTCGGAAACTCGGATGAGCGTGGCTCTCCTTGGGGATCGAGGTGAAGTAAAAACAGCACATTTCTTCCTTGTTCAGCGGCGTTTTGAAACGCTGTTTGGAGCTTTTTTTATCCGCTTCTATCCGCTCGAAAGCCTGCTACGAGAAGCTACATGAGCCTGCAGGATGGAGCCTCACTGGAAGTAAGGCGAGGCAAGCAGGAAAAACCACGGCGGTGGCGGCCGTTTGGATACACCCGCATGTTCTCATTAAACTGCAGCAATTGGAACTTTGAATATAGGAGGCGATGTGGCGCGGTGGCGGCCGTTTTGGATACACCCGCATGTTTTCATCAAACTGCAGCAATTGGAACTCTGAATATAGGAGGGGATGTGGCGCGTTGTGAATCCTTCATGAATATCCTTACTATCCTGAGTATTTACTTAAAACCGGCTGCTCTGCATGTTGCCCTGCTTTAACCGGCATAGATTCAGACCTCATTCTTTAAAACATTTTTTACACTAGTTGCCTCCCTATGCCCTGGGTTATCCGGCAATAGTATTGACTTTGGCTCCACCTCCCTTACTTATTTTAGGCCCAACTCCACGCTGTAACAGAGGGAAAAAAAGGAAAAAAATATTTTTTTTGCTGTGTATGAACTTTTTTGAAACTTGCGGTGGCAGCCTTGAACTTTAGTGGGCGTATTGGTTTATTTAAAAGTGGTATGAACCGCTTGAACTGACTATTCCAAGGGCTTTCAGAAGTGGTGGGAGACGTCCTTCCGGATTGGCAGCCAGAATGGGAAAATTACTCAATGCCCGTCTCAAAGTGAAAACCCATTGCGCTCAGGCCAAGGAGATAAGAGAGACTGGTAGACTGGCCTGTAAGGAGAGTGCTTCAAATTTGCTTGACCTTGATTCAACTTTAGCGAGCTCAGAGGAAGAGGTGTCAGCCTCTGCTACACCCTTGAATCAGGATGGTTTAGCGGCTGTGGCCGATAGGAACGCAGCTACATCCGTGCCGGGATTAACCCCCAAAACAATTCCAGGGCCCGAAGGTTTTAAAAAGGCGAGAGCAACAAAAGAACCCAAACAATTTTCATTATTTTTGAAAAAAGCAACTCTGCTTTCTCCTCCTTCTGGCTCTAGCTCTAGTTCTGTTCTTAAACTCTCTAAGGAATCTTTGTCGGTTATTTCCCCATCAGCTTTAACAATATCAGCAGCAGCTTTCAAAACTGGTCCTATTGTTACCACGGAAATATTCCTGGAGCAAATATCTAATCAGGATGAATCAACTCTTCTAACTCTCCCGATTGCTCAGAGTCAAGCGGGACATTTAGAGGTCATGGGAAGCACGGTAAATACTGAGGTTTCAGATCAGAGTGTGTTTTCAGCTAATGCCCCCAATAGAATATCGGCTACTCAAGCTGAGTTGCCAACTCAGCTTCATGTTCAGGTTCCCTTACAAGAGCCTATAGTCTTGGCGGGTGTGATCTCTCCTGAGAAGATTTTTGAAGGGAGTTCTTCCGCTGTGGGCCCTCCTCAGATTGTATCTAGCCCCAATCAGCAACTAGTTGGTGATTTTCAGATGAGTGTCAAAGATATGCTAAACTTAATCCTGGAGGAAATCCGCGAGCTGAAAAGAACTCAGACAGCTGAACTTGCCCCTCTTCATCAACGCCTAGAGAATATCGAAGGTACAATGTCAATCCTTTCAATTAAATTGCAGGAAGATGAGGCTCGGATCTCAGCCTTAGAAGACCAGATGACCATCGTAAAGGGAGAGGCCAAAGCGGCAGTCAAAAGCAACCATATCCTTGAGTACAAACTGGAGGAGTTAGAAAATCACTCTCGGAGGTCTAATCTCCGGATAGTGGGAATTCTGGAGGGAATTGAGGGCTCCCAAACCTTGCAGTGGGTAGACTCATTTATTAAACAAAAGGTCATTCCAGAGTTCGAAGGTGACCTTACTATCACCAGGGCTCACCGGGTTCCTGCCCGCCCGTTCCCAAATTCCACGGTACCACGGACAATTCTAATAAATTTTGCAGACTATCGCATTAAAGAGAGGATATTGTCTAAAGCAGTCCAGCAGACACAATTCTCAGTAAACGAGGCTGTAAAATGCCGCATCTTTTCAGACATGTCTGCTGTGGCGGTGCGTAGAAGGAAAGAGTTCGTGAAGATGCCCCATTTATTTAAAGCAAATGGGGCACAAGCATCCATCGCCCAGCAGTCTAAACTGAAGGTCCTGGTCGAGGGAATTTTTTTTATGTTTTCGGATCTGGATGGAGCCCAAAAACTATTAAAAGAGATCTCGCAGGGCTCTGGGATCTAGGAGTGGATTTGGTTTATTACTATAAGCAAATGGGCTTGGGCACTGGGGGGCTTTCGACCGTCGTCTTGTTCATTGATGGTCCTCTTAAGGTTAGGTTGTCTGCTCAGTTGCTAAATTGTTTCTAATAGGGGCTGTATCTTTATTGTGCATGCTTGTTTGAGCCGTACTTTACTGATAGTTATTTCTGGCCCTGTTGAGATTCAGGCTTGATGCAAAATGTTAGTTTTGGTCATCATGATAAATTGTTATAAATTCTGGGGGCCAGGTAGGGTTGTATTTTTTTGCCCCTGTTTCGGGAGGTCCAGGTGTTTTTCCAATCATGAATGATCCAAATTGGGGTTTAGTCATTTGGATCATATACTTGTGGGCAGGCTTCAATATGTTGATAAAATTGAAAATTGCTGGGGGGTGCTAGGGGTAAGATCACTGGGGTGTAACTACAGGACACCCATGTTGGAGGGGGGGGGTGAAATGTGGTCAGCGTAGTTGGTGGAGGGTTTACCACATTTTTGGGGGTGGAACTACGCGGGTTGGGATACGAGCATAATAAAAAATGAAGTCCTTTTATTGCAAATGCATTTATGTTATATAAATCCATATTCAAGTCTGATTTTGGGTAGGAGGTTTACCAGGGTCAGGTTAGGTCCCAACTATGGCTAGTAAAGAACTGTTAAGAGTGGTTTCTTTTAATGTTAATGGTCTCAACAATAAAAAAAAAATGCGGGCAATTGAACTATGGATTAAAACAGAAAACCCGGCGGTGATATTTTTACAAGAAACCTATATTCCAACTGCAAAACTGTTTAGGTCTTGGGCAGCTTACAGGGGATTCTCTTAGTCTTCTGCTTCCCATAGGGGGGCAGCAATATTTTTAAATAAAAAACTTCAAGCGGAGGTTCTTAATTTTGAGAAGGATCAGCAGGGCCGCTGGTGTTGTGTCACCTGCATTCTTAGACAAAGTCAGAGACCAATTACTTTTGTTAGTATATATGCCCCAGTCGAGGACAATCCTAAGATCTATGAGGATTTGTTTCAGTCCCTAATGCAGGTTCCTGGCAAGCTGATTGTGGGGGGCGACTTTAATGTCTTAATGAATCCTAAAATAGACTCCTCAGTGCAAGCCAAGCGGCAGCTGAAACCTAAATCCTTTAGAACCTTACAACATTATGAAAGAACCTTAGATCTACAGAATCCTTGGCGTGCAGTCTTTCCTTCAATAATAGCGTATAAGTGTTGGTCTGGGAGATTCCGTACCTCTTCACGGATTGATTTTTTTTTGGTTTCCCGGAGGCTGTGTTTTAACCAGCAGAGATTCCTACATAATGATTTTTCTGATCATGCTATGCTGGTGCTTGAGGTGCAGTTAGGAAATTGTGTTAGATCGCCTAAACGTTGGTCGCTGAACAGACAATATTTTAATGAAGAGGCCTGGGTGGGTTTTATTGGAACGGAGATTAAGTAATTTCTACTTCGAAATAGTGAGTCTGCACCTGTGAGCGAGGTTTGGGATGCACTTAAGGCCTTTATTCGGGGGTTAATTATTGGTAAAGATGCAGAATTTTGTTAAAAAAGTTAGGGCAGATAAGAGAATTTTGAAACAGAAAATCCAAATGTCCCATTCTGCATTTCTTAATAACCCCTCTGCATTTAACCAGCGCCAGCTCGATCAGGCCAAGCGGGGACTTGGTGCTAACTACCACGCTCAGAGTGAAGCCTCCTATTAACAATTCCGTCAAAACACCTATGAAGAAAGTAATTTCACTGGGAGATTTTTTGCCTGGCAGGCTAGGGAGCAAGCTGCTATAAATCAAATTAATGCACTGAAATGCCCCTTAATTACCCTCCGTACAGATGACCCAGCTAAAATTGGGGAAATAATGCTACATCATTATGTGTCTATTTACGGCCATCAACAGACGGTGGATATGACTTTATTGGAAAGTTTCTTGCAGAAAAACGAATTACCGACACTTTCAGGTACAGAAAAATGATCTATGGCAAGTCCCTTTACTATAGAAGAGTTGGAGGGGGTTATTAAATCCCTCCCAAGCGGCAAGGCCTGTGGTCCGGATGGATATCTTTCTGAATTTTTTTAAACCTTTTTTAGCTCATTTGCGGAATTTTTTCTTCGATTAGTAAATTCATTATTGGAGGGGGGTGAAATACCAGAGACTTTTAGACCGGGTAATATAGTTAGTTTCTTGAAAAAAAATAAGAACAGCGAGGATCCAAATTCATATCGTCCGATAACGTTATTAAATTTAGATTATAAAATTATCACCAAATTGTTATCACTTCGGTTTAATCGATATGCGGCGCAAATGATCCATTCGGATCAGAATGGTTTTATTGCTGGTCGGCAGCTGGCTCTTAATACACATTATCTAACTGAGGCTCTCGACTATTTCGATACACAGAGGATACCCGCATTAAACCTTCTATTAGATGCAGAGAAGGCTTTTGACCTTGTTGTGTGGGACCATGAGGCACAGGGTCAGACTGATTTGCATATGGCCATGTCTGAACTGGGGTGGCAGAGTGGGCTAAAGAACGGTGATGGATCAATCCCGGATCTGTTGACTGGGTGTGAGTGTTTGATTGGTTCTGATGCTCCGTCCATCACCACCCCCTTTTGTACCGCTTTGTTCGCCATAAGTTGGCAGGGTATGCTCAGACGTGAGTCCCTTGCTCACTTTGCCACTGGATTCAAGCAAGCCTGGCTGAAGACGGCTGAAATGCCAGAAACCGGTCCTAGGAAGCTTGTTTCCGGTCCAGGGAAGGCATGGCTTGGCAGTTCGGGCTGGACTGTTCCCATGAGGCACAGGGTCAGACTGATTTGCATATGGCCATGTCTGAACTGGGGTGGCAGAGTGGGCTAAAGAACGGTGATGGTTTAATCCCGGATCTGTTGACTGGGTGTGAGTGTTTGATTGGTTCTGATGCTCCGTCCATCACCACCCCCTTTTGTACCGCTTTGTTCGCCATAAGTTGGCAGGGTATGCTCAGACGTGAGTCCCTTGCTCACTTTGCCACTGGATTCAAGCAAGCCTGGCTGAAGACGGCTGAAATGCCAGAAACCGTGCCTAGGAAGCTTGTTTCCGGTCCAGGGAAAGCATGGCTTGGCAGTTCGGGCTGGACTGTTCCCATGAGGCACAGGGTCAGACTGATTTGCATATGGCCATGTCTGAACTGGGGTATCAGAGTGGGCTAAAGAACGGTGATGGATCAATCCCGGATCTGTTGACTGGGTGTGAGTGTTTGATTGGTTCTGATGCTCCGTCCATCACCACCCCCTTTTGTACCGCTTATTGTGTGGGAGACATTTTTTAGGATTTTATGTCACTTTGGTATTCCCCCTAAGATTATGACCCGGATTCATAATCTATATAACAATGCTGAAGCTAATATTATTAATACGTCGGTGATTGGGCGGGTTATAGTAAAACTGGGCACAAGACAGGGGTGCCCTTTATCGCCGGTTTTATTTGCTTTTTTTAATCGAACCGTTGGCATTAGCAATAAGAAACTGTGTTGATATCCGTCCTCCATTTCCATCTATGGCGAAGTTGAAATTATACGCCGACGACATTATACTTATTATTAAGCCAGAGATAGAGGTCCAGGCTAAAGTCTTCCAGCTTTTTGAAGAATTTGAGGCTTTAGGAGGGTATCGCATTAATAAAATGAAAACTGAAATCTTACAATGTGGCGGAGCAAGCTGGGATCTGCACCCTGATATCTTTCCCTGTGTTAATGCCAAACCGAAAAGATATCTGGGGGTATATTTCTCCCAAAAAGTTAGTGATTTATACCATCTTAATTTCACACCGATCCTTCGAAAAATTCAGGCCTTGTTTTTACGCTGGCACTCTCTCCCCTTATCCATCATGGGTCGGGTGGCCTTGATTAAAATGTCTGTTCTTCCTTTGTTTAATTTTTTGTTTTCAACTATTCCATGTATTTTATCAGGTTCATTTTTTGCCCAAGTAGAATCAATGTTTACAGCCTTCCTTTGGGCAAAAAAATCATCACGTATTGCACTCAGCACTTTATATGAAGAAGTGGAACAAGGAGGTTTAGCTCTTCCGAATCTCAGGGATTACTATTATGCTTATTTTGCACAATATTTATCTAGATTTAAACCTGAATTACAGGTAAATCTGTTTATTAATAGTTTTGTGGATCTTATGTGTAAGGAAAGTCAGATTCACTTCCCTCTTCTAATTTTTAAATCTCCCAAACTGGTTCGCTATAAGTGTCTTCAGTGGTTTTTTAAAAAACGTCACGCACTTTATAAAAGATACTCCATCTCGGTAATCAATTCAGCCACCTATCTAGCATTCTACCATTAGCAGGTATTACGCAATCTTCGGAACTTGCTGCAAAATGGGCCTCGGTAGGTTTCTGTAAGGTCTCAGATTTTCTGAGGAATGGAGGATGGCTGACTTTGACTGAAATGTCGCAAGTGACCATTAATGATTTTATTCTTTTAGGGTCATATAACATTCTTCTTAAATTTCTTGTTGAGCTAGATGTTTCCCAAATTGGTGAACAACAGCAGTTGGTTACTGAACTTTTAGAGGCTACATCTAGTAGAAATCCCTGGATATGGAGAAAGCGTTTAGCTTCAATCAGGGTATTGGATCTTGGACAGAAGGCGATTAAAAAATGGAAGGACCATGAAGATGTTGAAATTTCTGTGAATTTATAGTCGACGATCAATAAACTAAATTTTAGTGCATTAAGAGGGGCGAACTGGCGAAGGATGTAGTTTTTTAGTAAATGGCAACTTTACCAAACCCCTCTTTCTCTTTCAAAAATGTATGCTAATTCTTCAGCTTATTGTTTTCGCTGCAACATCCATCCTTCAGCTAATTGGTCACATATTATGCTGCAATGTCCTAAGATTCAGAAGTTCTGGAAGGATATTTTCTGCTATTTGGAATCTGAATGTTGTATTCAATTAGTAGTGAACGATTTGTTAATTATTTTTGGTTTTGACCCAGAGCTGTTCCTTTGTAACCAATTGGTAAAACTTTTATATATCGCCAAGGCAGTAGCCAGATCACTGTTATTACAAAGGTGGCGTACTGATTTGATTCCCTCTGTCCTGGAGTGGGCCCATAAGATGCAAGTGGTTAGAAAAAGTGAACGTATTTATGCACTTCGGGTGGGGGGGTCTTAGGAAGTTTGAAAAAATCTGGGTCACATATTTTGTTTAAGTTTGGGAAGCGTTATGGTTTTGTTTTGAAAGTATTTTTTCCCTAGTACTTAAGTGCTCTATGCAATGTATGTGATATTTATAATTGTCTGGAAATCTAATGTTAGGCTCGATAATAACTTTCTTTTTAAATGGATATTTTGATCTAAATGTCTTTAATGTGTTGCAATATTTATGGACTTCAATAAAAAATTATTATAAAAAAAAAAAAATTACCCATGCATTACAGAGAGGTGCACTGCAGCGAATTTACTCATATGGTTCATACCTTCCTCTAGCTTGTCTGTGACCAATGGTCCAATCAAGGGTTGATTCAAAATGAGGATTAAAATCCTTGGCGGCCTATGTCTTCTTCCTGACCAAAACCATGTTTTGAGGGCGAACACATACAGATTTTCAAGTCAAGACGTCCTGCACCACACAAAGCTTGTGTAGCTGGATGAAAAAAACTGTGTGTGCACTATGCGTATCAGGGCCTTTATCTCTTGATGTTGGGTACCCACTGAGGCTTGGAAAGTAGACTACATTTTGCTTTGATGCTGTTTGCCAATAAAATATACCAGACAAGAGTTGAGCACATATTGTAGCACAGTAGCACTAAATATGACTCACAGCTAATATGAAGACACCTAACAGCATTACGCAGTACCTCAAGGGATGCAGTGGGCACAATTTATCTCAATATAGTCCTGCCTGTAGACATTGAGCATCAATCAAAATTCTCAATCAGGCAGTGGCTCACAGACAGCTTGTCAACACAAATATCTGGTGTTCATTATTGAACAGACTCAAAAGAAGTCTGTAGAGGTGTGGGAGGAACAGCACGTAGACCAGGTCGTTTAACGTAAGGTTTTATTGAGGATGTTACACGTCTCAATCTGCTAGGCAGTCTTTCCTCCTCCTTTGCGGGCTCCGTGGTTACAGCGGGGTGTTTGGTCTTCTCGCCAGCTATGGGACGTCCTCTGCGGGCACTCCGGGGGAACTCCAGGATCCACAGGGAGCGTGTAAAAGAAGGAAAAGGGGACCGTTAGGAACTCAACGTGTGGCGTTCTGAAATCCTATAACCGGGACCGGGGGTGAGGAAACACATTCTGTTGTGCTTTCTAATAGTGTTTATATATCGGCTCTCTTCTGTGCGACGAGTGAGTGGTTTTAGTGAAGGGGCAGGTAAGAAGGGGAATACGGCGTTCTAATGACCCTTTCGCCACCCCATCCAGCCCTTGACCCGTTCGCGTACCTGAGGTAGCCACACCCCTCCAGGAGTGTGGCTCGGCGCTGCGTGGGTACGTTGGCCTCCTGGCTTTACTCCTAGCTCCGTCGTGGAGTCTCCGTCCCGAACCTCCGCTGGTACGTCTTCTCCGCTCGCCGTCCTCGTTCTCAGCTCCTCGTCTCCTGCACTCCACTCTTTGGTGATGTCACCCGCCTCCGTCTGGTCTTCCGGCCCAATATCCAATCCGGTGTGTTCACATGACGAGGGGGGCGTGGCGACCGCAAACAGGCAGTGCGGCTTAAAGGGATCCGGCTCGTTCTCAAAGAATGCTTCAGCAGTCTCGAAAGTATCCCAATCGTCCTGTGAATGGGTAAAAGAACAAGGTAGTGAGGGTGCAGGTGTCCACCAGTCCAGGCTATCCCGTACTTCATCCTGAGACGCCATGACCCTTTTACATACCTCCCTCCCTAGACTCTCCCGATGGGGGAGAGGGGGAACACGGGAGAGAAAGTCAGCGTTAGTATGGTCTTTACCCTTACTGTGTTTGATGGTGAAGGAGTAGGGCTGTAATGACAGAAACCATCTCAGGACTCTGGGATTCTGTGATTTGGACTTGTTCAACCATTGGAGTGGGGCATGATCAGTGTACAAGAGGAAATGTCGGCCATCCAGGTAATAGTGTAGTTTGTCTATCGCCCATTTTATCGCCAAACACTCCCTCTCAATGGTCGAATATTTCACTTCACGTGGAAACAGTTTCCTACTGATGTACAAGATAGGGTGTTCAATCCCATCCTCCCCTAGTTGTGACAAGACTGCCCCTAGCCCGCTATTGGACGCGTCCGTGGCCAGTATAAATTCCTTGCGAAAGTCAGGCGAGACCAATACAGGTTCGGTTGTTATGGCGTTCTTCAATGTGATGAACGCATCTAGCATTCTTTTCGAGGGGTGTGTTAAAACGGTTTGTTTTACCTCTTTCCTCAGTACATCGGTCAGTGGACTGGCAGTGTCCGCGAATCGAGGGATGAACCTCCTATAATAGCCGATAAGACCAAGGAATGCTCTGAGGTCTCGTTTGGTGGAAGGGAAAGGGACAGCGTTGATGACTTTCACCTTTTCGTGTTGTGGTGCTATCACCCCATCCCCCAGGACATATCTGAGATACTTCACATGTGAATACCCTGCACACGACTTCTTCGCATTAATGTGCAACCCTGCTCTGCTTAAGGCTGTAAGGATGGTGGTGAGATGTTCCAAATGCTCGGCCCAAGAGCTACTGAATACTACTATATCATCTAAATATGCCGAGCTGAAGGTGGCAGATGGTTGCAACACAGTATTCATTAATCTTTGAAAAGTGGCCGGGGCTCCGTGTAGGCCAAACGGCAACACATTAAATTCATACAGTCCATCATCAGTGATAAAGGCAGTTTTCTGTTTGTCCTGTTCCCTTAATGGCACCTGCCAATATCCCTTTGTCAGATCGAATGTCGTGATGTACTTTGCCTCCCCTAATTTCTCTATAAGATCGTCTACTCTTGGTAGCGGATAGGCATCCAGGGAGGAAATGGCGTTTAACGCTCTAAAGTCCATACAGAAACGGGTTGTGCCGTCAGGTTTAGGGACCAAGACGATGGGTGATGCCCAAGCGCTCTTGGAGGGTCGAATGACGCCGAGCTGTAGCATGTCTTCTACCTCTTTTTTTACCACACCTTTTCGGGCTGCGGGTATGCGGTACGGCCTCTGTTTGACAGTCACTCCATCCTTTGTGTTGATTCTATGTTCGGCCAGCGTGGTTCTGCCAGGAAGATCGGAGAACAAGTCCGAAAAGGAGCTCATGGCTTGTAGTAGGGCAGACCGCTGGTCGTTGGAGAGTTCCGGATTTACTGGCATCTGTGGTAGAGTGGATTCTGTTCTCAATGCTGGCCAGATTCCGTGAGCAGTTTTGGGAGGGGGACCTATCCATTTTTTTTAACAGGTTTATATGATAACACTGCCTCCGTTTGGGTGTCACTTGTAGCCGGTATGTGGTGTTTCCCAGTATTTCTATCACTTTAAAGGGACCTGTCCACTCGCTCTGGAACTTCTTTGTAGAAGAAGGCAGAAGAACTAGGGCCCAGTCACCTAGTTGCAGGGTTCTAAGTTTTTTTCCCTTATCATATTGCACCTTTTGAGATGTTTGATGTTTTTCTAAGTTTAGGTGTGCTAGTTCTCGTATTTTACCTATTCGGGAACGCAGTTGGGTCGTGTACTCTAGGAAGGTTTTTTGATCCTCAGTGGTTTCTGTTTCCCATGCTTCTCTAGTAATTTCTAGCAGCGATCTGGGCTGTCGGCCATACAACATTTCAAATGCTGAGCAGCCCAAGCTGCTTTGCACTTGGCCTCGAATTACGTAAAGGGCAAGGGGAAGCAAGCGATCCCAATCCGTACTTTCGAGGGATAGCATTTTTTTCAAGGTGGACTTGAGGGTACGATTATATCTTTCGACCAACCCGTCAGTTTGTGGGTGGTACACAGACGTCTTTAGGTGATGTAGGTTGAGCGTGCTGCACACTTCTTTCATCAGTTTCGACACAAAGGGTGTCCCTTGATCGGTTACAATTTCTCGAGGGAAACGCACCCTGGAGAATAGCTCGATCAGTTTCTCCGATATATTTTTGGTTGTTGAGGATTTTAGGGGGAATGCTTCAGGAAAGCGCATTGCGTAGTCTACAATAACTAATGCATACGCGTAACCCCTAGGTGTCTTAGGTAGTGGACCTATAAGGTCCATACCTACCCTTTCAAAGGGTCTTCCGATTACCGGTAATGGTTGCAAGGGAACGGCGGGGGGCCGCTGATAGTTTTTTAATTGGCATATGTCGCAGGCCTGACAATATCTCTGGATATCTTTATAAATACCAGGCCAGAAAAAATGTCGCAAGACATTCTGGGTGGATTTTTCGGCGCCGGTATGTCCGGCTGTAAGATGTGTGTGGGAATAAAACAAAATTTGTTCTCTAAAGGGCATAGGTACCACTAGCTGGGGGTGTTCGCCTTCCCTCCCTTCTCTGTATAGCAACTCGTTATTGATTACAAAACGAGGGTAGACCTGGCGGGGGAAATCGGTATTAGCCTGTCCATTTTCCCACGCGTTGAGTAGTGTCGGATCGTTTACCTGAGCAAACTTAAAACTCCGGTCTAAGAGCCAGGGTTCGCGGACATTATAGGCGGCACAAGGAGGAGACAACAATGGCTTTTGAGGGTGCAATTGCGTTTGAAATATCTCTATAAAGTGAGGATTGTCTACCCCTATAATCAAATCTTCAGGCAGGGAGTCCACCACCCCAACCCTTACAGTACAGGGGCTTAGACCGTCTACTTCTATTGTCAGAATTGCTACAGGGTAAGGCTTCACGTCCCCGTGGGCACACCTAATCTGTACTAGGGTGTTCGGAAGGGTGCTTTCGGGGGTCACTAACCCTTTTTGAGCGACAGACTGCTTGCACCCAGAGTCTAACAGGGCTTTTACCGTTTTGCCGTTGACCTTGGCTCTTACATGGAAGGAGGGTCCCATTTCGGCGGAATACAGGACCGCTTTGGGTAGGTATCCAACTTCCATGGGTTCTTCGGATGGTTTTTTTCAGGGGCACATTCTTGCTACATGGCCCCACTCCCCACACTCAAAACACTGGGGTCCTTTTATCGCTGGCGTTTCGATCCGTAGAGGCATCGTCTTTCTGTAGTCTAGTTGGCCTCTCGTTTTCCTTTCTACTTTTGGGTTTAGTCCGGTCTTGGTATGTCTCTCTGTGTCCCACGGGAGGGTCTTTGTTTGTGCCCTCGTATAGGTACTAGCCATTTCAATGGCTTGTTCGGGGGTCAAATGTGTATGCTGCCGTAACCATCTCGGAGTCCCATAGGGAAGAGCCTCCAAGAATTGTTCTAAATAAATGCGGGCCATGATCTCTTCTTTAGTACTGGTTACCGGTTTTAGCCACTTATCAGCTGCCATTTTCAGGCGAAAAAACAGTGTTTTTGGATTTTCGCCTGGGGTTCCCTTCTCCTTACGAAATCGCACCCGGTAAGCCTCTTCATCTAGCCCCAAGTGATCCAGAATAATCGTCTTAACCTCGTTATACGGGGACGTCCCCGTGGCATTGGCAACCTGGTACGCGGACTGTGCGTCCCCCGAGAGCAGGGGGGCTAAGAAAAAGGGCCATTTGTCCTCGGGCCACCCATAGGCCCTTGCAGCTCTCTCAAAATTAGAGAAAAAAGCATCAGGATCTTCTCCTCCTACGTATTTTTGTAGCGTCACTCCAGTTGGGTGTGGTACATGGGGCCTTCGGTCCGGGGCTGCAGGGTACTCAGGGGCTGTTTGAGCCGTACGTAGGCCTTCCATTTGGGCTGTGATCAGCTTTTGGAGTACTTCCCTGTCTTGTTGTGCCGTGGCCATTTGCTGTCCTACTGCCCATTCTAGCTTCTCCTGGCCTTTTATGAGGTGCTGAATGACGTTTTCCATCACAGGGGTACTGACGGAAGGAAATCCCACTTCTGACACCAGTTGTAGAGGTGTGGGAGGAACAGCACGTAGACCAGGTCGTTTAACGTAAGGTTTTATTGAGGATGTTACACGTCTCAATCTGCTAGGCAGTAGTTGTAGAGGTGTGGGAGGAACAGCACGTAGACCAGGTCGTTTAACGTAAGGTTTTATTGAGGATGTTACACGTCTAAATCTGCTAGGCAGTCTTTCCTCCTTCTTTGCGGGCTCCGTGGTTACAGCGGGGTGTTTGGTCTTCTCGCCAGCTATGGGACGTCCTCTGCGGGCACTTCGGGGGAACTCCAGGATCCACAGGGCGCGTGTAAAAGAAGGAAAAGGGGACCGTTAGGAACTCAACGTGTGGCGTTCTGACACCCTATAACCGGGACCGGGGGTGAGGAAACACCTTCTGTTGTGCTTTCTAATAGTGCTTATATATCGGCTCTCTTTTGTGCGACGAGTGAGTGGTTTTAGTGAAGGGGCAGGTAAGAAGGGGAATACGGCGTTCTAATGACCCTTTCGCCACCCCATCCAGCCCTTGACCCGTTCGCGTACCTGGGGTAGCCACACCCCTCCAGGAGTGTGGCTCGGCGCTGCGTGGGTACGTTGGCCTCCTGGCTTTACTCCTAGCTCCGTCGTGGAGTCTCCGTCCCGAACCTCCGCTGGTACGTCTTCTCCGCTCGCCGTCCTCGTTCTCAGCTCCTGCACTCCACTCTTTGGTGATGTCACCCGCCTCCGTCTGGTCTTCCGGCCCAATATCCAATCCGGTGTGTTCACGTGACGAGGGGGGCGTGGCGACCGCAAACAGGCAGTGCGGCTTAAAGGGATCCGGCTCGTTCTCAAAGAATGCTTCAGCAGTCTCGAAAGTATCCCAATCGTCCTGTGAATGGGTAAAAGAACAAGGTAGTGGGGGTGCAGGTGTCCACCAGTCCAGGCTATCCCGTACTTCATCCTGAGACGCCATGACCCTTTTACAAAGTCGTACATAGTTTGTCTCAAAGCAAAGCAAGCCACTAAGGGTACAATTAGACAACCAGTGAACACTACATACCGTTACAATTTCAACTCCAACTACCCCTCAAATTCAATTTTTTAAATTAGAATACTTTATCCTTACAATTACCCGACCCAGTCAATGCCAATAGAATGTACATATACCAACCTTCACCAGCCCAGGCAAACTATAACAAATAAAAGAACTTAACGCACTCTCCTTGCCCAATCCAGGGCTATCAAGAGGACCTTGGGTCAACGCATCATGATCTTCCACAGAACTCAAGGTTGAAGAGGTAGTAATGAAAACCCATAAAAAGGTTCAGTGATACACTGCATCCAGTGTGTCTGCCAGGAACTAGAGTACGCTGTAGTCTCTACACTGCAGCTTTTCTTAAGAGGCAAAAAGATTCAGCCAGGTCACATTCAATTGATGGTCCACCAGCTGACCCAACTAGATGACTGACGAACAAGGGGATCCCTTGTTGGTCCATGACCTCCACAGGTGCAGAGTGTACTAGCACAAGAACCATGACCGCACGCTTAGTCCTGCTTGTTGTAGTGCCCCACGGTGGTCGTGTTGCCCGTCAGGACCCGCAATAGCCTCCTGATGGACAGAAAAAGCCTTCAAATCCAGCCAGATACCACACACCTCGAGGATACTGATGTGGAGCTTTCTTTCCAATAGGCAGCAGAGTCCCTGATCTCTACCTATCCCAGGTGACTGCCCCCGCCTAGAGACAATTCATCCATCACTACAGTTAGCCTTGGTGGGTTAGGGAAAGCAACATGCCAAGTTGGCATCCACCTTCCACCACCGAAAGTACAGGGCAGTCTCCTTCGAGATGCAGATGTTATCTAACATGCAGACCCAGTTTTTCACTCATTGGAAACTAAGGTTCCTTTTTAATTCTTGCATCTGCCATTAGGGACCAGCAGGTCAGATGTGGCTTACAGTCCAAGAAGCATCAAAACCTCACGAGACCCAGGGCTGAGACCTAAACATCTGAGTCACATCCTAAATGCTCCAGGCTTGTTGTGAGAAAACTTTTTACACTACTATAAAAGGGATCCTCTGCAACTGTGCCAGGTGGGACTTCAGTTTGCTGATGGAAAATGGCAGGGATGAAACAAGGGTGATTGTCATCCACAGGTGAACTGTGACTGTCTGTCGCTGCGCCCACCTTGAGCAGTGAGTCATCAAGGTACATAAATATATCTACCCTCAACATAAAAAGATGGGCCACATCCACTGCCATCACCTTCGTAAACACCTAGAGGCAGAAAGAAGGCTGAATGTTAGATCATCAAATTGAAAATGCCCTTATCACCTCCATCACAAACTGAAGACAGAATCTGTGGGACTGAAGGACTGGCGCATGAAAGAGTGTCCTCAAGTCCACGGATACCATCCAAACCTGGACCAGAATGAGCACTTTAATATTGCCCTTCTGTATAACAGCATTAAGTGGGTAAATATTATTTCAACTATTCTTACCAGGTGGGCAGACTTCCCTTAGATTATCTGGGGAGACTGTGTATTAGACCCACAACTAGATCGCTCGAACCCACCTTTGCCGACCTTTCCTGTTGTGGCTGCTGCTGCTCACCTCTCCCAATGGCTTGTGCACTGGTCCCTAATTGACAGTTGGCACTCTCTTAATTCAGCTGCTAGAGAAAACTCCTATTACTCGTCCCGCATGACCTACACAGAGACTAGATTATATACTTTGTGACCCAGTTACTCGAATGCGATCCAATACGGCGGAGTACTTGGGGAAAACGTTCTTGGACCATAACCCCCTTCAGCTAAACTGGAAAGCAGAGTGCCAAGACCACCAGTTCCCACATGGCGATTACAGCTTCTCAAGCTAGAAGACCAGGTTTGTCGAGATGTGACAAGCCAGACATTATCTCACTGTCTGACGGAGAACTGGGGCACAACCTCCTCAAAGCCAGTAGAATGGGAGGCACTGAAAGTTGTACTCTGGGGCCATTGCATTCGCACCATAGTGGGTGCTAGAGCAGACCTGCATGGAGACTTGACGCACATAGAGGCATAACTAGGAGCTTTAGAAGTTGCGGTCAGGCTGATTTGCAAAACAAGGTGAATTGACAGCAGCCATGGAGCAACATGCACAAATGATAGGAACAGCTACACTACCCTGATTTTAGAGCTTACCGGCAAAGATGAACAAGGAGAGGGGGGGACAAATCAGGCAATCTTTGGGCATGGCTTCTAAGCAGCACAATACCAACCTCCCGATCACCATGATTAGCACAACCTTGACACAATTAGTTACTAGCCAAGTGCACATACACAGTGTATTCACTGCTCACTACCAGCCCTATACGACCCTCCTCAGTAAGATTACGTTATCTCCCATAGAGCCCCTAGATAGAGAAACTCATCACTCCAATCACTATACATGAAATTCGAGGTGCCAAAAAGGGTACGGCCACTAACAAGACTTCGGGACTGGACGGGTTACCTATTGAAACTTATAACACGTACGAACACCTACTACCTTCCAAGCTGCTAGAACCGTACCAAGCGGCACCGACGGAAGGTCGTCTACCGCCGTCACTCTGATAATCCCTACTTGTACCCCTTACCAAGCCCGATAAATACCCCATAGAATCAGATTTGTACCGCCCATTGTCTATGCCTGGGTCGGATTGCAAGGCATTAAGCAAGATAATTGCGGTTAACTACTTGAGCACAAGCCAAAACTGGTCCATCCAGAACAAGAATGTTTTTTCCCCATGTAGAGCTACCACGCTTAACATATGCTGACTACATAGAGTGATGGAGCTTTCTCCTGCCCAGTGGCCCTATGCTGCTTGCATGATACTGGATTTGGAGAAAGCGATACTGTAGACTGGGATTACCTATTCTCGACCATGACCTCTTTGGGTAGCTTACAAAGGCTCATTCGCCTTCTATATACAGAGCCCACCACCGAGTGAAGATAGGCCTACGCATCTCCCCTCCGTTACAGGTGAGCAAAGGGAAGTGGCATGGCTGCCCTTTGTCTCTGCTACTATTCGCCCTGGCAATGGAAACACTATTGCAGAGGCTCAGACAGCAGTCCCTGGCATGGGTCATTCCGTTAAAAGGAGAGACACATGTTGTCCCTCTATACACGGATGATGTCTTAATCTACATGCGGGATATCTGAACCGGAATATCAGATATCAGGAATATCCTGCGGGAAGTCCACCCATGAGAGACTATTCAAAAGAAAGAAGAAAGAAAGATGCTAAGGTTTGGGTGAACAAGCTTTTGTTGAGATACAGAAGGCCAAGGACTACAAACGGTCCTGCAGGAAGCCAGATGTTGCAGGCCGGCGAACACAAAAAAATTATCCGAAGGGACGGGAAGCAGAACTGAGCCATCACAGCATCCCTCTGAAGCAATGGTAACTGAGTGAGTCTTTCCTCGCAGAGTCACAGCTATCCATTCCACTTTGGCAAGGGATATTACATACCGACATGCACATGATGGGGAAGCAGAAAGCAGCAAGACTGCCATTGAATCCTGCGCCACGCCCAAAGGTGGGCGCTGGGTCTGAACGGATGGATGTGGAGGAGCCGAAGGATGTGGTGCTCACAGCGCCTGGTTAAGACAGGGTTGCCCAGATACTGAAAGAGGTAAACTCTTACAAAACTTCCATGGAGGCGAAGATGTCGTGGCCATATAGGTGGGCCTACACCAGGAGGATGAAAACAAACTGCGCAAAAGGGCTACTCAGGGGGAGTCATCCCTGCAACAGTTACATGCCCAGACAATGGATCTTCAACCGCAGGTAAGGGAGCTTTCAGACCGTGTTTGCATCTAGGAGAACAGGGTGGAAGACGTAGATGGCCTGGAGTTCTTTAGATCATTTTAGAGGAGGCTCCTCAAGAATTTGGCTGGACTCTCTGGCAGCACGCATAGTAATGATCCAAAAACAAAGTGGGGAGCCTATGGGCAGAGGCACGTATTGAGCCCTGCCCCTTTTCAACCTGGACTGTAAGATCCCAGGGAAAATCATTGCGAACTGCATTCACTTCTGTCTGTTGCCCTTGATCCACCCGAACCCATGCAGATTTGTTCCAGATAGGTCTAAGGCATTCAACAGTCTTTCCTGGTCGTATCTCTTTGCGGTCTTCCGCAACATGGGGTTTAGTGTGGAACTATTAGCCTGGATTCAGTTCCTGTACGCAGCTTCTATGACACAAGTAAGAGTTGGATAGAAAGATTAAGAGCAGTGACACATTGACAGGGGCACCTGCCAGGGTTCTCCACTATCATCCCCGATGTTTGGGTTTGCCTAGGGACCACTGGCGTGCAGACTGCTGGCACTGGGTGGCGAACATGAGCTGACCGTGGCGGACCGGGAACATATCAAATCTTTATACGTGGGCGACATCCTGATTTGCCTCGGATCAGATACCAGTTATGCAACTCCTCGATTGCTTTGCTACACTTTTGTGACGTTGTGTAAATAGACAAAAGTGTTGCATTACTCCTTGTTGGACACATACATAACCTTTTTGACTGGGCTTGGACCATATGAGGTCCCAGTTGCCATGCACACCTTCAAATATCTGGGTATATGTGTCTACAGAGACCCAAAGGACGTCCTCGAAGGTGGTCGACTTTTGTATGTGGTTATCAATGTCCCCCCTGCAGTTGCCTCATGCGGTTTCGTGATTTAAATGGATGACTCCGACTTTATCTAGGGGTTAGGTGTTGCGTGGCCCTGGCGAAATTGTACTTACCCATGACAGAAGGTCTGGGGGTCCCACATTATGCGTTGAGCTGACACTCTTTCTCAAGGTAATGGGATATTATTGATCCCACTGTCTTCGCCACCGGCTTATTCGTCAGAACCCCCTTTATGGTGTTGGCCGTTTTGTGCACAGGTTGGGGTGGCGGTGCACCGGTTGCAGTGGTGGGGCACCTCTAATGTGGCCCTTGGAAAGTTGTTTGCAGAGGGGAATCACTCTTTTCTTCGAGGAACTCTGAGAAATACGCGGGATCCCTGTGGGGCAATTTTTGACGCAATCAGCACTTGGAGACAATAGGAGAAGTGTGGGGTGATCTGGAAAAGGAACCTAAACCAGCGCTACACATGCTATTGATTGGGAGTTTTACAAAGCATAGAATTACTAACGTATAGGGCATTGCGGCAGGCAGAAGAGCCGGTGTTCCCCGGACTGAGACACAGCTGGAGTCCGGACTTACAAATTGACCTCACAGACGCAGACTGGCATCAGGTTCTGTGTTGCATTTAACAGACCGAAGAATGCACGCTTGAAACTATTACAGTTTAATTATGTGCACAGTACGTACCTTACACCCTTGAGGCTGCACAGAATGCTCAGCACTATGACACATAAACGGCCCCTCTATGGATCAGACCATGCAGACTTTCACTACATGACTTGGCAGTATGCAGCACTACACTCTTACTAGACTGTCTCCTGCGACTATGTTAAAGGCGTAACACTTAGACACTACATCAGTATCCCAAAACTGGGTCGCAGGCCTACGGCCCTGTCCATAAATATTACAAGGTTGGGAATAAATGTATAGACTTTACAATTTCTCTGGCATAACAAGCAATCGCAATTATTTTGGAAACCGCCCCCTACTTTGGGCTGGAAGCTTGAGCTCCACCGCTTGGCACAGACCAAGGACTGTGTGACCCAGCCAGTCAGGGTAACCAGATCACATGGTGGGGCGCCATACTGCTAGTACTGGAGCCTGCCTCTGATCTGCAGCCACTATGACTGTCAGTTGCTTGATCTTGCCCCTTGGACCTGGCACCTGGGTTCCTGTGGGGAAAGGCGGGAACATTAACCATTGCGGACACCTATCCAACCAGGCTTCTGGCTGCAAATGACACTGACCATGCCCAACACTCGCTCCCCTCACCCCTGCAGATTCCAGTACACGCAGCACCCACTACAAATTTACAATGATATAACAGAATTGGTGGTGGCTGCCTCACCCTTCTCCTGGGAGTTGTTACACATATGTTCAAACACCAGACTATGAACCAGTTACACCCTGTATCATGTATTGTATTGTTGCTGTAACACTCTACCAAAAAGACTGCGTTTTCCACCCAGTATGCACATGCCTACTGTCTTTCTTGATATGCAAAACCTTCAATTAAGAGCAAGAAACAAAGATGGGACTGACATCTTTCAAAGATGCCCTTCAATTACAAGTACTTTGACGTCCTACCTTAAAAGAGGGAATCCCACCACAGATTGATCATCATTCAGATGTACAAAGATCTACAAGAAAAGAAGTAAAAAAAGTACTTTTTGTCTTATTATGGCTATGCAGTTTACAATCAACTCAACAAGAGACAAAGGTCCAAATGAGGTAATGTGAGCATTAGATAACAAAATACACAATACTGATAGAAATAGTTTTAGATCATTCTAATCTTCTTGGTTGACTCTGGTTAACATACTGCAGACGAAAACTACAGACAATGTGGAAATGGGCATGTGAAACTGCCGTATTTTAGTAAATGATTGTAAAACACCTATCTTCGAGTTTCTTGTTAATTTTCTGGTCGAGGTTTATGATCAACTGGATATTAATTGCCAATGTACGCTTTGACAAAGTGCTGTAGTTCAGAAAGCCAGCCAGTGGTTGAAAGGAGTTTCTCGTGTGCAATTTACAATTTTAGTTTAACTGGCAAAGTCAGTAACACTGGCTTTACTGTGGTAATTATCGCAAATGCTTCAAGGCTATTTGCATAGATTAGCAAAATAAAATCATGCTGCATTCTTCGTTTCGCTTAAGTACTAGATTTAAAAAGAACCACAGGGGCAGAAGGACTACAGTGGCGTAAACAAATGAGGACATTCGTAGAGAGACCGAAAGCATAGATACAACCAACAAAGAAGAAAGACGACAACGGCACATAGAATTAGTGACAAAGGAGCACAAAAGCAACACTGAAAGAGAACCACAATGGCACATACAATCACAGCCATATACATCCCTTCAAATCGGAGCTCAGAATAAAATGGAAGCCTTAGTAAACTGATGAAGCACCGGATCAAGAAAAGTTTCTCAATGCTGTATATTATTTGTCAGGTGGTAATTTTAAAGAAAATAATGTTTAAGGTAGCATTTTCCAGCAGAACAAAAAAAAGATTTCCTTAAAAAAAAAACATGACTCAATCTAGAGAATTAACATAGTTTATTATTAGAATATTCTTCGAGTGAACATTTAATTATAAATAATGCAGACTATGTTGCTTCTAAAGGGGAAAGCTTTATTTTCACGATGGCTTATTATTTCATTAAATCGTCCATGGCACATGTTGAAATCCATGCACTTTCTGAGCTGATATAGAGGTACTTACTGGGAGGTGGAACGATTAGGCACACAGGCATTAACATGGGATGAGAGATTGTTACTAAAAGATCACAGTGTGTATACGTTTCAGAAAAGTGTTGACAAAAGTTTAACACAGATTTATATTCAGATAAGAAAGAGTTCTGATTTTCTCCAAGGCAAGAAGGAGCTTTAACTTGGTGAAAAAAAAACTGGTGGCTACGAAATGTGATGCATCTCTGCGGTTCCAGGGCAACTGTTTGTAACTAGCAACCAGTGTGGAAGTAAAAATTTACAAAGCCAGAACTTTCCTGAGTGATTTGAGAACAGCCTAGAAGGATAATAGAGCTAAAGATCTCGAGTCCTCATCCTGTGTGAGTTTTTTCTCGAGCTGCAATTATATAACACTCGAAGAATAGTAGGAACTAGCTTAGAGACTGCTAAGTGTGGTTATATAGAGTAGAAATGTTAACCTTATAATTGCTTCCTTTCCCTTCCCCTTATACGTCTCTTCTTAACCGAAGGGTCCGATAACTGTACTTGTATAAACCTTATATTGAGATGTTGGATTTCTTTTGATAAAGCTCTGATTCTTTCTGTAGAGCAATGATTCTCTGTATTGCACAAATTCAAAAAAACTTTTAAAACCTACAACTGGAGTTACATTAAACAATAATCAATCAATCAATCAAAACAGTCTTTATTTCGAGTATTTCATCTTAAAAGACATTTAAAATTCATCAAATACAATTAAAAAGTTAATGTATTATTTATAACAATTGAGACTAAAAACTATTTAATAAATAACAGGTTAAGATCAATAAAAAAGTATTAAACATACATAGACTTTGACTTGAAATTCATTCTACAGTTGGGGGTAATGCTACGCTATAGTATGTATAACCAGTGGTAAAATTTCACCTTTTCCGTATAAGCCACGCCCAACTAATATATTTGGCTAGACCGATGACCACAAGAGAGGAAGTATCAGTCTTTAGGATCCTTCTAGCGGCCTGGGCTGATCTGACACCTAGTTCACGACACACAGGTCGCAGCCAGGCTCGCCTAGGTTGGTAATATGCCGGGCATACAAATAAAAAATGATCTTCTGTTTCGACCAAATTTTTACAGAATGGGCATTTATCAGTGCCATTTAAGGACCAGCTAGAAGTAAAGGAACCTAAAGGAAGGGTACCAATTCTGAATTGGTGGTATAATTTCCGATCCAGCTTTTTGGTTATTACGTCCCAATATACTTCTAAAGATGATTGATCCTTAATAGACAAGTACATTGAGGTCAGGGAACCACCAGTAGAAGGAGTAAATCGTTTTTGTGAAGCCCAAAGCCAGTAGGCATCCCTATATATTTTTTTAGGGGGAAACACAGCCGACACAGGGTTGGACCACAAGTCACCCATGCCCATTTCTGACAGAATAAGTTTGATTTCTGTGAGCCAACGAATTCTATGGGAGCCTCTCATATCCTTTACCTCATGCAGCGCTTTAGCATAAATGGATAGCTCCGGGGTAGTCCATAGGCGTCGCCAAAACGCCAGGGGCCTATACCGGATCATATCCTCTATGGGTTGGCAGCCCAGATTGAATAACAAGGGGATACGTGGGGTGGAGGGGGGTAGCCCTATCAATGATCTCAAGAAGTTGTTTTGGGCCACCCTCAAGGAGTCAAGATTACTAAACCCCCATAGCTCGGCGCCATACATGACTGCAGGGAGGATTTTAGAACCATAAATTTGTATCACAGGTGCAATGGGTTTAGTGCAGGAATGCATATGTTCCTTTAATAAGGCACCACCAAGTTGGGAGTGCTTTAACCTAAGCAATTCTATCTGGGGCCCCCAACTTAGGTTATCACTAAAGGTGAACCCAAATATGTAAATGTAGAGGTCTGTTCCAGCCTTGCACCACCCATTTCAACCCTAGCTTTAACGGGGCGTGGGCCACGAAGAACCATAAATTTGGTTTTCCCCACGTTGACCTCGAGCTCATGTTCGCGGCAGAATAACTCAAACCTAGAGAGGGCCAATTGAAGCCCCTGTCGGGTTTTAGAAATGAGGAGCGTATCGTCCGCGAACATGAGCAGGGGCACTTTCATTCCTGCCAACGAGGGGGCATCAGTCGGGCAGTCAGAAAAGTATCTAGTTACTCCATTGATGAACAAGGAGAACAGTGTAGGGGCCAGGACACACCCTTGCCTGACCCCTTTAGACACTTTGAATCTCGTAGTCACTTCCCCAGGCTTACCCTTTCTAACCTGTGCATATGTGTTAGTGTGCAATTTAACTAAAAGCCTCAGATATTCGGCAGGCATGCCCATCTCCCGAAGAGCCTCCCACAGTTTTGGTCTAGGCACCAAGTCGAATGCGGACCTTAGGTCGACAAATGCTGCAAAGAGCATACCCCCCCCTAAATAGACTTCCTTCCAATATAAAAGTGTAAACCTAAGGGCTTGGTCTAAGGTTCCAACATGTGACCGAAACCCGGCCTGAAGGGGCGTCAGGACATTATTATCAGTGATCCAACTAGTGATGCGGCCCAACAACAACCGCGCAGTAATTTTTTGGGCCGCATCTATTAAGCTAATTGGGCGATAATTGGCGGGGACTGAACGATCGCCCTTCTTATAAATTGGCAAAATTTCAGCCCCGAACCAAGAATCCGGTGCCGACGCACCACAGGCCAGGGCATTAGCTAGGTTCTTTAGATAGGGGACCCATAGATCCAAGTCCTGTTTAAATAGATCAGCAGGTATGCAGTCAGGACCTGGGGCCTTACCGTTGGGGAGGGATTTTAGTATTAGAGTCACCTCACTACAGGTAAACTCTAACACACCTGCATCACTGAGATGCAGCGAGGCATTAAGTGAGGTATTAGTGGACTTAAACTGATTTTCAAAGTAACTAACCCACTGGTCGGGTACAACATGGTTGGCCGGGGTCATAGCCTGCGGGTTACTGCCCCATTTCAAAAGGTGCCAAAAATGGCACATGTTTCTGCCCACACAAGCCTCAAATAACTCACGCCAGCGAGATTCATCCCAGTTTAACTTAGCTGCCCTTTGGGCGGATTTATATGCGGCTCTACAGCTCCTGATCAATATCGGCTCCCTTAATTTGATTGCTTGAATTAGGGCTTTACGTGACTTTCTGCACCCTGCATCAAACCACGTGTTTTCCCGCTGGCTAATGGGTTTAACAGTGGCTGGGACATTTTTAGTGAAAAAGATTTTAAGAGCAGTAAATAATTCACAATGTATGTCTGGGGTGCAGTTAATAATCTCTTCCTTTGAGTCACAATTAGACAACTTAGACAGAGCATCATTAACCAGTACCCTAATAGCAGCCCTAGCAGTAGGATCAGGGGCAATCTTAGGCCAACGGACCCTTCTCAAATCGTTTGACATGGTGACTTGGACCTGAAAGGAGCATACATCATCCGTAGCACCTCCTGAAAAACTGCTATCGGAAAGGGTCAGCATCAGGGGATTGTGATCACTCTCTAGCCTGTCCGTCACAACCATGTCAATGACATCTGCCCATAGCTCACAATTAACTAAAATGTAGTCGATTCTGCTCCTACTTCTTCCGTTATCAAAGGTGAACTTGCCAACCCTATCCGATGGTATTCTTCCATTGACAGCACGCAACCCCATTTCCAAACAGAGCCCTTTTAGGAACAGGGCTATTTGTGACCATTTGTCTATGGGGTTTAATTCTAATTGGGGAATGCCCCACACGGAATCCTCAGCCTCTGAAAGAAGCCCATCATCGAAGCCAAGCGGTTCGAAACAGGCATTAAAGTCACCTGCCACTATCCTGTGGCCAGTTCTAGGCAAAATTCGTAGAGTTTGGTCCAATACAAAGATGGGGGGAGGGCATTTTCCACCTGGAACACCCCTAAGGTAGGTGTTAAATATATAAACGTTGAGGCCCCTAGTAGAAGAAATATGTATGGCCAATATATCAGGGCTATCCGTGGGGACTTCCCTTACTTCTATACCTTCACGTTGGCGTACCTATATTGACAAGCCACCCACCGGTCTGCCTCTGATACCCCTCGTAGCTGCTTTATAAAAGTTTAGGTACCCTACTCGAAAAATCGGGTCAACTGCCCATGTTTCTTGGAAGCACCAAATGTCCACCCGATCTACAAACGCCACCTAGTCAGGAGAAGCCAGTTTAGAATGAAGTCCGGCTATATTCCAGGAAGAAATTGATGAGCAGGCATTAATATTTGACGAATTTACTAACTGTGCCTCCGTTGGGGGGTCATTAATAAGGCAGACGGGGGATACACTCATGGGTACAGGTGTAGCAGAAGGGGCCAGTTCGTTGTCTTGTGACAAGGGTTGTAGGGGAAGAACTGGCTCCCTACAGACCTGCAATAAGCTCCCGTTTAACACAGGACAGGTCGACACTAAATTATCCCCCTGTCAATCGTTGTCCTCCAGAGTGGATAGTGCAGCAAAGCGATTAGTTAACCTAATTGGACGAGGTCCCAATAAAGGGCCACAATGGGACCCACGTAGTGACATATGGGTCAATACCCCTACTGGCCTGTAGAAGTAACCTAGGGGTAAGATTAGAATAATAATACAAACAGTATCTACATTTCATATAACCTGCACACTACTACGAAACACAAAAATAAATACTGTAATAAAAACGCTTAATCAAAAAAAAAATGACAATAAGGCAGTAGAAAAAGCAATCTCACTGTATTGTTGATCCCAGCAGAAACAGAAAGATGACGAAAAAACTGCACATTATCATGTCACTACATGTATAGAACAAAGGTGTGGGATTCACATCTCCAGCGCCACGTCGATTTTTCTCATGGGCAAGAAGACTTAATTTCTAGGTTGTCTGATGTGAAATTAGACCTTAAATTATGGACACCAGTATAAGTGTGGCATTCTATAGCTCAAAGTCAGTCACAAATTCTGAGAGAAATTCTATTAACATGGGAGAAGTCTGAAGGACCCTAATTGGCTAGGAGCTTATAGCTGCCCTCTAGTTTGTGACTGGCTGGGGGAATCTTGAGCCCATCCCCAAGTAAAACATTTCGTCCTGCAGAAGCAAAAAATCTGGGGTTGGTTCTGTAGTGCTTTTTGCTGCTGGAGGCAGTGATCAGGCTATGTTTGATTTCCCACAATGCAGACACAAGCTGGACCGAAAACGACCCAGAGGATCGAGTTGGAAGGAGGAGAGGAGAAGACACTTCCGTACAGCAGATCAACAAAACACTGGTAAGATTCTGTAGGATGGGGACTGAAGAGAACCCTCCCTCTTCATCTCCTCATGCCAATGACCTCTGCTCCTTAGGCCTTACTAGATGATAGTCAGGACACCATTGTTGCTCTCTGCTCCATCTTTGTTGGCATTCCAACCCACGGTGCCCCTGCCCCAATGCATTTATCCATAAGGGCCTCAGATGCCTTTTCCTCGTGCCCCTGACTTTTGCCTCTTCTCCTCCAATGTACTCAAACCTAAACCTTGGGCCCATGGCCAGCTTAGAGGTATTTGATTGTCTAGGCCTTTAATGCCTGTCGCTGGGGCCCCTTTTGTGGCTTTTTACTTTTGTGTGTCCCCTCATCCCTTTCTCTGAGGACCCTGCCTCTTTGCTCCCTCTAGGCGATTTAAATAATCCAAGCCTTGAGCGTCTCCGATTATTTATTTACACAGATGCATTACACTGAAGCACTTGGGAGTGGTCTCAGTTTGACCTCAGTAGGTTTATGACGCAATTGAGAGGGAGTAGTTGCAGCACAGAAAAGTCAAAAGACCTTCATGTTTTGTTTCCTCTTGAGAGTTAACAAGGAGAAATGCAAATGCCTCAATAAGCGAAGGATTGTAAAACAGCAAAAAACCAGACCAACGCCTTTAAGGCAGCTTACTGGGTTAATGCCCAGTCTGCCTCTGAACAAACCGCAAAGTGGGAATGTACTGCTAAAACTGTGTCCCATTAAAACAGTGTACTTCGCTTTTGGCTCGGTCACTTCACCTGTGTAAACTGATGTATGTTTCCAGTAGTTTGCTGCATTTGTTAAAGATGCTATATGGAATGAAGTGCTGGGGTCTGGAAAACACCTGATCCAGCGCGACACCTAATCAGGGATCAATACTCGATAACAATACAAATGGCCCATACACATTCACCCAAATCCCTGATGCGCTGGGGTCAAGTTTTAATGACGACAAATTAGTTTTCGTCCCAGGCTCATGGTCTAACACTTCTAAATACATAACTAAACCTGTATATCAACTTTCTTTCCGCTTGGTCGACGGCCCAATCAGGTGAATAGTTGATGGTAATAATAGTACTATCTAACTAACTATCTGGCTAGCCAAATAATCACAGACTCTGTAAGATTTATAAAGTTTATCTCAAATTATTTGTGAGGAATTAATAAATGCTCATCGCATACAGGTCACAAATGCAAACAATGAATTTCACCAAAGGGAGAGAAAAACATCAGCATATACAAACAGTGTAAAACTCATCAACAATCAACAATAAAACATATGAGGGAGTGGATAGATGAACAGACAAAAGTCTCTGCAAAATAATGCGAAACAATATACATATTACGGAGTGGATAGATGAAGAGACATAAGTTTCAGAGTCAAGTATACATTTGCAAGTAATTATGCAAAGTATGAGTCAGAAGAATAATACAAATCCAAAGAAAACGGGACAAGGACAGGTACAGCTAGGCCTCTGCAAACCGTCAGTCAGCGACGCATCAACCCTCTCTCCTCTGCACTCGATCAGAGCAAAGCTAAGCGTAAACCACACCCCTAAAGGCACCCCAGTTATACCCTAATACCTACTTGTCAGTCCCACATTAATTGAAATAATTCACGAAACTCGACAGTTCATTGTTCAGTTTGGCGGGTGGTCTGTCACACCATCAGGTTCCCATTCACAATTTATTTAAACTCATTGTTCTTTATCCTCTACCATTACATAATTTTTGACTAGTTTATTCAGTTTAGCGCTTGTTACATTTCCTTATTTTCACACATATTTCTCAGCCACGTCCGCAGAAGAAATCTTGGATCCCACGGCCGGTTTCATCCGTTTGGCAGACATACAATGTTCTCTGTGCTGCATAGCCTTGAACTTTTACACTTTCTCTGCAACGCTCAGCACTTTTGTCTACTTTGGCAGGTCATTCTCGCTCATTTTCCAGCCCCTCATCTATCCTGTTAACTTAAGAAATCGCAGGTCCATTCTACTCACTATAGCGAATGAAACTTAGACATTCATTAATTATATGGAAATGCATATTTCACTATTTACCACCCATCTTTGCACTATCCCGTTAATGTTTTCTTAGCATAAGCTTAGAGCAAAAGCGGCATTATTTAATATTTTTTAAGCAAGATACAAAATGCAAAATGCGGCCTAGACATGCACTAAATTTTGTTTCTTTTGAAACACAATTGTAAAATGTGGCCTAGTTCTTTCATGCATTAGTTCACATTGGTGCACGCATGCGCAAAGCGGTTTAAGTCGTGTTCATGTGATTTGTATGTTAGTCTTCACTGCACACTGTTAGTATGTATTACGGGGCTGTCGATCTGAGCAGGTTTCTTTTTGCAAAAATCCTGCTCCATCAATCCACCCTCTCATGGCTTACTGGAGCCATCATAAAATATCCACCATACCAAGTGCCATCTTTATGCATCTAAAGGTCAGTTCTCTTTTCATTAATTGCTCATCTAAATCCTTCATTTGGTCTTAGTAACCTCTTTTCATATATTCTAGTTCTATCACATCCCTTTTTCTCTTTCTTGCTTTTTGTTTGTTACTCGATTCAGTCATTTCTTTTCTTCCACCCTTACACTTACAACATTTAAATATGGTTATTATTACTAAGGCTACCATAGGTACTGAAACGATGGGCATTATTATTTTTCCTAATAAGCTACTTCTAAATGTGGATAACCATTTACTTACAGAAAATAAACTCTTACCAAGTTTCTCCCAGACACCGTCAACCTCCAGTTGAGTCAAATCTTAATGTAATTTCGTAATATTCTTAATATATCCCTCTATACCTTTACTTTTGTCAAGGATATAGGTGCAGCAGTTTTGGATTTTCAACATGCCACAGACTCCACCCTCTTTTGCCAATAAGATATCAAGGGCAAGTCGATTCTGCAAAACCATATATCTGATTGCAACCATTTCTGTGTCAATCATCAAGAACCCACGAGCAGTATCTGTTGATAAAAATCAACCACTGTGCACAATTTTTGAATTTTATGTGAATTCAGAACGACTTCAACGGAGGGTATCAGTGCACAAAGATATCACCTATTATTTCTGAGAAGTTTGCTCTCTTGTTACGTGTTAGTCCTTGTTTTATTTCATCGTTACTATTGCTGTCTCAGTCTACATGGTAGACCTTTGGAAAGACTATTGCAAAATAACAAGTACCATACCAATGTGCAGGCAACCTATAATAGGCTTTCTTAACACACACATAATTGACTAATGGGAAAACAGGATCAGTTCCACCCTTCAATCCCCAACCTCCAGTAATTTGAAAAGTATGCTCACATTCACTAGTACCAATGAAATAATTGTTGTAGTTAGTTTTCATTCTAGGCAACCAGATTTTTCCCTTTGATACCAGTCCAGGGACATTGCAGCTTATGTCTCGCCTTTCTCATAATTTCCCTCTCTAAATGCCCACGGTGGTACTTGTGACTTCTGTTCACCAGCTTTTCTTTGAAAACTTTCTCTTCTATATTCTACCATATCTATGAATACCTTTTCTTCAACCCGCAAACTACATGTTAGATTATTTTTATATGCATATTCTATATCCAATGCCTTGGTAATATGGAAGAACTCTCCCATATAACATGCATTTTTACTACTTAAAACCTTATTCAGCTCCTTTATAACATGTATTTTGGAAAATACAAAATCTATATTGGAATAATGATGCTCCAGCTTCCCCGTCACATAGAGGAGGCTGGTTAAAACACTACAAGACACATCATATGTTAAAGGTAGGTGATGGTAAGTCACCCCCTCTGAGACAGACAAAGGTAATTGCTTGCATGCATACATAACAATCACTCACTTTCATTGTATTAACATACTCATACAGCAATTTAGTAAAAACAGTTAACGAGAAATCACTAATTGATTTATCATGAAGAAGAATGCTTACATCTATTTGTCCTATGTTAGTATTTGGGGTTTCTTTAATAACGTCACTCACTCTTTCACGTATTACATTATTAGTATTGTTTCCGTTATTAGATATCATTAGAATAGGTACAATGACAGTTAAAATAAAATATCCACATAAAGGTTAGTAAAAAGACACTACATAAGCAAGCTTTAATACACCTACGTTTTAGACTAGATTTTGGCTGTTTAGTCACCTTTGCTTCGGCCATTTTTGTACTCTACCAAAAATGTAAAAATCTAAATCTATAAAAATTCTAGGTTTACTCAAAAAAATCTGAAAAATAGTGTAATCCTACACTTCAAGGCTTTCTTCTTTACCCCTTTCTTTTGTTTCTTTTCTTTAAGTTTTCTGAGTCAATCAATTTGTTTCGTCTGGCAAGGTTGCACCTTAATTTTTCACAGTTCTTTTAAGGTGGTTTCAATTTGCTTTCATCAGCTTTCTCAGTATCAGCAGTCTTTTTCTTCACTTGGATCTGAGCTTTCAATTTCCTCCAAGATAACTTGAGTCCACTTTGGTGCTGTGTATTTTCAGCTTGGAATTCTTACTCTTCTTGCTTTTCGAACTACTTCTTCTCCTGACTCCTCTTGTTCTGCTTGACTTGAGACCTCAATAATTTGTTCTGGTATTCTCTTTGACTTTTTTCTCACAAGAGTGTAATTCAGCCTATTTACTCCACTTGGTCAATTGTCACCTTTTCTTGGTCTCTTAGTTTGAACTACTTTTTCACCTTCTTCATCTGGTTCACAGGTTCTTTTATTTGGCCTTTCTTCTATCGGTTCTTCTTCTTGACTTTCAGGAATTTTCCTTTCTTCTGGTTCTACAGCAGTCTCATGAGACCCAGTAACTGGTGTCCACTCTACTTGACTCGTGCTTGGCTGTTCGTCATCAGTTTGTTCTTCAGAATCTGTCTCTATATTCTTCAGCTTCACACACTTCAGGCTCTGGTCTTTGGCTTTGGATTACCAGCTGCTGCTCTTCTTGTCTTTCAAGTGGACTTGGGACTCGTCTGGTGTGGCTCGCATGAATTCAGTTTGGCAAGCCACCACTGTAGTCTTCACCAGAATTATTTGATGAGGTCCGTTAACCTGGGTTCTAAACACGATTTCCTCACATGTTTCTTGACGAGAACCCACTCACCAGGACTCAGATCATGAGCTTGAGTCGGCTGTGTTGTAGTGGCATTTTCTCCAACCTGGTGAGACACAGAAAGCACCAGATCAGCCAATCCTCTGCAATAATCAGGTACTAGATCATCAGATATATTCATCAATTTGTTCACTAGTATAAATGCTTGTCTCATTGCTTTTCCTATTAGAAATTCATGAGGACTCAAACCTGTCTTTTTGTCAGGAATACTTCTAAGACTCATCAATACAAGGGGTAAAGCTTTAGGCCATTTCAGTGTTGTGGATGCACACACCTTTCCTAACCTAGATTTTATTGTGCCATTGATCTGTTCAACCACTCCAGATGCTTCGGTTCGATAGGCACAATGCAGCTTCTGTTCAATTCGTAATGCTGCACAAATCATCCGAATGATCTCATTATTGAAATGGGCTTCTCTATCTGTCTCTAAAGTGACTGAAAATCCGAATCTAGGAATCAGTTCTCTTAGAAGCAGCTTCGTGACAGTTAGACTGTTGTTCCTTCTCGTTGGATAGGCTTCCACCCAGCGAGAGAACAAACAAACAACAACCAACACATATTTCAGCCCATTGCACGGAGGAAGCTCTATGAAATCCAACTGAAGTCGTGTGAATAAAACTGCTGCTTTTTTAATTCGTCCCCAACTAACAACTGTCTTTCTGCCAGGATTCGGCTGCCAGCAGGTGACGCACGTCTGGCAAAGACTCTCAGCAATGACCCTGAACTTTGGGTTATACCATGATTACTTGAAGAGTCTGATCATTGCATCCCTTCCAACATGTGCAATTCCATGGTATACCCTTGCCATGCGGGATAGGAAACTATCTGGCATGACTGGTCTTTCATCTATATAGACCCACACTTCGTCCTCTGCTCATTTTCTGCAGCCTGAGTTTTTCCTTTTCCTCATCACTTGCTCCCTCCTGCACCTGTTAATTTCATCCCAAGTTTCAAATGAAGAAGAGAACATAAGATGGCAATTGGTATTTTCCTTTTCAATCCCTCTGTTTAAGGCAATTCAATTTTGTGCATAGAATGAGCTACTTGGTCTGCGCATCTGTTGCCCTCGTCACATAATAATCTCCTGACTTATGTGCAGAGCATTTGACCACTGCAATCTTTTTGGGCAATTGTAAAGCATCCAATACATCTTTTAAAGTTTTGCTGTTTCTTATTGGGGAGCCTGAAGATGTCAGAAAACCCCTTTGCATCCATAGCTGCCCAAAATCATGGACAACCCAGAAACCATATTGACCGTCAGTAAATATGTTTACCCTCAGGCTTTTGGCAATTTTGCACGCTCTAATCAGAGCTATCAATTCAGCAATTTGGACAGAGTTTACCCCTTTTAGACCGGATGCTTCTAGAACTCCCGCTATGGTGCAAACAGCGTAGGCAGAATATAATTCTCTTTTTTCCTTTCTTAAACATGACCCATCAACAAACATCTCACAGTGTGATTCTTCAAGTGGGATGTCCTCAATGTCAGGCCGGGGTTTGTGCACAGTTCTGTCACATCCAGACAATCATGATCTGCTTTCTCTCTCACTTCTTCACAATATGAATTCGGCAATAGGATTGCCGGATTTACTGTTGTGCACCTCACCACGGTCATATTTTCAGCACCCAAAATCACTCTTTCCTACTTAGTCAGCCGACTAGAAGTCAATGTACTGCGTCCTCATGCGAGTCAAAAGGATTTCAACTGAATGTGGCACATACACCTTGACTGGATATCCCATCACAATTGCTTCACTCTGTTCCAGACTCACACAAGTGGCAGCTACTGCTTTCAAACAGCCTGGTAATGCTGCGGCCACTGAATCCAATGTATCAGAAAAATACGCTACTGGACGTCGTGCCATTCCATGTTTCTGAGATAAGACTGAAAGTGCACACCCATCTCTTTCACAGCAGTATAATGCAAAGTCCTTTGCATAATCTGGCATTTCCAATGCAGATGCTCGACAAAGACTGTTTCGCAATTTAGTAAAAGCTTCCATACTTTCATCATCCAACATAATCGGATCTTTCACTTCTTTTCGTGTCAACCTCTGTAGAGGTTTTGCAATTAGTGAGACACCACTGATCCACTGCCTACAGTATCCAACCATTTCCAAAAACATTCATAATTCTTTCTGAGTTTTGGGCGGGCTCATTTGTTTGATCCTACTAAATTTCTCTGGTGTCACCTTTCTGACTCCTTTCTCTAATTTGTGTCCTAGGTACCGGACTTCCTATTTACAAAATTGCAATTTTGCTGGTGACACTTTGTGTCCTCCTTCTGCCAAATGGTTCAGTAAGGCAATGGTATCCGTCACACATGCCTCACGTGTTTTAATGCCACTAGTTGTTCATCAATATATTGAACCAAACCTGAATTTTCTGGTACGAATAAAGTCTCCAAACACCTTTTCAGAATCTAATTAAAGATTTGAAGGACTCTCTGAGTACCCCTGAGGAACTCGGCACCATGCTAAAATACGGTCTCCGAACCGGAATGCAAAGGGATCGAGAAAAAATGCTTGGCACAAATCAATCACTGTGTACAATTCGGCATCACAGGGAATCTGATACAGTATCACTGCTGGGTTTGGCACTACTGGACAACAGGGCACTACAATCTTATTTATTTTTCTCAAATCCTGCACTATTCTGTAATTTCCACTGGGCTTCTTAATACCAATAATAGGCGAATTACAAGGACTGCTCAATATTTCCTTCAGGATTCCTTGTTTAATCATTTGGTCAATCACAGGAGTGACTCCTGCAATTACTTCTGGGCTCATTTTGTACTGAGGCGTGTTTGGATACACAGCACCCTCTTTTACCGTAATCTGAATTGGATCTACATTTGTCATTAGGCCAATCTCCTTTCCTGTAAAATCCCATACATCCGACCTTACGGTACTTTTTAATTCATCAGGCAAATTCTCCTCTGTGAGAAGTGAAAACAACTCCTCCACTTCTGTCCCTTGCTTTGCTAACCTCATCTTAAATTCCGACATCCTCATCAGGTGTCTGAAATGCAATACCATCTGGCTTACCATAGATGGTACAATTCATTTTGCACAATAAATCTCTTCCCAAGAGATTTAGTGGGCTCGAGTCACATACCACAAAACAAAGCATGTCTCTGAAACTTCCAATATAAACTTCTATCGGATTTGTGACTGGGGTTCTAATATGCTTATTCGAAACTCCTACAACTTGGATAGTTTCTCCCTAGAGGGGCAGGTTTGGAATTTTTGCTGCTCTCACCGCAGAACCGGTAGCCCCAGAGTCCACTAGGAATGTAATATTACCTTCCACTTTTCCATCAACAAATGAACCTGACTGATCTACAGCTAAAGAGGCGCCAAGTATGCACTCTTCCTTGCCCCCCTAGGTGACCATATTACTCACTTCCCACATAACTCGTTTGGTGAAAACCTAAATCATGTCATGTATAAATATAACCTGGAAGTCACGAAGTTGAGAGATCATGATGGAGTTTATGACGAATATACTTATGAGGGAGTTAGATCTTCTTCATGTATTGATCACTTTCTGACATCAAGGAATAGTAGGCCTTTTTTTAATGAATGCATTATATACTGCATAGTCTACTTAGTGATCACCACCCTCTCTTGCTACCGTTAAATTCCAGTTTATATCATACTGAAAAGGTACGTGTCTGCAGTTGATATTGAAACACAAGGAGAAAACGGGATTTCAATTAAGTGGACAGGTGTTAATCCTGCAACTTTTATGGAAAATATAGTTGCAAAAAACAATCATCACAAATAAATTTGTTTAAATGAGTCCTCTAACAATATTGATACTGTTGTGGCTTTTCAAAACATTTCTATGGGAATTAATAAAGACCTGAAATTAAAAAATAAGAATAATAAAAATAAAAGAGATTATTGTCCACGTTGGTTTAACCAACAATGTTCCAAACTGAACAGAGACCTAAAGGAAGCTTTAAAATGTAAAGCTAGAAATGGGGAAATAATTAGTACCCTTCGGAAATGCTATAAACAAGCCCTACACACGAGGGAAATAGAAATTAGAGAGATTGCATGGGACAACCTGGTCCAAGCAGCCGAGACAAAGAACTCAACCCTGTTCTGGAAAACTATAGATCAACCCTTGTTTAAGGATATCTCATTGGCCAGGGTTGATACAGTAGTTACGCCAGAAGGCTGGCTAACCCATTTTGAAAATATTTTTAATCCCACTAAACAAATCACTAAAATGGACGAAGATTGTAATATAATCCTATTAAAAATTTGTAAAATTGAAAGTATAACTAGACAAAATTGCTCTACATAATAGTGCAAGTGGGAAGGCTGCTGGCCCGTATGGGGTCCCGATATTTTTAAGTATAATGTTGATTTTTGGTCTCCTATTTTAGCTAATCTTTTTAATGCAATTACTGATGGTGTGCTGCCTGCAACTTGGGTCGAAAGAGTGATTGTCCCTATTTTTAAAAAGGGCAACAGAGCTAGCACAAAATGCTACAGCACGATTTCCCTTCTTGACTCCACATTTAGGCTTATGGGCAGAATTCTGTTAGAAGGCTGGGTTAAAGATAAAAACATCCTAACTGAAGCCCAGTATGGTTTCAGAAGAGGGATCGGTACGGTTGAGCAGTGCGTTAATCTGGAATTGCTTATAGGGAAATACTCTCTTGCAAAAGCGGATTTACTCCATCTTTGCTTTGTCGACCTCTCTAGCGCGTTTGACTTAATAAACCAAACCATGTTATGGCAAACGCTGGTAGGAATGTGTTAGAAATGGGATTTCTGGTTGGCTAAGGCTTGCGCCAAAGCCAGGCAGAAACCACGACTCTAGTCAGGGCAAGGGAGTTACATGCCAAAGATAACCCCTGCTCACCCCCTTGGTAGCTTGGCACGAGCAATCAGGCTTATCCCGGAGGCAATGTGTAAAGCATTTGCGCAACACACACAGCAACAACATACTAGACACACCACAAAAGGAACTCCACACCAGGTTATATCAAAAACAGCCTTTGTATTATCATAAAAACACATTAGAATAGTAATCACACAATATACACTGTGCCAACTGGCACTGGGCAATATTTACAGGGGATTATATACACATGACAGGGCCACTTGGACCACTGTCAGAACCATCACTTACTAAAGATAGTAAATGTAGAACATATAATAAGCATAGGACACAACCAGTAATTACTGGCAAACACTGTACTCAGCATCATCCTGTAACATAAATCATATTATGCACAGTATCCCATTAGGGCGTGAAATATATTCTGCGCCAACCTCATAATCCTAATCATATTAGACCATAATCTCCTAAAAATAACTCACGTTGGGAAATAATCTCACTAGCATAAACCACAGTGGAGAATAACTCAGACATAAACACAGTATGCAAATAACCTCCTACCTACACCATATCTAGAGGCATATATAACAGTATAGAATAACTCACATATAGACACAGTATGCACAACCTCAATCATAAAACCACCTTAGAGGCATAAATCAGGGTGCGTAAATCAGAATACATGCATCACATTTCCTAGCCCCACATACATCACACTAGGACCAGGCGCCCTATTAACCTAACAGTCCCCCTGGCCAACTGGCCTTCTCAAAGGGGCTCAAATGCCCTATGTCCAAAAGTCAGGGCAGCTGCCAATGCAGCAGAGTTCAAGAGTGCGCAATTGCGCATACCTAAACGTGGCAGCTGACGCTAATTGCCATGCAGCTGTGAACACCACTAGCACTCACGGTGCCCTCCTGTCCCACTCAGGGACTCTGTCACTAACATGCCAAACGCTGCAGTTGCTCGCTACGGCGGCGCAACTGAGGAAAGTGTCACCTCAATGTGCTCTCGCATCAAATATGCCCATCACGCAGTAGCTGCCCACGCTGGTGTGGTGCAGCTAGGAATGAGCAAAAGGGGCCCTGGCACATCTGTGCCCTAGGGGCCCCACTGGGGTGCTTTAAATAAATGTGCCCCAACGTGGGAGCCGACCGCAACGGCGGGTCTGCTCATGGTAAATAGGCACAGGGCCTTCACTGGCTCTAACAACCTGTGCCCAGAAATGCCACAAGCCCCACTCCGGGACCCTGCAAAGGAAATGGCCCCCACGTGTAGGAGCGGCCCGCTTCCTGGCGGGACCGCTCAGGGACCGAGAACTCGTGCTGTGCCCCGTTCGTTACCAACTAGGGAGAAGCCCTACTCACCGGGCTCTTAGTGGGACTCTGTGCTGCTCCCCACAATCTCTGCTCTGCCCGGTCTCTGTTGCTGCACGTGAGGCTCCCTCTTCACCACAGGAGCTCCGTCTGGCATCGGCGGCCTCGGCCGCCTCTCCTCTTCACCCGGGCCCCCTCCTGGGACCCGGGACTTCCATGTGGAGCCTGCGAGGCTCTGGATGCCTTCCGCTTCATCCTTCAGGCGCCGGGGGTCCCCACAGGTCACGGGAGCCCCTCTCACCACGCCGCACTGCTCGTTCTTCCCCCGGGGCCTGAGGCGACTTCCTGTTCAACGGCAGGACCCGCCCACGTACCGACAAGGTTTGCCTGACTTCCTGTTCGGCTGATCGGGGCCGCGGCGGTGATTTCTTCACTCCAGGCAGCAACGCGGGGTGGGCACCTGCCAATGTTAAAATGCACACCGGGGTGGGCACCCGTCCTCAAGAAATAAACATGAATCGGCCATGTGGGGTGGGCACCCACTATTTGAATATTGAAATTAGCAGGGTGGGCACCCGCTGCTTTAGTCCACACGGGGGAAACCCTCTCGCCGGGATTCCCTCTTAAAGGGGCTGCAGCGACGTGCTGCGCAGCCAACGCTCTGCCTCTTCTCCTGGGGAACTCCAAGCACCGCGCTCCTCTTCACGAGGAAAACAAAAAGCACTCACAGGGCACAGGGAGCCATAGCTCCAAAAGCAAAAGTCCTCAGCAATCAAGGGGGCAATGCAGGGCCCAGGGAGGCAAGCCCTCATGGCAGTCCCTCCTGGGCCCCAGCCGCAGCATGCCCCATTAGGATTAGAACAGCATCATGGCATGAGGTCACAGACGCTATATTTATAATCACCAAACCTCTTTGTTCTCAAAAGTCACAAGTCACTGAACCCAGCCAGAACCAGTTTGGTGTGGTCCTGGAGCACTTTGTTTACAAGGCTGCATCCTGCCTTTCAGGAAGAGGGGGTCTGCCATCAGACGCACGGTAGGAGGTGGAGCCATCATTCACCTTGCTAGGCACAGCCCTGCTCAGATCAAAGGGTCACCCCTCCCCATACTCCAGCTGCAGATCTCTCTATTCAACCCATGTCTGGCTCAGTCTGCCCTGTCCCTCCAAAACCAGACATGCAATTCACATCAGGCAGGCAGACACATAGCACACAGAAATGCCAACTTCTTAAAGTGGCATTTCTCACATAGTCATAATAAATCTGCGTACACCATTGCGCAGCACTTATTCTCACAATTTCATACATACCAGACTTGACCATACTGCTACTCTCATAACAGTAATTACCACTGACAGACACTGAGCAGGGAATCCCCCATGCATTCCTATGGGAGGGCAGGCCACTCTCCCACTAAATGTAACACAGAGCGCACGCACTTTAGACTGGACCACAGTGCTAAAGTGCCCAGCGGCCTAAAACCACTAACACTACACAGCGAAAAAGGATGGGAGGAATGCAAAAAGTTTAGGGGTGAACCTGCAAAAGGGCTAAGTCCAACAGGATGGGTGCCCCACACAACATCATTAGCAGTCTGTCGCAAATATATGTTCATTTAACATCAAAGATATGATATGGCCAGAATGGGGAATGCACAATGCACTTTAGAGTAACCCGAGGGATCAGACAAGGTTGTGTCCTTGCTCCCCTTTTATTTTCACTGTATATCAATGGAATTGATTTTTTATTGCAGAGTCTGAAAGCTGATGCTCCTATCGTTGGTAAACGTGTAACCCCAGTTTTATTATATGCTGACGATGCAGTCCTGATTTCCAGGATTGCCAATGGCCTTCAAATCCTGAGAAATAATTTTACAAATTTCATGACCGATAAAGATCTATCAATAAACTTGTTCAAGGCTTTAGTTATGATGCGTGGGAAAAGTAAAACCAAGAGCAGAACCCACCCCGTTGATGGAGTACCAGTTGAAAGGACATCAACATTTTCTTATCTGGGGTTACTTTTCAACTGCAAAGGTACATGAAATGCACATATTAACTCATGTAAATTGAAATTTCTGAGGACATACAAGGCTATTTTTAGATTTCCCCCCAAAATAGGCAACAAGCCAGTGCGAGAAATTTTGAAACTATATGGGAGCAAATGTATAAAAGGGGTATGCTATGGCAGAGCACTATGGGGTATGGCAGACACTTCCCCACAACAAACATTGGAAAACACATTTTTAAGAAGAGTGTTATGAGTCCCTAATTCCACGGCTACTTACATTGTCCATAGGGAAACAGATGTACCATACCTTAGTGATCTGATTAGTATGTCTGCCCTTACACTATGGTATCGAATTTGGACAAAGGATGAAACTTATTTCTCTAAGGAAATAATACGAGATTGCCTTACACTCGACCATTCAAAGCATTCAAAGAAAATACCATGGTTAAAATATATTCATAGTCTTCTCACTGAGTGCGATGGGGCAACTGATTTTAAGGACCCAGCTAGTATTGAGACTCATAGTAAGCGGGAGTTAAAAAGGAGACTTTTTAAATCCAGGGAAAAAATGAGGGAAGCCGTGATGTGTACAAAATGGATGTATGACTGAACAACTACTACCTAAACCATGAATTCCCCAACCACGAATGCTATACAACGAGCAAACCCAAACAACGACATTTTTAATAACGAGTTCCTGAACCACGAAAATTACCATATTCCTCTTTGCACATTTATACTAGTATGTTCTTTTCAATCTGCTTTTTTATAACACTTCCCACAGATCTTACTTTACTTTTGAGCTACCCACCATGCTATTAAACTATATAAGAAGTTTTTTAATCTTACTTCCCTGCGATTGCTGCCTCTTCTCTTCTTCACTGGAAAGCACTACGTCCGCAATCCACAGTGAAACGATCTTGCGCCTACATCAGCAGATTCGACAGAAATGGTATGCATGCATTCCCCAAAGTTTCAATAGATAGCATTACAGCCATTTTAGGAACATTACAAGTTTATTATTGTGAGGTGACAGGGCTCTCCTTGAACATATTGTTTAGATAGTAAGAAAGATGCATTTACTGCGCAAATATTTTTATGAGCAAACAGATTTGTAGGCAAAAGTTTGGACATACATATCAATTAGGTCATTTTGAGTGAAAAACACATTTAAACGGAAGTAGACTTTCTTTTGAGAAAAAGGAATACATTGTGTTGAATAATGAATCTCATTTGAGGGAGAAGTAATGGCACGCTCGATTTTGCAGTCAAATGCTTGAGTAAGATACAATGTTCAAGGGAGCACAAGTCTCATTTCTGTGAAAGATGCTTTTTATCAGATAGGACACCAGTTTTAAAGTGCAGGAACAGTATATGTGAGACTTCCAGAGGTCGATAGATAAATATACACCACGAAGCGGGCCAGATGCTGAGCTGAAGATCAAAGAACAAAGTGTAATTTCATTCACCTGCATGAAATGAATCAGCAGCGGCTTCTTATCAAATAGTTTTATCTCCCTAGAGGCGGAGAATTCTGAGACGTGGTTTAGGAGTATCGTGGTTCAGGAATTCGTTGAAATGAATAGTCGTGGTTAAGGACTTAGTTGATAGGGATTCCTCGTTGTTCTGACTTCATTGTTCAGGTAAGTCGTGATTCAGACTTCGTTGTTTAGGATGTTTCCCGTACAAAATCATGCGTTAGATCGTAATGTGAAGGTCCTTTATCACCGGGTACCAGCCATATCTTGTTTTTATTAGAAACGTTCAACATAGATTTTATTTAACAAGATTAAGGCTGAGTACGTTGCACTTTCAGATAGCATTCCCAAAGATGGGTAGATGGAACGCAAATCTCCCTAATTGCCCGTGTGATGGTAAATCTCCCCAAAGCACTCTGCACTTTGTATTGTTCTGCAATTTTTATAGGGATATCAGGAAATCAATTTTTCACCCACTTTTTATCTTTAACAAATTGTACTCCTATAAAACCGCCTTTTATTTTATTTTCAATTTGGAACATGTTTCAATACGTAACGCGGTTATTGTCTTCACTCAATTGGCCATCAAGCGAAGAAAGGAACTCTCATATTTGGAATCATTGAATTACGAAACAGAATAGGCTGTACATTTTATGTTCTGAAAATTCTGGTCTTTTTTAACAAGAATAATTACTGAATGCATTTTAACTTTTATTGTTTTTATGTGCCGATAAGTAAAATTGATCGATTGACATGGTGTATCTATATTAACGTTGAAAATGTGTTTTAAATAATTTTATTAGGGTGAAAATGTTCAAAGGAGAATGTACATTGAGGAATTAGACCACTGTAAGACCTGCGACAAATTGCTTTTTCCTTTTCTGTAGAATGCTTTTCTGGGTATATTTTATATACCGAATAAAGCTTGTTTTGACTTTGACTTTGAACTTGAAAAGCTTGTTGGTCTGCAGTTGAGTATTTCCCTGAATCACAGATACAGAGCAGTGCTGCTTTACTGTCTGTGCTATGCAGCTGCTCATAAAAGTATCTAACATTTTACTATTGCCAATGGAAGATAGTTAGGCCCTGATTATGAAACCAGTGGTGGCAGTCTACGTACCGCCAGACTGGCGGTCCGCTCGCCGTGTTAAGACTGTGGCGGTTGGACCAGCACGGGACTGCTACTGCCGCCAGGAATCCATGATCCCTGGCGGTGGCGCGGGGGTCTGAGGCCCTTAATATGCTGGCGGTGGCGCTGCGGTACAGCCAAGCATATTAGGAGTTTCCTCACCTCCACACTTTTCATGGTGGTGAGGAAATACATGTTGTGCCCCGTGTGCATGTAATGTAATCGCTATTTATAAAGCGCACTGTGACCCAACGGGTATCCTGGCGCTAAAGAGACGTGGTACCTAACAGCATCAGAACAGGATGGAGACCATAGTACAACGAGAACAGAAGAAGAAGATGTTATGGCTCTTGGATTGAGCCAGGTTTTTAATTTCTTTCTGAACTGCAGCAGGTCTTCCATCTGGTGCAGCTCCGAGGGGAGACGGTTCCAAAGTCGTGAAGCCGCAACGCTAAAGGCACGGACCCCCCAGTTTTGCTCTTCTGGTCCTGGGTATTTTTATCCAGTTAGCGGAAGACGATCGGAGGTTACGCGTGGGGACATACCAACCAAATTTGTGTTGCACCCGTTTGGGCCTTGCACCATGCAGCGGCTTAAGTACAATGCAGAGTGATTTGAATTGAATTCTCTGCATTATTGGTAAACAATGGAGCTTCGCGAGGGCCTGGGACGCAGAGGTCCATCGAGACATTTTCAGAGCCAGCTTAGCCGCAACGGTCTGAATTCTATGTAATCTGTCAATAAGATACTTGGGGGACTCCAACAACAAAGTATTGCAGTAGTCCAGCCTGCTCATGATAACACTCCTCACCACCATTGCACGAGCCTGTGACGGAAGTATTGGGAGAATCTTCCGGAGTACCCTGATTAGAGCGAAACTGCTCCCAACAGCCTTGTTGACTTGATTTTCCAAAGTCAACTTCCTATTGAAACAGATTCCCAAATTGTGAACCGTCTCAGAGGGTATCAAAGGTGTGTCAGAAGGCATGGGCCAGAAAATCAGTAGGAAGAGAGTATGGCACTTTCCCACCAGCACAACAGAGAATCTCGTTCTTTTCTGCATTAAATTGCAGAGAGGTGTTTCTCGGCCAATGTACCACGTCCTGCATGCAGGCATGGAAAATTGCCTAAAGTTGTTGACTGGTCCCCCTCTAGGGATAGAATAAGTAGAGTATCGTCAGCATAGTTCACCAGGCCTATATCATAGGATTTAATGATGGCCAGCAGTGGACGCATGTACGCATTAAATAATATAGGGCTGACCACCAAAGTCATAATAAGGCCCTTAGGTAAGCAAATATCCATGCAATGGTCCTGCATGGCTAACAAAAACTGAAGCTGGACAGACTCTGGCCCCCCACAGACAGCAGTGATACATGAATCTCACCTGTCAGTAAGGAAATAAATTATGTCTATGTTGAAATTGCAGTCAGCATAAAAACCTTTAAACAGCCCAGAGAAAGGGGTTATGCAGAGTAGGCCAAGGAGGGCCATATTCACACCAGATGTTCACTGAAATAACACAAAACTCAAATGTACATACAATTAATCACTGAGGAACCCAGCTACTTAGTCAGTGGTTAAACAGAAAGTCTGGCATGGATCTGGCCTTCCTTGACCTACGATGGGCACCTTGATCATAGTGCCTAGGATATCTTTAGAACCCTCCTTCTGAAAGCTGCTTAGATGGCATATGTCTTGTCTTACATTCGCAAGCGGTTCCTTTCGAAAACAGCTTCCTTGCCTTTTTGCTTCTGAAAAGTCTACATAACGTGCCTGACATGGGAGTTACTGGGGCAGTCAGTACAACATGGGCTCTGCCTGATGCATGACTGGCATAACTTGCTGCGGCTAATGGGCCTCCGTTTGTCTGGTCAATGTCACACTTCTTCTGTAAGCTGAGCCATCTGTGACTACTCCTAAGTAGAACAGCTTCAGCGACAGGAGAGGGCTGTCATAGCTCGAGTGTCCATGGTGAGACTTCTCTACAAAGCACTGCTCACTGAACAAGTGATAGGCAGAAGTAACCATCTCACAGAGCATCATTTGCTTACATGGATAATTGGAGGGAGTAGCTGCAGCTGTGGTGTACTAGACAGCACCACTTAAACACAGGCTTTTACATTTAAAAATGCTTATCAGAAGAAATGCGAACAGAAGCAACCCACCACCCACAGAAGGCCAGCGCTCATCCAGCAGGGAACTTGCCCCAAAGAAGTTAATGCAGCTGGGCCTATCCAGTTAGTCCCACCTGGCAGACCGGTACAGGGCAGAAAGAGAGGCACTAGGTGGATAGAGAGATTGAGTGGGACCCATCGGAACCCATCCCCTCTTTCCCTTATCTTCATCCATATTCACTCAGACCAGTCCACTGCCATGTTAGCACTGCATGCATCGGCCTCATGTCATTCCATGATCAAGGCAACAGCCTCTATCATTTGGGAGTTCAATTTATCCCAGTTTTAGTATCGGAGCCGCATCCCTGGCAGGATGCAGCACTGAGCATTACAAAGAATGCTGAACATCCTGATAAAACATTGGCATGCATCCTGCATTATTTGAGGAACAGTCAAATATATCTGAAGCATATGGTAATAGGCATCACAACCCTTACATTACATAGAACTTCTAGCACTTTTTTTACTGTAATATGGATAGTAGATTTGAATGCTTTTTTGTACACTTTTAATATTCCCAAGCCTGAGTCCTTGGTCTTAGTCAAATGGTTTTCTTGACTTCCAAGTCCAGCGTTTAGCTTGTGCAGCAACATCCTACACTGTGTGCACAACATGGCATTAAACAGAACCACTCTACACCAGCAGTCTTCTAAGTGTGGGGCTCGCCCCTCTGTGTGTCTGTGACTTGATCTGCATGGGGGTGCCATTCCCATTGAAACACTTGTGGATCACTGCACTGTCGAGTGTGTGTGGGGGGGCCGTGTATTCAAATAGCTTGAGAGAAAACTTCTTTTGTGCGTATGGACGTTGTCTCTGTGTAAAAAAAGAATGGAGAGCACTAGGGGAAAGGTGCTGAGCGGGAGCCAGACAGGTAACGGAACGTGTATATAGAGCCACCACTAATTCCAGGGGGCCTCAGAGTACAAGGCCCATGGAAAGGAAGTGAGATGCAGGGCCCAATTCTTTACTTAAAGCCTCAGAGGGGACAGATAGAGGGAGGCCTTTCAGCTCAACCTATGGAATGGAGGGGAGATTCAGGGCTCAATCAAAGCCCAGATGAGGCAGACACCTGGAGCAGCACTAATATTTTCCTTCAAATCCATGCTTGAGTAACTCATACAGGCAATGTTTTTAGGTCGAGCCTAGGGCATCGCTGCTTTAGGAGTTACCTTTAGAAATCGGTCAGCTCTTTTAAAGGACTCGTGCTTGTAATGGCATCCACCTTGCGGGAGCGAGCAGTGGCGCGCAGGAGCCATCTGTTTTCAATTAGCGTGGCCGCGCGCGCTTGTTGACATTCCTCTACTCTCGCTCTCACCCTCGCCCTCCCTTGTTACTATTTCAAGAGTTCTTTCAACCACTCGTTTCGCTGTTTTCCATTGAGCTCATATGATTGTTTTTATACCGTTCTCTTTTCGTTCTGCGTTGCAAAGCATTAGAAACAGCCTTACTGTATTTGCACGTTTATGCTTCCTCATTAAACGGGGCATATTTAAATGATATAAAAGAGATATATCATGGACCTGAGTAATTACGGGCATCACTCAGGTGAGAAAGTGAAGAACTGCCCCATAGGTGGCGCTGTTGTATTTCCTGATAGAGATGCCTTCTCTCCTTGGTGAGGGTTTCACAACGAGCGGCTGAGGTGGGGGGTTTGGCTTTGAAGCAACTGAGATAAAACAAACCCACAATAAATGGAACTCTTTAAGGGCCGTGTTCGTGCAGAATCCTTACAGGAACCAGTTTCAAATCAATCAGAAACATGCAGATAGCGCTCTTTGACTGTCTAAACGGACACAATAAAAAGCCTGCCTTTTCTATGAGACTTTGATGGAAGTGCATAAAAAAGTATGGAAACTGTGATCCCGAGCACACATGGGATCAGGGATTGTGGGTGTGGATTAAGAAACATAACTGAAATCCTGATTTTTTAAAAGCCAAAAATAGTTTCATTTTGGCTCTCTCTCGACTGAAATTGCCTCTGTTTCAATAAATTTTGATGAGGGAAATACATTCTCCAGATAATTTTTTTTAATCTCTCCCTTTCCTCTTCTAGAATGTTGGCAGGCAGGAGCTATGGGAACCGTTTTGAAAAAGAACAAGCATTTGCAATGCAATAGGTCTTGCATCTACCCTAGTTTAAGCTATTGGCATTGTAAATGACAATCCCTTTTATTTAAGTTTTAAAAACCAAAAACAAAACATAAAAGGCATTGTTATTTGCAATGTGAATAGCTCAAACTCGCGTAAATGCGAGACCTATTGCATTGCAAATGCTTGTTATTCTATGCATTTAAGCATATTTAGTCCTGTTTATTGCACTGTTTAGTCACAACTACGTGTTCCATAATGCAAAGAAAAGTACCTGCACTAGATGAGCTGCTTACGTATGTGCCTCGGACACTTGAGAACTCCTGGGGCATCAGAGTCATAGCTCAGGGGAGAGAATAAAGGTGCAAGACTCAAACTTTTTTTTACTTAAAATCCCTGAGGGGGCAGATTTCTGGGAGCAGCTGTGCTTTGGCCCAGAGGAACGGGTGAAGTGCAAGGCTAACTTTTATCTACTTTAAACCCTGTTAGATTAAGACTGTTGGGGCAGGCCCATCATGTCTTCAAGGTCCATGTGTGTAATCCAGTCCAGAACTTTCTTCCTCTTTCTCTGAGGAACTTGAAGTCCTGTTTATTGCGCTATTAAATCAGGGCTACAAGCACCACAACCCCCTCATCCCCTCCCCCCCCAAAAAAAACAAAAAAACACCCACTTGAACTGCATGTACCTGAGAAACTGAAAGCATGTGTCAAAGAACCTTGAATGCTCTTTAGGTGGCCTGGGAGCTGTCCTAGCCCAGTTAAGGAAATTGTGGTGTAGGGCTCATTTCTTTTAACCTTAAGATCCAGTGGGGACTGTGAGGCAGCTCTTTCAAGTTTCCTAGTGACTTGAGCCAAATCCCGTTTTTTCTTTGGATTCTGGAATTTGTAGTTATGTGTATTACATTATCAAATCATGACTACAAGTCCCAGAATGCAAAGAAAAAAAAGCCAGGAGTATATAGGCTACTCAAACATGTACCTGGAAGACTTGAGCTGTCTTTTGACAGCCTTATAGCCATACCCCATGTGAGTATTTTAACAAAAATACTACTGAATTAATAAATTCCACAGACTCTTGACACTCACACATTCCCTTTGCAGGACCCTAAACTACTGGAGTGGGGTCCAAATGTTTATTATTTTGCGCACGGGTCTCGGCACAAATAAATATGAAGACCTCTGCTTCATACCATTTTATCAACTTAGCGGCTGATTGGGATGGCGGGTGGACGTAACGGGACCGCCCCACAGGCTGTTGGCAGTCCCAATATAGGCATTATGATGCGACTGCCACTACGGCGGTCGCAATGCATTGCGGCGTGTGCTGATGGCTGGCGCACCCGCCGCAATGCAAAATAGGGATACCTGACATATCATTGCACTACATGGCAGGCCCCATGCAGTGCCTGCCACATGGTGCAGGCATATGTAGGGGGGCACCCTAGGTGACTTCCAGTGCCCCTATCGGAGGGCAAGGGGGAAAGGGGGGCCCGTTACGGCTCCCCCAAGGTCCCTTTCCGCATGCCTTTTCATGGCGGGCACAGCCACCATAGTAAGGAACACAACCCCCTCTGCTGCACCGGCAGGCTCAAGGAGCCCATTGGATGTGTTTGTCGGATTTCACTTGGAATTTGTACACAGACATGCAGACAAAAACAATATTGATTTTAAGTGCCCCTCACAATCCACACTCCTCACTCCTCTCCCTTCCTACTGCTCCTTAAGCCCACCTCGTGCCTTGCTTTTTATAAAATATATTTTAACCGCCATGATTGTTGGGAATTATGAGGCTCACCCCCCTCAATCTTACTGACCAAACTTCTCCCCGGGGTATCACCTACAAGAAAAATCATATTTGGAAATATTTGTACTGATGGTTGGAAGATAAAGTTAACAGGACACTGCCCACAAGGGACAACAACCCAGAGTGGCACAGGGGTCATCAGCATGATTAGGTACACTGATGAGAGATTTTCAAATTTTAATTTAATGTCAGTTCAAGGATTTTAGGCTTCTTATTACACACTGTGTCCAGAAAGTAAAGCGGAATTCTACGAACATAGGTCCTCTGACATTGAGGAAATTGTATGAAATGTTGGGGTACCTTGCACCACAGGCGAGAGGTTGACAATTCTAAAGGAGTTTTGTGGACCACAAATCCATATGAAAGGCTTTCAGACCAAAAGCATTCAGGTACAGCCTGCATCTGGCTAGGAAAAATCCTTTCAAGTTGACTAATATCTTTAAACCTTGTGGAGATGATGTTCACATTAATTGTGTCTACAGCAGAAGTTAAATGTGTGATTTCTGCAATAAATGCTGCTAAAGAGCCTGCTACGAACACTATTAAATCAAAACCATCCCCATGAACTAAAGCTCCTTAACCTCTACAACGATATTGACAAGACCTTCCTGTCAAGAACACTCATGGCTGGGGGCAATTGACGGGGAGGTCATGTCAAAGCATCTGGCGCCGAAGCAGCAGCTGTTGTGCTCTGCTCTGTACCCCTCAATCACATCTTCCTGGGTCAGAGGGGGAAGCTCTCCCACTCCATCCCACAGGTTGGGACGGCCTAAAACTAATGTGTCACTAATGGATGACGTCCGTTGCAGGACTGGCATGCAGAAAATGGCTTCCTGGTTTCCCTGCGAGAGCGGAGGGGGATGAACCAGCCCCGTTCTCCACACTCACCGAAACTTTGCCAAAAGGGAGGTATTGCTGGAAAGGTGAGACACAGTTTTCCAATTATACTTTTCTTGGCTTGCAAAGCACCAGGTGATCGCAATGGAATGTGATCGTTTGGCACATTCACCATACACCATGAATTTTGTTTCCGATCACATGATGAGGTTGGGAGGTAGTCAAATGAGGCATGACCTTGCCCCGACAATAATACAATTATAAACAGTGGAAGCCACATCTTTCTTCCAAACATCTAAAGAATATTGCCCTCTTTGGGTTTCTGGAAGAGAGGTCAGTGTCTTTGTTCCTGTTTGCAAAATTCAGTTTCAGTCAGTGTTAGTTTGTTTTGTGTAAACGGTGCGATTCAGTCATGCCACGTGACCCCCTACATAGTGAATACTCTGAAATGAGTTCCCTGCAGTGTTCAGGTTGTTGTTGGGTGTTCATGATAGGGCTTATTGTTTCATGCTGTATGTCATCCTGCATTCCATAAAATGTTTTTACTTGTAGTGACTGGCATGTTTCAATACTGTTACTTGCCACCTATTACCCATGTACTGTTGGTACCATGAATTATGTGCCTCAGGTCCTCTTGATGGGGGACAATTTCAGAGCTCTGGAGTAGAGGTTGAAGAGAGCATTAGTTTTTCAAGGTGCCTTTAATGTTTCAAGGCTATATACTTATCCAATTGTGGCCTCTTGGCAGAGCACACCCAGGTAAGCTCACATATGTGCCAACTGTATTAGGATTTTATGTGGCAGCGTGCAAAGCTAGGCACTGCTTTTGAAACAGTTACTGTGGGTTGAATGTCTAGAATGTGGCTAATGTAAAGGACATTCCTACGGTCTGTGTTGTTTATGTTGTTGTCAGTACTACTATACATATTTTTTTTTTAAACATGGTGTAATGTGAATGTTGGTGGTGGTATGTTGCATTTTGGTGATAACAGGCCGCACGCAACGGTTCTTCCGGGTCTACTTGCGCTGCAATTAGACCGCTGTTGGCGGGAAAAACGAACCAATTAAGGCCAGTATTAATAGAGGCCGCTTGAGGTCTCACTGTATTTACGGAGTCGCGAGGAGGAGACGTTTGTACGAGGTAGTACCCTGGTGCATGTAAGTACGGCATAGCCGGAATAGGGAAGTCGGCCTTTGGACCTTTGACGTCTCAGATTTTAGTATCCAGTCTATTTCCACAATAGACTCGAGACCATTCTAATGCCTATTTTCTCACCTGCAGAGTACAAAAGGCATCTTGTTCCCCCTCGTTTCTAAGGCTCATGAGGCATTCGCCTTCCATACAACAAATATGTCTCCCTGTGTTTCATCAATTTTTACATCCCAAATCTCATTACAATATTTCTCCAGACCCTACAGAGTCAACCATGGAGTGTTTCATGTAGAGTGTGTGTTTTCTGTTAAATGTTTGTGCGTCTTGTATTGTCTCTTTTACAGGACACTATACCAGTGTAAATAGATCACATCTAAGTCAACAATGATGAATAAGCACTGTATATATCACTCCATTGCAGGTCACCACTGTTGCACACAGAATGCATTGCATACCTGACGTTTTTAAATGCGTTGTTTCTCTTTCAGATAACCCTTAAGGAGTTTCCTTTAGGAATCGTATTTTATATTAAGACGAATCTGTCTCTAACACGTAGCATTCACTACCTGTTTATATAGCACCATACCATTTTTGACATTGTCAAACGAGCTATGTGAGAACGGTAGGGATCTGTTAACCTGTCCTGAAGAAGAAGCAATACGCTTCAAAACATGTTGACACACACAGGAGGCTTTGTACATTGAAACAAGACACCTCTGACCCACTCCTTTTTAATAATACCGGCACCATGGAATATTAAAGTTTGTACTCCACAGGAGCTAGGTATTTTTTAACACTCACTTTTCACTCACCCCTGACCCTTCCACTCACTCATTCCTACACCATACATAGTGAACAATACTAGTGCTCCCGCGTATCCGTAGGTAGTAGCGCGCCGCGCCGCGTCCCGTTGAGGGACGCGAAGGCCCCTATGATGAAGCATGACACCAAGTGCCCTTATGGTGTGTGAGGGGTATTTAAGAAACACTATGTGCTTCCAACCATTGTAGGTAATGCACATGTCCCTTGATTTAAATAATCCTCTACCAAATCCCTCAAGGGTGGATCCTAGTGTTTATTATGCATTTTGGTGATAAACTGGGACTCAAGAGGAAAGTTTGTTTTGGCACTTTCATTATGGTGTCTGTTTTATTACAGTCCTTTGATATTTTATTGCTCCTGGTTGTTAAATTTTTTTGTAATTTGTGTTGCTTCTGGAACAGCTGAAACTGTTGGATTTTGATACATTTTACTCTGTTTCATCACTTCTTTCATTTTGCATTTCAGACTCCAACAGATACATGGGTGGGGTTGACCAGCAAAGCCAGATGCTTCAGCCCTGCAATTCTGCACATAAGCCTTTAGTTTGATGTAAGAAGCTAGCTGTGCACCTAAAGCAAATGGCAACGAACAAAGCATATGTTATGTAGTGCTATTCAGCTCCTGAATGCAAGATGTGCTTTCTTGACTTTGAGAAGGCTCTCATTTGCAAACTTGTTTCAGTTGAAGCTGGATCTCTTCCAACTGACTCAGAGTGCATTTCAAGGTTGGTTGGCTGACACTTTCCTGCACTTCTTCCTCCAAAAGAGGAGACACATCAATCTTACCCAAGATGTCAAATTTGTGGGAGAAAGGGAATCAAACACACGACCAGAAACTACTGCCCCCAGTGTCCTGCATAACCTGCCCTATGCCACCCTGAATGTTTTATTTTGTATCACACAAAGGAGAACATTTGGGAGACTTCTTGAAAAAGGAAGATTTGTAGTAGTAATTTTCAGGCACTGATTCTTTACAGATTCTAGCATATAGAAACACATTGCTTCTTGTCTGTTTGCCATGTTCATCCTCCATCAAAAAGTGGTTGATGTTCCAGCTACTCTATGACAAGTACAATACGGTCAAAGCACTTCACGTAACAGTGGATGAGACATATGCCACGTTGTAATATGTGCCCCAAATCCTAAAGCCATTAGTAGTTTTAAAAGTGGTCTTTAAGAAACTTCGGACAGTCTGCCCCAGCAGGTTTATCTTAGTTTCAAAGGAAGATATGCTTGCACAGTCTAAGGAATTTAGGCCACAAGGCATACTCGGACCCCCACCCCCAACTTATATCCACACACTGGAAGGAGTTGGATTTAACAAAGCGATTGGTCTAAAGGCACACAAAAGACATTTTCCTGAGCTTTAGGTGGGAACCATGAGAAGGATTACTAAGGGTTCACTAGGCACGCATACTGTATTAGTGAGAACCTCCAGGGTGACAAGTTGTAAAGCTTAGCCTAGGTTTCTTTTCATTGGGATGTCATAAACTTTGTTGAGGCATCAAAACACTTTACGTCTGGCAGTATGTGTTGAGGTGTCAAACTTGGCTCAGTGGACTTGGGATCTGGAAACCAGATGTGCCAATGGGTCTTTGCTGATGCTTCAGGCGAGGTCTTGACCCCCTCCTTTTTCACCTACCTTCCTTTCATTTTTTTTCTAAGAGACTTTTCAACAGGACAATTATCATCTACTGTTCTGAATTTGCTGCACACCTACCGCTATTCAATTCCATCTCAATGGGTAAAGATCCTCTATTATGCTGCCTCATGAATGGCATCCATCTCAAGAGGCCCTCTCTTACTTTTTTCCCATCCCCCTGGGACATCTCCATTATCCTGTTTTACTCTCTGGCAAGACATCTACTTTTCTCTTTCAAAGATCTCTCTCAATTGAGCTTGCGTCCTTACCAGGTCTCATTTCCTGTGAAACAGTTTTAGACAGAAGAGCCCTTTCTGTCTGCGAGCTACACTATTCCAGTAATAAAATCATTTTCGACATTTCAGCTCACAACAAAATTATTTTCTGATCCACTTTCTATTAATATTTCCCTTCCTCTCCTCTTTGCAATGTCAGCTGTTTGTAAGAAGCTCTTTCTCAAAGTTCTTCCCTCCGCTCCACTCTTTCTGACAAGCTCCTAACCTCCTTTTGGGGTCTAGTCTGCTGCGCCACTCTGTCTTGCCTGGTCAGGAAAAGTAATCGGGAAGTTAGGGTCAATTCTTCATCTTCCGTTGTATCAACTTCAATAATGACTTAATAAAAATTAAAAAAAAAAAAAATCTTCATCCTCTGGTGCTCACTCCAATTGTGGAGCAGAAGCAGCCAACGCTCTGGCTCAAGGATGGAGAACATCTTTAGATCCGCAGACTGGTCGTGTGCAGAAGCTTTGCATTAGCATAATGCACTCTTCCACGATCTGTTACACAATAGAGATTTCCCTTGGTTCAATAAATAGGAAATCTAAGATTTTATTAAGGACAATGAGGCCAATACAGTATCCCTTCCACCTTTCTAATTGGGTACTGTATCTTTCCTCAGCTGTCACCTCATGGTGCAATCCTTTTTGAATTATTCTTTTAAATTACCTGTGATGTCACGATACATTGAGGTATCCTAACTAACTGTCAAGTATTCCTGTCATGCGAGGGGAGGAAAACGGTAACCAGCGTAAACGGACTACATCTCCCAGGATGCTTAGCGGTTGAGAGGTTATGTAAACAGGAGAGCTGTTACATAACTCAAGGAAAACACGCCCTTATGTAAACAGGAGAGCTGTTACATAACTCAAGGGAAAACACGCCCTTATGTAAAAGGGAGAGCTGTTCAATAACTCAAGGGAAAACACGCCCTTATGTAAACAGGAGAGCTGTTACATAACTCAAGGAAAACACGCCCTATAAAGGGAGGAACCGGGAGGTACAACGCTGTCGGATATTGTGTTTACACCGACGTACCTGCTTCGTGAAGAGCAGTGTTCCGGAGTGGTGCTCCAGTAAGGCAAGAACGGAGGTAGGTCGAGTCGTTACTCCCTGGGCCGTGTCTTGCCCCATCGTCACCTGTGAAGGACCCGGAAGCTCTACCGGTCAACCATTGAGCTTCGCTTTTTGACTCGGCGGAGTCAAAGCGCAGTGGCGCTTTTGCTGGTTGGAGTCGTAACTCCCAGCCCGACCAGAGATACAGGGACTGCCAGCTGTAACGCACACCAGGAGGTGTTTGCCGCGTTACAGACTCGGAAGTCCACAGGATCGATCGAGCGGCTGCTCTCGGTTCAGTCTTCTTGCTTTTGATTGGGGTATCGGTGACGCATCACCAGGAGGTGACTCCGCGTCCCGGTGCAGTCTGAGGAAGAGGTTGAGCGGCTGCTCCCTTCAGGTAGAGACCCCGGCTGGGTGTTTCCCTGACTCCTCGATTCTCCCCAACACTCTTCGTGCCCCTCACAGCCTACCGATTGGCATTGTCGGCCATTTCATTTCTGCCCTCTGTTGGCATACGCCGGGATCGGCGTATATGCAGAGGACGGTTAGGACCATCCGTGCGGTGGGCTGGTAACGTACTTAGCCTGGAGGATACCAGTGACTATAACTTTTGTTTATTCTTTGTATTATTTTTGCCTTCATTAAAATAACTAACCCTTCACAAGTGGTTGCGTCCTCATTATCGTGTCTGTTAAACGATCCTGAGACGTTCAGGGCGTTACAAAATATCCGACCTTAATAACACTAACTGTCTCCCGGTCGATAACAGACATGGCAACACTTGTCGATGTGCTGGCTGCTTTAGCGACCGTGCAAGCTGAAGTGGCTGCCTCTAGGCAAGAAACAGCCGATGTAAAAGCCAGACTGGATGCTATCCAATTGGACCCGCTCTCGCCCAGCACCTCCCTCACGAACCAGACCCCTGCTGTAGTAGTGGAAATGCCGGTAGCCATCCCCTTGGCAACACCAGAGAGGTACAGTGGGGATCCTAACACAGTGCAGGTATTCCTCACACAAGTGGCGCTACATTTATCGTGCAAACCAAAGGCGTTCCCCACGAGTCAGGCTCGTGTGGCTTTCCTTATTTCCTATTTGGCTGGAAACGCGGCACAATGGGCCGTACCTCTGGTGAGCAGGGACGACCCCATCTTATGTGATTGGGGTGCTTTTCGCGAGGAATTCCTGAAAGTATTCGACAGAAGGGCTGACTCATACACGGCGGACCGTGAAATGCTTGAGTTGAGACAGGGATCCAACGACCTGGTGCAGTATCTCAACGCGTTCCGACGGCTGGTTGCGGAAACCAAGTGGCCTGTTGCTAAACAGACGGCGCTCTTCCATCAAGGGCTGTGCGATGAGCTCAAGGACGCCGTGGCTCACATTGACCCTCAACCCAAGACATGTGAGGGCCTTATCAACCTGGTATTACGGCTGGAACATAGGCTAAGTGAAAGAAAGGGGGTTCATGGGAGAAAAGGAAAATCCCTTCCATCCTATGTGACGGTGGGAAGTCCTGAAACTTCCACCGCATCCAAGGGAGAACCCATGGACATCGGCGCAATACGAGCGAGCCTCACAGCCACAGAGAAAGAGTCACGCCGTAAACAAGGATTGTGCCTATATTGTGGCAAAAAAGGCCACTACGTACGTGAATGCCCTGCCAAACCGAAGACGTCACGTTATCGGGCCAACCGGTCGGTAACAGCCGTGGTGGACATACCGGCGGAAAACTAGAGGACTCCCAGACCAAAGAAGGGGCATCTCGGAGTCACTCATCCATCCCTTCACTTTCCAACTCGGTCACTAAGGGACACCGACACCTGTTTCTCACGGTGCACATGGGAGTGCATGACCAGTGGATACCCGTTGTGGCCATGGTGGATTCAGGGGCCACTGGCATGTTTATGGACCACAACGAGGCATGCAGGCTAGGGCTAGTGCTTCTTCCCAAAGCTGTACCCGAAGACGTCTATGCTGTAGACGGAAGGCGATTGGTGACGGGGCCCATCGGGCAGCACACGGGGGTCCTTCCGATGAGATATGGGAGGAACCATTTGGAACAAATCGATTTTAACATCATCCGAGCGCCCCAATATGGCGTCATATTGGGATTGCCGTGGCTACAGAAACACAACCCCTCTGTGGATTGGCCAACACATCGCGTTGAAATGACGTCACCGTATTGCATCCTGCATTGTGGAAAACGAACGGAATCCCTTGACGCAGATGAGAGCGGGAGTCAGACGGTGGCTACAGCGGCAGAAAAAGATGTGGCTCCCCCCCAGGCTTATCACAGTTTTGAGGATGTATTTGATGAGGTGAAGGCGGAAGTGCTACCACCACATAGACAGTTTGACTGCCAGATCGACCTGGTGCCAGGGGCCAGCGTTCCCAGCGGCAGGCTGTATGCCCTGACGGAGCCTGAAAACGTGCATCTCCGGGGGTACCTGGATAAACTCCTCAAGCTAGGATTCATCCGCCCGTCCAAGTCTCCGGCCGCCTCGCCACTCTTCTTCATCCCGAAGGCTAATGGGGAGCTGAGAGCCTGTGTGGACTTTAGGGCATTGAATGCGATAACCATAAAAAATCGGTACCCCTTGCCTCTCATCAGTGTACTTCTGGAACAGGTCAAGAAAGCTCGTATCTACACCAAGTTGGATTTGAAAGGGGCATACCATCTGGTGCGCATGAGGGACGGAGACGAGTGGAAGACCGCCTTCAAGACCAGGTTCGGCCTTTTTGAGTACCTCGTCATGCCGTTCGGTCTGTGCAACGCCCCGGCAGCCTTTCAGTACTTTTTGAATGAGGTATTCAGAGAGGAGTTGGATATCTACGTGGTCGTATATATCGACGACATCCTCATCTACTCGTCCAGTGTGGAGGAGCACGTACACCACGTCAAAGCTGTGCTCCAAAAGCTGAGGGAAAACATGCTGTTTTGTAAACTCAGCAAGTGTGACTTCCGCGTCACGTCCGTGGAATTCCTCGGAGTGATGCTGAGTCCAGAGGGGCAGGAGATGGCAGAACGAAAGATCAAGGCGGTGAAAGAATGGCCGGTGCCCCAAAGCGTGAAGGACGTCCAAAGTTTCATTGGCTTCGCCAACTTTTACAGGCGGTTTATAGATGGATTTTCAGGATTGGTGGCCCCAATCACACAGCTACTGAGGAAGTCCAAGGAGTTTGTCTGGTCCCCTGAAGCGAACACAGCCTTTGAGGCCCTGAAAAGCGCCTTTGGTAAGGCGCCGGTGTTGGCTCACCCCGATCCGGATCTCCCCTACGTGGTGGAAGCGGACGCTTCGGATGTGGCGCTGGGGGCTATCTTGTCCCAACGCAACCACGACACAGGGGTGCTTCATCCCGTTGCGTACATGTCCCGCAAACTCAACGACGCCGAACGCAACTACCATATTGCGGAGAAGGAGCTTCTCGCAATCAAGGACGCCTTCACCGAATGGAGGCATTGGTTGATGGGGGCAAGACATGTGGTATCGGTGTACACGGACCATCGGAATCTACAGTTCATGACGGCCACAAGACACCTTTCTCCCAGGCAGCTGCGGTGGATGATCTTCTTTGCGGGGTTCAACTTCCGCATCACATATCGGCCGGGGACGGAAAACCGGAAGGCGGACGCCCTGTCCCGTCAAACTGCAGTTAAGGAACCATTGCCTGCGACCGAGCGTTCCATCATTTCCCCGAGGATGGTATTGGGGGTTATCCAACCGGATACTTTCCTGAGGGGAATAAAGAGAGGGATCAGGTCGTTCGCATGGCGGAGGTGGCTCCTCAGTCACCGGGAATGGCAGCTGAAGGACGGGATACCCCTGAAGGGCAGGTGCCTACTGATACCCACGCCTAGGCTAAGGAAACAAGCATTCATCTGGTGCCATGACTCTCCATGCGCAGGTCATTTGGGCTTTGAAAAAACGGTGGCTAGCATGGGACGGCATTTCTGGTGGCCAACCATGAGAGTGGATGTCAGGAGGTGGGGACAGGAGTGTCCTACGTGTGCTACCATGAAGGCCGACCATGGCCGAACCCAAGGGCTCTTACATCCACTTCCGACCCCGGATAGACCATGGGATAGCATATCACTGGACTTCGTGGTGGGCCTACCGGTAGACCAGGGGATGACGGCAATACTGGTGGTGGTGGATTACTTGACGAAAATGGGGCACTTCATCCCCTGCAAGAGAGTCCCTATGGCCGGGGAATTGGCGTCACTACTTCTAAAGAATGTGGTACGACTGCATGGATTACCTGGGGTGATCGTGTCGGACCGGGGGTCGCAGTTTACTGCGCAATGCTGGAAGACTTGGTGCACTGCGCTGCATGTCAAGACCGCCCTGTCCACCAGCTACCACCCTCAAACGGACGGCCAAACCGAGCGCCTGAACCAAACGCTCAAACAGTATCTGCGATGTTTTGTGGACCAGGGCAGGGAAGAATGGGTCGACTTGCTATGGGTTGCAGAGATAGCCTATAACAACGCCACTCACAGCTCCACACAGTCATCTCCGTTCTATAGCAACTATGGCCAACATCCCAGGTTCTTGCCGTTTCTACATCCGTTCAGAGAGGACAGGATTCCCGCCACAGCGGACAGGGTGGCACACATAAAAGACACGTTGATGCGCTCAAGGGCTGTCCTAATAGAGGCCAAGAGAAGATACAAGGCTGCGGCAGACAGGAAGAGAAGGCCCGGGCCACTGTACCGCACTGGAGACTACGTCTGGATATCCACAAGAAACATGAGGTTTCGAAAGCACAGTGTCTTCCATCCCAAGTACATGGGCCCCTATCGAATTACCAAGTGTATGGGTCCCGTGAACGTGAAGGTGTGCTTGCCCCAGTCATTGCGGATACACCCTGTCTTTCATGTATCATTGCTCAAACCTGCACCCTCCAAGCCGTCTGGGACACCTAGGCCGGTATATGTGGAGTCGGAGGTGGAGTATGAAGTGTCGGGCATACGGGCGTCCAAATGGCGCAGGGGGAAGCTGTGGTACCTGGTTGCGTGGAAAGGCTATGGCCCGGAGGAGCACTCATGGGAACCGGCTGAAGGGGTTCATGCTCCGCGCTTGGTCTCCTTGTTCCATCGGCGTTTTCCTGCCAGCGCTGGACCCGTGGGGAGCCGCTGAGAGGGAGGATGTACTGTCAAGTATTCCTGTCATGCGAGGGGAGGAAAACGGTAACCAGCGTAAACGGACTATATCTCCCAGGATGCTTAGCGGTTGAGAGGTTATGTAAACAGGAGAGCTGTTACATAACTCAAGGAAAACACGCCCTTATGTAAACAGGAGAGCTGTTACATAACTCAAGGGAAAACACGCCCTTATGTAAAAGGGAGAGCTGTTACATAACTCAAGGGAAAACACGCCCTTATGTAAACAGGAGAGCTGTTACATAACTCAAGGAAAACACGCCCTATAAAGGGAGGAACCGGGAGGTACAACGCTGTCGGATATTGTGTTTACACCGACGTACCTGCTTCGTGAAGAGCAGTGTTCCGGAGTGGTGCTCCAGTAAGGCAAGAACGGAGGTAGGTCGAGTCGTTACTCCCTGGGCCGTGTCTTGCCCCATCGTCACCTGTGAAGGACCCGGAAGCTCTACCGGTCAACCATTGAGCTTCGCTTTTTGACTCGGCGGAGTCAAAGCGCAGTGGCGCTTTTGCTGGTTGGAGTCGTAACTCCCAGCCCGACCAGAGATACAGGGACTGCCAGCTGTAACGCACACCAGGAGGTGTTTGCCGCGTTACAGACTCGGAAGTCCACAGGATCGATCGAGCGGCTGCTCTCGGTTCAGTCTTCTTGCTTTTGATTGGGGTATCGGTGACGCATCACCAGGAGGTGACTCCGCGTCCCGGTGCAGTCTGAGGAAGAGGTTGAGCGGCTGCTCCCTTCAGGTAGAGACCCCGGCTGGGTGTTTCCCTGACTCCTCGATTCTCCCCAACACTCTTCGTGCCCCTCACAGCCTACCGATTGGCATTGTCGGCCATTTCATTTCTGCCCTCTGTTGGCATACGCCGGGATCGGCGTATATGCAGAGGACGGTTAGGACCATCCGTGCGGTGGGCTGGTAACGTACTTAGCCTGGAGGATTCCAGTGACTATAACTTTTGTTTATTCTTTGTATTATTTTTGCCTTCATTAAAATAACTAACCCTTCACAAGTGGTTGCGTCCTCATTATCGTGTCTGTTAAACGATCCTGAGACGTTCAGGGCGTTACACTAACATACTCTCTGTTTGGCCGTTATCATGACTAGAGGGATTAGCTGACTGATGTATAGATAACATTGTACCATTGATGACTGGTTTCATAAGAAAAGATGGAAAAGTTTGAGAAACTAGGTGTAGCTGAAATGTATTCCAAAGTTTGCCCCTGCGGAGGAGAAGGCTCTTTCTCTAGTGAGTACTCTGCAAGTAACAGGAACGTGGAGAAGAAATTGGCCTGCTGCTCTGAAAGAGTTTGGAGGTTATACCAGCTTCATTTAAAAGCTAAGATGGAGGAAGAAGAATGCAGAGCCTAATGAACGATGTTTAAATATTCCAAAATAATATGTTTCCGTATTGGGAGCCAGTTAAGTTGTCGTAAGATAGCGGAAAATAGGTTTCCACTTCTTGCAGCAAGAGAAGTCTGCCAGCTGCGCTTTGGATGAGCTGAAGATGACTTTCTCAGGCAAACCAAGGTAGATTTAATTCCCATAATCCCATAGATTTCACAAATGTGTTGCTGATTTTGATATGGAACTTGGAATCAACTAAAGATACCCTATTTCTTCAACTTGTGATACCATTTTTGAACACCTCCTATATTTTAATGGAGTAATTTGTGACCGGTGTTAAACTTTGGTACAGAGGGGCAACATTCACATTTCTTAGTCTGTAGGCATTTTTATTATTTCAAACATTTCATCCAATGTTATATTTAAAGTGCTATATAATTCAACACTTTATCTGATAATTCATTCCAAATGCCAACAAATGTTTTACATAATGCTTTAAAGGGGTGTTGTAGTTAAATCCACCGAAACAATCATAAATCATTTTTGCTTCTTAAGTTCACATTTCATTCATAGTTTTCAATTCTGATGATCAAAACACAAAAACAAAAAGGAGAAATCAGGAGGTGTAAACATTAGTAAAATTCCCATTTAGAACCCTAGCATAATTCATATGGTTCAACCACTGATGGTTCAATGACCGGTTATCATATCAAAATGATATATAGGGTCTCGAGATGAGCCAGAGACACCTGCTGCATTCCATAGGCATTTACATGGGATTTTACCAATTCAACCTAAAGAATGTCACCTTTCTGTCCATTCCATATTGTACTGGTATATATCCACACCCCAGTGTGCCTTACTTCTCTTTAGTGGTACCTTGGTTACTTTCTTATTTAGTGGATGTCACGTTGCATGGTGTGCAGTACTTAGCATGGTATCCTGGTTCAGTCCATTTTGTGTTTATCAGTGTATAGTGTGCGATATAAGCCAATATTGGTAACTTATGCCTGAGCAAAACATGATTCTCTGAAGAATGCCTTCCCATATCAGATGAGTTAGTACCGCCTGGTTTAAAAATGCACCAGGCTGATAGACCAGGAAAGATAGGGAACGTAGTTGCAGTAACAACTAGGCAAGATTTGACCTTTAAGGTAGGTATCCTGGGCTGGGAGTCAGGTGTTGATGCCCAGACCCTTTCTATTAGAATCAAATCTATAGGCTTTAGTTTTTTACTTTATAATGTTCATCCCAATAGTTTGTTATCCAATGTGATAGAGAAGTCGGGAACTCTCTGCCTTAAATAGAAAATCTGAACGTATAAGAGGACTTTAAACAACGGATGGAAATCTCAGTAGGTCTGGCCAAAAGAACACAGGGGGTGAACTAGCAGTTTCTACAAGGTTTGCCATTATTTCACAACCACGGACTTGAAAAATAGGAGGAAATAATGGTTTAAAGCTAAAATCGTTCTTGTGAAAAATACATGTTTAGGAAAAGCCATGAGACTTTTAAATGTGGGTTTTTATTCTTAGAAAGGAGTCCAAGATAAAAGTAATACATGTCAGAAAGCTGAAAAAAATTATTTTGTACCTCCAGATCCGGAGCCCTCAGTTCTGTTTTCCAGCCAAACTGCTTTATGAGGGCTATTCCAATCATTCGTCCCAGTTCCTGAAAAAAATAAGCAGGTTATTTTTAAGAAATAGATAAGCCGTCGATAACATTATAAATAATGATGTTTAGCGAACAGTCAAAATCAAAAAACAGGAGTGGGATGTCAAATGGGTGTCTTAAAGATGTCCCACCACTTACAAGGTGCCACTCCAGCTGCCTGAAGCTTCACTTGAAGCCATCCTGTTGCTGCTGTCCCTGTTCCAGGCTGTGCCTGAGCTGTGGGCGTGGATATGGCATGGTGCTTAGGCTCTCCTAATTCTGTAGTTTCCAACAGCCCGACAAGTGTAAACTTGGCAAGATATGTGTAACTTGGCAAATGAGAGTTGCACAAGCAGACTTCAATTCCTTTTCTCTAGCAGAGGCTTTATCAAAGGACTGGTGAAGCAGACTGCGGATGCCAATGTGTTTGAGTCAGTGCATTGTTGCAACATGGAGAAGCCAGCCAGCCATTCCAGAAGCTAGGTACATCGCAAAGAGGCATTAACAATGGATGTCCGATTAAGCCTAACATACAAACAATGTAACTAATCGCACAGAGCAAGAAAAACACACCCACTAAAGATTTTGCCTATTTATTAAGCTTCATGGTAATTGCCTTTGCTTTTTCAATCACACTTTGTCAGTGCGAAGCTGCAGACTATTAAGCATGACATATGAAGTATGCCATCTAGCAGAATCCTCAGAGACAATAATAAGGACCACCGATGCTAATCTAGTCAGTTGTCAAGTGTATGTGAGCCGGGATGATGGACTCTCGAAACCCAGGAGCTTTAAGATTTCATTCACACTATCTTCAGTACATTTGGGCACACTATGCCAAAAAAGCTGCTTGAAAATTCATGTCTCCCGGTTGTGCCATAATTTCCCTGAGGGCCTTCCCTTAATGAGGGAAGAAAACACGTTGGCTGCTGTGTCTACATTGTAAAAAGAAGAAATATAGTTTTTAAAAAGTACAGGATTTTAACAATGGAATGGTAAGATTGACCTAGTCTTCCTTGCAAAATTCTTGAGATCCAGTTACTAGGAATTAACTTAAATACTGTTTGTAGAGATTGTTGCTGTAGCCACTCCATCAGTAAATTGGTAATATTAAGAATGCCTTCTATACCTCCAAGACCATATAAGGCCAGGCTTGTCGGCACTTACTGTAGTGCTTGAGTGTGACTAAATACAGTTTCTTCTTGTTTACAAGGATCAGTGGTACACATCAAGACAGCAAAAGAATATAATGACTTTAGAGCTTTTGTATGAATATTTTAACGGGAAGTTTGCTTTTAGATGATTTTAAGAGTAGTTTTTAACCTTTTAATATTTTTTCCTTCTCATTATATATAGCCTGTTGGCTTTTTAGATAGCTTTTATACCCTTAGTATGAGGAGTGGGTGTTATGTTCCCGGGTTAGGCCCATGTAGCAAAAGTGCTGATTTCTTACACCGTCCTATCTTTTCACAATAACAATTCTGCAAGTGAACTTTTGCACATATTTGCATGCATGACAATGTTGGATTTGTTTCTCTGGAACTACTTTATGTACACATCTAGCTCCACACATCATTATCACAATGCCTCAAACATCATGTACAAGGCCTCTTTACGCACTATGTACAAATGTTGTTCTATCTTCATCCACGGGGCAATAGAGCTATCTACATATCCGTAACTTTGCTAATCTACAACGTACATCGCAAGGTTGCTTCCTATTATAAATAATGAGTATCCCGATAGATTAGCAGACTTCATCACTGGGAGGGGGGGTTGTCCAGTTCACGACCATGACAGGCTCCTACTTTATCTCTCACCAGGTAATGGGGTTGGCAGTCCGTTGGGGGATTCTAGGCTTTACACCCACACACCCTCTAGATGCACTTAGAGCAGGGTTTTGCATGGTAGGAGTACGCCAGATTACTGCCCTCCTTATATGCCTGCATATATACATTGTTTTAGACCATGGTAGCACTGTATCTACTATTTACGCTTTTGGTGCTTGTAATCACATTTATCTGCTGCGGTCGACTGATTAATCGCAGCACATGTTTTATATACGAGAATAACGTTGGTTCAATAAATATATTGAAAACATCCCACTGTGTATCCTGTATATTCCTCTGAGCACAAGTATGCACAAGTGACTGAGCCAAAGGTTCTGATCGGTTTCCACGATCCCCGAGGGGACAGGGTTGCCATGCTCAGTGGTTGCCAGAAATGATTTGCTCCCTGATAAGGTTAGGGAAGCTAACGGTGGCACTGTGAGCTAGCTGGGCTATAGGCGAATATAGCCTGCGGGGGTGTCCGTAATCAGGCTAGGCACCAAGCTCCTAGTTTATGTTGTCCAAAAAATGCACAGATCCTATGGATTAGTAGAAACTACACGACAACACACACACATACAGAGGTGTGGAATTCCTATAGCCCGACACCCAGGACATATTGTTTGGGGTCAAGGGCAACAAGTTTTCATGTGTAGTTTGTCCTTGGGACAAGTAGGCCCAACCCCCTTGGCTGCCAGTTTGCAGTACCACATTATGGATCAGGGAAGGGCACTGTCTGCAATTAAGGTAATATTTTTGTTCATATGTTAATGCTGTTCAAACTTGTATTTATGGTTCACTAATGGAAAGTCTTTATTATTAGGATGAGCGCTCTAAGTAAATATAAGCTCTGACTGCACTACTGACAATGGTTCCAGTATAAAAATGTGTACACACGTTTTCAAAGTTTAGCAATACCAGGCTATGTATTATGCTCCCAGCATACGATCTGATTTATGGCAAATATTTGATGGTTAGAAATAATTATATAGTTATAATTTTTTCAATGTGGTGGTGGCTATTGAATTCCTGCTTTTGCTTTCGTGACGTAATCGTAATCTTGTCAGAATTTATCATAGCTGTTTGTAGAGGGCTGCAGCGTGTCAGGGAGCCATACCAAGTCTGGGCCCACTTCTCTGTTGCTGCCACTTGTATTTGCCTTAGGATTTGGAGTCGACAAAAAATGGCTTCTTGCTCCTTTGAGCACCGACGTTGCCTGGACCTGTTCATGTTCTGAGACCAATATTTCTTGTATACTCTTGACTCTCAGAGAGGTTGCAGGCAAACATCTCTGTTCAAGACGACTGGGGACTAAGAAATGAAGGTATGTAGGCGTGGCTTGGCCGTGATCGCAAATGGCCATACCGTAGCAGAGCTCTGGTCCTTACAGAGCATAACCAGATTATCCGTCCTTCTATCCGGAATATAACGGAGCCCCCAGGGAGAGAAAGCGTGGCAGAGTGTTGCATAGCCTGACCAAAGTAACCCCAGGCTCGTAAAACGAGCGGAGACGCGGAAGGGCTCGGTAGATCAGCGGAGACGCAGAGGGAGAATTCCAAGGGCGGCCATCGGCAGCACCGAGTGAGTGCCAGATGAAGCTAGGCCGGCCCGCAGGGCTGAGGGAGTGAAGTCGGTTCCTGCCTGTGAGCAGTTGGATTGGTATATGCTGTCCACTAATTAAAGTGGGCACCCTGTACCAGTCCAAACAACCCTTATGGTGATTTAGGAGGTCAAAGATAACCTTAGAAAGCTATCCAAGTGGTAGCTGTGGAAAGCAGCCTTCAGGCTTAGTCTTAAAGGAATGTTAAGCAGCTTGTTTTACCAGAGGGCAACCCTATAGTATTGGTTAAATGAAAGGAGAACCACACAGTAGTTATAAAAATATATATTTATTGATATAACACTCTCTAAGTACGACACAGTATCTTCTACACGAAGATACTCACAAAGCACACAATACTGTAGCACAGAAACAATAGTAAATAGCACTAACACACATTCGGCTCCAGGGGGAGACCAAACCATATGCTAAGATAGTGGTATAAGAACCTCGACTCAACACAGTATCTAGAGGATGTAGAATCGCTGGGACCCCAAGGAACCACCCACGGTGAGTAAGTAGGGACCCCGTGGAGGACGGGTGCAGTGTGGGAACACGGCCGCGTGCGCCGTACAATTCTATGGGAGAGTCAAGGTTGCAGTTTTAAAGTTTAAGGACCATTCTAAGTGGACTTCGAAGAAACCTCGTGGAACTTCGGTGGTTGGAGAGTCACCCCACCTGTGGATATCCTAGTACCAGAGTTACCTATCCCAGGGAAGCCAGGTTCATAGGTCTGAAGTGGCGTCGGAAACCGCCGTCGATCTCTATGGAGGACTTCGAAGAAGAGCCACTACTGGGAAGAAGAAAAGTGTCCATCTGTATCCAAAGGTGGATTCCTGGTGAAGAGTACCTGAAAGCAGAGGGGACAGAGTCTGTGTCACTCAGGAGTGACCAGGAGCTCGGTAAACGAATGCCCACCGATGTGGGGGTCTTCAGGTGCGTTGAGGGGGTTCTTGACTCTGCAGCTACAGGGGCCAGGAGACGTCAAGGACGACCAGGAGCCTGTTACGAGCTGTCCCACGAAGAATGTCGAGTGCTGAGGGTTCGGTGTCCGGCGGGAGCACCAACAAGCCTTGACAGCAACAACCCACGCTGACGGTCAAGGAAGATTACGGTTCGGACCAGCAAGGTCCAGGAGACTCACCAAACACAGGGGAGTAAGGGCAAGCCTGGAGCAACGAGGGGAGCCCAAGAAAAGCAGTGTTGACCCTCAAGGTGACCCACAGGCCGGAGGCACGGAGTCGCGAGGAGACCTCGAGCAGTTTCACAAAGCAGCAGCCCACGGAGCACTCAGTGCGAGGAGGCCAGAGTTCTTTGTAGAAAATGGTGCCAAAGTGAGGGCTACTTGGATCCCAGTGTATTTGTTCTGAAAACACCAACAAGCATATGCACTTGCAAACGAACAGGGAACAGGGGAATGGGTATTGCAGCCCCCACGAGGGATTCTGACCTCAAACTTGGTGATAGGGCAGCTTGGACCTTAAGGGACTTGAAAACCCACCTGTGTTGCTGAAGCCTTTGGAGTCTGGAGGATCTCAGGAGCAGCAGAGCGGTCAGTCGTCATGTGGTGCCTGTGGTTGCAGGGGAGTGACTGCTTCACTCCAAGGGAGATATCTTCAGTTGTCCTTGATGCTGCACAGGTCCTACACGGAGTCTGTACAGTGCACTGGCACTGACGATGCTTTGGACGGAGAGGTAAACGAAGTCGGGCCCAAACGAACTCCAGTGTGTCCAGACGGTCGAAGGGCAGTGGTTTCTTGATCAGAATCTTGTCCATGTCGAATCTAGGGTCTTACACCCAGGTAAGCCCTTTTGTACCCAGGGGAGAGGGTTGGACAGATTCAGGGGACCCTCCTAGGGGAGGGTCTGAACAGAGGGGAGGTTATTCCCATGTCATTTGTCCAGTTGAGTGCCAGAGCAGGAGCCAACGGCTCCCAGGACTGTTTTGAACTGGACTTTGCACAAGGACATCAAATGTGCCCCTAATGCAGGCTTTCGGTCGCTGGCAAGCGGCCTAAAACACAAAATACTGTCTGACAGGATCCCCATTGTTCTGCCTTCCCCTGCTCGAGCTTGGCTCAGCAGCAGGAGGGCAGAAATGTGTCTCTGGTTGGCAGCAACCCTTTTGGGCTGCCTGGGACTAGAAGGCTGGTACCGGGAATACTAGGGACCTCACAAAGCTCATTTCTGAGGGGTGGAATCATACCTCACACACCGGTTACTGGTGTGGAGTTATGATTCCACAATGTTTGACACCAAACACAATAGGGTTACTTTCAGCCGTTTTAGAGTTGGTCATCACGCGGTCTCATAATGCCACTCTATATGTCATAAATGGCTGCAGTACTAACAACCCGGGAGAATGGACTCCGTAGGCTGCAGGGGTGTCCTGCTCATGCAGTGTAACCCTCTTGCTTAGAACCAAGCACCCTGCCGTCAGGATTGTCAAGACCTGCTATAGGGGTGACTTATATGTTTTAAGTGCAGTGACCCTTAGATATAGTAAACCTATATCTAAAGTAAGTGGTGAATGCAGCATCTTACACAGGCTGCAATGGCAGGCCTGCAGTTCCATTTTGCATGACCTCTCATGGGTGGCATAATACATGCTTCAGCCCATGGGAGGCTTCTGGGGTACCTATGCCCAAGTTACATGGGTACTATATACTAGGGACTGACAAGGGTACCCCAGTATCCAATCTGGAGTGTACCCAAGTACATGACATAACAGTTTACTGAGAAAGCAGATAGACTGGGGTCCTTATTAGCAGGACTCCAGTCATATTAGTCAAAAATAGTATCACATAAAGCAAAAAAGTGGGGGGAACCATAAGATGCAGATCCTACTTTCCTACACTGCCCCACTGACCTCTGGTGGCTGGCGGGAGACGGATAGATGAACCAACCGGCTAGTCTCATGAGAATCGGGCAGCAGTCAAGGCCTCAACAAAATCCGCGACTGCAGCGGGGAAAAAGAGCGAAGGTCCCCCCAGCTTGGCTGTTAGCGTGGAACAGAGGAGGCGAACCAGACGCTGAGGTGGTCCTGGGCAGGTTCGAACGGAGGATTGTCGAACAGTGGCTCGTGGGGAGCTGCGCAGCACTCAGGTAGGCCAAGAGATCCCCTAAAAGGAAAGAGGAACAGTCTGATGCAGCCAGGCACTAGGTTACCAATCAGACCCATGCAGTGGGGCCTTTACCCCTGCCCCCATCCTCCTCCAGTACAGTGAAAGTGTCGAGGACACAGGCCTACCAGGAGAAAGTATTGAATCCCTTGGAACCCGGTGGGCCAGAGCCTTGGACGTCTGCCCCGTGGTTGGGAGTGAAGAGGAGCGGCAGTGATAAGAGACCCAGGTCCCCCTCGAGAGAAGGCTGGCTGGGGGGCCCTGGAGGAGGCTATCGGTGTTGATGATTATGCTGGGCCAGACACATGAAGTAAAGCCCAGGTGAGCCCGGAACAGACACATAGAGGCCAGGTCCAATGACGAATCCTTTGGGGAGGCGTGGGGAGTGCGGAGGACCGCCAAAGACAATTCAGCATCCCCCTTCTCCCTTTCCTCTCGCTCGGGGGGAAGGGGGGTTGACACAGTAACACAAGTGATCTACGACGAGGTGGGGAAGGGGTCAGAGACCTCCCTCGCCCCACTAGGCATGAAGATCAAAGTTGGCACACAATACTGCTGGCGAAGCAATGGTGAAACCTAAGGGGCCAGGAGCCCCCCAATCAAACAAAATGGATAACTATGCAATCCCGAGGCCCCTCTCCCGAAGCAGTGGAATGGGGAGTAGCAGTAAAACCCTCCCAAGGGGCCATAATAGACCTGAAGGCCACCCTCTAACCAAACACAGACACTGTGACCGTTGAGGTCAACCTGATCAGGGCAGACCTTCATAAACTAAGCGAATCTCAAATTGTTCTGCTCCAGTCGACGACAAAAAACCTGGAAGTGCAAGTGCAAACTAAGGCAGCAGGCCACGACCATGGCAGCCAAACTTGAAGACCAGGAAGGGCAGGCGAGAAGAAGTAATATCGGAATGGTGGGGGTCGCGGAGAGCCCCAGCATTGACCTCTTCCTAGACTTTATTTTAAACACGCTGCGGCCAAAGAGATTTCCAAATACTTTTCAATTGAAGGAGCACATCGAGCCCCAATGCCCCCGCCCAAACCGGGGGCTCCCCCACGGACAATAACCACAAAGATCTTCGACTATCGTGCTACTATCCTCCAAGCAGCCAGAGCAAAAGGAGACATACACTTCGAGAACACCGTGATTAGTTTTTTTCCCCGACTTTACGCTGCATGTGCAAAGACAGCGGAGAAGTTTCAAGGCAGTGAACAATATACCTCGAGAGCAGGAAATCAAATGCATGATGCTCTTTGCAGCAAAGCTCGGAATAATTGCAGAGGGCAAGATATGGCACTTTGCCTCCCTTAAGGAGGCATGGGACTGGCTAGAGGGGGGGGCATACATGCAACCGAGGCAGAGGCAATGGGCCAAGGCCCCGACAAGGACAGCCAGATCGAGATGGGAAGATTGGAGGACAGTCAGAGGAACAAGAGGCAGAGAAGATTCCTGGGACACAACAAGGTGCAGGTGAGGGTGACACAAACTGACTGTCAACCCAGGAGATCCGGCAGGTAAGATAGACCGGGGCATGGTGCCGGAACTGCAGTGACACTGAAACTGTATGCAGAACCAGCTGCTAGACTGGAAACTTGTCATCTGTTTAATGAAGGGGGCTTAAAAAAAAGCAGTTTTAGCTGGGGTTTGAGAAGAGTAATTGTCATTGCAGATACCTTGACGCAGCCCAGGCACGCATTACTGTGATTGGTTTAGGTTATTATCTGGGCGACAGGCACTCTACAGATTGGGTAGTTAGGGAATGCACAGCCTATATAGGAAGGTAGCAGGCTGGGGGGAGTTGGGATGCAGTTGGGAGAAGTTGGATTGCTACTGTATTTCTTAATGCATACAACTGAGTGTTCAGGGGGGACCAGGAGGGACAATTATCACTTAGTGCACAGAATGCCAGACAAAGATGAGGTCAACATGGGCCCGGACGGGGCGAAGGGGCGGAGAAGGACCCTATAGCATGGCGCCTCTTGAAGCTCCTGTGAACTCTGTAAAAACGTAGTCCTGGAATGTAAATGGCCTTAATGGCAAGATAAAGTGGACAGTGGCGATGCAATTTATTAAAAGTCACGCCCCAGACATTATTCTACTACAAGAAACACAATCGCCTAGGTAATCACTGTAAGGGCGCTTGACAGATATGATTATCCACTGTTGGCACAAGCAAGCAATACGACCGGTTCCAGGGAAGTGGAAATACTGTGTAAGACAACGCCCATCCCCATTATCCTCAGGAAGACATGGACGGACCCATTAGGGAGGTTTGTGGTCAGTGGGAGAGAAAGGCACTTAACTTCTGTTCAGTACATGTCCCACCGGGCCTTCAGTCTTCTACAATTGGCATGCTGGGTCCTCTGCTAATTGAATTCCCGGAGGGCCAACTTATTATGGAGAAAGACATGAACAATATTGTCTCAGTAGAGTTGGATGTCTTAGAGGGGGGGAGCATCGGAAAAAAGGGTGAGTCCACTGAAGGACTTTCTCCTGGCAATGGGTTTAAGTGATATATGGAGGCATCTGCATCCCATCACGAGACAATACACACACTTGGCAGCTAACTGGAGCCTTTCCAAACTAGACTACCTTATTACACAGGCCCAAGGTTTGGGGAATTTAAAAAAGGCCACGCATATAGCACGAGGGGTGTCTGACCAATCTTCTGTGGGGTTATCTTCAAGGGGCGCCAGAGGGACTGCACTCTGCCCCCCTGAGATTGACCCATGGTATCTCAAAGACGAGAAATTGAAGTTCGCCATTAGAAAGGTTGTGGAGCACTTCTTTGCAGACAATATGGGTTTGGTGGACTCTAGGGTACCGCTTTGGGAGGCGCTCAATGAAGTGAGTAGGGGCCAAGCTCTGGCCTAAATGGGGGCACTGAAAAAGGAGAAGAGGCTGCAGTGCCTTGCCCTGGAGACCACCATATCCACCCTAGAGACACAGTTAGCAGAGGGAGAGTCGACATCTTCGGACATGAAATATCAGCTAAGGCTGCGCCAGTGCGAACTATGGGAATTGTTAGAGAACAGAGCTAGAACACAGGCGCTCGACACCAACATAGACTATATGAGGTAGGGGATATGGCCAGCGAGTTATTGGCGTGGCTGGATAAGAAGAGGACAAAAGACAAATGAGTCCTGGAGATAGTGGATAGTGCAGGACGAAGTTTCAAGACTGGGAAAGAGATAGCAGAAGTGTTTGCCACATATTACGAATTGCTGTATACCTCCACATCCGGAAAGACGGAGATGGACTGTACAGATCTTCTACGATAAATACATTTACCACAGCAGTCCAATAAGGATAGAGAACTATTGGAAGGGGAACTCACGATGGAAGAAGTTAAAACATGCAGCCTGCAATAAGGGAAAGTGATGGGTCCGAATGGCCTACCGATAAAGTTATTGTAGTGCATGCTTGAAAAAAACAGCGGAACACCTCCTTCGCATGTACACAGAGGCCAAAACGGGAGGAGCCCTGCCTCAAGCCCAGAAGATGACAGTGATTGTGGTAATCCCCAAGGAAGATGTAGGACAGTATGATCTGCTTCTTATGGTTACTCCCACTTTTTGCTAGATGTAATACTGTTTTATACTAGTCTGACTGGGGTCCTCCTAATCAGGACCTCAGTATATCTGCTTTCTCCTTAAACTGCCATGCTATGTACTTAGGTACACTCCAGATTGGATATTGGGGAACCCTTGTCAGTTCCTAGTATATGGTACCCATGGACCCAGGGCATAGGTACCCCAGAGGCCTCCCATGTGCTGAAGCATGTATTATGCCACCTATGAGAGGCCATGCAAAAATGGAACTACAGGCCTGCCATTGCAGCCTGTGTAAGTTGGTGCATGCACCTCTTACTTAAGATATAGGTTTACTGTATCTAATGCTCACTGCACTTAAAACCTGTAAGTTGCCCCTCTAGCAGGCCTTTACAATCCTGAGGGCAGGATGCTTGGTTCTAAGTGAGAGGGTGCCACTGCATGAGCGAAACACCCCTGCAGCCTACGGAGTCCATTCTCCTGGGTTGTCAGTGAGGCAGCCATTTACGACATATAGAGTGGCATTATGCGACCGCTTGATGACAAACTTTAAAACGGCTGAAACAAACCCCATTGTGTTTTGTGTCAAACATGTTGGACTCATACCTCCCACACCAGTAACCAGTGTGGGAGGTATGATCCCACCCCTCAGAAGTGAGCTTTGTGGGTCATTGATGTTCCAGGTACCAAGCTTCTAGTCCCAGACAGCACAAAATGGTTCCTGCCAACCAGAGACACATTTCTGCCATCCTGCTGCTGAGCCAAGCTCGAGCAGGGCAAGGCAGAACAATAGGCATCCTGTCACAAGGAGGTGTGAACACCTCACAGACAGGATTTAGTGTTTTAGGGCTGGGTGGGTGCGCTTGCCAGCGACTGAAAGTCTATATGAGGGGCACATTTGGTGTCCCTGTGCTTAGCCCAGTTCAAACTAGTCCTGGGAGCCATTGGCCCCCGATTTGGCACGAACTGGACAAAGGACAATGGAGTAACCTCCCCACTGTCGAGACAGTCCCCTGGGAGGGTCCCCTGAATCTTTCCAACCCACTACCGTGGGTACTTAAGGGCTTACCTGGCTGTAGGACCTTAGATTCAACGTGGACAAGATTCTGAACAAGAAACCACTGAACCTCGACACTCTGGACTTTGCTGGACTTCGTTTGGGCCCGACTTTGTCTCCCGCTCAGTCTGCTGCATCGTCTGTGCCCGTGCACCATACAAGATTCGTGCAGGACCTGTGGAGCATCAAGGACAACTGAAGATATCTCTCTTGGAGCGAAGGAGTCACTCCCCTGCATCCGCAGGCACTGTAACACTGCTGTCCGGTTTGCTGATCCTTAGCTCCTACGGACTCCGAAGGAATCAGCAACACAGGAGGTGGGTTTCTACGTCCCTCCAGGTCAGAGTTACCCACTCACCAAGTTTGAGGTCAGAATCCCTTGTGGGGGCTGCAATATCCTAATCCCTGATATGAATCAAAACACCCTAGGCAGTCTAGAATAAACAACTATATAATAATAACAATCATAACCAATATGAAAGGGAACTCAGTGTACACAATATTTATAAAAACATATTTGATTTTTATTATATGTAGATTGCAAAAGACATATTGATTGTATACATATCTACATTTCCACTTTCCCATAGAATTGTACGGAGCACGTTCCCACACTGCACCCGTCCTCCGTGGGGTATCTGTTTACTCACCTTGGGTGATTCCTTGGGGTCCCAGCGATTCTACGTCCTCTCATCACTGTCTTGACTCGAGTCGTGGTTCTTATACCACTTTCTTAGTATATGGTTTTGTCCCCCCTGGGGCCTACTGTGCATTAGTGTTATTTACTATTGTTTCTGTGCTTAAGTATTGTGTGCTTTGTGATGATCTCTGTATAGGAGACACTGTGTCGTACTAGATAGGGTTATATAATAAATACATATTTTTATAACTACTGTGTGGTTCTCCTTTAATTTGACCAATAGTATAAGGTTACATTCTGGTAAAATAAGCTGCTTCACATTCCTTCAACACTAAGCCTGAAGGCTGCTCTCCACCGCTACCACTTGGAGAGCTTTCTTAGGTTATCTTTGACCTCTTAAATCCCTATAAGGGTTGTTTGGACTGGTGCAAGGTGCCCACTTTAATTAGTGGACAGCATATACCAGGCAAACTTCTCACGGAAGGTAAATCCCCTATAGAGTGTGGGTCGTACATATCGATATCCCTACTCAACTATGAAGTCAAAGTACTGGCTATGGCCCTAGCCATGCGTCTGTGTAAAGTGATTACTTCCTTTATACATCCAGATCAATCCGGATTTATGCCTCATAGAGGCCCTAAACTAAACCTACGATGCCTGTTTGGAGTCCTCAACACGACAACTCCAAACTATCCGACCCTGAAGCCCTTCTGTCCTTGGACGCCAGGATGGCCTTCGATAGCATGAAGTGGAACTATCTCTTTGCCGTTCTGGGCCGTCTGGGCTTCGGGCCGAAATTTATATGATGGGTGAGACTTCAATACCACTAATCACTGGCTAGGGTGCGAGTCAACACTACCATGTCTTGAGTGTTATCGCTCCAGAAGGGTACAAGGCAAGGATGCCCACTCTCCCCTTTACTGTTTGCCCTGGGCCTAGAACCTCTGGCAGGCTGGGTATGGCAAGACCCCCTGATATGGGGCATACGGTGGGAGGGGAATGGGATGAATGCATCTCCTTAATATGCGGACGATATTCTGTTGTATGTTAGAAGACCAAGACAGTCCATTGATAGAATATTGCAGATTTTTAACATCCATGGGGACTACTCGGGATACCACAGTATTCGGTATATATCTGTGTTGATCAGGCTGGTGGGTGGAGTTCCCGACCTCACATACAGATGCAGGTTTCCAGTCAAGGCTCAGGGCTTCAAATACCTTGGGATATATGTTACGAGTAACCCCCAAGAGTTCTAGCAGCGAAATTTAGAGACTCAGCTAGACAGATTTATTGGGGATGCCAAACGCTGGCAGACACTGCCACTCATGTTAATGGGTAGCGCAGCCCTATTTAAAATGACACTCCTGCATATGCTTAGTATTCCACAAAATACACCCTATGAGATTCCACTCCCCCTCTTTCAAAGGATGGAAACTTTGCTAAGATACTTGCTCTGTAGTGGGGGTGCCATAGCTCTATGCAAACTGCAGACAGGGGTTTGGGGTGGGGGGGGGGTCTAGCGATTCGTGATATTGGGGCTTACTACTGGGCCTCCCAACTGGTCAATGTGAATAACTGGGCATTCTGAGATAGAACAGAGCCAGCAGGTAGAGTTGACAGAGCGGTGATTGGAGCTGGGGGGGGTAACCCCCTTATTATACGACAGGGGAGTGGTTTGAGATTTGCCGACACGCACAGTGGTGGAAGCGTGGCAAGCAGTGACTAAATTCCTAGGTTGGGAAGGGAAACTAACAAAGATTACCCCGCTCTGGGAAGGTGACCAGCTTCCAAGAGTGGGGCAGCTGTGCAGCTTTGGTAAATGGAAATTGCTGGACCTGGAGAAATTAGGAGACGTGTGAAGAGGACATGCATTTATCACGTTTGAGACCTTACAACAAGAATATGACATGGGGAGTGGGGAATGGTTGAAATACCTACAACTGGGTTGCGCCCTTAAGAGCTACATTTGCGAGGGGGAAGACCTAGAGTAGGCGTACCCCCTAGAAGACTGACTGTTGACTGATCCACTGGCAGAGCTAGCAATAGTCTTAATATATAGGAAGATACTGAACAATTCCCCAGACCCCCTGGGCTCGTTAAGGATGGCATAGGAGGGAGACATAGGCCAGCTGGATGACTAAGACGGGGGGGGGGGGGGTACGGGAAGTGATGCAGGGCCCGAGGGAGGTGGCGATACGTTCCAGGTTCCGGCTTATCCAACTAAAAGTCTTACACTGGGTTTACTAAGCTAGGACAGTGCTAAACCGGCTGGGTCATGCTGACAATGCGCTGCATAAGAAGGGGTGCAGGTGCGTAGAAACTTTCTTCCAACTTCGCCGCCCTCCTCCACAATCTCGCCAACATCGGACTAAAACAACTCGTCACCACAATGACCCACAAGGCAGCACCCTCGACCCAATCTTCGCCGGAGGAAACAGCGTTCACTTCAGCCACACCACGCAACCCTATAGACCGACCACCTCTGCGTACACTTCCTTGTCGACAAACCCAAGCCACCCAAACTCGCTCTGCGGCCCCTGTGAAGGAACCGGAGCAAAGTCACAGAGGAGCAATTCAACTCCACCCTCAACACCCCCACCGCTGCAACCGACGCCAACCGCGCAGCCAGAGAATTCCACACCTGGGTCTCCAACTGCAGATACAAGCTCGCCCACTATGCAAGCCCGACAAACGGTGCCCTAGAAAAGCCGCCTGGTTCACCACCAACCTCCAAGAAGCCAGGTACACCTGCAGACGCCTGGAGAACTGGAGAAACAACAAGACACTGGAAAACTACACCACCAACAAGAAAGCCATGATGGACTACCACCAACGCATCAGAACCACCAAAAGGACTTTCATCCACAACAAAATCCTCGTCCACTCCAGCAACTCCAAGGGACTCTTCAGCATCATCCAGGAATTCAGTAAGCTCCTTAGTGAAGCCACGGACATCATCCCCTCCCAGGACCTCTTCGACAAGCTCGGATCCTACTTCCACCTGAAGATCAAAAACCTTTATGACAACTTCAACAACCTCACACCTGACTCCACAGCTACCCCACCATCCAGCAACGCCAGTCAGCCCACCATCTACTCCTGGACCCCGGTCTCGACCGAAGAGACTGCATCAACCATGAAAAGCATCCACTCAGGGGCTCCCACTGACCCCTGCCCACTACACATCTACCACAAAGCCGCCATCACACCCGAACTACAATGCACCATCAACACCATATTTGAGACCCAACGACTGAAAACGCACGGAAGTCAGGCCCCTGCTCAAGAAGCCTTCAGCAGACTCTACGGACCTCAAGAACTACAGGCCCATCTCGCTCCTCCCCTTCGCAGCAAATGTTACTGAGAAAACCGTCAACACAGAACTAATAAGGTTCATCGAAGAGAACGCCGTCCTCGACCCTTCTCAATCCAGATTCCCCAGCAACCACAGCACCGAGAATGCCTACTCGCCACCACAGATGACATCCGCACCCTCCCTGACCAAGGCCACGCCACAGCTCTGATTCTACTCGACCTTTCAGCAGTATTTGACACCGTCTCACACCGCACACTTGCAGCCAGACCACACAACTCGGCCTACAACGGGCAGTTTGGGCTGGACTGTTCCCATGAGGCACAGGGTCAGACTGATTTGCATATTGCCATGTCTGAACTGGGGTGGTGGAGTGAGCTGAAGAATGATGATGGATTAAACCCAGATCAGATGACTGGGGGTGAGTGTTTGATTTGCTCAAGCGCTTTGTCCATCATCCCCTTGGGTATCGCTTTGTTCGCCCTAAGTTGGCAGGGTATGCCCAGACGTGGGTTCCTTGCTCACTTTGCCACTGGATTCAAGATAGCCTGGCTGATGAGGGTTATGAACCCGAAACCGGTCCAGGGAAGACATGGCTTGGCAGTTCGGGCTGGACTATTCCCATGAGGCACCAGGTCAGACTGATTGCATATGGCCATGTCTGAACTGGGGTGGTGGAGTGAGCTAAAGAATGATGATGGATTAAACCCAGATCAGTTGACTGGGGGTGAGTGTTTGATTTGCTCAAGCGCTTCGTCCATCATCCCCTTTGGTATCCTTTGTTCGGCCTACGACGAACCACCATCGACTGGATCCGATCATTCCTCAACGGCAGAAGCCAAAAGGGTCAGACTTCCACCCTTCCTCTCCGAACCCACGGAAATCAACTGCGGAGTCCCACAAGGATCATCGCTCAGCCCAACCCTTTTTAACATCTACATGGCACCCCCCTCGCCGACAGCACGGTGTCAGCTCATCCTCTTCCTCACGAAGGACGCCACCAGACTCAACTTCCAGAAAGGAATACAAGACGTCGCAGCCTGGATGAGCAACAGCTGCCTAAAGCTTAACTCGTAGAAGACTGAAGTCCTCGTCCTCTGAACTACCGCATCAGCATGGAACAACACCTGGTGGCCCACCACCCTCGGCAGCCCCTCAACCACTAAAGACCATGCTAGAAACCTCCGCATCATACTCAACTCCTCCCTCTCCATGATCCGACAGGTCAACCCCGTCGCCTCCAGCTGTTTCAACAACCTCTGCAGCCTCCATAAGACTTTCAAATTGACCGCCCCCCCCGAGTCAAGGAAGACAGTCACCCACGCACTCATCACCAGCAGGCTGGACTACGGAAATGCCCTCTACGCCGGAATAAACAAGTCCCTACTCCACAAGCTTTAGACGATACAGAACACTGCCGCCAGACTCATCCTCGGCATCCCCCGACACGAGCACATCAGCAAACACCTACGGAAGCTCCACTGGCTCCCCATCAAGAAGAGAGTCACTTTCAAGATACTCACCAATGCATACAAATGCCTACACAACAGCGGACCCCAATACCTCAAATATAGAATCACCCTCCGCATACCCTATAGTAACCTCCGATCCGCCACCATCGTCCTCGCTGAAACCCCATGCATCTACAGAGCCAAAGCAGGGGGAAGATCCTTCTCCTACATCGCGGCCAAGACCTGGAAGGAGCTCCTGATCGCCATCCGGCGCGCCCCCTCCCTGAACACCCTCAGGAAGGCTCTCAAGACCTGGCTCTTCGGCTGAACAGGACTGCTGACCCCCCCTTCCCCAGCGCCTTAAGACCCTCACAGGTAAGTAGCGCGCTTACAATTCCCTGATTGATTGATCGTTGTGGGACTGCCCGCTGATACAAACATATTTGTTCGAGGTTGGGAGAATCATTGCCGCAGTAGTGGGGCCGGTGAAGAGGTCTGGCCGAGACACATGAGACCCTGGCTGACATTAGCTGTGATAATAGCAAAATGATACATCGCAAAAAGCTGGGGTGGCAGCTAATCCCTCCTGCCCCCACCCACCCCAAAAGTGTGGCTCAGTGGAAAACCGACTTAGAGTGGTGTAGACAGGCAGAACGCTCAATATACCTAAGTAGAGGTTTCCCATGGAAATTGAAGATTTGGGGATACTGGCAGGTCTATAGGGGATTGTAGAGCATGAGAGACGGGTTGAAACAAGAATGTTACCTCACGATGTTGATGATTTCATTTTCCTATTGTAATGATCTACAGACGTGGACTGCATGGTTTTAATATCCGTACTGAACTGTGCACGTGATTTATTGTATGCTTAACATATTGCAATAAAAAAAAAAATTTTTAAAAAGATTTGAGGGTATGCTACGTCCTCAGAGTTAGAACTTAATGCCCATTTTTCAAACATCAGTTTCTCCTTCCAGACCTGCTCAGCAAGCAGTTGATTTGCCCAAGTAATAATTGTGGACATCTCTGTGTTGGGTAGTATACTGCATCAAAATGCAACTGTAAGAATGTCTGCGGAGGTGATGCAATGTCAAGATTTCCTGAACCATTTGCAGCATTGCACCTCTGTTGATTACATCAAACTGCCTCTGAGACTTGTATTTAGGCGTCAAAATTAATTTGCTTAACAACTTAGCAGTGTTATGATTCTTCAACTCCTTTTGTTTGTCTGGTGACCTACCAGTCTCCGAAAGAGGGAGGAACTTTATGGTAACCTGTGGGGCAGTTATTATGGTATCTATAGGGTCAATCATACAGGTTAAGACTAGAGGGAGGTAGATTGAAGGACTGCCATTAGCAAGCATTTCCAGGACTTTATAGGTTTGTCCTGTAGGTATCCCGGTTACCCTCTTTGTAGCCAGAGGAGAGCCCTTTGACAATGAAGTTACAAAACAACTTTCTCTTTTGATTGTTTGGCACTCCTAATCGATCTTCCATCTGGATGCCCATAAGGCCATTTGTAGGGGTTGAGCGCTTGATGTACTTGTTTCACTAGCAGAGGTGTAGGTTTCCCTGCCTGTGATGGAGCAGGGTAAAATACAAAAATGTTTGTACCCCCTTCAAAGTCAATGACCTCATAGCCCTAATTTACTAATTGTTTAAATAGGTGTACTAATCAATCAATGCACTTTTATTTTAGATATTACACGCGGGAAAACTAACTGGCATATGCAAAAATTTAATTTACTTACAGATGTGAATTTAAATTAACATAGCTTTGTATTTCGTGTAGAACATAGAAGTAAAATTGCATGTATTTGTTGTGTAGCTAAATATTGTGGCAAAGAATGCAGATGGTAAGTAAAATGGCTTTCAATGATGCTTACGCTAGGTAACACCTAACACAGGTTATTAGAATGGTGGGTAGTGAACAGAAGCACTTATTTTCTATGTCTAATATCTGCTATGTTGTTTTCACATTAGTTCTGTTCGGGCCTGCTAGGCCTCGCTGAGAAAATGGCCGCTGCCGAGAGAGGATGATCATGTGTGATCAGAATGGCCTCTGCGCATAAACAGAATGAAAGTTACAGTCACGAGTGATGACCTATGCCTGGAGTGAGAGATGTCAAGGTTGCACTGGCCTAGGACAAGAGTGGATGCCAAGTCTTTCTGTACAAAAGTCTGGGAAACGGATGAAGAACTCGGACTGCAGAAGAGGATTCCATTATTAATGAAAGAAGTAGTTACAATTACTGGAACCTAACAAGTCACGAGGACACAAATGAATATGCAATTTACAGAACTGGTTTAGGCAAGAAGGACAATGAGGTGACCATCACCACCCCTTCAATGGATCGATTAAAATCTATCACAGCCCCTAAAAGTTTGAATTCTGGGATAGCAAGTTAGAAAGGGTATAAAAATTAGTGCCTATGATGACGTGGTGGCACTTGCTTATTTTTCTATTCAGCACGACACGCTGTCTGTTGAAACGATTTATCTCCCTGATGCTGAAAAGACTTCAAACTTCGAACTTTGATGGGAGAAAGGAACAAGATCGTCGCGGGATTCAATCCCGGGAGGGAATATGTCAGAGGCGGTTAGAGGGACAGCCAGTCAGTTTGGGAACCTATCCTATGATCTGCGGTTCATGCTCTGGTGAACCATTTTCATCATCGCCCAAAGGCCAAGGGTAATGAGTATTTTCTGTTTTCTTTGAATCTTTATTTGAAACGCTTATGAAACTAATGATTATAATCTTGTCTAATAAATTTTACTTATTCAATTTATTCAATGAATCTAGATAAAATGTAATTCTAACTCAAACTGAGTCTGTGGTTATTAAAATTAAAGTTATGATCTACAAAGGTTAAATGCTTAATTGTGATTGAGCTGGACTTAATCGCTTTCAACCGATTCCTACTAGTTGGCCCATCGACCAAAATAACGGAGTACCTTGATGATTAGACCAGGAAGCTCCAGAGATTTTAAATGTATATAGTTATTAATTAGGAGAATAATAGTAATAAGGTACCCTGTGTTGTCTTGCAGCTCGTCAGCTTGTCACTTATCCAGAAACTGGATGTGTGTTTTCGGTGTTAAGGGCCCCACCGATGAATAAGTGGTGAGTGAGTTTTCCCTGCATTAAGTGACGCTTATAAAGGGTTTGTATTGGTCGCGCTGCATCAGTTTTCTTGGTAGTTATGGTTTCTATAGGTCAGTTAAGCGGATTATTGATTATTGATTATTAATCTCTATGTTTAACACCCCATGTGTCACATTATATGTAGTTGGAATTTTGAAGCTTCCGGGAAGTAGGAAGTGGATTTGTGTGACAAGAGAAGTCATATGGAATTGTGCATTGTCTGATTTCAATCTGGTGATAACACAGGATTGTGTTATGATAGGGACATTCATGTGTGAAAAACGTTGAATGGAATAGCAACAGGTGTTCTTGTGAAACTCTGGACTTAATTCTCAGGAGCAGTGTAGTCTCCACATGTGTTTTATCACCAGAGAAACAGGTTTACTTCTTGCTTGAGAGAAGGGTAAGGTAGAGGGAAGTGCTACTTTATCGGCGAAACAAAAAATTCTGTGGTAGGGTCGAGGTAAGCGCAGTCTACTGGAAGAACAGAATTCTTGAATGATTGGGAAACTATCACTTTTATTTAGCAAAACAGACAATGGAAAATATGTTTATGTCGTAACTAACCGATTTTTGATTGAACGAGTTGTAAAATTGTGCTGATAATTCTTGTAAAGGAGGGGTCAGCAGAAGCAGGAGTAGGGCTGACGTCAATAAGTCACGCTAGGTGTGAGTCGCGCTGGGATTGGTCAGTTGCGGAAAAACGAGAAGCTTTCTGATTGGTGCGTTAGTGTGAGTCGCGCTGGGATAGGACAGATTAGTTGAGCATTTTGGAGAAGAGTTGTGTGCATAGTTAGACAAATAATTGTGAAATATGGCTTATTTTAATGAACGAGAGACAGAGAAACCTTCATGGGTTAAGAAAATTAAGAGTTTCTTTAAGAAGGATAAAAAGATTGTGACAAGAGAAGGAGAAGTACTTCCTCCACCAAAAACACCCGCATCTTATATGATGACGAAATATGGTTTTCGTATTTGGTTGGAGAATTGGGCAAATTATACTCAACATTATGGAGTATTGGCATTTCCAGAAACTGGTTCATTTAGCACAGCCATAATATGGAATTTAAGAAACAAAATGATGAAGCTTGAACCAAGACCTAGACCGACACAGTTTGAAGCCCTAGGTGAATGGGAAGACGAGATGTATGAAAGAGAGAGACATAGAGGTATAAGGGATGATGGTATTGTTCCTGGAAGATTATGGGGATGGAATCATGAGGACAGAATGAGACGATGGCGGTATGCTAATATGATGGATGGTATGTTTCCTGCTAGAATAGTTGAAGAGAGAACAGGGAAAAAGAGTACAGAGAAAAAGAAGCATATAAGATTTGAATATGGAGAAGGTGATACAGATGATGAGTTGCTAGAGGAAATATTAAATAAAGGACCCCTCCATATGAACAGGTTTCTGCGGTGGTGACACCAAATGCCCCGCCAATGGAGACTGGGATATATCAAAATCTAGAAAGATTTTCTAAAGTAAATAATTTATTCAATAGACAGAAAATACTACAGACTGTAGAACCTGATAATCATAATGTGTCTGAACTGGCAAAAACAACAAAAGAATTGGCTGAAAAGATAAAAGAATTGACAAAGAATGTGGAAGCTGTAACTCTGCCAGTAACAATAGGTCAAGTGATACCTGTATTCGAAAATCAGAAGATAGATGAACACTCCTTAACGATTCCTTTAAATACTAGTATGCAAAAAGTACAAGAGAAAATTTATCCTGAAATTAGGGAAACAAAAGATTCGGTCAGATTAACTCCACCTATGGATTTGACAATAAATCAGAGTCCGATAAATAAAATTCCTATAGGAACTGAATCAGCAAAAGAAACACCAGAGAAAAGTGTAAATAGGGTAGATTTAAATATGACCCCTGTGGGACCAACGGCAGAAGAATTAAGTGATTGGGTCAGGAATTTGCAGAAAAAAGATACAGAACCACAACCTTTAGATGTAGTGAAATTAAAAATAGACATGGAAGAATTGATTGTAGGAACTATTGGTGCAGATCGGGTAAAGACATACCAAGATGAGGAGTTAATGTTCATGTGCAAAAGTATAACATGGAGAGCTAGAAATTTGCACGAGAAATTAGAAGAAACAGCAATTGGATTGGGAGTAGATTTTAAAAAAGTTAGAGGATTACAGAAACCTTATCGAGTAGATAAAAGAATGAATTGTGTTACTGAGAAAATGGGGAGATGTAGATACATGGAGAAGTAGGTGGACAAAGAAAAAAAAAAGATATGACTGATAAAATGACTAGCTTTCCCAGTAAAAGAAAAGGAACACGTGACAGTAGAATGTCTAATGAGAGAAATTCCAGGAGGAGGTTATGTACATGTCCCATGGTCTAGACAGGATATATTGTCATTTACAAATGATTTTCCGAGATTGAGAGAAAAGCCTGTAGAATGGTACAGAGAAGTGGAAAGATTTGTAAAGGTTTCGAAGGTATCGTGGGAAGATTTAGATGGACTGTTTGAGATTGTTGTACCTGTTGATTTAAGGACAGAATGTAAAATTACAATTGATTGGCCAAAGGAAGAATATCCTAGAGATACTAAAACAGGAGCACCAGGTCCAGAAGTAACGAGAAAATATGAGCAAGTAATCACTTTCTTAAAAAATAAGATTCCTCCAAGAGAAACAGATTGGGTAAAAATAGATAGAACGACACAGGAAGCAAAAGAGTCTGTGCATGCTTATTATGAAAGGTTGCTTCTAGTTTTTAAGCAGTACAGTGTATATGAGAGCTTGAGTGAAAAAGACATGAGTCACTTTGTATATCGATTTGTGTATGGTTTGAGACCCGCGATAAGTGAAATGATTAAACAGCACGTTATGTTGGCAGTCTAGTACAGTGGATGAGGTGTTAAGGTATGCAAAATATTGTAGTGATGACATAGAAGTTAGACAACGTAAACTCAAAGAAAAGGCAATGTGGGCACAGGTGAAGGTTGCAGAACAGCAAGAAGCTCAAATATTAAACCAGATTAATGATGCAGGGCAGACAAAAGTGAAACCTAACATTGGTAAAGGAAAAGGTCAAATGAATATAGAAGGAGCTAAAAAGAAATGGCCATGTCATAATTGCGGAAAATTAGGGCATTGGAGAAACGAGTGTAAATGACCTCCAAAAGTTAATACCGAAAATAAATCATTAAATCCACAGGTGCAGAATGAGGTGGGTTATCAACAACTGCCACAGCATCAGGTAGTTACTCTACAGAGTCAGGTGCCGCAGCCACCTCTCCCAAAGAGTGTAAATCTTCAAAGACACAGTGCAGAGACAGGATTCTATGGTGGAGAGCAGGTAACAAAATTGCCGCGCGCAGATGCTGTTTCACAGTATTGGCTACGACCGGATGGAAATGAATTGGATGAAAGTTTATGACGGTGCCTAGGAGGGGAAGAGGAGTGCATGCTTGGCGCAACTCTAGAGGTAGATCAGTCAGGTCCGTTCGTGGATGAAAAGGTGAATGGTCTGAATGTTACTTAGTGGAGACTGGCGCTACTCGTTCTACTGTAAAATCAGTTGAAATTCCAAACCTTCCTCTCTCAGGTGACTTCATCCAAGTTGTAGGTGTCTCCAATAGACAAATTAAAGCCCCTCTTACTGAACCAGTAGAAATCGGACCCTTTAAAGACATGCACCGTTTTGTAGTGTGCGATTGCAGTCCTGTAAATTTACTTGGACGCGATATTCTTTGTAAAATGAACTGTGCCATCTATGGTACTTCTGATGGTACTGCATTTCACACATCAGATCACGATGTTCTGTATAAAATGACTATGGCAGCCCTTGAACCAGAAAATTGTGATATATTTCCTGTGTTTGACGCAGAGAAAATCCCTATTGAACTAAAAGAAACAGTGAAGACCGATGTATGGGATTTTACGGGTGAAGACATAGGTCTAATGAAAGGAGTTGACCCTGTAAGAATTACTGTAAAGGAAGAAGTAATTTACCCGAATACTCCACAGTACAAATTAACACCAGAAATTATTGAAGGAATAACACCAGTGATTGATAAAATGATTGAACAAGGGATTTTGAGAGAAATAATGAGTAGTCCGTGTACTTCACCTATAATGGGATTGAAAAAGCCTAATGGAACCTATAGGATAGTGCAAGACCTATGAAAAGTGAATAAAATTGTTGTTCCTTGTTTTCCGATTGTACCAAACCCTGCTGTAATACTGTATCAAATTCCTCATGATGCACAATGGTATACAGTCATTGATTTGTGCCATGCATTCTTTTCAATTCCATTGCACCCTGATAGGCAACCAGTATTTGTCTTTAGGTTTGGTGAGCGTATTTTGGCATGATGCCAAATTCCTCAAGGGTATACTGAAAGTCCTTCCATTTTTAATCAGCTTTTGAAGAAATCATTGGAAATTTGAGAATGCCAGAGAAATCTGTTATGGTCCAGAATATTGATGACCTATTGGTGGCATCAAGGACCAAAGAGGCATGTATTACCGACACCATTGCACTGTTGAATCATTTGTCAGAAGGAGGACAAAGTATCTCCATCCAAATTACAGTTCTGTCAACAAGAAGTGCAATATTTAAGTCATAAGATTGAAAAAGGGATGAGAAAAGTAACAACAGAAAGCATCAGGGTTATCAAAGGAATGAGAGCCCCAATGACACAGAGAGGTGAGAATGTTTCTTGGCATGGTTGGTAATTGTCGACAGTGGATACATGAATTTGATTGCCAAGCCTTTACAGTGATTGACAAAGAGTGATGTAAAAGATCCAATTGTGTTGAATGAGCAAGAGATGGAAGCTTTTGAGAAACTGAGAAACAGGTTGTGTGAAGCTCCAGCGTTAGGAATGCCTGACTATGAGAAGGAGTTTGAGTTGTACTGTAGTGAAAGGGATGGATGTGCACTTTAAGTACTAGTACAAAGGCATGGAAGAATGAGACGGCCCATAGCATACTTTTCAGCTGTTTTAGACCCAGTAGCAAAGGCATTGCCTGGATGTCTAAGAGCAGTAGCAGCCACATGTGTGATTTTGGAGCAGAGTGAAGGTATTGTGATGGGATATCCATTAAAAGTGTATGTCCCACATTCAGTTCAAATCCTTTTGACTAGAACAAAAACCCAATTCATGACACAGTCGTCTAACCAGATATGAGAAAGTGATTTTGGGTGCAGAAAATGTAACGATTGTGAGATGCATAAATGTGAATCCTTCCACTTTATTACCTGATGCAGTAAATGCAGAGGTCAAAGATGACGATCACAATTGTTTGGATGTACTTGAATTCTGTACAAAGCCTCGCCCGGACATCAAAGACAAACCTCTGGAAAAATCAGATTATGTGATGTTTGTGGATGGATCATGCTTGAGAACGAAAGAAGGAAATTGGAGTGCCGCATATGCTGTATGTACGGTGGCAGACATAATGGAAGCATCTTGTTTGAGAGGAATACGTTCGGCCCAAGTTGCCGAGCTGATTGCTCCGATTCGAGCTTGTAAACTGGGAAGAAATTTCCGAATCACCGTAATCACGGATAGCCAGTATGGCTTTGGTGTGGTGCATGATTTCGGACAGATCTGGTCACAGAAGGGATTCATAACTTCTTCGGGATCTCCAATTAGAAATGGTGAGTTTGTGAAAATGTTGCTTGAGGTGATACAGCTGCCTAATAGAAACAAAAAGAGAGCGAGGAAAAAGAAAAACTTGTCCTCTTCCCCAATGACTTTGGCAAAACAAAATGGACAAGTTTTTGATGATTCAGAGCAAACTTTTTTTGCTATCACTTTGAAGTAAACGTGAAAGGAGAGAGCACAACTGCTGTGAAAGAAACCCCTGACCCACCTACCTAGTAGGTGGCATGCTTCATCATCGGGGCCCAACTGGATTGCCTAATACAATCCAGTGGTGCTACAACGCCTGGATTACAGCGGAGCAGGATATTGAGCAGAGAGTGACGTGCTATGTGAGATGTGATTATGGGTTAAAAAAGTCTCTGGGAAATGCCCTGGAAAAAACTTTTTATTAGAAGGGTCCCAGGACTAATGTTAAAAAGTTATGCGGGATATACAGTTAGGAATACTATTTTCCTGAAATCCCTTGTAAATAAGGTCAACTAGTTTCAGCCTTCTGGATGGTTCTAGAGGCTTTCGTCAGGACCAAGAAAAAGGTGAATGGCCATATGAACAAGGTATAGGTCACGTGTAAATATCAGCACACACCCTAAAGTGTGCTGTGAGTGTAGTGGTAATGTACTCACAGTATCTCCGTTTGAGATTACCTGAAAATAAAAAGTTAATTAATAAGGATATGAAAAACTGCTGTGAATCATGCATGTATACTAGATGCATGCTCCTTTCAACTTGTGGCTGGTGATCTGATGCCGATAACTTGGTGGGCATGCACGAACACTAGAACAGGCTTGCGTGGCTACAATGTGCCCCAATAGTGTAGACATACACAGGGAATCCGTGAGTGAATCAATATCGTAATACTGGGGCACACGGTGCTCATAATCTCTATCATTTGTGTGCGTGCCTATGGCGCAAACGCAAAAGTCTTGCACACACTAGGTGTTACGAGGCAAATCATGGAAGATCTGGAGGCCCAATATGCTTTTTAGGCCAAGTGCGCGTGCATCGTAATAAATGTTTGTTAACATAGTGGCGCATACTAGCATGGTGCCAAATATGTGTGGACTTCAACATATAAACAATACATGACAAACATACAACGACTTTAGTGACAAACAACATGGAAAGCAGTCTCACTTGAGTAAAGAGGTAGTTATGCCTCTGGAAATCGATCGACGTGTAACTCCCCTCTTGACCTTAATGAAAGGAAAGGAAATGGCGGGGGGGAGTTGGTGTTGAATACATGAAGGCTTCGAACAAAGTTACTGGGGCGAATCAACGTGAAATTATGAATATGAACGGTAAAGTGAAAAGTCGATCGACGTGATCCCTTCCGAGTCTTGTACTCACAGTTGTCAGGGAAAGTAAGGTCCGAGGTACCTAGGACGATGATCGGGTCTGCTTGTTCAGCCCCGTAATGGAAATGGGGAGTGGTTAAAAAGAAAGCAAACAGGAAACTGGAAGACGGACGGGATGTCACGTGGTGCGGCTCTGAAAGACTAGAGCGCAGTGTCTGCGAGTGGTGCAGACGGAGCCTGTATGCGTGTAATGGAAATAGAAAAAATAAAAAAAGTATATAGAACACAAAGCAGAACTACACGGAGTCACCTGTTGATGGCTCCTGGTTTAAATCGAACTGAATTAATAAAATGTTTATTAGTCCCTCTGTGGTGCAGCTGAAAAAATACATAAGGGACCTGGTGGGGAGGGTCAAAATAAGAGCCCCCTTATGTGTATAGTAACAGGCATGTACTTGAATAACTCTATCAAGATAGAACTGTGCCTAGATGTAGTGAGAAATATAATTAGTTTCCGGCACATGGAGAGTGAAAAAGGATATGTACTAAATCCTAAATCCTAAGGGTGAGTTTAAAGTCCTAAGGATAGGTGTGATGCATTGTACTGATTGTGCAGATCAGAATCATGATACAGCGAAAAATGTGTAGAATAGAAGTCTGCACAGGGTCAGTGATAGGCAGACGCTCTGTATAATGAGGGCATAAGACTAAGGAAAATGTGTTAAATTGCATAACTACTGCAGGCTGTTTTGAGAATGTGCAAATGCAGTAACGCTTGTTCTTAACTACACTTGTTGTATTCATGAACGATGTATACTGTTCCAGGGTACATTATCATTAAGCCCTGAGATGTGGGTTGAGAGTCTGTATACCCAGCGTTGTTCTTTCTCGAACAAACGTTCTTGGATGTTGGTTTGGTTAGGCTCAAGTTGTTCGATTATGACCCAGGTCATGTCGTTGGTGGTATGTCCCTTAGCTAAATAGTGTTCTGTGAGTTTTGTCGTGCTGCGTTTGCAGCGGATGTTACTGCGATGCTCGCAGATTCTGATTTTGACCTTTCTGCTGGTCATCCCGACATATCGTAATTTGCAGGGGCATGTGATCAGATAGATGACATTTGCCGAATTGCAGTTGGTATGTTTCATAATTGTCCAGATTTTGTCTTGTTCAAGATGTAAGGTTTTGGTGGGTAGGGTAAGGTGGCAAATACTGCAGTTGCCACATGGGTAATGACCCGTCACTTCTGGTAGTCCCCATGCATTCAGTACTGTACTGGGAGCACTCAGGATCTTTTTAGGTCTGGTAGACACTAAATTGTCTCTGAGGTTGTATGACCTTTTGTAGGAAAATAGGGGTTTTTCCCATTGTAGCTTGCCCGAAGTTATGATTTTCCAATTATTTTGTATCAGTTTGGCTACTTGATTAGAGATGGAATTGAAGGTAGTTACACATGTAAGTGGTATGGTTGTTGGCATATCCACTTTTGGTTCCAGTAGACCTTCTCGGTTTTGGTTCCTGGCTCTTTTTTGCGCTTTGTGAATGATTTTGTTGGGGTATCCACGGTTCTGTAGTTTTGTAGTCAATTCTTCTGATTGTTTTTTAAAATCTTTTATTTCACTGCAGTTTCGGCGCAATCTCAGGTATTGACCAAACGGTAAGTTGTCCCTCAGAGGCCTAGGGTGGAAACTCTGGAAGTGTAAAAGAGAATTTTTAGCTGTTGGTTTGAAGTGGGTTTTAGTCAAGAGTACTCCATTTCGTGCTTCAATCTCCAAGTCTAGGAAGGTAATGTTGGTACTGCTTATTGTATGAGTAAATCGTAGGTTTGGATCAAGTGTGTTAACCCAGTTCAGGAATTCGCTGAGTCTTTGGCTGTTACTTGTCCATATTAGGAATACATCATCGATGTACCTTTTGTAAAAGGTGATGTCCTGAGTGTATGCTGATTGATGGTTGAAGATGTGTAAATCTTCAAAATTGGACACATACAGACCCGCTACACTGGGAGCAAAAGTGCTCCCCATAGATGTACCGTACTGTTGGAGGAAGAGGGTGCCCTCATATTCAAAAAAATTGTCTTTTAGGGCTATTTCAGCACATTCCATTATGAAGGATTTGGAGTGTTGTAATCCCAGATCGTTTTGTCGAGGGAGGTGCGGATGACCTCTAGGGTATCATCTTGGGGTAGGCTGGTATAGAGGCTTTCTATATCCAGACTTACAAGGATGGATGTGGTAGGATTGAACTCTAGGTTGTTAATTTGGTTCAGTAAGTCTTTAGTGTCTCTTAAGTAGGCTGGTGTTGACTGAACTATAGGTTGCAAATAGAAGTCACAGAAGCGGGACAGGGGTTCAAGCAATGAACCTATTCCGGAGACAATGGGTCTGCCTGGAGGTGGTATTTTGTTTTTATGTATTTTTGGAATGGTGTAGAAATATGGAGTAGTTTTGCCACCTGAAGTGAGAAATGATGCTTCTTGTTTGCTGATGTAACCATTAGATTCAGCTTCATGAACCATGAATCAATATCGTAATACTGGGGCACACGGTGCTCATAATCTCTATCATTCAGTTGCCTGGATCTCAATCAGGATGGCATCTGAGAGTCTTTTCGCTGTTTGGATTATAAGAATAATCCAGTCTCTTGTGCAGTGCCATGCAATTTGTGCCCAGTCTCTCCGGAATGCTGCATCATCCAGAAATATGCGTGGCGCATTGGTTACTATTAGACCTTTTGGGGCTGTGTTGGAACGCAAATATTCAGTTAGTATAACCCCGTGTAGTATTGTTCTGATGCGTGTTCTTTTTTTCTCAGATAGATTTTCCCAATCGGCGCTCTGAGAAATAGTTTGTGCCACGTTGAAGTCAGCTAATAGTGGTGTTGCTGCTAAGATGTTGTTGACATCCTCGTCTGTGAACGTGAGTCCTGCATTTTCAGCCATGTTGTTTGTCACTAAAGTCGTTGTATGTTTGTCATGTATTGTTTATATGTTGAAGTCCACACATATTTGGCACCATGCTAGTATGCGCCACTATGTTAACAAACATTTATTACGATGCACGCGCACTTGGCCTAAAAAGCATATTGGGCCTCCAGATCTTCCATGATTTGCCTCGTAACACCTAGTGTGTGCAAGACTTTTGCGTTTGCGCCATAGGCACGCACACAAATGATAGAGATTATGAGCACCGTGTGCCCCAGTATTACGATATTGATTCACTCACGGATTCCCTGTGTATGTCTACACTATTGGGGCACATTGTAGCCACGCAAGCCTGTTCTAGTGTTCGTGCATGCCCACCAAGTTATCGGCATCAGATCACCAGCCACAAGTTGAAAGGAGCATGCATCTAGTTAACTTTTTATTTTCAGGTAATCTCAAACGGAGATACTGTGAGTACATTACCACTACACTCACAGCACACTTTAGGGTGTGTGCTGATATTTACACGTGACCTATACCTTGTTCATATGGCCATTCACCTTTTTCTTGGTCCTGACGAAAGCCTCTAGAACCATCCAGAAGGCTGAAACTAGTTGACCTTATTTACAAGGGATTTCAGGAAAATAGTATTCCTAACTGTATATCCCGCATAACTTTTTAACATTAGTCCTGGGACCCTTCTAATAAAAAGTTTTTTCCAGGGCATTTCCCAGAGACTTTTTTAACCCATAATCACATCTCACATAGCACGTCACTCTCTGCTCAATATCCTGCTCCGCTGTAATCCAGGCGTTGTAGCACAACTGGATTGTATTAGGCAATCCAGTTGGGCCCCGATGATGAAGCATGCCACCTACTAGGTAGGTGGGTGAGGGGTTTCTTTCACAGCAGTTGTGCTCTCTCCTTTCACGTTTACTTCAAAGTGATAGCAAAAAAAGTTTGCTCTGAATCATCAAAAACTTGTCCATTTTGATACAGCTGCCTAAACAGATTGCAGTCATGAAGTGTGCTACACACAAAAATGGTGATGACTACATTACAGAGGGCAATAGGTTTGCAGACGAAATAACTCAGTATTGTGCTAGACATACAACTTCAATGAATCGAAGAAGGGAAAAAGAACATGTCCTTTGATGTTGACTAATACAGTTGAAATGTGGGAAGAAGTGAGACAATTGCAGGAAGAAGCAGCTGATGAGGAGAAAGAGATATGGATAAAATCAGGATGCAGACAAAGAGAGGAAGATGGAGTTTGGGTTTACAGGGATGAAAGACCAGTTATGCCTGATGGCATGATCTCTAACATGGCATGGATGTACCATGGACAGGCACACATAGGTAGAGATGCAATGATCAGACTTTTTAAGCAGACTTGGTACAACCCAAAATTTAGGGTTATAGCTGTAAGCCTTTGTCAAAGATGTCTTATATGTCAACAATTGAATCCAGGAAGAAAAACAGTAGTGAGTCTGGGAACAATAGGACGAGAGGGAGGTCCTTTCACCAGAACGCTACTAGATTTAATTGAAATGTCCCCAAGTAACAGATTGAGGTATGTCTTGGTAATTGTCTGTTTGTTTTCTCGTTGGGTGGAGGCATATCCGACAAGAAGGAATGATGGAGTTACTGTAGCTAAACTCCGGCTGAGAGAATTCATTCCTAGATATGGTTTATCAGTCACGATAGAAACAGATAGAGGAAGTCATTTTCAAAATGAGGTCATCCAGCTGATATGTGAAGCATTAGACATTCAACAAAAGCTGCGTTGTGCCTACCGACCAGAGGCTTCTGGGGTGGTTGAGCAAGTAAATGGCACGATCAAGAATAGGCTAGGGAAAATGTGTCTTGCCACAGGACTCAAATGGCCAGATGCCCTACCTCTTGTGCTTATGAGCATGAGAAGCGTGCCAGACAGAAAAACTGGTTTGAGTCCACATGAAATAATAATGGGACGAGTAATGAGACAAGCATTCGTACCTGTCAACAAACTGCTGACTATAACTGATGATCTTATTCTGGACTATTGCAAAGGATTGGCTGATGTAGGGCATTCTGTGTTTCATGAGGTTGGACTGGATGCGATCACACTTGAAAGAAACCCAGCTCATGATCTGAGTCCGGGAGACTGGGTCCGCATAAAAGTCCACCGAAGAAGAAATTGCCTGGTTCCTCGATGGGACAGACCGCGACAAGTGATCCTAGTGACTAACAGAGCAGTGAAATGTGCAGGTGTGAAAAATTGGGTTCATGCCAGTCATACGATCAAAGTCCCAGATCCTGGAGATCGACCTGTGAGTTGACATCTGGAAATATAAGACACCAGTTCGGCATCTGAGACAGAAACTGAAACAATCATAGTTCCAGATCCTGAGGATCGACCTGTAAGTCGACATCTGGAAATATCAGATACTAGTTCGACATCTGAAACAAAACAATCTGAATTTGGTGAAAATCAAACTGAGGACATTGAAAAGCAAACTGAGAACATTGAAAACCAGACAATTGATATTGAAACAGGAGAGACAGAAACAATTCACAGTGATGTCGAACAGCCAAGCACAAGTTTTGAGGAAATCCCTTCAACAATAATCGAAAGAAATCAAAATTCAGATGGTGAATTTGAGATCATAAAGTTAAAAATGAAGGAAAACAAAGTAAGGTCTGAGACAGAATCAGAAGAAAGTGAAGAAGAACTAAGGCAAAGGAGAGGACCAAGGAAGAGAGCTTGGAAAGTGGAACGAGAGGAAACAGAGACTGGATTAAACAGGCCACGAAAAGGAGACAATTGGCCCAACGAATATAAAAGACTGAGATACAAGATAATAAATTTGAATAAAGAACAGGAAGAACAAGTAAATGAAATAACAAGTCAAAGAAATCAAATAAATTTGGATAAAGGACAATTGCAGAGACCGAAAAGAGTAAAAAGACCTAATTTGAAATATGAATCACCTGAATGGATTTACGTAGCACTGCCTGATATTGAAGAAGTGGATAGCAGTCAAGAGAACTCAAAAGAGAATTGTACACAGGAGGGTGAAGGGGAATTGTGCCCATCCTGAAGAGACAGAAAAAGCCATAATAAAGACAAACTGATGAGCTTGAAAAGATTTGAAAGGACCAAGTAGTGCGCCCAGGGCAATTGGTTCAAAGGCCATATACTTTCTGAGTGTGAAAAGATACATTTTCTGTACATATCTTAGATTATAGATTATCATGGCAGAGATTGAAAATAGAAAATCTAGGTGGAGTTTCCTACACAGATGGTGCAGGATGTGTTTTTACTGTACAGGTTTACTGATGCTTATTTGGTTCATTTTAGCAATAGTCATCCCACTTAGATTAACTGCAGAACATACATCTGGAATGAATAATAGAACAAATAATGATAAGGCACATAACGCAAAAGATACTGCAACACTGATAGATAATACTGAGCCACATAGAGACAGGTCAATAAATGATTTTTCTAAGAATGTTTTTACAAAGCTTTTATATGAATATGTAGAGACAATGGATGTCAGGGATTGTAATGTCTGTATGCAGTTACCTGCGTCTGTGACAGAGGGTGTAACATATCATCACCTTCCTTTGACGTATGGAATAACTTGCAGTGTGTTAGCTAGTTTATTTTATAGGACAGGTAAACTGGAATATTACTATACTGATATGGATGCTGTGTTTGCTAACATTTCTGTAGTTTCTGAACTAAACAAGGTGAAGCCTGGTAAAGTATTTGGAGAATTTTTTTTAGAAACAAAAGAACTAACATTAGAATATGCATTTAGACATAACCTCACTTGTAGACTAAGGAAAGAAGAAAAAGTGTTCTTAGACATGGTGGAGAATAGAAGAGTCAAGTTTCAAAGAAAAGTGGCAGGAGAAAAGATGAAAACACCACCTTGGGGTTTTGAGGAAGGAAGTTATGATAAGTGCGATACTAATGTAGCAATAGGGCTGGATTTGCCTGAACAAGGGAAATTTTGTATTCGTAGAGATAACACTATGTACGATAACTATTTTGTAGGTGCTAGTGAATGCAGAGATGCATATAGAATTATAGGAGGAGGGGGATTTAAAGGTGGTAAAGATCCAGTATTTCCAGGGATCTAGTTTATCTGTGGAAACAAAGCTTATTATAGGTTGCCGGACTACTGGTATGGAACATGCTATTTAGGTCTGGTCTTTCCAAAGATATTTCATGTGGATAAGGGAACTGGAGGAACTCATGAAATAGGTAAACCACTAAACGTTGAAGAAGGGAAAGTTTTTCGGAAATAATAGGTGACATTTTTGGAGCATTGATAACAGCAGTGGGTGTATCTTTTAATGCATACAAGATTCGGAAATTGTCAACAATAGTAGATAGTTTATCAACAAGTACTGCTGGAGGGTTCTTAATGGTAAATACCGAGATGGTTGCCATGAGAGCTACGGTGATGCAAAATCGACTTGCTCTCGATATTCTTTTGGCAAAAGAGGGAGGAGTCTGTGGAATGCTGAAAGTACAACATTGCTGCACTTACATTCCTGATTAAAGTCAGAATATACAAAAATATATAAATAATATTACTGAATTGCATAAAGAAATTACACCACTGGAGGTTGATGGTGCCTGGGAGAAACTTGGTAAGAGAGTTTCCTCAGTAAAGAAATGGTTCACAGAAGTAGGTAGTTCATTAATTGGGAAAATATTAATACCAGTGACAATAGTTATATTAATGACATTAATATTGAAATTAGCATGTGTATGTATTAGAAAAAGAAAAGGAGAAAATAGGGTAAAAAGACAAAATAAGAAAAATAAACAAAGGGAACGGGAAATGGGAGAGATTGAACTAGAAGAATTTAAAGAGAAAATGTACAATAAAACTAAGAGACAGAACGTAAAGAATACAATTGTTTGAACTAACAAAGTAAAAAGGACCAAAAACATGATTTCTGATAAATTGGTAGAGATGGTTTTGTGGTGATATTAAAAATCACCAAAGGGGGGAATTGATGGAGCAGGGGAAAATACAAAAATGTTTGTACCCCCTTCAAATTCGATGACCTCATAAACCTAATTTACTAATTGTTTGAATAAGTGTACTAATCAATCTTTGCACTTTTTTTTTTAGACACTACACGCGGAAAAACTAACTGGCATATGCAAAAATCTAATTTACTTACAGATGTGAATTTAAATTAACATAGCTTAGTATTTCGTGTAGAAAATAGAAGTAACATTGCATGTATTTGTTGTGTAGCTAAATATTGTGGCAAAGAATGCAGATGGTAAGTAAAATGGCTTTCAATGTTGCTTACACTAGGTAAAAACTAACACGGGTTATTAGAATGGTGGGTGGTAAACAGAAGGGCTTATTTTCTATGTCTAATTTCTGCTATGTTGTTTTCACATTAGTTCCGTTCGGGCCTGCTAGGCCTCGCTGAGAAAATGGCCGCTGCCGAGAGAGGATGATCATGTGTGATCAGAATGGCCTCTGCGCATGAACAGAATGAAAGTTACAGTCACGAGTGATGACCTATGCCTGGAGTGAGAGATGTCAAGGTCGCACTGGCCTAGGACAAGAGTGGATGCCAAGTCTTTCTGTACAAAAGCCTGGGAAACGGATGAAGAACTCGGACTGCAGAAGAGGATTCCATTATTAATGAAAGAAGTAATTACAATTGCTGGAACCTAACAAGTCACGAGGACACAAATGAATATTCAATTTATTGAACTGGCTTAGGCAAGAAGGATAATGAGGTGACCATCACCACCCCTTCAATGGACCAATTAAAATCTATCACAGCCCCTAAAAGTTTCAATTCTGGGTATAGCAAGTTAGTGAAAGGGTATAAAAATTATTGCTTATGATGACGTGGTGGCACTTACTTATTTTTCTATTCAGAACGACATGCTGTCGGTTGAAACAATTTATCTCCCTGATGCTGAGAAGACTTTGACAGATTTCGAACTTTGATGGGAGAAAGTAACGAGATCGTCGCGGGAATCAATCCGAGGAGGCTAGAGGGACAGTCAGTCAGTTTGGGAACCTATCCTATGATCTGCGGTTCATGCTCTGGTGAACCATTTTCGTCATCGCCTAAGGCCAAGGGTAATGAGTATTTTCTGTTTTCTTTGAAACGCTTATGAAACTAATGATTATAATCTGGTCTAACAAATGTTACTTATTCAAATGTATTCAATTAATCTAGATAAAATTTCATTCTAACTCAAACTGGGGCTGTGGTTATTAAAATTAAAGTGATGATCTATAAAGGTTAAATGTTTAATTGTGATTGAGCTGGACTTAATTGCTTTCAACTAATTCCTACTAGTTGGTCCATCGACCCAAAATAACGGAGTACCTTGATGATTAGACCAGGAAACTCCAGAGTTTAAATGTATATAGATAGTAATTAGGAAAATAATAGTAATAAGGTACCCCATGATGTCTTGCAGCTCGTCAGCTTGTCACTTATCCAGAAACTGAGTGAATGTGTGTTCTCGGTGTTATGGGCCCCACCGATGAATAAGTGGTGAGTGAGTTTTCCCTGGATTAAGTGACGCTTGTAAAGGGTTTGTATTGGTCGCGCTGCATCACCTGCTGGCGATGTTCTGGCAGGCTTAATCAGTTCTGCCTTGTGTGCCTGCATTAAAGATAGTTTGACTTGTGTGGTTATTGGTTTCTCTTACACAGGGGTGCAAGTCCATCTCCTTACTGACATCTATGTTGGGGGTGACTGGTCTTTTAAGTGAGCTCCCATCTGATCCAGTTTTTACTTCCTCCACAGGATATTCCTGGGCTAGAACTGTGGTCTTGGGAGCTGTTCTAAAGATGGACTATACATGTTCCTGTTGTTTAACTGTGCCCCCTTTTGTAAGTTGGTAATTATGGGCCTTTCTTAATCTTTTAAGCTGTTTTTTGTTGGCAGCATATTCCCGCTAAAATGAAGGTTAGATAGGCCAATAATTTGCGATGCAAGTTTTGGGGAGAGCGGATTGCTTGGATTATTCTGACAGCAGGCAATGGTCATGGCTTCTGTGTGCGGTTTCTAGTTGATGGCGCTGTGCATAACTTTTTGAGCGTTAGGTTCCTGTAATCCTGTGGAACCTGGTTTTAATTGAGACTCTATTTCTGTTAGTACTGCGCTTAGTGTAGCAGGGAGACTTGCAAGTTTATCGATCAATGGACCACATGAGCAAGCCAAAACAGATTGTGCTACTTCTGCTTGCGCACGTTGTATCAATGTATTTAGAGCCCTTGTTTTGGAATCGATTGCTGTGATAAACTGCCAAGGCATTGAGTAGATCCACTTATAGATTGTGTTTATAAGACGAATATGTTAATGCATTTACAAGAGATTGAAACGAGTGTAGCGAGGGTTTTGGATGGCGTCTAGAATACTACTGAGTTGGTCCAAAACAGAGAAGAAGAATTCCAGGGATCCATTGTGAACCCGTTTACACTGGCTGCAGTTGGGCTCCTTTCTTGTAGTTGTGGTGTAGTTTCCAATTACGAAATTGATGGTATTTCTGAAAGATATCTGCACCTTGATTGGCTTGAAGCAACTACTAATTGGTTAGGTGAATCTTGTAAAGGCTAGGAAGAATTAGTCTGGGAAGCGCCGGTTGTTTTTCTCTTTTTCAGGTGAACTATTGAGGGCTGCTTGGCTGGTGCGGATGGTGTTGGCATGTTGTGTACCTTTGTCTTTGGTGACAAAGAGTCCCCTCCTTCAAGTTGTTTGTCTGGAGCTGACGTTGCATTGGTACCTAATGTGCAAGAATTTCCATGCGCTGTCCCATTCCAAGGGGTTTGTCAGAAGATCCTGTACTCGAAGTTGCCTCTACTAAATCAGCTGCAATAGAATTGTCTGCCATTATAATCTAGTGTTTTTCTCTTGCTTCCATATTTGTTATTGCACACTCCTCCTAGGGGGTCTTTTTCTTGCTTTCTCATGTTTCCCTCAGCCCTGGGTCGTCCTGGGCACCTGTTGGTTGTTGGACACTTGTGGAAGAAGAGTGTGGTTGCAGAGGAGCTTGTAAACATTTTGCGTCCTTATTTTGTGAAACTAACACATCCATTTGATTTTTTTTAAATGTAATTTGTTAAAGGTACTTGACTGGTGTGCAAGCAACTGGTCTGCCAGTATAGGAGAGAGTAGAGGGCCTTCACCCTGCTGCATCATCTGCAGAGTGATTTCAGGAGCACCATTGATTTTTGGCACATGGTTGCGCCTCCGCTTGCTTCTCATGTTTATCTGCGCCACCCTTGTCTTGCCTACGGTATATTCTCCTATATCATTAGCCTTTTCCCCTCCAGTTACTTTTCAGGCACTCTGCACGAGGGATTTTGCTTGTATTGCTGAAGTTTGCAGATGTTTTACCAGCTAAAGCCGATTGCTTTGCGATTGCTTTGCTATTGCTACTGCTGTTGGTTGGATCATATCTTCAATGGACTTGCTCAAGCAACGATTGATGTTTTTCTTTTAATGATTTCCTTCCTTGGGAGTCTCTGCAGGTTTAGGAATGTATGTACAGTCAAAATTACGGGAACCAGTGTGGGGTAGCACACAATGGGAAGCAAGCCACACCATTGACCTGGCCAGGCCTCCTCTGTGGACCTGCTCTACCTTCGAGGGGGAGCACTATGCTCCTCCAACACCGTCCAGTTTGACCTTGCACGGCTGGGCAAAATGAATTTTCACACTCCTCTATGTGAGCTAAAGCTCCCAACTTAAACTCCTTGTTGGTGTCCCCCAGCGTGCAGCCGCTGCCCGATGTGCTTCTCACCTCAGATGCAATACAAGGGGCTTGCAGGAAGCATTGGAGCCTTTGAGCTGCACTGCCCTCGTTGACGGCGTTTGCGGGCCTGGGAGTCTTGGGGTAGTGGTGGTGGGGTGGGGGGGGGGGGGGGGGGAAATCAAGCCTCCCGGCTTGCACGCTAACAGCTCTCTTGGACTTGCCCTAGGTCTCAGGCTCCATGACATTTGAGCCTGGCTCCAAGCCCAGCTCCGGGCAATCCGGCTCTACCGAGTACAGCGAGGTAGCAGGAGGCAGGGACCAACAGCTATGGAGTGATCAGACCACGACAGCTGCAAACCGCCACAGTTCCAGCGATGGGCGGGAATTATCTAATGTCTACAACTTATACCAATACAGATAAAATCTTGACTTATAAAAAAATGAAAAAATAAAATCCACCTATGAATTAATTCTTTTTCAGAACTTTTTAAATTATCTTCACAGCCATTTTAGACAGTCACATACTTTTGCTGTCAGTGCACCTATGTGGACTGTTACTGCGCCCGGTTCTTGGTTTTTTGGCATATATGTTAGGATGGAAGCCATACATCTAGAATATCAGCAGAGATTGCACAAAGGAGCAAAGCAACACAAGCAGGGTTTGGAAGTGATGGTGCCAGAATTGCAAGGGTCAATTTTCAACCATGGGATCGGGGTAGAAAACTTCCCAATAGTCTAGAACTTGTAAGCAAGAAGATACAAAACAATTCTAGCATAGCTATTTTCCAAGGAGATATTAGCACACACTTAAGTATGATATTCTGGCATTTTCAAAGTCAGCAGTGGCCTAGGAAACCCAATTGTAATTCAATGCATGCTCTATGACTTTGATCATTGTTTTTTTCCTCACAAGCAATTATGAAAATAACATACCTCAGAAGTATATCTTTTCGCTACTGCACCACTACATCGACATGAAACTCTGAAGCCAAAGTCCTGATGACTGTTACTTGAGGCCAGGTTTTCTTCACTGGAGTGAACAGGGACTGTAACAGACAGTTTATTTTCTCCAGTTGGGTTATGGTGACTGGATTTATTCGGATATTCCTGTAATCCTTTACGAACATTCTCCGTGGCCAATGAGTGTTCTTTCTTGAACATCTTCAATACATCCGGTTCATGATCAGTATCAGAATGTCGCTTTGGGATCTTTGAGGAGGCCCGATTTTCTGTTTCATGCTTGGCTGTTTGATGAAGATTTTGCCAGATGGAAAGAGCAGCCAACCAACAGTGTGGTTCTCCAATTATACATTTCTTTATTTCGCTGAATCCTTTTCCTATAGAAAAAAAATGGCACATAGAATGATTCAAGTATCTAAAATGAGTAGTTTACCCGATAACATCTGTGTAGGAGAACTATACATGCTTGGCTATGTCTCCCCCTCCAAGGCTGGGATTGTTATAATAATACACATGCACCTGTGCTACATATCCCATGTCTATTAATCCTTGAGACCGTGATACAAATTATCAATATTAGGAACATGGAAAACTCGCATGCAAGAACAAAAGATGCCCTCTGCAATTTGTAAGCTGTGGAGTAGATGACAAGAACAAGTATGATACAATGGGATGCATAAATAGCCCAAGAGACAGCTGTAGGGTAAGTATAAAACAGTCATGTTTGTGGAGGCAGAACTGTGGCCAGGTACGGGGACAACTCAATGAAGGAGTGACATTAAACAAGGTTTGTCAGGTCATGGTTAAAACTTAGATGATGGCCTTAGCTCACTGTATGTTGTACCTTGTCACTAAGGTGTTTAATTACACTGTGGCACAGCATGAACAGGTTATAGACAAAACAAAAGAGTCAGAAATCTCATATTTAAATAATCTTGATAAGTCAACGGAAGTCAAACACTAACAATGTAAATGAAAAACGTAATTTGATATCAAAATCTGGTCTCCATTCCATCTGATCTGGTAGAAAAGACAGGAAAGAGGACACTATAAACAGATAATCTCTCCAAATCTAGGGCACCCTATTGCGATCCTGTATTCTACAGAAAGAATCTTTCTGGTGAGACACGGAAAATAAAATATGAATTTTCCTGTGGAATCGTAAAAAGAGTAAGCTCCCGCTCTCAAATGAAACTCCTTAAATCTTATGTGGAGGGTAATCATTCGCACCTCCAAAACCTACCACTCGGTCTTTATAAACAAGCAAGCATAATTCTGGTACTAAAACAGATCAATCCATGTCATGATGTATTAAAATGTTGTAGCACAGAACCCCCTTTATTTTGAAATTTGCAATCAAAATAAATGCCTGGCTTATTTATGGAAACTCTCAGTACTCCGCTTTGCTTGAAAAGGCTTATCCAATTGCTTAGAAAAATACAACTTTCTAAGAAAGATGATAAAGACTTCTCTCATAAGTCTAACAACCAAGAATGCATACCAGGGAAAGCTTGGGTATTGCATTAGGCTTCTAACTTCTTGGAGTAAATATCCCAACAACAATCAGGAAACACTCGGAACCCTGGGGAAAGAGCATGAAAGAGGAGCGGGGTGTTGCAACACCTCAAACAAGACTTATAGAGATAATGCATTACTATCTCAATCACTCCGAGAATAACAAATGTTTTATATTATACCAAACACTTTGGACCCAAGGAATCTCATATATGTTGGGTTCATAATGATACTGGCTCTCTTTTGTATATGTTTTTTCTGCTACAATCTATTAACTATCTAGAAACAAAATAGGTAGCACTATTAAAAACATGCTTCATATTTCAAAAACTCCTTTGTGAATACATGTCACAGCGAGGTTTATAATAAACTCTCCAGCTATATTATTACAGACTTAATGGAGTTATATTAAACTGGAAAAAACCTACTCTGTCTGAAAAAAATGTACGGTAACCAGATACTGGGTTTTAAAAACAAAGGAACCCAATAGTCGTCAGGGACCTATAGTGTGCTGTACTTCATCCTCGCGCTGCACTCTGGCGCGAGGATGTCTCACGAGGTTAATGTATTATTTAAATGACGTTCCGGGATCGGATGCTGCTCGATGCGTTCCAGGGTTCTGACAACGTTAAGTCAGTTGTCTGGAGTCCTAGTGCGCAGCGGGAGCGTCTGGTTGTGGGTGCTTGCTAAAATTGGAATAAACGTCAAGTCCTCAGCCTAAAGAAGTCTCCGACTTTTCTTTACATAACATTGGCAACGAGCAGACGAAGAATCCACCCCAGCACCCACCAGCCAAGCTGTACTCACTTCGCCACCTCCTGATTTGCTCTCGCTCCTGCCTTGCTGGCCTCGTGCCGCTTCGTCGAGTTCCTGTCCTCGACTTGGATTTGGGTTCGACTTCGCCAACCTGCGCTGATTTGGCCTTTCGAGAACCCCCTGATGACGTCAGCTGCCCTTCGCTGGTTGTCGTAGTTACGGGACCATACTTCGCTACACGGATTGGAGCGTCGAGGGAACACCACTGCGCAAGCGTCGAGCGGCCATTTTGAACACTCCCGGTCACTTAGCAACGCAAGTATATACTTCCACCGGAGCAGGAAGACACGCATTCATACGCGACTTCTTTCCTTCGCACCTCCATGAAGGTAGGATCTAGCCTGCATTCTTCTGCGGTGACAGGCACACCTTTTACTTTATTTTTCAAAGGAATTTGACCAGGACACTCCATTCAGTCTGTGCAAGCTAACGGTGACAGGCACACCTTTCACCTTAATTTTTATTTTTTAAGCCTGCACCTTCCACCCTTCTAGATTATCATTCATCAACAGTTGGCAGTTATTTATTTATTTCTTCTCACATTTTACTGCGTTGGCATTCATAAGAAAGTGTTATTTTCGATTTTTAATGCTGTGTTAACTTTTTAAGGCTAAAAATATACAATTCTTTGTCTTTCTTCCATGGCGTCATCACAACAGTTTGCGCAACCTCCTCCTTTTTTACAGCATCCTGGAAAACCAAGCATTCCATGGCGTCAGTGGGTAAAGGCATTTGAAAACCATATTGTCGCTATCGATGCTGTCAAGTTTTCTCCTGTGCGCAAAGTTGCAATTTTGTATGGTTGCCTAGGCGTTGCAGCACAACATGTATTTGAGAATTTACCCAAATTTCCAACTCCGACTGGAGAGGCTGGTGATGCAGATCATTGGAATTCTTATAATGAGGCATTATCTCGTCTCGCAAATCATTATGATGAAGAGCCAAATATAATGCTAGAAAGACACCATTTTTTTAGGAGAAAACAACGTGAAGATGAGACAGTAGAAGAATATATTGCACAATTGAGTTTTAGCTTCAACTTGCGAATTTGAAGCAAATCCAGACATTTACATACGTGATCAATTTGTTTTTGCTTGCCACTCAAGAAAAATTCAAGAACGCTTACTGAGTTGTAGGAAACCTACACTTCAAGAAATTATAGATATCGCCAAGAGCATCGAGAGGTCTATTACTACTTCCAAAGTTCTTCAAAATGATCAATCTTCCAGCTCTTTAAAAATGCCATTTCAAGATGTTACCAATTCAGTTAATGCTGTTAGCGCTAAGAAACCTTTTAAACAAGTGTTTAGGGAAAACTAATACTGTTTGTTATAGATGCAGATCTAAATCACACCTGGGAAATAATCCCATGTGTCCTGCCATTGGAAAGAGATGTGTATTATGTAAGAAAATATGACATTTTCAAACTTCATGTAGATCTGTTAAAAGACCTACCGGTATCAACAGCATTGAATACTCAGAAACTGTTGATGATTGTATAGATCATTTTCAGGATATGGTAGTCTCAATTGAGTGTAACTCTATTTTTACCCCACATTTGGTGAAAGGTCCTTTAGGTACGGCATTCTTTGGTGACATAGAGATTCCTATCATGGCTGATTCTGGATCTCCAATTACTATATTGTCAGATGTTTTTTTTTTGGAAAAAGGGCAAGGATCAGTATCCTTATTTCAAACGGACGTCAACCCAAAAGCATTTGGCGAGTTTGACATTGACATGCTGGGCTACTTTAATTCTAGGTTAGAATGTTTAGGAAGGTCCATTTTCACAAAAGTATATGTTGCAGTCAAAGGACGCAACATCATTGGGTGGCAAGACCTTGCAAAAATGGGTCTTTATTTGATTCCAGGTTCCGAAAACCCAATCGCCCTTGGTGAACACCCACTAGGTTATTCGCCCGCTGGTCTTAGAAATGTTCCATATCCCACAACTGACTGTTTAAGTCTCACTGCCCACACCTCTGACATTAGAAACATTTTGGATAAATTTCCCAATCTCTTTTCAGATAAGTTGGGAACTGTTAAAGGTTTTCAACACCAAATCAGACTCAAGCCACAAGCTCAACCTGTAGTTCACAAGGTGCGTCCTGTGCCCCTTAGTGCGAAGGATGAACTCAAGTCAGTTGTTAATTCCCTGTGTAATGATGGTGTTATTGTCCCTTCTGACTCTTCGGAGTGGGTTTCTCCCATCGTTATCGTCCGGAAAAAATCTGGAGAGGTCAGGTTATTTGCAGACTTGCGCACATTAAATAAGAACATTTTGATTGACCGCCACCCTCTCCCCAAAATTCACGAACTTCTTGCCAACTTGGGGGGAGCCAAATTTTTTTTTCAATCATTGACTTGCGCTCAGCCTACCATTAGGTACCATTAACGAAGGATTCACAAGAATTCACCACATTTATTACACCTTTTGGGGTTTTCAAGTACCTCAAACTTCCCTTTGGCCTGGCCTCCGCGGCCAGTGTTTTTCAAAAGATCATGGACAACCTTTTTCAGAACATGCCCGGAGTCCAGGCCTACCAAGATGACATTTTGGTGTTTTCAGATAGATGGAAATCACATTTGTCAAAGTTATCTTCAGTCTTATCTAAATTAGATGAGGCGGGTATGACTATCAGAGTTGACAAGTGTAAATTTGGCACACAATTATTGGATTATTTGGGTCATACCTTGTCCCCGGAAGGTATCAAACCCAAAGTATCCCTTATCAAAGCTATCAGTCATGCTACCCCTCCAAAGGACAAAGATTCACTTTGATCCTTCTTGGGCCTAGCAGAATACTATGCCCGTTTTGTCAAAGGATATGCTCAAACAGTTGAGCCATTACGTGCCCTCTTACGAAAAGGCTCCAAGTTTGATTGGTCTGAAGAAATTGCGTCTTCATTTGATCAAGTCAAAAAACTCATAATTGAAGCACCGGCTCTACATCCCTTTCATGACTCCTCTAGATGTTTCATAATGGTGGATGACAGTCTCACGGGTTTAGGGGCTGTCTTGGGCCAATGGGTATCAGGAAAGGAGCACGCCATAGCTTTTTCGTCAAGAATGCTCAAACCTTCTGAAACACATTATAGCACCATTGAACGCGAGTCCCTCGCATGCGTTTGGGCTATCGATAAATTCAAAAATTACATTTGGGGACGTGAGTTTGATTTGTTCACGGATCATAAACCCCTCACGCAATTGCTCAATGGCAATGGGCTTGGAAAAGCCTCAGCCAGATTGGTCAGACTTCTGTCCAAGTTACATGAATTTAATTTTTCTATTAAACACATTTCAGGGGGAAAAAATTTCAGGGCGGATTGTCTTTCGCGCATGGCGTTTCAGGATCCTTCCGAAGTTGAGGCTGTTGAAGACATTGAATGTGTGGTCGCTGCTCTTGATTTGACCAAATTATGTCCCTGCATTTCTGAACAGTCCTGGTTTGAAGCTCATAATCAGGATGAAAATTTGAAATTAGTAACTGAATATATTGTCACGGGTTGGCCAGAAAATAGGAAACTTTCTAATGAGTTGAGAGCATTTGCCATGGTTGCATCAGAATTATCTTTGGTTAATGGTTTAGTAATGAGACATGATTCCTTTGTACCTCCCTCCAGTCTCAGAAATGATATTATTCAATTTGCACACCATGGTCATCTTGGAATTTCAAAGACTTCACAACTTATTAAGTCTCGCTATTGGTGGCCATCTCTTGAATCTCAGGTCAAATTTCACATTGACTCGTGCCCTGAGTGTCTGTTATCTGACAAAAAGTGGAAAGTCATGAACACGCCCTTACATCCTGTTCCTTTCCCCGATAAAAATTGGGAGAAAGTCGGGCTAGACTTCTCTGGTCCTTATGATGTTCTTTCCCATGACCTAAGATATCTCATTTTGCTGATTGACTATCACTCCAAGTGGGTTTACCATATGTTCTGTGATTCAGCCAATTCCACTAATGCTGTTAAGTTTAAAAAATATATATTTTTGGTAGAAGGTTCACCGTCCGTCATGGTTACAGACAATGGCACCCATTTCATTTCTGAGAAGTTTAGTTCATTCTTGGCTGAACGAGATGTTAAACATTTTAAAGTTGCTCTATATTCACCGACCTCAAATGGTTTAGTAGAAAGAGCAAACAGGTTGGTTAAAGATGCCATTCAAGCGGCCATTTCTTCTCATCAAGATGTACAAGATTTTCTTGAGGCTAAGTTGTGGTCTTATAACATTTCTCCACATTTCACCACAGGTGTTTCTCCATTTTCACTATTAAGAAACAGGACTGCTCACACCAGTTTATGTCCCAATTGGTTACTTAGAAAGAACAACAAGAGGAGTGTTGGAAATCAAGAATTGGCATCCAAAGTTTTTAAAAAAACAAGATCTAATGAAGTCAGTGTTTGATTTAAAAAAAAAAAAAAAAATAGATTTACTCGAATAAAAAAATGGTGATTGGGTTCATCAAAAATCCTAAAAAAGTAACCAAGGGTTTGTCGAAATTTTCCCCTCCAGTACAAGTTACCGGTGTCAGCAGAGGTTCAGCCTTACTTGGTGTTAAAGGATGGTGGAACAAAAGATCTCTAGTACATCTTTCTGTCTCACAGGCTCGCTCCTTACTTAATTTGACCAAAAAGGAGTTTGAAAATTGTGACTTGTCTTTTTGGTTAAAAACCCCAAAATCTGAATTTGCAAGTTCTTCCACATCCTGCATCCCAATTACACATTCCAACTTTAAAACTCCAACATCTGATATAAGTTCTTCCACATCATGTACTTTAGGTACACATTCCAACTTGTCTGGTCCATCCACTTCTGACACTGATGTGGTTAATGCTGACACCTATTCTTTACCACCAGAATTAGCCATTCGTAGCAAAAAATTACCTGCCAAATTGAACGATTACGTGTTATCATGATCTGATATGTCATTTGATGTTAATGCATTTCTCTTGTTTTACTTCCTGCATTATTTCTTGTTACATTTTTATTTGTCTTTATCTCCTCAAGTTATTGCTCTTCTTCCTTGTGAAGAACGGAGAAGTTATAGTGTGTTGTGCTTCATCCTCGCGCTGCACTCTGGCGCGAGGATGTCTCACGAGGTTAATGTATTATTTAAATGACGTTCCGGGATCGGATGCTGCTCGATGCGTTCCAGGGTTCTGACAACGTTAAGTCAGTTGTCTGGAGTCCTGGTGCGCAGCGGGAGCGTCTGGTTGTGGGTGCTTGCTAAAATTGGAATAAACGTCAAGTCCTCAGCCTAAAGAAGTCTCCGACTTTTCTTTACATAACAGGACCTTAGGTAGACATTACATCATAGAACAGTGGCACCCAGACATATGTAATGTAACAAAACGATGAATTTTATTAATACTAAAAATAATAAATAAGACAGTATCATACAGTAAGCACAGCGATAAATGATGGTGCTGGGTATGGGATTGTAAAACGCACTCTGTGCACTCTTCAGGGTGACACACACAAGTGACAATAGTGATCAGAGTGCGTATCGAAAATTAGGAACATGGCCGTTTATTTATTATAATCAATGTGGCAAAAGTCATGGTTAGCATTGAGGTTTCAATCCACCAATCCAGGGATCATCATCAGGGCTATAGACTTAAAAGTGAGCCAGAAATAATGAATTCTGCAAGGTTGTGGACAGAACTCTGGATAAAACTCTACAGAGAGTCTCTATTGGAACAATTTACAAAGTGCACTGTATCTGCAATTCTGACAGATAGCCCCATCGAAAGGGATTTGAGTAGAGGGACATGAAAATTAAATCCACCCCGGGCTGTGTTGCAATGGCCTAACAGAGAGAATGAATCTTCCAGAAGCACGATCCACGAGGATGCGCCGAGCGAGGCTCTTAGAAGGGCGCAGACAGCAGGAGGAGCGGTATCACTTCCTGCAGCCACTTAAAAACAAGAATGTCACATCTTATGAAAGACAAGCTGCACTTTTCCTTATCAGTCCTCCTTAATTATTTGTTGTATTTCTCCTTAATATTAGTGCCTCAGTGTACTATTTACAAAACAAGATTAACTTTTACTACAGGCAGTGATACAAAAAAACTGATATCCAAACGATGTTTTCAAAATCATAAAATACAACGGACATTGATTCATATGTTGCCTAACTTCAATAGCCATCAAACATTGGCAAGATTTATTATATCAGTTTGCTGATTGAATCCCAAAATTCTAATGAAAATTTGTTTCAGTCCAAAAGTGTTCTTGTTAATCAGCTCCTTTGATCCCTCTGGTTATCACAGTTCTCATGTTGCATTTCTTTTTTTTTTTTAACCAGACAATTTTCATAAGGGGCTTATATAAATGTCATCTGCGCAAAGGTTATGGTGACTTCTGTCCTCTTCATAACCTACATGACTCTTGATCTATCCAATCAGACCAACGGAAGGCATAGAGAAACCAGCAGCTCATTTGGTGATAAGCAAAATAAGATGGTAAGGCATCTCATCTCAGTTAGCCTAACTGCAGTGGTTGCTAATACCAAACAGAATTCTATGGACTACACAAGCACAGACAAAGACCACTGTCATTCATGATAATAGTCTGCATTATGACTTCACCTGCCAAATCACACCTATCTCACAGAACTACTTACTGGTCTCAACTTTCTAATTAAGTTGCATGGACATATAGGCCATCCCTGTAATTACCATAAAACTTTGGAATTGCTTTCCCATTGAGCTTTTGTCAGAGATAATCTTTTTATGTAACAGTGACTTTTAAAATGCGAGTCCAAGTTTAAAATATCTCTTCTGTCCACGTTTATGACCATCTTGAGGACATTTGAAGTATTACTGCCCTTAATAAAACTCTTAGGAATAACATTTAATGTGTGTCCTGCAATGAAGGACTTTTCACTTCTTTTACTTGGGCAAGATAGAGGTCATGTTAATGGGAAAGAGGACCATGGTGGGCAGGCAAGGGCAGGCTGGGTGAAGGACATATAGATGAAGAATTTATGATTTCTGGAGTCATTTACAGCCAGATGCTTCCACATTCCGGTCCAAAATTCGTAATTACTACTCAAAGTCAATTTTCCACTTTAGTGGCCAATGGTACAATATGCAAACATCCAAAGTGGTATTCAGTATATTATGATTGTCATGGTATAGGATCAATCATGCATCAGTCCTAATTATTGTTACATTCTTATAACAAGCATACTGAAGCAGCCAGGAAGCCGAGTCATACTAACATTGCATTTCATTTGTTGGAACAATCAAAAGGTATCATAACCAATAGTATACAGGATTATTTTCAGGAAACCCACTTTACCTCTATTCAAAGAAAGAGTAAGCGGAGGCTCTTTTTTAAGAAGTAGAAATAAACGTTCACCAGATTTAATCCTCTTCAGTTTGCTCACATCAGGCTCAGCAGTGAAGAAAACCTTTCCCAAGATGCACTCCACCTGTGTACAGCCACATAACAATTTAGTAAGTTGCCAGAAGCAAAATCTAAGTTAATGGAAACAGACATACTCAGAGAAACGGGAACCAAATTCAAATATATCCCTCACAACCAAATTATGCCTGGATGGGTTCCATCTATCCAACTGGCATAATCTCTGGGCGGTCAGGATCTAGAACAGCAAGAGTTTCTGGAAAGCTTAACAAGTGCATTGCTTGAATAATGCATTTTTTTTACATTTTACAGTAAACCTAAATGATCCAGTTGTCCTCACATATCCACTTTTACTTCAAATCACTTTGGCTTCGAGTATGCCTAGAATATCTTAGGCAGAAGAAAGGATCATAGAGCCCTTTGAATGACCTATATCAGCTACAAATTAAGTGTGGTTAGTGAAGAAAAACACATGCTACTAATCAGGAAAATGTTAGAATTACATGGATAATCTGGATATGACTGAGTTGTTGGAATTCTCTTTTGATAGGGTTGTGAGCACAAATTCACAGTATTCAGTTAATCTCAGCCAGAAACCTGAGCTCAACATAATAACCATGCTTCCATACTAATAAAATACAAAGAAAGCTCCACAAACTTATGGAAAATACCTGGAACGCTGCTTAATACAGCTAATAAAAAGTTCAAGAAATCTTTCCTATGAACAGTATTTTGAAAAAACATAAGCCTTTTAAAGCACTTTTTATGGAAAAGGGCCTGGATAAATAATTGATGGGTGTTTTTCCAAGTGCATCATTCCATTATAGGCACATTACTGTAATATGCAGTATGTGGTAGGAGTAGAGAGCAAGAATGTAAACTGCCTCTCACAATTGCCAGTAAAAGGGATTGTGAAACAGTTGGAGATGGAAGACAGAGTGAACAAGGCTTTCCAAAGACGCAGTTTGAGGGTAGGTATCGATATTGTTTGTAGAGCTCGCAAATTCTCAAGGGCATCTTGGAACTAGCGTCTTCTAGTTCAAGACAATAAAAGACTTATAAGGCAACGAGAAAAGCCAAGATTTAACTTGTTTGCTGAAACAGGAAAGACTGGACTGGTTTTTAAGATGCCAAGGCAATTTGTTCCAGAGTTTACAAGTAGAAGAAACAAAGCTTCAACCACCCCAGGATGATTTGCTGATTTTGGGGACTGTCACAATTTTGGATGCAGCTGCCCGTAGAGCTCTCTTGGGTATATACCATTTGAAATTCTTCATCTCCTGACCTGTGTCAAGAGGGGATTTTTAAACCATGCAGAGTGCCTTAAAGGCTACTCGCTTCTTGACAGGAAGCCAGTGAAGCTCCACTAATGTGTGAGAGACCGATTTGAATTTGGGTATTCTCTTAAGGAAACAAGCTGCTGAGTTCTGTAGTATTTGAAGTTTGTTCTGGGATCATTGTTGAATGCCCAGAAAGACCGGAAATAAGCATCCTGGCTGATGAGGGGTGATACCTCGTAACCCGTCCCAGGGTGCCAGTTTCCGGTCCACGGAGGAAGTAGCCTGGCAGTTCAGCTGGACTGTTCCCATGAGGATCAAGACTGATTTGCATATGACTGGGTCCAAACTGGGGTAGCATGGTGAGCAAAAGAACAATGGATTTAAACCAAGATCTCTTGACTGGGGGTGAGTATTTGAAAAGTTTCAGCATTCCTTCCATCATCTTGTTGTGTTTGCCATGTTTGCCCTAAGTGGGTCCCTGGCTCGCTGTGCCACTGGATTCAAGCTAGCCTGGCTGATGAGGGTGATACCCCGAAACCGGTCCCGGGATGCTTGTTTCTAGTCCAGGAAGGACCTGGCCTGGCAGTTCGGCTGGAATGTTCCCATAAAGAGTAGGGTCAAGACTGATTTGCATATGAATGGATCCAAAATAGGGTTGCATGGTGAGCAAAAGAACAATATATTTAACCCAGATCTCGACTGGGGAGAGTGTTTGAAACATTTCAGCACCCGGCCCATCATCTTGTTGGGTTTACTTTTAGACAGTTGACATTATCCGGACTAAATCCTCTAGTAGCTCTTTCTGAGATAATAGTCACTTGGTAGCCTGCTGGTAGGTGGGGCTTGATCTCAGGAAAGGGGGCAATGAGCCCTTGGCTGGGAGGAGGCAAGACCTCCTCCTGATAAGATGGCTTGTGTCATGTGCCCACCAACTCTACATACTTCAAAGGAGCTTGCCATTGTTCAAATAGCCACAGTGGCATCAATCCCGGTGTGTGTGTGTGGGGGGGGGGGGGGGAGGGGTGATTACTCAGTTCCTAGACAGACCTCAGGGCTGCCCCCAGAACTCTGACCAAGGGAAGAACGATTCTGCTAAGTTGGATTTTGGTATAGCAGTACACTGTGGGACTATTCAGGGCAAAACCATCTGGAAGTGGGTATAACTGCCCCTGGGACCCTTTCCCTATTGGTTAGGAGGTCACACCCACCCACAAGATAGTGCCAAGTATAACAGTAGCACCCATGGCTACCTTCTTCAGAACACTGCTGAACCTGTGGAAGACAGAAGAAGGATCGCACCTGCTGAACTCAGACATCAGAGAGAGGTCTGCACCTACTGTAAACTGTTGATAGAAACCAAAAGGGTTGGACCTGTTCCCACTTGAATCCAGGACAGAGAAGTGGACTCCAAGTGCTAGTTGACTTGACTCCTGTTAAGCTAAAGGGTCACAAAAAGCAGCAAGAACACCATCTTGCTGAAGTGCCCAGTTGACTAGTTCCAAATGGACTTGCCGTGGACCCTGCGGGCGGCTTACCCTGGAGTGAGTCACAAATGCTAAGTGGTGTCCCGAGGTCTTGGAGGTTTGCATAAGTGTCTGAGTGTACTCCTCCTGCCTAGCCCTAAAAGCTGGGACTTAGGAACGGTTCCAAGAATTTCTACTGAAAGTAGCAGAGGCTACCACCACACCGTCGCCTCGCATCGCTGGTCGAATGCAACTTGGTGGGTTGCCGTACAGGAAGAAGTTGAACTTCCAAAAATGTTTTTAAGTACGAAGGTGAAGATCTTCACCAAGAGAAGACGCTGTGAATATCCAGCCGATTAGGGACCTTTCCTGGGCACAAAGTTTAAATTTCTCCCACTCTGAGCTTTTCAAAAGTTTAGCAGCCCCGGGGGATGGAGTCCGTTTGGCCTTTGGAAGCTTGGGGAGGGAGGCCGTACGGCCCCTCCCCCCTTAAAAAAAAATACATTGGGTCCCATGGGATGGGGTCCCCCGGGCCGTAAAAGGCAAAGTGAGGGGGACCGCATGCTGGCCTCCCACTGAAAAATATATCGGACCCGGGGTCCTTGGGACCGAAATAAGCCTGTAGAGGTGGGCCGCGTGCCCCAACCTTAAAAAAGTTGTCACACCACAGGGGATGGTGTCTCCGGGGCCAGAATCAGCCTGGAGATGGGGCCATGTATGCCCCCTCCCCCCCTACAAATAAAACCCTTGTACCCCCGGGCCCTGGCCCCCCCAGAGGGGTGTAAAAAACAAGCGAGAGCCAGCGTGTTTTTTTAAATTATTTCTATTTTGCTGTGGATTTGCGGATTCGCCGCATATTTGCTGCAAAATATATATATATATATGTTTTTAAACATGTTTTGGCCCCAGGCGGGGGCCCCGCCCCTTTATCTTTTTCTGTGTTTTTTTTTTTAAGGACTAGGGAGTGAGTCCAGAATCCTAAGATGGCTGCCACCACTTACTGGTTGAGGTGATGGCAGACAAACAGATCTGTCACATCCGCAGATGCTCAACCTCCCTAGACATAAAAAGTTTTTTAACATAAATTGTTCAAAAATTACAAAACGGATTTACACCAAAACACACTCTTCTGGACCAAGATCTGGCTTTTCCCCCCTTTTTCTTCCTGTGATGACCCTTCACATGCCTGGTGTAGTGTGAAAAATAATTAGCAAATGCAAAATCCGCCCCCTACCTATTCCTCTACCAGGAAGAGGCCCAATCATTGACAAATGGCCCTATTGTGTGTGGAGGCCTTTAAGCATCTGACTGGCCAGCAGAATAATTAACTGGGCCAAGCCAGGGGAACAAAAGCCAGGAATCTAATTAGAAGATGAATCATGGAAATATGATAAATCTTCAAGTGCTAGAAGGATCGCAGATATGACAAAAGTGAAATTAAATCTGCACAAGGGATCAATGTTTATCATACGATTGGTGTGTCATCCTAGTGTGTAGGAATAACTGTGGCGAAAATGTACCTTGGTGCAGATTTTGACCGTACTGTACAGAGGTGTGGAATTTAATAAAATATCTACATGTCCATGAGGCAGTTTGCTTTGTAAATCTACTGGTCCTGTAACAAAATGCACTTGCCCTTTTGGTGCCATGTAGTGCAGCGACAAATCATGGCAGCAATCTCATTATATAAGAGCTCGGATATAGCCTCTCTGATTATGCTAGGGCTCATACCACAGTATTGTTTGAATACTTGCAATCCCCTTATGTTGCCACGTTTCCCCAGAGCTACATACTGGAGCTGAAGGTAGTGGTAAGCAATAGTTCCAGGGTTAGAATGCGCTTTTGAGTCTCTGCAAACCTAACATGCATGTTTCAAGGGTTTTCAACAACTCTTCTCTAATCTTTTCCCATACTGAAGAAATGTTGGAAATGTACTCCCGACAATGGCAGACATAAACCTTCTTCTAGAGTTGGGAAAAAAGTGGTTGGAGGGAAAGTGAACTTGCAAACACTCGGATTTTCGCATGTGCAAGTCTACACATGCAGATTTGCTCTTGCTAAAATGCAGTTGACAAATATTTTCTGGGAGTACTATTCCAGGCCTTCTTCTTTAAATTCTTGGGGATTCACGAAAGCCGTATAACTGCACTTAATTCAAGGACATATACCAGGGGTGCACTTTTGAGACTTTCTTCAGTAATTGGGCCGCTAATTTGGTCTGGCATTGACCGTGACCTTTTGTGTTTATTAAAATTCTGTTTCTCTATCTGTATCAGCTGGCATCACTGTAAGTGACAGCATTCTTCTCTTTCACAAGGAGCATTTCGACACACATAGTAGTTTTGTTCAGTGCTGGTAACTACTGTGGCAGTGTGTGCTTTTTAAGACCAAAAAAACATTTTTTCCTTTTGCCGATGTTTGTTATAATGGTGAGGGCCCGGCAGCTCCCACACCAATAAGGTTTTACAAAAACCGTGCCAAAACAAGTCACACGTTGACAAAACTAAAATGCTGACCGCCAATTTCAGACTGACTGGCTTTGCCAATTCTTGTTTATTTTTGTTTCCCATAATCTTATTGAAACTGGTTACACTGATTTTCCATTATGAATATTTTGGGGAAATACTAGCATGCATCAACACATAAATCCGATTGGCCGCACTCTGCTAGTCCTACCAGCGTGTTACCCCAAAGAATTATGGTCCATGAAGTAGCGTCGGCGGGTACGCCATTTGCCAAAAGTTTAAAATGAAAATGAGTGTCGCGTTAGCCATCCCTGGACACGTGTTTCGAGGTAGTTGCCTCTCGTCAGCAGGGAGTAGGTATGTGTGTAGGGATGCTGCGTAGGCTGCCAAAAATTTTTCTCAGATATAGTACCACTCAAGGCGCGCAGGTGCGTAGCCATGGGCAGGTCAGCCCCACCGGCTCAAGGGAGCCTGAATATAAACAAAAATCCGATTGGCCGCACTCTGCTAGTCCTACCAGCGTGTTACAACAAAGAATTATGGTCCATGAAGTAGCGTCGGCGGGTGCGCCTATGCCAAAAGTTTAAAATGAAAATGAGTGTCGCGTTAGCCATCCCTGGACACGTGTTTCGAGGTAGTTGCCTCTCGTCAGCAGGGAGTAGGTATGTGTGTAGGGTTGCTGCGTAGGCTGCCAAAAAATATTCTCAGGTATAGTACCACTCAAGGCGCGCAGGTGCGTAGCCATGGGCTCGTCAGCCCCACCGGCTCAAGGGAGCCTGAATATAAACAAAAATCCGATTGGCCGCACTCTGCTAGTCCTACCAGCGTGTTACCCCAAAGAATTATGGTCCATGAAGTAGCGTCGGCGGGTACGCCTATGCCAAAAGTTTAAAATGAAAAGGAGTGTCGCGTTAGCCATCCCTGGACACGTGTTTCGAGGTAGTTGCCTCTCAACAGCAGGGAGTAGGTATGTGTGTAGGGTTGCTGCGTAGGCTGCCAAAAAATATTCTCAGGTATAGTACCACTCAAGGCGCGCAGGTGCGTAGCCATGGGCTCGTCAGCCCCACCGGCTCAAGGGAGCCTGAAAATAAACAAACATCCGATTGGCCGCAATCTGCTAGTCCTACCAGCGTGTTGTCCCAAAGAATTATGGTCCATGAAGTAGCGTCGGCGGGTACGCCTATGCCAAAAGTTTAAAATGAAAATGAGTGTTGCGTTAGCCATCCCTGGACACGTGTTTCGAGGTAGTTGCCTCTCGTCAGCAGGGAGTAGGTATGTGTGTAGGGTTGCTGCGTAGGCTACCAAAAAATATTCTCATGTATAGTACCACTCAAGGCGTGCAGGTGCGTAGCCATGGGCTCGTCAGCCCCACTGGCTCAAGGTAGCCTGAATATAAACAAAAATCCGATTGGCCGCACTCTGCTAGTCCTACCAGCGTGTTACCCCAAAGAATTATGGTCCATGAAGTAGCGTCGGCGGGTACGCCTATGCCAAAAGTTTAAAATGAAAATGAGTGTCGCGTTAGCCATCCCTGGACACGTGTTTCGAGGTAGTTTCCTCTCGTCAGCAGGGCTAAAGTAGGTATGTGTGTAGGGTTGCTGCGTAGGCTGCCAAAAAATATTCTCAGGTATAGTACCACTCAAGGCGCGCAGGTGCGTAGCCATGGGCTCGTCAGCCCCACCGGCTCAAGGGAGCCTGAATATAAACAAAAATCCGATTGGCCGCACTCTGCTAGTCCTACCAGCGTGTTACCCCAAAGAATTATGATCCATGAAGTAGCGTCGGCGGGTACGCCTATGCCAAAAGTTTAAAATGAAAATGAGTGTCGCGTTAGCCATCCCTGGACACGTGTTTCGAGGTAGTTGCCACTCGTCAGCACCTGCGCGCCTTGAGTGGTACTTTACCTGAGATTATTTTTTGCCAGCCTACGCAGCAACCCCACACACATACCTACTCCCTGCTGACGAGAGGCAACGACCTCGAAACACGTGTCCAGGGATGGCTAACGCGACACTCATTTTCATTTTAAACTTTTGGCATAGGCGTACCCGCCGACGCTACTTCATGGACCACAATGCTTTGGGGTAACACGCTGGTAGGACGAGCAGTGTTCGGCCAATCGGATTTTTGTTTATATTCAGGCTCCCTTGAGCCGGTGGGGCTGACGAGCCCATGGCTACGCACCTGCACGCCTTGAGTGCATACATGCCAACACTCCCGATTCAGGCGTGAGACTACCGATTTGAAGGCTAGTCTCCCGCCTCCCGATTCCTGCAAGCAAAAACCCGATTCCTCTGGGTTTCAGCTGACAGGGCTTGGTAATGTGTAACGTGCTAATTCTTCCAGCAATAGTCAGAATGGCGATGCAGGGGCTCTAGAAGGGGTGAAAAACCAACAAAGCCCCATTAACAACCGAATGGTCTTTTAAACACCTGTGAAGTACTGGGGGGTGGGGGGCGGCTGTGTGTGTGCCCGGAAGCTGTTTCAGCCCGGGCTGACGGGGGAGGGAGAGGGGGTGTATGCACTGACCGCAACCTGCCAGGCCAGTGCACAACCCTTGCATCCCCCTCTTTCTCTGCCTGCCATTGCGCTCCATGCTTCTGAAAGGTGATAAAAAAAAACACGTGAATTTGCTTTCAAATGTCCGATCCTGCAGCAGCACACTTCCAAAGTCCATACATGACAGAAACCCGATTGAAGGCCCCATTCTCCCGATTTTTTTTTTTTTTAAATCTCCCACTTTGCTCTTCTGAAATGTTGGCATGTATGGGAGTGGTACTTTACCTGAGATTATTTTTTGGCAGCCTACGCAGCAACCCCACACACATACCTACTCCCTGCTGACGAGAGGCAACTACCTCGAAACACGTGTCCAGGGATGGCTAACGCGACACTCATTTTCATTTTAAACTTTTGGCATAGGCGTACCCGCCGACGCTACTTCATGGACCACAATGCTTTGGGGTAACACGCTGGTAGGACGAGCAGAGTGCGGCCAATCGGATTTTTGTTTATATTCAGACTCCCTTGAGCCGGGGGGGCTGACGAGCCCATGGCTACGCACCTGCGTGCCTTGAGTGGTACTTGAGATTATTTTTTGGCAGCCTACGCAGCAACCCCACACACATACCTACTCCCTGCTGACGAGAGGCAACTACCTCGAAACACGTGTCCAGGGATGGCTAACGCGACACTCATTTTCATTTTAAACTTTTGGCATAGGCGTACCCGCCGACGCTACTTCATGGACAACAATGCTTTGGGGTAACACGCTGGTAGGACGAGCAGAGTGCGGCCAATCGGATTTTTATTTATATTCAGGCTCCCTTGAGCCGGTGGGGCTGACGAGCCCATGGCTACGCACATGCGCGCCGTGAGTGGTACTTTACCTGAGATTATTTTTTGGCAGCCTACGCAGCAACCCCACACACATACCTACTCCCTGCTGACGAGAGGCAACTACCTCGAAACACGTGTCCAGGGATGGCTAACGCGACACTCATTTCCATTTTAAACTTTTAGCATAGGCGTACCCGCCGACGCTACTTTATGGACCACAATGCTTTGGGGTAACACGCTGGTAGGACGAGCAGAGTGCGGCCAATCGGATTTTTGTTTATATTCAGGCTCCCTTGAGTCGGTGGGGCTGACGAGCCCATGGCTACGCACCTGCGCGCCTTGAGTGGTACTTTACCTGAGATTATTTTTTGGCAGCCTACGCAGCAACCCCACACATATACCTACTCCCTGCTGACGAGAGGCAACTACCTCGAAACACGTGTCCAGGGATGGCTAACGCGACACTCATTTTCATTTTAAACTTTTGGCATAGGCGTACCCGCCGACGCTACTTCATGGACCACAATGCTTTGGGGTAACACGCTGGTAGGACAAGCAGAGTGCGGCCAATCGGATTTTTGTTTATATTCAGGCTCCCTTGAGCCGGTGGGGCTGACGAGCCCATGGCTACGCACCTGCGCGCCTTGAGTGGTACTTTACCTGAGATTATTTTTTGGCAGCCTACGCAGCAACCCCACACACATACCTACTCCCTGCTGACGAGAGGCAACTACCTCGAAACACGTGTCCAGGGATGGCTAACGCCACACTCATTTTCATTTTAAACTTTTGGCATAGGCGTACCCGCCGACACTACTTTATGGACCACAATGCTTTGGGGTAACACGCTGGTAGGACAAGCAGAGTGCGGCCAATCGGATTTTTGTTTATATTCAGGCTCCCTTGAGCCGGTGGGGCTGACGAGCCCATGGCTACGCACCTGCGTGCCTTGAGTGGTACTTTACCTGAGATTATTTTTTGGCAGCCTACGCAGCAACCCCACACATATACCTACTCCCTGCTGACGAGAAGCAACTACCTCGAAACACGTGTCCAGGGATGGCTAACGCGACACTCATTTTCATTTTAAACTTTTGGCATAGGCGTACCCGCCGACGCTACTTCATGGACCACAATGCTTTGGGGTAACACGCTGGTAGGACGAGCAGAGTGCGGCCAATCGGGTTTATGCATCAAAACATGTTACTAAATAATGCTGCAAAAAATGGTATCTGAAATTTTATGGTAATTTAACAAAATGTTTCTTTTCCTGCTTTCATTTTTTTTAACATTTTATTTTGAAAGCAAAGAATCATCAATCTTGCTTTCAAGCTTCTGCAAATATTTGCATCAAATCAGAGAGCATTCTGGGAGCATTATTCATAGCCTCATATTGCTAAACTTTGAAAACATATGTACACATTTTTATACTGGAACCTCTGTCAGTAGTGCAGTCGGAGCTTACAACATTTACTTACAGCGCTCACCCTAATAATAAAGGCTTTCAATTAATCAACCATAAATACGAGTTTGAACAGTATTAACATATGAGCAAAAGTATTACCTTAACTGCAGACAGTGCCCTTCCCTGATCCATAATGTGGTACTGCAAAATTCTTGTTGCCCTTGACCCCAAACAAAATGTCCTGGGCGTCGGTCTATAGGAATCCCACATCCCTGGATGTACCATACAGTAAAGCCTCCACCAGTTTCAGTGAAGCACTATAGACTTGCACTGTGAAAGCCCCCTCCTTTTATGAGACAGAACCAGTCCCTAAAGGGTTCATTCTATGACAGACTACCTGTGAGCAGGTACTGTGGTGGCCTGGACAGCAGTCGCACTGGCTCAGCTCACAGACATGTGAACATATGCATGTATTCACATGCAGCCAACCCAAGGCCTGCTACCCCAACTGAGCAGCAGAAGTACAAATTTGAAAAGGCGGACACTGGCGGCTAGCACTCCTGAACCATTTGAACAGAGTTTACAGTGAGTGAGACTCAGTTAGTGAGAGTAACTCACTGTAAAAAATTTTTTTAAATGGTACCAAAAATCCAGGAGGTTAAATAGGCTGGTGCCCATTTTCCTACAGTTAAGTCTCTGGAATGTAAGAGAAAACGTGCATGTTATTTTCCAGAAACATTTAAAAAGGTGACGTTTATGAGAGGTGCAGTGAACATGGTAAAGTGTGTAATCTCAGCTTGGTGTCTAAAGCTGAAAAAGGTGGTGTCAATAAGGGAGGGAAGAAGGTGGTGAGAGAAAAGTATAAGAAGCAAGGGTCAGTGTGGTGGAATGGTTTGAAGGACATCAAGTTATCTCAATGGTTTTAGTGTGTGTGATGTGTTTTTTTAAGGTAAGAGTAGGTGGTAATTTAGATTTGGTTGTGTGTATATGTTATGCTGGGAGGTTGGATTTTGGTAAATAAAGATGTGATGAGGCTTCTGTTTGCATAAGGATGTGGGATAAGATAGCGTAACGTCTTGATGCTCTGGAGGGTAAGTTGATTCCCAGAACTGCTGGTGTGCAGACTGTTCTTCACTTAATCCATCTAGCAATCAATCAATCAATTAGGGTCTTGCATGGTGCGCTACTCACCCGTGAGAGTCTCAAGGCGCTGGGGGAGGGGTCTGCTAGTTGGACTGGGTGGAGGATCATTTGAAGAGCCAGGTCTTGAGGTCCTTCTTGAATTGGTCAGCGATGTGGATTGCCTGAGGTGGAGAGGCAGGGTGTCCAGGTCTTGGCGGCAAGGTGGGAGAACGACCGTTCTCCAGTTCTGGTCTTGTGGATCCTGGGGATTGAGGCCAGGGCAAGTTGGAAGGATCGAAGTTGTCTGGCAGGTACATAGAATGTGAGGCAGTGGTCCAAATAAGCTAGTTCTTCGTCGTTTAGGGCTTTGTATGCGCGAGTGAGGAGCTTGAAAGTGATTCTCTTGTTGACTGGGAGCCAGTGGATTTGTCGGAGGTGTTGCGTGATGTGGCTTTGGCGGGGGATATCAAATACCAGTCTGGCTCTGGCGTTTTGGATGTTCTGAAGTTTCTTGCGCTGTTTTTGGGTGACACCAGAGTTGAGTGCAGTGCCGTAGTGAGTGACTGTCTCAATAGATTCTGTGGGGCACCATCTGAACGTCTTCCGAAGCAGGCAGAGTGGTTGGAAGCAGGCTGAGGAAACTGCGTTGATTTGGTGGTTCATAGTGAGCGAGGTGTCCAGTAGGATGCCGAGGTTGAGTGCGTGGTCCGTTGGAGTGGGGGGAGATCGCAAAGATGCAGGCCACCAGGAGTCATCCCAAGCTCGAGGGGTGGGTCCCAGGAGGGACGTATGAGACGATGTTGAGTCCGGGGCTTCCGACGATGGCTACGAGGGGGACTATGTAGACACTGAAGAGGGTAGGGCTCAGGTACGAACCCTGGGGCACTCCACAGCTGATTTCTGTGGGTTCTGAGAGGAACAGTGAAAGCCTGACTCGCTGGGGCTGGCCGGTGAGGAAGAAGTAGATCCAGTCAAGAGCCTTGTCGCGGACGCGGGGGTCGCGGAGTCTCGTGATTAGGATGCAGTCGTAGACAGTGTTGAAGGCGGCTGAGAGGTCTAGTAGGATGAGGGCTGCGGTCTCGCCCTGGTCGAGTAGGGAGCGGATGTCATCGGTGGCCGCAAGGAGTGCAGTATTCGTGCTGTGGTTGCTTCGGAAACCAGATGGGGAGGTGTCCAGGATGTGGTTCACTTCAAAGAACTCAGAGAGTTGGGCGTTGATGTCCTTCTCTATGACCTTGGCTGGGACGAACAGGAAGGAGATGGGTCTGAGGTTCTTGAGGTCTGTTGGGTCCGAGGACGGCTTCTTGAGCAGGAGGTTGATCTTGGCATGTTTCCAATCTTTGGGGAAGGTGGCGGTTTCGATGGAGCAGGTGATGGTGCGGCGAAGCTGGGGGCAATGGCGGCGGCTGCTCTGTGGAAGATATCGTACTTGTTAGGATCCATCGGGCTCCTGAGTATGCTCATCATGGTCTTGATCGTGTCGTCTGTTGTGAGTGAGTTCCAGCAGAGCATGGTCTGTTGGGGTGCGGCTTGATTGTATGCGATGGTAGCAGGCAAAGTGGCCGGGTCTAGGGTGGTGCAGCTGTTGTAGATCTTCCTGAATCTGTGGTGGAAGAAAATGCTGAGTTTGTAGCAGAGGTCTGGCGGGGGGGGGGGGGGGTGAGGGGGGGAGTAAGTGGTCTCGTTGTTGGGCCTGGCAAACTCCTTGACAATGGCCACTTTAAGGGAGTATTGCCTTATTGCAAGTTAAAACACCTTGTCTGTTCTAGTTTGTGGAAAAAAGCATTATTTCACAGGGAAAACTAAAGATACCAGAAGTGTCTTCCTTAGTTGGTGCAAGCTGGTAGCACAGACTGATCAGGGTCAAAATGCTAATTCAGTATATACTGTATTAGCTACGTAGTGCCAGTCATTCCTTCCAGGGGAATTAAATGATTTAGCCCAGCAAAAGAGGTCTGATATGTTTATGCGATGCACAGATTATGTCATTATCTAAGAATTCAGTTAGTAATTTACACAGACTGCAGCACAAGTTAATACACCAAGACTGAGGACTATCATATGCGATTACAAAATGAAGGTTCACAATATGGGTTGCATAGATGCTAACATTAGGAAAGCAGAAAGAGGGGGATTTAAAAAAAAATAATAATCAGGTGGGGATTGATTTCCCCATTGACTTGGACTGAAGCGAGGCAATTTCAGGCATGAGAAAGCTAAATTAAAGTCATTTTTGGCTTTAAAAATGATGAGTCTCCCATCAGAATCTGTTCTGCTGGGATGCATGGGAGGTGATAAACTTGGACGCTGTTTGTTCAAGAGAGAGTTCTCAGCAGTAGAGGTGGGCGAGCCACTGAAAGTTCAAGCAAGGCTATAGCCTGCAGACTGGCACAGCTCGAGGTCTTGATGGAATATCGAGCCCATATTGAGTCGAGGTTTCATGTGGCTTTTGACTGCACCCTCCCTCCCTCCACCCAGAATGTGGCGTTAGGGCCGGAGCTGCCGGCTTTAGAATTGGGGAACCAGATTCCAGTCCTAGTGTCTGCACAAAATCCTATGATTCTGGGAAAATCGCTTAAACTCCCCATGATTGTAAGCAATGAAGGTGACCTTGTGTAAATGTAGCTGGTACTCATGTTAAGTGCTCCAATTTGGCCTTTGGGTCGAGTTCATGCTATGTGATAAACATGCACAAAGAGATCAAATTAACCCTTGTCATAAGAAAAGACAAAAAGATAGTCATTTCCTGGCTGATTTGTACAAAGTGACACCAGAAAACCTGGATAAATCGTGGCTTCACCGCTTAAATTGTGTGATCTTGGGCAAATATTTAATGTTCTTAAAACTCATGTCTTTCATTATCATGCATGAAAACACTTTCAAATAATGAGTTCAGTATAACAGTTACACAAAAACCTTTTGTGCTTGATTTTACAGACTATAATGTGGCATCATAATAATATAGACCACGTACAGGGTCTACATGACAGTTGTCTTGCCTCTTGTGTTGAACAACTATTGCTTTTAGTAAATACTTCTCAGCGCAGTGCTATAATGTGATGTATCAATGTCAAAGGTTCAAGTGTTATAGAAACGCATATTTTTTTTAATTTTAAAGCGACTTTATCATATTTTAGCCGGTGATGTTTGTTGTGGGATTTACATAGAAAATATTTTCAGGGCTCGGCTGGTGCACGGGCTCTAAGCTCCTAGTCAAACACTTGGCCGGCTCGCCCTGCAAATTTATTGACGTTGCCACTCCGCAGTAAAAAAACATTCGGATTTGATTTTAAAAAGCAGAAAACGTTTTTTTACACAGGCAAATGCCTTTATGAATAGCTCTTGAGGTTTATTTCTAAGACTAGTTATATGTGAGGGTGTATATTCAAGCAGTAGCCATCCTAACGCTCTGTCCTCTTTCAAAAATAAAAAAAAATGTAATAATTCAGGGGCATATTATCAAGGAGGGCGTTAAAATTATTGTTGCTTTAGCGACAGAAAACTGCTGCTAAAGCGGCGATAATGGGCTTGATGATATTCCCTTGTGAATTCCCATAGAAGCCCAGGTTCTGTGTGAACCGTGATAATATGCCCCTTGATACTTTGAGGGGAGATGATGCTCCACTATAGGATGCAGCTTTTGAAAGTAGGGTGACCAACCGTCCGTAAATTTCACGGACAGTCCGTAATTTCGGCCGTCTGTCCGTTGTCCGTGAAGGATTCTTTAACGGATGCTATTTGTCCGTAATTTTACCCGGGCACCGGTCGCACCACCCTAAAGCAGGCACAGCTTCCACCCACCTCCCTGCTCAACTCCGATGCAGTACCAAAGCTCAGATCCCCAGCAGCATTGGAAAGGCACAGCGGGATGGCAAGCCTCACACCTTCAGCCCTTGATGAGCTGTTAAGAGGTGTTTGAAGGTGACTGGGAGGGAGGGGCTGCAGCTTCAGGCGCAGGGGCATCTATTCAGATGCAAACAGCCCTGAATGCCTCATGTCTCTGCAATTTCGCACATTCCCTTTCTGCCCAGGGCCCCAAACACCCTAGAACCGGCCCTGATTACACCAGGCAGCACGTGGTTCTCTTCACAGAGCTTAATTACTGTCACTAAATTGTACGCAAACCTCGGTTCTTCAAACGTGCAGTCTGTAATGTAATAAAATAAAGAAACGGCGCAACCGCACCCACTCTGATTAACAAAGTATGGAGGACAATCAGTTAAATCAGTTCTCTTGGAGTATCTCCTTTAAGTACTGTACATCACAGTGGGGGATGGCAAAACTAACATTTTAGAAAGAGAGCCTGTTGTCTCGTGGTCTTGTCCAGGAGGGGGTGAGGAGCCCTACCCCACCCTGGAAGAGACCAAGATGACCTAGAATACTGCATGCCCACCCCTGTGCCCACCCTGGTGGATCCTGTTCCCCCTCCTGTGATGGCTCCTGCCCCCACCACCTGTGGTGGCTCCTGTCCCCCCATGTGGTGGCTCCTGCCCCCCCCCGTGATGGCTCCTGCCCCCACCCCCTGTGGTGGATCCTGTCTCCGCCCTGGGTGGCTTCTGTCCCAGTCCTGGAATGGCTCCTGCAGTGAGGGTGAAGTTCTTGATGGGCCTCTTCTCAAAAAGGCTCAGCTCAAAATTAATATGAAAAGGTGAGCGAGTGAGTAAGTGAAGGGATGGGTGGATGGCTGGATGAATTAGTGAAAGGGTGAATGGATGAATGAACGATTGAATAGATGGATAATGAGAGAGGATGAATGGATTGATGAGTGAGTGGAAGGATGGATGAAAGAAAAGGTAAATAGCTGGATGTATGGGTGGAAGGGTAGCTGGATGGGTAAAAGGGTGGATGGATGAGTGAAAAGGTGGATGATGAGTGAGTGAGTGGGTGGATGGATGAGTGAAATGATGGATGGATTGAAGAATTGATAAGTGCAAGGGTGAATGGATGGACGGATGAGTAAAAGGGTGGATGTAAGGATGGATGAGTGAGTGAAAGGGAGGGTAGATCGACAAAAGGATGAATAGATGAATGAAGGAGTGAAAGGATAGATGTATGAGAGAAAGGATGGATGAGTGATAGGGTCAATGGATGGATTCATGAGTGGATGAGTAGATGGATGGGTGGGTGGATGGAACGAAGGATGGCTAAGTGAAAGGATGGCTGGATGGGTGAAAGGGTAAATGGCTGGATGGATGAGTGAATGGATGGATGGGTGGAAGAGTGGATGGATGAGTGTACAGATGGATAGGGTGAAAGGATGGATGGATGAGTGAAAGGATGGATGAAGGGATGGATGAGTGAAATGATAGATGGAAGGATACATGATGGATAGGTTTGCAAATGGTTGAATATGTTTGGATATGGCTGGGCTTACTTATATACTATTGCGCGGCCTCCTCTGATGTGTCTGTAAAACTTACCTATTGTCCTGAAGTTTTGTCCTGAATTTTGACCTCCTGTCCTGAATTTGTGTCCTGAATTTTGACCCTTTGTCCTGAATTTTTGCACTCACCGCCCTGAATTTGCACCAATACCAGTTGGTCACCCTATTTGAAAGCGATTTGTGCGTGGGAATTGACTACTGAACATGGGCTAGTTGTTTCCCTCCAGGTGCGGTAGTGCACTTCATTCTGAAGGGCGTTGGACCTTCTCACCTGCTCAGCTTCAAGCTTCTCCTTGACTTCTCTGACTACAAATCGTTCCATGCCGCGACCAGCCGTGCAAAAGAAACGAGCAGTGCGGCCTGTCTGCGCCAGGTGGCAGCAGACAGTAGGCTCAGCCATGTTGGGTTCTAGCCGTAACTCCATAGTTAGACCCTTCACCAACACATAGTCCCCGCATGCTTTAAACACACAGGGAAGAAAACCCTGACATATTTAGCGCCTTCCTGTAACCATGCCATCATCACGCTTCCTTTGCGCACGCGCGCTATTTTCACACTGCTCCCCTCGTAGTCACAGCGGCCCATTAAGCTTCCCGATGGTTATACGTGCCAGCAGTTACCATTTTACAGTACTAACGGTCGTTCCATAGTCTTATCAAACCCCTATTACAATTATTCCAGTACAGTGGTCTATATAGTGCTCAATGATTAAGTATTTCCATAATACACGCTTTGTCATATTTTGCAATTGTATTAATTGCAGATTCGTCAAAACATAAAGATTTATGACCAGAAATATATATTTTTAGGGACCAAAACACAATATGTATGCTAATTTGAAAACGTTCTTTTCTATTATGTCAATGATGCCGAAAACAACAAACCACCATGCACTTAAATATGGCCGTAAGCTTTGCGTGCCTCTAATAAAATCTCGCGCTAGCGAACATTACTTCAAGGCTGATTAACTAGAGTGGTGCGGATGAGAAAATGTTTATCAGTCATGGTGATGAAAATAAGTAGCTTAGAAGACTGGAAAACTGAAAGAATAAGACGCCATTAAATGATCTGCGCGAGTAAAGATAGACCCGCAGACAGTTTTTGCAGACGTTTCACGTTTTGAATTTTTTAGCAGTGAGACGTAATTAATATATTTGATAACGGAACAAGAAATTGCTGACATCGTTACGTCCAAGTTTCGCATGTTCAGTTATCCTACAATTTTGTAGCGTGCTACTCATTCAGGCAAGCACTTCAGCGACCGACACAGCGGTAATAAGAGTTATATTATACATGCTGACATTTCCAAATTCAAAAGTAGGAGGTTTTGAAATAAAAATAAGGATAATATTGTTTTCCCCTAGGCTGATATTGAAACAAATATATCATAAGTTAAAAAGTGCCAACAAGGGATTCTTTTGGTCCGTGGGCTGGGCTGCCGCCTCTGGTGCAGGAAATAAGGGTTCGAGCCTCGAGGTCGCGTCTGTAATGACTGCGGTCTAGTTGTTGTAGCGACATCGAACACACACCCCTACATCCGCAGGCCAGGCGTGGCTTGCGGGGAGCCAATAAAGGGAGGCAGCCCGCTCTGGGGCAGGGCTTCCGACCACAGTACTGAGTGTGGGTGGTTATTGTACTCTCCCCAGTCCCCGAACCCCCTCACCCCAGCCCTCCCATGCCCGCAGCCCGTAGAGCTACGGAGAACAGGACACTGGCGACGAGGGTGGGATACGGTCCCACGCACACCCACCCGACAACGACAAGCTAAAAAGGTCGGGGCGGCACCGGGGACTCCCACGACCCCACAACACAATCGAGAGGTGAGCGGGCCCCAAGATCACGCGGCCCAACCCCGGTGAGCAGTGAAGGATCCAGGAGGGTGGGCGAGGCACGAGCACGGCGCGACGAAGCGGAAGGAGCGGAACCGCCGCGCGGAGCGCGACCCACACAATAAGGAGCCCTGCGCGCATGCGCAGTAACAAACGGCCTACCGGTACACACGCGGGCAGCGCGAACAGGAGGCCCAGACCGCACGTGGCGGGGAAGGCGCGAAGGAAAGGAGGGAGACACGCGCGACGTCGAGGACAGCCCCAAGGCTGCAAGGAGTCAGCAAGGGACCCAGAAGGCCCGGAGGAGGGAAAAAAAAAAAGAAAAAAAAAATATATAACAACGACGAACATTGGCAAACACAAGCCGGTCACTAACAAGCAGGGGCCAAAGTAAATCGTCGCTGCCACTCCCTGATCTTGCCAAATCACCCCACGAGCAGGAGGTACCACAGCCAATCGCCACATCGGGCCACGAAGGTGCAGGGAGCCAAGGGGGGAAAACACAGCTAACTCGGCGACCCACGCCAGAGGGGTCGAGCCATGGCCGACGACGAACCGGCGACTCCTGCCCACATCCTATACCAGCACGCCGCATCCGGAGTCCTGCCACCGTTCAGCGAGGTTGAGGATCCCTCAACCGCATCCCCCAGATGGAAGCTCTGGCTGGAGCGCCTAGAGAATTACTTCATGGGATCTAGGGAGACGGATGGAGCGATCAAGAGGTCGCTTTTACTCCACTATGCAGGGGAGGAAATTTTCAAACTCTTCAAGCACTTACCTGATACGGGCAGGGTGAACGACTACGATGCGGCTGTCCAGGCCATCAGTGGTTATTTTGACCCTCAGTTGAATCTGGATTTTGAAGTATTTAAACTGGGGCAGGCACGGCAGCGGGAAGGTGAATCTATGGACCGATTCTACGCGCGGGTGAGGGAACTCGCAAGCACATGCACCAATGAAGACCAACCCAGAGCTATACGAAGACAGATTATCCAAGGCTGCAGGGATAAGACGCTAAGGGGTTTAATCCTGAGAAAACCAGGCATCTCGCTTGAGGACATACTCATATTAGCCCGGTCGCACGACCTGTCAGCGGTAAGGGCAACTGCCATGGACCAAGCCCTGAACAAACAATCGGGAAAGTGCGACAACATCAAGACGGAAAAGGTGGATGCAGTAAAGACGACAGCCAGGAACAAGAATCACAGGGGCGCCCGGAAGGAAGGTTCACGAGCAAAATGCGGATACTGTGGATACGAACCACATGCAGCCAAAGAATGCCCCGCACAGGGAAAAACATGCACAAATTGTGGGGTCCCGAACCACTTCGCATCTGTCTGTCGACGGCAAAACCACACAAAAGGACAGTGGAAACGCAAGTCGTTGCCGAAAGCGGTGCGACAACTATCTCTAGTTAACCCGATGCCCCCGGAAGGAGCCAGGGTTGCCCAAGAAAGATACCTGCCTACGGTGGACGACTACTCCGACTCCGAGGACGAAGAGGTGCACATCATATCTTTCGCACAGGAGCTGAAGCGCAGGAAGAGGCCACAACCGACGTGCACTGTTCAGTTGGGAGGGAATGAGATAAAGGCCATAATCGACACCGGGGCCACAGTGAATGTGATGGGACTGCAGCAGTTCAATCAACTACGACCCAGGCCACAGATAATACCATCCAGGACAAGGATTTTTGCGTATGGGGCCCACACCCCTCTCCCACTGAAAGGGAAGATGATTGTACCCATCAAGGCTGATGAAGTCGAAGTAACAGCAACAGTCCACATCATTGACAGGGAGGCAGAAACACTGCTGAGTAGCCACACGGCGGAGGATCTGAAGCTGATAGCCTTCGCACACCGAGTCCGAACACATCAGGTGGATGAACTACTGGCTCAATTTCCAGAACTCTTCAAGGGCCTGGGATGCATCAAGTGTGACCCGATACGATTGCACATCGACAAGACGATCAAGCCGACGGCGTTGAGGCATCGCCGAATCCCGTTTCATTTGAGGCCCGTGGTGGAAAAGGAACTGGAGAATCTGGAAAACCTGGGAGTCATCGAAAAGGTCTCGGGGCCCACCCCGTGGGTGTCACCCATGGTGATCGTAGAGAAACCGCGCCAGCCTGGAGCCATTAGGCTGTGCATAGACATGAGACTGCCCAATCGTGCCATCAAAAGGGAACGCCACCTGACCCCAACAATGGACGATATCATTGCCGATGTAAACGGATCAAGGTGGTTTTCGAAGATTGACCTGAACGCCGGCTACCACCAGCTGCCCCTGGCTGAGGACAGCAGGTTCATAACCACATTTAGCACTCACATAGGGCTCCGGCGGTATAAAAGACTTAACTTTGGGATATCCTCGGCGGCCGAGGTGTTTCAAAATACCATCCGAGAGCTGCTGTCTGGGTTGCCGGGAGTTATCAATGTCAGCGATGACATCCTCATTCACTCGGCAACGGCGGCCGAACATCACAAACACCTGCGAGACACCCTGGGGAGACTGAGTGCTCATGGCGCGACGTTACACAAAGACAAGTGCCAGTTCTTTCAACCAAAGATCGAATTCTTCGGCTACGTGTTTAGTCAGGAAGGGATTCAGGTGGATCCTCGGAAGTCAAAAGCCATCAAGGACGCTCCAGCCCCAACGTCACCCACGGAAGTCAGGAGTTTTCTTGGCATGGCCACTTATTGCGGACGGTTCATCCCGGGGTTGGCAACGTGGAGCGAACCGCTTCGCGCCTTGACGAGAACAGACACCCCGTGGAGGTGGGGACCGAAGGAGGAGGAAGCTTTCCAGGGGATCAAGACGGCACTCCTGGAAAAAGCCACGCTGGCCTACTTCGACCCCAAGAAGCGGACAGAAGTACTGGTTGATGCGAGCCCCGTAGGGCTGGGTGCGGTACTCACCCAAGAACAAGGGCCGGGCCAGTGGACGGCACTGAGTTTTGCCAGCAAAGCCCTCACCCCAACCGAGGCGAGGTACGCCCAAATCGAACGTGAGGCGCTCGCCATAAAATGGGCTTGCAACCACTTCCATCTATACCTACGAGGGCATCCGTTTGTAATGGTCACCGGCCACCAGCCACTAGTGCCCTTATTCAAAGGAACCTCACCCCATCCGCCCCCGCGGATAGAGAGATGGGCGGTCCAACTGCAGCCGTACGAGATGGAAGTAGTGAAGTAGTGTATCGCCCGGGGGCCAAAAACCCGGCAGATTTTCTATCCCGTCACCCACCAGCCCCGGACCAGATGGGGACAGATGAAGCATGCGATGAATTTGCCCAGTGGGTTGCCCTCACAGCATGCCCCCAGAACATGACGCTGGATGACATCAAAGAGGGGGCTGAGCTGGATTCAGTATACCTGCAGACTTTGAAAGCAGTCCAAGAAGGGTCATGGACGGGATACCTACACCAAGCAAATGCATGGGCGCAAGAAGACAGAGAATCACTCACCCAGATGTGGCGCATCCGGCATGAACTTAGTGCTACAGAAGATGGCATACTGCTACGCGGCCCCCGGCTAATTATACCGTCGACCCTGAGACAGCGGGCGATCCAACTTGCCCACGGGGGGCATCAAGGGACCACCAAAATGAAGGCCAGAATCCGAGAGAAAATGTGGTTCCCGGGGCTGGAGCAGATGGTTGAGGAACATGTCCGGAGCTGCCTGGCCTGCCAGCTCACGGGCGAGCCGGACCGACCCCAACCAATCATCACGGAGGACGCCAGCCTAGTACCTTGGGAAAAGGTTAGCGTGGACTTTGGGAGCTTCCCCGGTGAGGGGCACACTCTGGTGGTGGTAGATGCATACTCCAAATACCCCGTGGCAGAGAAGGTGAGGTCCACGGCGTTTGGACAGGTGGGGCCCGCCCTTGAAAAGATATTCTCCATGTTTGGTTACCACAAAGAACTCCGCAGCGACAACGGGCCACCGTTTCAGGGCGCGGAATTTGCCACATACCTCAGCCAAAGAGGGATCCGGCACAGGCGCATCACACCCCAATGGCCTCAAGCCAACGGAGAGGTGGAACGTTTTATGCGCACCCTAAACAAGACATTCCGCATAGCCATGGTGGAGCAGGCTGACCCAGAGCAACGACTTCATGAATTCCTGAGGGAATATAGGAGCACGCCCCATTGCACCACCCAAAGGAGCCCGTGGAGCCTCATGTTCCAAGGGGCCAGGAGGGACCTCCTCCCCAGTAGCCGGGAGTGGACACCGGCGCCCGTCGACCAGGAAGGGACCCAGGAGAGACGCGAACAAAGCAATAGACGAGCCAGTCACCGCCGGAGGGCCGCATCCAAGATACCCTCGCTGGGAACACAGGTGATCATTAAAAACAGGCGGCCCGGGGGCAAATTTCAAACCCGTTTCGAACCCGGCCTCTGGACTGTCGAGGCCGTAAAAGGGACCATGGTCACCGCCAGGAAGGGAGGTGAGACAGTGACAAGAAACGCTTCCTGGTTCAGAGCGATGTCACCGGCGGACGGAGGAAGGGGCACTGAAGACGGGTTGCCCCTAGAGAACACTGTGCTGGAAGAGGAAGAGGAGGCCACCGTAGAACGTACGCCAGCCACACCAGGGGGGACTGTGGCAGTTCCCATGCCCGTGGCAGCCACTGGTAGCCCTCGGGCCATGACGCCGAACGAGGGGCCCCGCTCGGGGAGGTATGGATTGAGGCCAAACCCCCAGCCCAGCCAAAGACTGAGAGACTTTGCATGCCGGCTGAGACCCAACCTCCGACATCAGGGGAAACCGCAAGTATCACAACCAAAATGTGTAAAGTGACTATCATACATGTTTCAGAGTAATGTTGAAGGGGGGGGGAAAGAAAGAGGAAAAAGACCCCGGAGTTTGGTAGGGATGTAATGACTGCGGTCTAGTTGTTGTAGCGACATCGAACACACACCCCTACATCCGCAGGCCAGGCGTGGCCTGCGGGGAGCCAATAAAGGGAGGCAGCCCGCTCGGGGGCAGGGCTTCCGACCACAGTACTGAGTGTGGGTGGTTATTGTACTCTCCCCAGTCCCCGAACCCCCTCACCCCAGCCCTCCCATGCCCGCAGCCCGTAGAGCTACGGAGAACAGGACAGCGTCCACATCCTGTGATTCTGGTTAAATCACTCTCCCCGGGCCTGAATGTGTAATGTAAATACGGTGCTATGTAAAGCGCTCCAATACCTTCGGGTCGAGTTCGCGCTATATAAATATGCAAAAAAAAAATGAGCTCTGAGCAGTAGCTTACATTGAGTTATTTTGCACAAATGATTACTTGTTTTAACATGAACAAATCAATGAAGGACTATGAAAGACCAGACGAGTGTATACTTCTTTACACACAAATTTATGTAGAGAGAATAAGAATATTGACGGTACATAAAATCCAGCATATATATAGACACACAGTTATCGAAATTTTAACAATTTCTTGTCGATGTTGTTATCTCATTTACAGTTGTGTGTCTGGTCACCCATTCCCGTTTCGGTCCATGTAGTGAAGGCATCTGCAAGACGGTTGCAATCCAGCTGATACGTCGCTGCTCATTGTAATGTAGATTTTCCTAATAAATTATGACGGAAAGTCTTAATTTTATTAAAGACACGGAGGCAAGTATTATGCTTACTTTTCTTGCTTTATTCCAATAGCAGCAAGATAAAACTACCACTCCCAGAAGGCTTGGTGAAAAAACTACCAGCCAATGGGAAACAAAGAAACAAATACTGACCAATCACAACCAAGGTAATAGTATAAGGTCTATCGTGCCTGCGAACAGCCCTCTTTTCTTATGCGAGCAATTACAGAGAATGCAAAATTAAAGGAGAAAGAGATAACAAAATGCATAAAGTCAAAGTCCACGTAAAAAGTTCTTTTCCGAAGACCACCAGAGGAGACTCGGAGAGAAGGTCAAATCCAAGAACGTAAGGTGACGTATCAGAAGGAACGATCTTGGCAGAATTCATGATGACCTCAGGATGATGCCGGTGGCAACGCTGGAGTTCCTGTGGGGAGGGAGAACACCAGTTAGAAGTGTTGTGGCGGGATAATACTCGCCTCCGTGTCTTTAATAAAATTAAGACTTTCCGTCATAATTTATTAGGAAAATCTACATTTTATGTCAAGACCGGAGGCTCCTATTATGCTTGTTTAAAGCATATCAACCACCAAAGAAGAAGCAGTAAGAACAGGTTTGCAATAAAAAGTACGGAACACTGTATCATTAGACCAATCTGCTGATTTCAGGATATCCTCCAGACGGGAGCCAGCCCAAAAGGCTTTAGAAGCCATGGCTCCTCTAGTGGAATGAGCTCCGAAAACGGAGACGTCAATACCGGCCAGGGACATGACCCAACGAACCCAACGGGCCAAAGTAGCAGCAGAAACAGGATGAAAGGGTTTACGAAAGGAAATAAGGAGTTGGGAGCTGGAGGAAGTCCTGAGAGCAGAGGTCTTACTTTCATAAACTTTTAAACATTGACCTACACACAATTTGGGATTGGAGGGAAAATAGGGATAGAACACAGTATGTAAATTGGTCTTGGTACGTTTATGAATATGAAACATTACACCAGTAGGAGTAAACTGTCTAGAAGAAACATCTAAGGCTTTCACATCAGATACTCGTTTAATGGAAATTAAACATAATAACATAGTAAGTTTAGCTGAAATCATTTTCAAAGAAAGAGCAGAATTGTCAGGCCAGTTAGAAAACAACTGCAAAACCAAATTGACATCCCATAAACTAGAATACTTAGCCAAAGGAGGTTTTGAAAAACGAATTCCTCTTAGCAATCTGCATATCAAGGGATGAGCCCCCGCAGGTTTTCCATCAATGTGGGCATGATTAAGAGAAATGGCAGATCTATATAGGTTGATGGTATGATAGGATTTGCCAGAGCTAGCCTCAGAGGCTAAGAAATTAACCATAAAATTTAAAGAGGCTGAAACGGGATCGACAGATTTCTGCAGACACCAGTCTGACCAAAGAGACCAGGCGGACATGTAAGCCTTGGAGGTGCCTGGGGCCCATGCCCGACTAATGAAGACTGAAGCTTCCTGTGAAATGACGAGATCAGAAGAGGAAGGCTGGAGATTTTCCAGGCGGACAATGTCAGAGACTGGTCGACCACTAAAGGATGGGGGTTGCCCTGAGGATCCGAGAGAAGATAGGGGAAAGGAGGAAGAAGGACGGGAAAGTCTACCGCCAACTCCAGGAGTGACGGGAACCAAATCTGGGACTGCCAAAATGGAGTTACTATCACCAGAGACGTCATTTGGCGACGCACCTGCGATAGGACTCTGTTGATCAACAGAAAAGGAGGAAAGGCATAATTGAGGTGAAGGGACCAATCTTGGAGGAAGGCATCGGTCACCAGAGCCAAAGGATCCGGACGCCAGCTGAAGAAGTGAGGCAACTGCGAATTGAGTCTGGAAGCAAAGAGGTCTATTGAGAAAGGACCCCACAACTGAGAGAGGGAGAGAAACACGGAGGGAAGAAGCTTCCAATCGCTGGAATCCCGGAGGAAGCGAGAATGCCAATCGGCCACAGCGTTGAGATCTCCTGGGAGGTATTCCGCAGAGAGCGAGAGTTTGTTGGAAAGGCAAAATTCCCAAAGGCTTTTTGCCAGATCTGCTAGAGCCTTTGATTTTGTGCCACCGAGATGGTTTATATAGCGAACCGCAGAAACATTGTCCATGCGTAGAAGGATGGTACAACTTACTTTGTCTTTTGCCAGACTCTGGATTGCAAAGGAGCCTGCCAGCATCTCTAAACAGTTGATGTGCAATTTGGACTCCTCTTTTGACCATGTACCGCCAGTCGATATTGGTCCACAACGGGCGCCCCAACCCGTCAGACTTGCATCGGATTCTAATACAAGATCTGGGGCGGAAGCCAAGATGGTTCGACCGTTCCAGGCCTCCAAATGGTTTAACCACCATTGCAGTTCCAGGTGAGATTCGAGATCTAATTCTATTTGATCGGAATACGCGAGACCTTGTCGAAGATGTCTGATCTTTAGGCGCTGAAGAGCACGATAATGGAGGGGACCTGGGAAGATTGCCTGAATGGAAGCCGATAGAAGGCCGACTATTCTCGCAAGGGTCCTGAGAGAAATGAATGGACGGCGCAGAGCCTGGGAAATCTCCGTTTGAATCGTGGAGATCTTGGATTGAGGAAGAAACAGAGAAGCTAAGGGAGAGTCTATGCGGAACCCCAGAAACTCCATACTCTGAGACGGGATGAGAGAGGACTTTTCTAAATTGAGGAGGAAGCCCAATTCGAGTAGAAGAGAACGGGTAGTGTTGAGATCGTCCAATAATGCCAGTTTGTCTAGGTTCATGAGGAGAATGTCGTCGAGATAAATGATGAGTCTGATCCCCAGAGATCTTAAATAAGCTACGACGGGTCTCATTACTTTTGTGAAGCACCAGGGTGCTGAAGAAAGACCGAAGGGCAGAGATCGAAAACGATAAGTGGCGTTTTGCCATTGAAATTGGAGGAATTTCGTGTGCGATTCGTGAATAGGAATAGAAAGATAAGCGTCTTGGAGATGGATGCGGACCATCCAATCGTTTTGACGCAAAGTGTCTCGTAAATGAAGAATTGTCTCCATTTTGAAGTGGCGATAAACCACAAACTGATTGAAAAATCTGAGATTGTTCACCGGTCTCATCTTTTTGTTCTTCTTTTGAACAAGAAAAAGGGTGCTGAGGAAACCTGAGGGATCGAAGGGGAAAACGAGAATAGCTCTTTTGGATAGAAGGGCCTGTATTTCCGAGGTGACCAGAAGGGACATTTCTGTTGAGAACACTAGAGGGGAAGGAAGAATGTCTTGAAAAGGAGGAGCGTAAAGCTCGATACGATAACCTAGGACGGTGTCGAGAACCCATGGATCTGCAGTGAGAGTCTGCCATCTGGGAAGGAAAAGAGCTAAACGACCCCCCACAGGAATAACTGCACTCACCTTGTTGAGAGTTGTTGTTGTGGCGGAAACCACGTTGGCCCCTGCCTCTGTAACCCCGACCTCTTTGGGGGTAAAATTGGGGCTTGAAATCCTGTTGGTTGGAGTTGAAGGCACCACGGGAGCCTTGGGACTGGAAACCACGGCCGGTAGAGCGGCTCCTGCCTCTTCCGGCCCTGCCAAAAACCCGAGAAGGGAAGACCTTCTTGATGGACTGCTGCGCCTTATCCAAGGAGGCAAAGGTGGAGACGAACCGACTTAAATCTCTCACTAACGAATCTCCAAATAGAAGACCGTCAGCCTTGACACCAGGATCAAGGGGGGCAAGGTTGGCAAGCTTGGGATCTAACTTTATTAAGAGGCCCTTGCGGGGCTCATGAGTCAAGGCTGCATTAGTGTTGCCCAAGAGACAAAAAGCGCGTTGGACCCACAATGAAATATCCTCTGGATTAAGACCCGTGCCATCCAGGCGAGCTGTTTCAGCCAAATCAAAAATGCGGGCCAGCGGCCCCACTAAGTCAAGCAGTTTGTCTTGGCAGGAAGACCAAGCCTTGTCCACCCCTTTACGCAGATCCTTGCCAAACTTTGAAAAGAAAGTGAGGAGAGGTTGATCAATAGCAGGGGTAGAAGATATATGAGAAGGGAGAGAGGGCTTCGGACACTCGGACTTTAGTTTAGCCCTGACAGTTTTGTCTAAAGGAAGACGAAGTCTGGAGGTGATATACTCTCCCACGTGGTCAATAGGGAACCATTCGGTAGAATTAGGGTGTCTGATAGAAGCAGGGTCAAAAAGAGGGGTACCCTCAGGATCAAGCACCGGCTCCGATGCAAAAGCATCCAATTTTAATTTCTTAGGAGGGGACGATGGGCTTACAATATCAAAGATATCATCAAGGTCAGTGGCATCACCTATATCGTCATCTGTATCGTAAACTGTTGAAATGACTAATTTCTGTGGTACCTCCGGGTTGTTGGACTTGGCCTTACGTTTGCCAGCTAAACTCTTTAACCCCTCCTGAGTAGGAGGCCTGGGAGGAACCACGTCCTCTGTCATAGGTGAGGAAGACTCACCAACCACTTTTGACGCCAAAGAAGAAACCTTGGAGTGTACCACTGTAAGTTTTCTGCTATCCCCCGCAGATTGGGCCATTGCTTTGGTCATTAAACTTAAGAGAGAATTCTCCATAGTCTTTGAAAAACGCTTCATAGAAGCCTCAACAGCAGTTTCTACTGAGTAATTAATAAAAGAACTCAAATCCTCCTTAAACCCTTCACCTTCATCGTCATTATGCTCATTTGAAACTTGCATGGTAAAAGTAGGCTGGGAACCTGCCACAAACCCGACGAGAAAGGGTTAATTGTGGAGAAAAAGGAGTGGGCGTGTGAAAAGGAGGAAACCCCTCCCCCTAGGGGCGTGTGAACCAGAGAACGGTAGACCACAAGGACTGAGGCAACGAAGCGTGTGGAGCTGATACCAGTGGCGTCGAAACTGAGGAGAAGTTTTGGAGCGCTGCGCCACCGTTTGAGTCAGGGACCGGTGAGAGAGGCGCGCGCGGGGCAGACAAAGCGTGCAGAGCGCGGGGGGGAACGGCAAAGAGAAAAAGCATGTACGCGCGTAGGAGCGCGAGGGAAACAGAAGCAGCGAAGTTGCGCTGTAAAGCCAACCAATATTATACACAGAGCACAATTCAATAAACTTAGTCAGAAAATAATGGTAATGACAGAAAAAGGTACTTATCTTGACTGCGAGCAGCAAGAAAAGAGGACTGTTCGCAGGCACGATAGACCTTATACTATTACCTTGGTTGTGATTGGTCAGTATTTGTTTCTTTGTTTCCCATTGGCTGGTAGTTTTTTCACCAAGCCTTCTGGGAGTGGTAGTTTTATCTTGCTGCTATTGGAATAAAGCAAGAAAAGTAAGCATAATAGGAGCCTCCGGTCTTGACATAAAATTGCATTTATATGGCGCTTACTACCCCTGACGAGGCTTCAAAGCGCTTTTTCGGCAAGTAGCACGCTACTCCGGAAGCCATAAAGGATTAGTGTTGAATTAGTATAGTGAAATATGAAAGTGATTTAAGTGGTGGATAGGTTAGTCAATTATTTGGATTCAGAAGGATAGCGGAAGAATAGAAGAGGGAAAAAAGATTTGTATTTATATAGCGCTTGTTACCCCTGATGAGGAGTTGATGCGCTTTTTTGGCGAGTAGCACGCTACTCCAGAACCCATAAAGGATTAGCATTGAAAATTACTATAGTGAAATATGAAAGTAATTTGAGTGGTGGCTATGTTTATTTAGTTATATGGATAGAGAAGGCTAGCAGCGGGATAGAAGAGGGGAAAAGAGGTTAGCATTTATATAGCGCTTGCTACCTCTGATGAGGTGTTGAAGCGCTTTTTTGGCGGGTAGCACACTACTCTGGAATAAATAAAGGATTAGTGGTGAATTAGTATGGTGAAATATCAAATTTGAAAAGTGAACATGTTAGTCTGTTATTTTGATTGAAAAGGATAGTGGAGGGATAGAAGAGTGAAAGATTTAGACAGTTTTTGTTTTGGAGGTCGTAGCAGTAGGATGAGGCTTTGGGATGAGTAACAAGCATTGGCATAGCCAATAGGTCGTGCCTTTGGGACCTTATAAGTGTTTAGCCATGCAACAGTTGCTGTTGTTGCACCAAGGATATTGTGCTGCATAACTAAACACTTATAAGGTCCCAAAAGCGAGACCTATTGGCTATGCCAATGCTTGTTTTTTTCTTTTTAACTTGTTGTCCTTAATGATTTTACACTTATTCTCCATATTTTTTAAATGAAGGCATGCGTCAAACATTTTATGAAATATGCCTTCTTTAAATAGCCACAAATTGTGAATATTTGCCAATGTGTACATATTTGTTGCTTTATCGTCACTGTCATTATCATAAACAAAGCTTAGCAGTACCTGTAATTCCATAGTATGTCCACCCTAATAATAAAAGCTTTGCATTAATGACCCTTACAAACAGTTTTGAACGTCTTATACATGTGATGCATGTCTTGCCTTAGTAGCAGACAATACTTATTCTCACAACCAAATTGCATAATGTAAATTGTCAGCCAAAGGGTTTGGGTCCAGTGAACAACGGACACAATAAACCTGAGACCTTTATTTCCTTGACCTCAAGCAATATGTCCTGGAGGGTGGTGGTAGGTATTACATGCCCTGATTAAAGTCCACAGGTGCTTTTACTTAGGTGAACCCTCTGCAGACACACACACACACAGACAGACAGACACACACAGACACACAGACGGACACACACACGCGCAACACACACACACACACAACACACACACACACCACCACCATTATTACTATAGTTATAAATGTACTTCCTGACCCCCGTCCCCCCCATCAAAAAGCGCTTCTGTGAGACTAGATTGGCTACAGTGTGCGAGAGCAGAAGCAGCCAGCCCCTCGTCACGTGGGACAGAATGTAGCTTGAGAAGTCACGGATAGATGAATAATTGGAAGGCCTGAGGCGCTAAGCGCTGGTTTCTCTGCCTGGAGAAGATGCTGACAGGTTGAGGCTGGAAGGCTGACGCAGCAGGGCCTACTGCTCTCCTTTCTCGTTTATGAAAAATTAACTAGCCAGCAGCACTCATTTTTTCTCGTGTTGTGCTGAATGAAGTGCCAACTATCTAATCTCCAGAAAAAAAAACCTCCAGCAAAAAATAATCTACCCACTACGCATGGCAGGTGAAAGTGGCAGAAAATTCCCACCGACCTCAGTTTAATTGCAAACACGCCTTTGTGTAAAAGGGTACGTCACCACAATTTACAAGCTGAGGTGATGACACAGGGTTTGTCACCAGCTGCTTGATATAGGTGTGCCAGAAGGACTTTGAGATCACAGCAGCTGAATGTGCTAGAAGGGTCAAAGTGCCTCGGAGAAACAAATAGGTGCAATAAAATTGGTAAAGACAAGTGCCACGGGGACCACTACAATGTATTTCAGAGAAGCACTTCCTTGCGCAACGCACTGATAACTCAGGTATGTGTTAGTCAATGAGGTTGATCCAGCGGTAATTACCTGGTAATTTCCCTATTCAAAACCTCATTACCTATGGTTTACCGCTGTAAAGGGTGAAAATTATGGACCTTTTGATGACAGTGTTTCACCAAACAGGAGACTTTACATAAATATGAAAATTAAATGCAAAAAATATTAGAGGCAATAATGAGAGTGGTGAGTTATTTTTAAGGGTTTTATTTTAAGTCAAAAGTTAAGGTTCTCTGACTTTTTATTCATTAGTCAATATCAATCAGGTTACAGAATTGAAAAATAGGAAAAATAGCATTAATACAGAACATATTACAGTCTGCATATAAGCATCACATATAGTCATCATGAATCATATGGATTACATGAAAGAAATAGCCAGACAACTAGATAACCCAATATATTATCAAGAGGTTTCCCACAATCCTATTCCAAACAGTACCATCATGATTAATGCCAAGCTGACCGAATGGAGGGAGACAGGACTATTAACTTTGGATGAATACAAATTCTTGAGGGTTGATTGTCCGTCCTTTCCGTGTATCTATATATTACCTAAGGTACATAAGGGAGGACAATTTCCACCTGGCAGGCCCATAATCTCGGGGGTAGGTTCACCCACCAAGAAACTGTCCCAATTCATTGATTTAAAACTCCAAAAATATGTCCCTAACTTACCATCTTACGTTAGGGACAGTAAAGACATTTTGACAAAATTTAAAGATTTTGAGTGGTCCAGTGACCTAATGTTTGTTACGCTTGATGTGGAAAGTCTGTACACATGTATTAATCAGGAATATGGCATCAGAGCAGTTCAGTCATTCCTGGATAGGGATGACGCGTGCCAATATGACTATAATGAGATGATTATCTCCATGATCAATATCATTCTTACCAATAATTTTTTTCTTTTTGACAAGCGCTGGTTCCATCAAATACATGGGACGGCGATGGGTTCCAAGTTTGCTCCCTCGTACGCCTGCCTCTTCATGGGCTGGTTTGAGAGGGAGCATGCTTGGGGCAGAGGTGCCTCCCCCTGGATCAATAACATCGTATACTGGGGGAGGTATATTGACGATGTAATCTGTCTTTGGTCTGGGTCTGTCCAACAGCTTGATCAGTATGTAATGTACCTTAATGCAAATACCTTCAATGTTAAGTTCTCCATGGTATATCATAAAGAACATATCAACTTTTTAGATATCCAGTTTTACATCAAAGGAGATCAGATACACAGCACCCTATATAGGAAAGAAACCTCATGCAATGCAGTGTTGCACGCCAAGAGTGCACACCCACGTTCTGTAATAAATAACATCCCATACGGTCAGATGATAAGAATCCGACGCAACTGCAGTGAGGAGGACACATTTAAGGCCAACATCAATGACACCATTGGGAGATTCAGTAAACGGGGGTATGAAAAGAAAGTCCTAATGAAGGCTGAACGGAGAATTCACAATGTAAACAGAAATGACACATTATCTGACAAGCCTACTAGGGAGGGTACCAACTCTAGAATTAGGTTTGTCACTCAATATACCACATATAGTAGTGCCATTTTCAACATTTTTCACAGACATTGGTCCCTCTTGACTGAAATTTCGGGACTAAATGAGTCGATTGAGAATAGACCTTCCATCACCTACAGAAGGGGGAGAGCCCTAAAAAGCACTTTATGCCCGAGCTATGTTACAACACCCAAAAGTACACAATCCTGGTTGCCCGAGAAACCAAAGGGTTTCTTTACTTGTGAAATGTGTAATGTTTGCCCGTTTGGCAAGAATAAGACGTTTGATTTCTGTTACAATACCAGTAGGAATTATGTGATCAATTACTTCTTGAATTGTAATACTACGTATGTGGTTTATGTTCTTGGTTGCAACTGTGGAATCATTTACGTTGGTAGCACTATTCGTAGTCTTAAAATAAGAATGCAGGAACACGAAAGATACGAGATATCCCATAACAAACCACTATGCGCAAGAACACTCTTGTGATCCGTCTTTCTGGTTCCATGCCATTGATCATGTTCCGGTACCAACTAGGGGTGGTAATAGGGAACTATTACTGCGCCAAAAGGAATCAAAATGGATATGTAACCTAAGGGCCACTAGTCTTGGGCATAATACGGATGATGAAATGCACTACTTTCTTTGAAATTTAGCTATGACAAACCCTGATATAAATAGGGGATATATCTAGTAAACATAATGCTTCTGATTATAGTTACACAATCCGTTTTTTGATTTATTCTACATTGATTCAACATCTCCCAAAATGATTAGGATATCTATCGTTTTGGTCTATGTGAGTGAGCTTATTATATTAATCTTTTGCCTTTTTGGCAAATTGCTTCATACATAGACAAGATTTGTCTTTCCACTATCTTGGGTTTTTTCAGGTCTGTGGTTGAATATCTGTCGTACAGCAGATCTATATATACAGATCTTTATTCTGTTTTAGGAACGTATCTGTGGGTCCTATATGGAGACTCACACAAGATATAATTTGTCACATGATTTCCCGTTTCGGCCCTACATAGGTTTTTGATTTATGAACATTGCTGTCCCTCGCTAAAATGTAAGGTTTCCTTTAATGTTGAGTCTATGGTGTGATGATCGCTTGGATTTATGGATACTTCTCCAGAGAAGCCATTCCCACCAACCATAACACTTTAAAATGGCGCGTGTGTTCTACTCTTGTTTTCTATCTGTTATGTTAAGCCCGCCGGGCTTATGTCTGGGGGTGTGACCGTACTTCTTTGAATTTGTGACCTTCAATTTTAATATATCGGATGTATAACACGTTCGGAGACCATCTTTTCAAAATAGGAACTTTTTACGCTTCGGTTCTCTAAATAGAGAGTTTGCTAATAAAACAATTCTTTATGACTATGTTATGTCTGTCGCTATTCTGATATATTTTAAATACCCATACTTGACTTATATTTGATTTAGAAGAATATGGAAGACGCTCATTTACTAATATTGAGCCTATTATGGGCTTTAGATACTACTACAATATGGCGCATTATTTGCGCTTGTACTCACAAAGTATCGACGTGATGGGACATGTGACCTGGGGGAGAGGCATGACGGGTAATTTGAGGGACTTTAGAACGCGAAAGTGGCAATGGCGGGTTACTCGAATTCGCCTGAAACGCTGCGAGTGGACCGTTATTATGGCCGCCATGGAGACTGACCAGGTTAGGACATGGTGTTCTTTGTTTTGTGTTGTATATTTATCCAGAAGATGAAATTGTTGCCTTACGATATTTTGTTTTGTTCGGGTTGATATCATGTATATACTATTTTCTTGGCTTGGTATTTTAGAAATGAAACTTACGATTGGATAGGACCGATATTTGTTCTATCGAGAGGATTACGTTCATCCCGTTATACTGGGAGGTAAGCGGACATCGATATTGCTTAAATATCAATTTTTCGTGTTCTACCGTTGTCTGTGCGCATGTATCAGCACAGATATGGCTCTTTTCCTTCAAAATGTGTCCGAACTAACACGATCACAATGGACATGCATTATGATATTTTTGAATACTCTTAGCTAAGTTTCTTCGCATTATGATGGTAGCTAGGATGGTGGTAATTGATTAATACTGTATATAAGACGCCATTTATAAACACCTTGTTTTTCGGACTTTTTATATGGGGATAGAAAAGTGTTTTTATCTTTTGTTTAGTTACACTAGGAAAGGGCAGTGATTAGTAATCATTTAATTATTGGCTTGTGATTTTGAGGCGATTGAAACCGATACTCGGATGGGACTGACACACTGACTTTGTGTGATTTCTTGTGTCTATGCTCTCTTGCTCGTATTTGAAGTTCAAGTTGACGTTTTTCTTGACTCTTTGCTTTCCCACTCTTGCTTAATTTTAGATCAACGCATTTTTTGTTTTGAATATCAGGAAATTATAAAGAAATGGACATATAGGATCTTACTTAAACGAATGCAATAAAAGGTGAGATTATTATCGAGTATGTATGTCCTTGTGTTAGGATATTTGAGGCACTTTTGCGTTGCTGCAATTTGCCATAATGATGTTATTGGTTTTGGATTTAAAGGGCCATATGGCCCTTCTTTTTTAACAAATGACCTTGTACCTCTTGTTATACCAATAAGACGGGACTTTGTAGATTCAATTTTCTGCAGGTGTTCTCTATGTATGTAGATAGGTCCTCATGGCATACCTTTTAGATTATCCCATCATATATATTTGCCTGCAATATTTTGGTTTTTATATCCTTTGGATTATTTTCTCATATGTCTCTTAATGTCCTTTGTTGTTGTACATCTTTGTGCGTTTCTGGTAATTTTGTAGGTACAAATGTCGGTTCCTTCTAAAATGTTTTGTGATATGTGTTTTAGATTGTTTTTTTATTATTCTTGTTGTGTTTCAATTATGTTTTTCTAATATGTGAAGAATTTCACGTTTGTTATGGTATATGTGCTTTAACCATTCTGATGTTATGTACTGTCTAGAATATTATATATGTGCTTATGTAAATGTCTAAATGTATATGTCTAATAGTTATAATGTTTGTATGTCCTGCCTACTGTTAGGTTTTTACGTGTATATATATTCTTTTCAGCCCTGACGAAGTTCCGTAGGAATGAAACGCGTTGACTGTGCCGTATTGTAAAAAGAAAATAAAGATTGTGTCACAAGACCGAAACTACGTAAATTGTGCTACATTGTGCACCGTCCTTATTTCTCAACATATAGGAAGGGAACTGTAGTGCAAATTGTCAGTCAAACTCTTAAAGAGTTTCTAAGAAAAAGAGTAAGTCTTACAAGGTTAATCAATAATTAATAATGGCAAAAATCTCCCATAAAGAGAAACAAATGCAGTTTAGCACCTAAAATCTGAATCTGTTTTGCTCCTTTCAGCTCTCTCTCTCTGCCTCGCTGTGCTAGTCTGTGTCTCTGTCTCAAGCTGCACAATAGCCCCCACAGAATGCAGCCCATCCCCGTCTCTGTGTCCAGCACAGAAACTGGGCCTGGCCCTCAGAAAAAATGAAAAAAGAGGCAGTCCTCCCACTTGTAAGCCATATTTCAAGTAAAAGTTCACGTGCTCGGTCCTCATAGCTGATCCAATCAGAACTTCAAGACACATGTGGTGACTGGATACGTCATTAATCAGGCGTGTTCTTGTTCAAATTTCAGTCTTGTGATTTATGAAAAAAAAGTGTGCTCTTCTCTCCACGTTTAAACAGGCTACAAAAATAGGCAACATAGAGAAGGTCGAATGGAAACCGAAGGCAGGATTTTTTAACAAAGCCCTTTCATTGAAAGTTGGCAGGGAAGAGGAACACATTCCATTCTGAGTGTTCAAGGGCAAAAAACAACAGAAAGCTAAGTCCACTAAAGCAAACTAAAATCACGTGGTTTTCTACACTGTGAAACACAATTCAGCACATTTCTATTCTTGCAAAAAATACATGATGCCATTTTGAAAGTACAAATACATTTTCTAAATTAATGTGCATTCTATAGTGAGATTACATATGGATTAATCACATATAAACATGGCTGTTCAACTAATTAAGCATGTTTTCACATGAAAGCACCTCCAAACTGAAGCATTCTTATCAGGCCCTATGTTTTCATCTTGCTTGCGCCACAATCTGCGTGCCATTTTAGAACTCATGTCTGCAGCTTTTTGTCATATAATAATGCATACATTTTATAGGTGAAATCTAAGCTCCATCAAGGTAAATGTTAGCTTGAAGGACTAGTCTGTCACTGGGAAAGAAATCAACAATAGAAGTGTTTTAAATCGGAGGTCTCCAGAGCATTGAAGACAGGTGACTGCAGGGGGGGTGAGGTCGGGAAGCCACCGGGCACACACATCGGCCACGGGAAGGCACGAGAGGAGTTAATTTGCTTGATTACTAATTCATGATGGATGTATAACACGTTCGGAGACCATCTTTTCAAAATAGGAACTTTTTACGCTTCGGTTCTCTAAATAGAGAGTTTGCTAATAAAACAATTCTTTATGACTATGTTATGTCTGTCGCTATTCTGATATATTTTAAATACCCATACTTGACTTATATTTGATTTAGAAGAATATGGAAGACGCTCATTTACTAATATTGAGCCTATTATGGGCTTTAGATACTACTACAATATGGCGCATTATTTGCGCTTGTACTCACAAAGTATCGACGTGATGGGACATGTGACCTGGGGGAGAGGCATGACGGGTAATTTGAGGGACTTTAGAACGCGAAAGTGGCAATGGCAGGTTACTCGAATTCGCCTGAAACGCTGCGAGTGGACCGTTATTATGGCCGCCATGGAGACTGACCAGGTTAGGACATGGTGTTCTTTGTTTTGTGTTGTATATTTATCCAGAAGATGAAATTGTTGCCTTACGATATTTTGTTTTGTTCGGGTTGATATCATGTATATACTATTTTCTTGGCTTGGTATTTTAGAAATGAAACTTACGATTGGATAGGACCGATATTTGTTCTATCGAGAGGATTACGTTCATCCCGTTATACTGGGAGGTAAGCGGACATCGATATTGCTTAAATATCAATTTTTCGTGTTCTACCGTTGTCTGTGCGCATGTATCAGCACAGATATGGCTCTTTTCCTTCAAAATGTGTCCGAACTAACACGATCACAATGGACATGCATTATGATATTTTTGAATACTCTTAGCTAAGTTTCTTCGCATTATGATGGTAGCTAGGATGGTGGTAATTGATTAATACTGTATATAAGACGCCATTTATAAACACCTTGTTTTTCGGACTTTTTATATGGGGATAGAAAAGTGTTTTTATCTTTTGTTTAGTTACACTAGGAAAGGGCAGTGATTAGTAATCATTTAATTATTGGCTTGTGATTTTGAGGCGATTGAAACCGATACTCGGATGGGACTGACACACTGACTTTGTGTGATTTCTTGTGTCTATGCTCTCTTGCTCGTATTTGAAGTTCAAGTTGACGTTTTTCTTGACTCTTTGCTTTCCCACTCTTGCTTAATTTTAGATCAACGCATTTTTTGTTTTGAATATCAGGAAATTATAAAGAAATGGACATATAGGATCTTACTTAAACGAATGCAATAAAAGGTGAGATTATTATTATTATTATCAACATATAGGAAGGGAACTGTAGTGCAAATTGTCAGTCAAACTCTTAAAGAGTTTCTAAGAAAAAGAGAAAGTCTTACAAGGTTAATCAATAATTAATAATGGCAAAAATCTCCCATAAAGAGAAACAAATGCAGTTTAGCACCTAAAATCTGAATCTGTTTTGATCCTTTCAGCTCTCTCTCTCTGCCTCGCTGTGCTAGTCTGTGTCTCTGTCTCAAGCTGCACAATAGCCCCCACAGAATGCAGCCCATCCCCGTCTCTGTGTCCAGCACAGAAACTGGGCCTGGCCCTCAGAAAAAATGAAAAAAGAGGCAGTCCTCCCACTTGTAAGCCATATTTCAAGTAAAAGTTCACGTGCTCGGTCCTCATAGCTGATCCAATCAGAACTTCAAGACACATGTGGTGACTGGATACGTCATTAATCAGGCGTGTTCTTGTTCAAATTTCAGTCTTGTGATTTATGAAAAAAAAGTGTGCTCTTCTCTCCACGTTTAAACAGGCTACAAAAATAGGCAACATAGAGAAGGTCGAATGGAAACCGAAGGCAGGATTTTTTAACAAAGCCCTTTCATTGAAAGTTGGCAGGGAAGAGGAACACATTCCATTCTGAGTGTTCAAGGGCAAAAAACAACAGAAAGCTAAGTCCACTAAAGCAAACTAAAATCACGTGGTTTTCTACACTGTGAAACACAATTCAGCACATTTCTATTCTTGCAAAAAATACATGATGCCATTTTGAAAGTACAAATACATTTTCTAAATTAATGTGCATTCTATAGTGAGATTACATATGGATTAATCACATATAAACATGGCTGTTCAACTAATTAAGCATGTTTTCACATGAAAGCACCTCCAAACTGAAGCATTCTTATCAGGCCCTATGTTTTCATCTTGCTTGCGCCACAATCTGCGTGCCATTTTAGAACTCATGTCTGCAGCTTTTTGTCATATAATAATGCATACATTTTATAGGTGAAATCTAAGCTCCATCAAGGTAAATGTTAGATTGAAGGACTAGTCTGTCACTGGGAAAGAAATCAACAATAGAAGTGTTTTAAATCGGAGGTCTCCAGAGCATTGAAGACAGGTGACTGCAGGGGGGGTGAGGTCGGGAAGCCACCGGGCACACACATCGGCCACGGGAAGGCACGAGAGGAGTTAATTTGCTTGATTACTAATTCATGATGGACGAGGCTTGAGTGAAGGTTGTTTGCGGCGTTGGGCCTCAATATAGACTGTTCGTAGCCCGGCATGGACCAGCCGAGAGACAGCATGAGTGAAACTGCCGTTATGAGCGGCTTTTCAATGTCGTCTGGAATGCACACGCGCCTCTCGCTAAAAGTAAAAAGCATCAGCAAAAGTGAAAGCGGCAGCAAGGGGAGGGGAAAGAGGAGGGGGCCTGCGCCGGCACTAAAATGTATTTCAGAGAAGCACTTCCTTGTGCAACGCACTGATAACTCAGGTATGTGTTACTCAACAAGATAAATGTTAGATTGAAGGACTAGTCTGTCACTGGGAAAGAAATCAACAATAGAAGTGTTTTAACTCGGAGGTCTCCAGAGCATTGAAGACAGGTGACTGCAGGGGGGTGAGGCCGGGAAGCCACCGGGCACACACATCGGCCACAGGAAGGCGCGAGAGGAGTTAATTTGCTCGATTACTAATTGATGATGGACAAGGCTTGAGTGAAGGTTGTTTGCTGCGTTGGGCCTCAAAATAGACTGTTCGTAGCCCGGTGAAACAGCTTTCCAATGTTGTCTGGAATGCGCGCGAGCCTCGCGCAAAAGTTAAAAGCGACGGCAAAAGTGAAAGCGGCAGCAGGGGGAGGGGAAGAGGAGGGGGCCTGCGCCGGATTCCCTTGCAGGAGCGAGCAGCAAGGCGCGATAATTGTTAACATATGGTGCCGCTGCTCACTCCTGCAAGTGAATCGCCAGACGTGCACGCGATGCCATTGAAAGCAATGCAACGCGTGCACGTTTTTGCCTAAAAAAGTGAAGCGATGGCTAAAGGTCTTTTTCCTACGCAGCGCATACGCAGGGATGTGGAGGGGAAGAGTCAGAGGAAAGAGTTTAGAAAGGCTTGGTTTGGGGGATTGGTGTAGTAAAAGAGGTGTCAGATGATGCAAGGTAGGGTAGGGTTTGGAATAGTCTAGAAAGGGTTATTTTGGGGATCATAGTAGTGGTATGGAGTTTGGGATAAATGAGAGAGTGGATGTATAGGATATATTGATAAAAGTATAGGGTGAGAAAAAGGGTAGTGCATTGGAAAGAGTAGTAGAAAGAAGTTTGAGATGAGTCAGAAAGTTGGGGTAGAAGATATATTGAGAGACATATAGAGTGAGAAATAGGATAGTGCATTGGATATGCTGAATTGGGAGAAAGTGATAAATATAAAGATCCATAAGTACATGGAAAGTATATAAATGCATAAAGGAGGTAGGTATATGTAGATTCAAGATATTGATAGAGATAGGTATAGGATGAGAAATAGGGTAGTGCATTGATATGCTTTTTAGGAGAAAAGTAATAAATATATACATCCAAGTACATGAAAGGTATATAGATGCATAAAGGAAGTATAAAGATGCATTTGATAGATTCTGGTTTTCAAGTGTTATTATACTTTAAAAATGTATTTGTATTTATTTTTTAACAACATAATTATTCTACATGTTTATACAAAGCAATACACAAAGATAGGTACATATCTATAGTAAAAATAAATGCTTATATACAGAGGGATATGCTGTAAACTTCTGTTTGCGTATGGTGCCTATGTTGGTAAGAGCCAATTCTTGAGTAGCTTTCTGAAGATAAGGTGGTTGTCTGTGAATCGTATGTTGGGGTGTAAAGAGTTCCATAGTTTGGCTGCTTGACCAGAGAAGGACGGGCCACCCATGGGTTTTTTCTTGTATCTTGGGATTTTGAGGCGAGATGCCACTTTAGAGCGGAGGTTCCTTTGTTTAATGTGTTTGCTGATTTTATTCCTGATGAAGAACGGTCCCTTTCCATGTATTGCTTTGTGGGTGATACAAAGCAGCTTGAACATGGATCTTCTGGCAACCGATAACCAATGCAGGGCTTTCAAGGCAGGTGAGATGTGGTCTCGCGGTGTGATATGCAAGAGTAGTCTGGCAGCCGAGTTCTGAATCCGTTGGAGTCTTTTCATGGTTGTTAAAGTTGATCCGTGGTAGAGGCTATTGGCGTAATCGAGTTTGGACAGAACAAGGGAGATGGTAGCCTGAACCTTGTGTGGAAATGCCAAATGGGGGAAAATCCGTTGCAGTGTTTTGATAGTGATAAAGCTTGATCTTGCTAGTTTGTCCACTTGGGCATTCATGGATAGCTTGCAGTCCATGGTTATTAAAAGGTTTCTTACTTCCTTCAATACTTTAGGCGGTGATTCCAGTTCATAAGACCAGGCGGCTAGCGGGTCATAATGTTTCCAATCGCCACACATGATTATTTCTGTTTTGGAAGCATTCAATTTGAGATGGCTCCAAGTCATCTGTAGTAATCTCGTACTTTAACATGTTAGAACCTATTATTGGAATGTCTCTACATCACATAGAATGTATATAAATATTGGAACTATAGAATGTACAGGCATTCTGCTACTAAGCCTGAGAAGCGATACCAGCACCCTTTTTACTTACTGTACTTCAATACTAATAAAGAAGGTTACAAATAAAGCTGAGTATTGCAGAGTCACTACAATTTTGGTAACGGGCTGGGCACAGCCTCTGCAAGCTGTCTACAACCAAATTCAGAAACCATTTAGAGTACAACTACAGAAGAAGAAAAGGAAACGCAGCATAATCAACAAAAGAACTTTCTTCACAAGAAAACAGCCCGTGGACGACCTGAAGGTACCAACGTGTATTCGAAGTGAGCCACATGGATTTGTTTTATCATTATCCTAAGCAGAGACTGGATCGGTTACCGCTTATCGGTTAACTGACTTACTTTTGAATTCCGCATTGTTCGCGCTCCTGTGATTCAAACACGTTCTTCCTCCCTGACTGTGGAACGAGTGTGACGACAGCGACGCTCTCTCCGACTGACGCCCCTCACGCTGGTCAGCGAACTTCAGCGTGCTTTAAGGTCACGCTCGACGGCCATCTTGGAAATCGGGTTTCAATAGAGACAGCACTACAACAAATAACTTTGTTACTTGTCTCCTTGGCCTGATTCCCCGGGACCCTAAACGTAAGATCAGCAGGAAGTTCCTGGTGTTGGGACTTGTGATAGCTAGGCGGCGAATAGCAATCCACTGGCTGCAACAGAGTGGACCGCTGGTTGCGAACTGGAAGACGGACTTGAAGGAATGGGCATTAGCTGAGGAGGGACATATGCGCAGCACTAGGAGGGATGCCAAACTCCCGGAAGTATGGCAGGCATGGGGGCTAATGGTCCAGGAGATAGGAAGGAGCTCCCCGAATTCTACACAGACAGTGTTGACAGATGGTAGTCATATGGGGATTGAATCCCCCAGGCAGGGGGGAAGACGGGAGGATACCCCTGAGTGAGATGTTGTTAGATGAACCTCTAGGTGGGTGGGCCCGGCGAGGGGGTGAGGATTGGAGGGGGGGATGTTCAGTTACAAGTTCATATGATTGTTAATGACAATGTTCATGCTTATTGCTGGTTCGGTGCACACTTCAAAGGCAACCCTAATTGGACTAACTGTTGCTGGACAGAGAATGTGAGGCTTCTAATTCTGAATTTTTTTGTAAAATAGTACTGTTTTATTCTGTGCTGTGAACCTTAAAACCGCAATAAAGAAATTAATAAAAAAAAAATAACTGCCTCTTCTAAGGGTGCTGGTTCACACAAACCAACAGATCTGTTGAACTCTCAACCATCAGATGCATTATCATTGTTTTCTCTCAACATAACCATAGAACCATCCAACGTCTATTTTCTTATTTTACTTCATTAGTTTGCTTTGGAATTTTTATTCTAGTCATGCCTGATACTGCAAGCACTAGCACAACATCGGGTGAACTTGTTGCTGCTACAACTTCCATGCACATTAACACTCCTAGGGAATTTCTAGCCGTACCAGGTGAACCACCTGTAGCATGGACAGACTGGAAAGAGTACTTTTTAAATTACATTGCAAACATGGAAGACTCCAGCGGAACCTTTTCTCCTGAAAGAAAAAAAAGAGTTTTGATGTATTGCTTAGGCCCTGAGGGCTTAAGGGTCTACAATGAATTACAAAAATATGAAAGGGCTGGGGGGGGGGGGGGGGGAGGGGGAGGGATATGGATGTGTTTAAAGCTGCAATCCTTGATTTAGATGACCATTTTTCTCCCACAGTATGTATAGCTGTTACCAGACACAGTTTATTTCAGAGAGAACAAGAGAAACAAGAAAATATTGAAGAATATGTTTCTGCATTAAAGAAAATGGCAAGCAAATGCAAATTTGCCCAGCTACATGACGAATTGATCAGGGATCAGATCGTCATGTACACCAAAAACAAGAGTTTACAAGATAAACTATGAGTTGAAGGTGAAAGTAGTCTTAAAGACATTATTGCCATGGTTAAAAAAGCAGAACTATCTGAGCGATGTGCAAAAGGTAGTTTATCTGTTGATAAAAAAGATGTTGAAGTGGTGAATAAAATTTCGGAGGGACAAACTAGTCACAAAAGTTACAGAGATCCCAAAACTGATGGGAAGAAAAAAGAAAGATTTGAACCCAAAAGAATAGGGAACTTAATATGTTATAGATGTGGTAGTCGTCTCCATTCGGCTAAGGTAGCTTGCATACATGATTCTGAACAGTACAGTGATTCGATATCATCTGACGAAGAAGTTCAAAATCAGTTTTAAAAAAAAATGTGGTTTTAAATATTTCTGATAATTGTTCCACTAAACCCATTTGTCAAATGTCTTTGGGAGGTGTTCAAGTCCAGTTGGCTGCCGATTCCGGTTTATCATACACTATCATCACCAAACAGAATTGGGAAGAATTATTCATTTCACGTATTGGTAGTGGGTTGGAACCTAGTGACATCGCCCCCGAAAGCTACACTGGTGAAAAAATTGATATCTTAGGTTTTAGAGTACTTGTTTTTAGATTTAAAGGTAGACATGCAAACAGTAAATTACACATTGCTAAAGAAGGACCTTCAGTCCTTGGATGGAAAGACCAGAAAAGCCTGAACATCATTCTAGACCCCAACAGCAAAGAGCAGGTCCTTATTGCATGCGAGAGTGAAAGCACAAAAAAATGGGTACTAGAAGAATTTCCCACTGTTTTTTCATCTCAAATGGGTGAGCTTAAAGGTTTTACGAATAGAATCCTTCTGAAAGACGGTGCCATCCCCAAAATACACAAAGCTCGCAACATACCATTTATAGTTAGAGATGAAGTGAAACTTGAATTGGACAAATTATTGGAGAATGATGTTATTGAAACTGTTGAGGCTGCAGAATGGGTTTCTCCATTGGTCGTGGCTCGCAAGGCCAATGGGAAGGCCTGTTTATGTGTGGATTTGAGGAACTTGAATAATAACATTCTAGTAGATCAGTTTCCTCTTCCCAGAATTGATGAGATGTTGTCTCTCACACGTGATGCTACATTATTTTCAACTCTCGATTTATCGGCTGCATACCATCAAGTAGTTCTTGATCCTGAAAGTAGGCATCTCACTACATTTTGTACCCCGTTTGGGTGTCTTGGATTCAAACGCATGCCGTTCGGTTTAGTTTCGGCAGCTGCAGTCTTTCAAAGACTCATGTCTAAATTACTGGGTCATATCCCCGAAGTAGTAATTTTTCAGGATGACATTTTAATCATGGGAAAAAACAAATCTCATCACGATTCTAAATTGAGGGAAGTTTTGAAAATTCTAGAGTCAAATGGTTTGGTTGCTGAGGGTAGCAAATGTAAATTTGCTGAAACAAAAGTCACATACCTAGGACATGAGATTTGTGATGCAAGAATCAAACCCAAAGCTAAACTAGTTGAAGCAATTGTTAATTCTCCGGCACCTAAGTCCAAAGATGAACTCATGTCATTCCTGGGATTAGCGGAAATTTATTCAAAGTTTGTCAACCAATTCTCTCAAAAAACGTATGAAATGCGACAATTGATGAAGAATAAGACCCCGTTTGTGTGGAGTTCTGCGTGTCAGAGGGCTTTTCTAGAAATTAAAAATGCTATCACCAGTGCACCCACCTTACAAGGTTTTGATTCTGCTGCTGAGACCTTTGTGACTACGGATGCCAGTGGCACAGGGCTAGGGGAGTTCTCTCTCAATTGACAAAACTAGGTGTAGAAGTTGTAATAGCTTTTGCCTCACGGTCACTATCGCCTTGTGAGGAGAAGTATTCTGTCATAGAGAGAGGGACTTTGGCATGTGTCTGGGCATTGGAACATTCCAGGAAGTTTATTTGGGGAAAAAAGTTTACCCTCTGTTCCGATCATTAACCTTTAACCAAGTTACTCACTACAGAAGGCCTTTGCAGAGCTTCAGCTAGAATAGCTAGACTTTCTATGAGGCTAAAAGATTTTGTCTATGAGGTACAATATGTACCTGGAGTCAAGAACATTATTGCTGATTTTTTTAGCAGAATGTCCTTACCACTCAGAGAAGTTGATCAGAGTATTTGGAAAGATTATTGTGTAGCTGGAATTTTTTCTGAGTCATGTGGGCTACAGATGAATGAATGACAACAAGAGGGTTCCAAGGATCAAGTATTCATGAAGGTCAAGAATAACATTTCTAATGGATGGTTGAATGAAGACAAATCTGTTCCACAAATTAGGGCATTCTGGGAAGTAAGAGATTAATTAAGTCTGGATGGAGAGTTTGTCTGTCGTGGTGAAAGAATCATTCCTCCTTTTGGCATGAGACAGAAAATTATAAAAATTGGACACAAGGGTCATCTGGGGGTCTCTAGAAATAAGAAAAACATCAAAGCATTGTACTGGTGGCCCAAAGTGGACCTGGAGATTGAAAGACAGGTTCGTGATTGCGTAAGTTGTGAAGGTGCTGACAAAAGTCAGAAGACACTTAACCCTCCAATGTCTTCTTTAGGGTGTCCGAAATTACCTAGGGAAGATTTAGCCTTGGACATTATGGGCCCCATAACCTGGCAAGATGGTCTATGTAAATATATTTTGGTCCTAGTAGACTTATTCTCCAGATGGATTGAAATAAAGGTAGTGGAACACATTAATACTGCCATAGTAATTACATTTCTTGATGAATGCTTTATTAGAGAAGGACTACCAGCTACAATTTTGACTGACAATGGGGTACAATTCAAATCAGATGTTATGAAACAATTTATGGGTGCCACCGGCATAGTACAGAGATTTACAGCCCTGTATCATCCCAGGGGCAATTCTGTGGTAGAAAGAGTCAACATAGTGGTTAAAGGTGCGCTACAATTGGCTAGCAAAGAAAGGAAGAACTGGGATATAGAACTTGACAAACTGATATGGTCCTACAGGATCACAGTGCACGATACGTGTGGTGAAAGCCCCTTTGGTCTAATGAGAGGAAGGTTTCCCTATTGCAAAATTAACCCAACCTGGATGGGTAGAAGTACGAAATATGTATGGGATTGCACCTAGGTTAGAGAATGTATTTCAAATTCACAAAGTAAAAACAAGGCATATTTTGATTCTAAACATGGTACCAAGAGTGTAACTTTAGAAGTCGGGCAATGGGTCAGAATCAAAGAGGGAAAGAAAGTTGGAAAACTACAGCCTCATTTTTCTGCACCCAGAAAAATCTCCAAGGTAATGCGTAATACAGTCATGTCAGATGATGGCAGTATTCATCACATGAGCCGTGTTGCAATTGCTCGACTTCAACATTCAAACAGTGACAAAACTGTCAAGGAAAGGGATATGGGTGGTGATTACTGGTGGCTAACTCCTGACTGTAGTTCAAAATCGGGTACTACACCTGTGTTTACACCTAACATGCCACATGAGACCACTGGTATAGATATAGCAACAAAGCAAAGAGTTACACCTGGTGTTTCAATCAATGTTCCTGAATAAATGCTTGATTCTACCCATGATGACTTGCCAACCACCTCAGATAATTCTTACCATCCTGAACAAGCGGGTTGCAAGGATAATATGCCTGTCGTTACGAGGTATGGCAGACGAGTCATCACACCTAAATTTTTAAATGATTTTGTATGCAATTAATTCACTCATTGGGGATTGTCCTGTAAATAATTTTAGTTTTTATTGTAGTTTTAGAGGTTTGGGTGCCAATTACGATCCGGTAAAAAATTTCCCCGTACGACTCGTATCCGGTCTTTTTACCGTACGAATCGTACAAGTGCCGTACAAACTGGCAATCACGATTCGCATGGTAAAAAGTCCATACGAATCGCATTGGGAATTATTCCCCACACGTCCTCGGGTCGGAAAATGTGTCCGACACGTCCTCGGACGATTTACTGTACAAATGTGAAAAGTGAAGTCCGACCGCGGAATCACGATCCATCCCGTGCGTCCGATGTTACAACCGGATGGAAAAAACACCGTCCGCACCGAACTCCCATAGCAACCATGGAGACGTGCCAGCATACGCGCCGACCCCCCCCAGCCCCCGTACGTACGCGCCGACCCCCCCCAGCCCCCGTACGTACGCGCCGACCCCCCCCAGCCCCCGTACGTACGCGCCGACCCCCCCCAGCCCCCGTACGTACACGCCGACCCCCCCCAGCCCCCGTACATACACGCCGAACCCCCCTGTATGTACACCCGTGTACGTTCGAGTCGAACCCCCCCGTGTATGTACACCCGTGTACGTGTCGAACCCCCCGTGTATGTACACCCGTGTACGTGTCGAACCCCCCCGTGTATGTACACCCGTGTACGTTCGAGTCGAACCCCCCTGTATGTACACCCGTGTATGTTCGAGTCGAACCCCCCCGTGTATGTACACCCGTGTACGTGTCGAACCCACCCCTGTATGTACACCCGTGTACGTTCGAGTCGAACCCCCGTGTACGTTCGAGTCGAACCCCCCCGTGTATGTACACCCGTGTCGAACCCCCCCGTGTATGTACACCCGTGTACGTTCGAATCGAACCCCCCCGTGTATGTACACCCGTGTACGTGTCGAACCCACCCGTGTATGTACACCCGTGTACGTTCGAGTCGAACCCCCCCGTGTATGTACACCCGTGTACGTGTCGAACCCACCCGTGTATGTACACCCGTGTACGTGTCGAACCCCCCCGTGTATGTACACCCGTGTACGTGTCGAACCCCCCCGTGTATGTACACCCGTGTACGTTCGAGTCGAACCCCCCTGTATGTACACCCGTGTACGTTCGAGTCGAACCCCCCCGTGTACGTTCGAGTCGAACCCCCCCGTGTATGTACACCCGTGTACGTGTCGAACCCACCCGTGTATGTACACCCATGTACGCGCCGACCCCCCCCAGCCCCCGTACGTACGCGCCGACCCCCCCCAGCCCCCGTACGTACGCGCCGACCCCCCCCAGCCCCCGTACGTACGCGCCGACCCCCCCCAGCCCCCGTACATACACGCCGAACCCCCCTGTATGTACACCCGTGTACGTTCGAGTCGAACCCCCCCGTGTATGTACACCCGTGTACGTGTCGAACCCACCCGTGTATGTACACCCATGTACGTGTCGAACCCCCCCGTGTATGTACACCCGTGTACGTGTCGAACCCCCCCGTGTATGTACACCCGTGTACGTTCGAGTCGAACCCCCCTGTATGTACACCCGTGTACGTTCGAGTCGAACCCCCCCGTGTACGTTCGAGTCGAACCCCCCGTGTATGTACACCCGTGTACGTGTCGAACCCCCCGTGTATGTACACCCGTGTGTACATACACGGGGGTTCGACACGTACACGGGTGTACATACACGGGGGGGTTCGACTCGAACGTACACGGGGGGTTCGACTCGAACGTACACGGGGGGGTTCGACTCGAACGTACACGGGTGTACATACACAGGGGGTTCGACTCGAACGTACACGGGTGTACATACACGGGGGGGTTCGACTCGAACGTACACGGGGGGTTCGACTCGAACGTACACGGGTGTACATACACGGGGGGGTTCGGCGCGTACGTACGGGGGCTGGGGGGGGTTCAGCGCGTACGTACGGGGGCTGGGGGGGTCGGCGAGTACGTACGGGGGCTGGGGGGGGTCGGCGTGTACGTACGGGGGCTGGGGGGGGTCGGCGCGTACGTACGGGGGCTGGGGGGGGTTTGGCGCGTACGTACGGGGGCTGGGGGGGGTCGGCGCGTACGTACGGGGGCTGGGGGGGGTTCGGCACGTACGTACGGGGGCTGGGGGGGGTCGGCGCGTACGTACGGGGGCTGGGGGGGGTCGGCGCGTACGTACGGGGGCTGGGGGGGTGGTCGGCGCGTACGTACGGGGGCTGGGGGGGTGTCGGCGCATACGTACGGGGGCTGGGGGGGGTACAGTGCGTACCGGGCCACCTACTCTGGTCGATTCGCGCCGTACTTCGCTTTTCCGGCACTTTTTGGGTGCCGTGAAAATATTGCCGTCCGGACTGCTGTCGGTTCGAATCGTAATTCCTGGGTCGTGAAACGCTGCCTGAAAGCGTCCCGACGTCACGTCGCAGCATTCCCGGATCACATTCGTATGTATATTTTCGTCGGTCGGTGTTTTTTACGATTCGTACGGAAATGGTGTTTCCGTGCGAATCGTAATTCCATGTTTGTAAAGTTTTACGACCGGGTACGAGTCGGACGGGGAAAACGCTCCGACCGACGGTTCGTACCCGGTTTTTACCGGTTCGTAATCGGCACCTTGGTGTTTATTTTATTATTAAGAAAGAGGATGTGTTGTAATCTAGTACTTTAACATGTTAGAACCTATTATTGGAATGTCTCTACATCACATAGAATGTATATAAATATTGGAACTATAGAATGTATAGGCATTCTGCTACTGAGCCTGAGAAGAGATACCAGCACCCTTTTTACTTACTGTACTTCAATACTAATAAAGAAGGTTACAAATAAAGCTGAGTATTGCAGAGTCACTACATCATCCACTAATCCACGGCTCTGAGACAACTGAAAATTGGAGAGTTTCCAATGTTTTTGGGGCATTCCAGTTGAAGGAGTATTTGTGTGTCATCTGCATAGTTATAGCAAGTGAAGTGAAATTGATTGATCAGTACCGGTAATGACTTCATGTAGATGTTGAAAAGCATGGGCGACATGATAGAGCCTTGAGGGACCCCCTGCTTTTGTGGAGTATGGTTTGGACGAGAAAGGTGGGATGTGAATGACATTAGTTCTGTTTCAAAGGTAGGACGCGATCCAGTCTTGAGCAGTCCCCTCTATGCCGGCTTCATAGAGTCTTTGTTTCAGAGTGTAATGGTCAACCGTGTCAAAGGCAGCCAAGAGGTCCAAGTAGAGTAGCGCAGTATCCCCGTTGCGGTCTACTGTGTTTTTCAGGTCATACCAGATGGCAAGGAGGGCAGATTCTGTGCCTCTTCCCAGACGGAATCCTGTTTGGAAGTCTGTAAGTATGACATTCTCTTCAATGAATTGTGACATCTGGGTGAACGCTGCTCTTTCTATCAGTTTGCCCAGAAAAGGTCCATTTGTAATGGGTCTGTAGTTGTCAGGGTTCAGCGGGTCCAAGTTTGTTTTCTTCAGTAAATGGCGTATGTATGACTTTTTTAGTTCTTCTGGAAATATTCCGGTAGTTAGGGAATCGTTGATGAATCTTCTTACTGGAGTGATAGCAGAGGTTGTTAAAAGAATTGTCTTGAAAGTTTGTGGTGGACACGGGTCATAAGGGCTGTTGGCAGGCGTGCTTGCTTTGACCAGGTCCATAAATTCATTGTGTGAGATGTGTGAGATGTGTTGGAAGAAATGGAGAGACTGTTTTTTTTTATTTTTATTTATTTAGTAACTGATAACACATGATGACATACACAGCTGTGTGCCTACAACCCTGAGGCCGACTGCATTAACTCTGAAGGTCACGTCACATCACAGCTTATCCCACATCCCGGAGGCCGGGCATCACTGTGTTCTGAAGTTGCAGTGCGTTCTATTTAACAGATGTTACATTAGAGTATGTCATTTCTCGTATTCAACGCCCCACTTGGGACACGTAGTTTTCTTCTTAAATTAACCCATAAAAGCCAACACCCTCCCCTCCCCCCACCCGTAACTGTTGAGGCGTCCAGTCAGTGACCATCATGAGATTTATGCTCGTGCTCACTGCCTTGTTGTGAAGTCTCCACTCAGAGGGTGCTCCACTACGCGATACCTATATCAGACTAGTATTGTCAGTGATTGGCCTTCATGTCCCCCCCTACCGCCAATCCCCTACTGATCAAGTAGCACTACTACACCTCTGTCTATGAGGCCCATTGATCTCTTGAGGGCCATCCGCTAGTCTGCTCAGGGAGCAGCCATGCCAGGGTCCACCCCGTTGTTTGTCCCGGTCCCCATCTCCTCAGCCACTTCGCCCCTTCGGAGATAATCTGTATATAATCCCCAGAAGTTCTTTGGCCTACTCCGCGGCGGGAGCAGTTCACTAAATGCCTCTGATTGCGTGCAGCAGTACAGCACGTCACGAGCCCATGGCGCCACTGTGGGCAGGGGCCCCGCATCCAGCATATTGCTACCCTGCGCTTTGCCATCATCAATCCCATGTCCACCAGTTTGCGTACGGCCCTAGGTAGCTCTCTAGAGTAGCCCAGCAGAGCCACTGTCGGGTCTGGAGTGAGATCTAGTTCCACCATTGCTCCTATCTTCTGAAAAATGGCGCCCCAGAATTTATAAACCCCCGGACACTCCCATGCTAAATGAATGAAGTCCGCAGTTGGGTGGTTGCATCTCTCACAAGTCCATCCCCCCCGTAGGCCATACCTATGTAATCTCTCCGGCGTATAATAGACTCTATTGATATATTTAAAGTGAAGCAGTCTCTGCTTGCCGTGCAATGATATTCAACGCGTACCAGCACAGCAATACGTCCACATGGCATCATCTATCACAGTGTCTAGGTCCCTTTGCCAGGCCAGTCTGGCCTTGGTGTATTGCTGTGTTCTCTGTGAAATTGCTATGCTGTATAGTTTGGATATCAGCCTACGGGGACATGTATGTTTGATGACATATGTTAATTCCGGAACCTCCGGGGGTTCAGCCATATCGTCCCCTAGATGCTGCCGCCATGCCCCCCTCACCCTGTGGAATTGGAAACGTTGTAGCTGTGTAGGGGCCTCCGCCGCAGCAGCAACCTCATCCCACGTTTGTGAACAGCTCTCCCACCGTGTGGATTCCTAATGCCCGGAGGGCCCGCACCACTCCACGATCCCTGCAAGGTGACAGCCAAACCGCCCAGTCTAGTGGCATTGCCGGAGAGTACAATAGTGCCCCCGCCGTTTGCTGCAGTATGTTATTCCATGCGTGTCTAGTTGAATTGAGTGAGTCTAAAAATCCCGTTCTGCGGTCAGCTGGCTCAAAGATGACCGCCGGGAGCGGGAGAGGCTCAGCAAACAATCTCTCCAGTTTAAGATATGGAACTGATTCCTCACCGTGTATCCAACTATGCGCCTGAGCTCCCTGTGCCATCCTGTAGTACAGCTCCAATCGGCGCCCCTAGTCCTCCCATATGATAAGGCAATGTCAGCACTCGCCAGCTGACTCGGGCCTGCTTGCCCGCCCATGCCAGTCGCAACAAGGATTTATTAAGCCTATCGAAAAAGACGCGCGGCAGCACCATAGGGACATTAGTAAACAAGAATACAAATCTAGGCAGCACTACCATCTTCATAATTGATATCCTACCCACCAGTGAGAGAGGTAGCCCAATCCAGGTTTCCACGTCGTCTTCCAACTTATCAATGGCCCTGCCATAGTTCTCCCTGAGTATTATTTCGGGATCTGTATGCAGCCTTATCCCCAAGTATCTGACCGAATCGTCCGACCACTGAAGCGGATATTCCATCTCAAACGGAGTAGTGGATGGGGTCAACGGAAAGGCGATGGACTTAGTCCAATTGACCTTCAGTCCAGAAAGCGCCCCAAAATGCACCACTTCACGCAGCACCGGTGCCAAGTTGTTCTCAGGGTCTCAAACATAAAGCAGAGTGTCATCTGCATACGTGGAGGCCACTATCTTGTAAGTAGGGAAACTCACCCCTCTGAGGCTGTGATATTCCTAGTGAGCGCACGCTAAAGGCTCCGCAACCAGGGCGTACAGTATGGGCGACAGGGGGCAGCCCTGACGCGTTCCCCTGGAGATAGGGATAGCGTCCGTGACTAGGTCACCCAGCCGTATCCTCGCAGTAGGTGCCTTATGTAGCACCCCGATCATTTGTAGGAAGACTGGACCCAAACCCATTTTAGTCAAAACCTGTCGCATGAAGGGCCATTCAACCGAATCAAATGCCTTCTCCATGTCTAGGAAGACAGCGAGCGCTTTCGAATCCCGCTTGACATGCTGCATAGTGCCAAACACCGTTCGTAAATTGTAAGTAAGGTTTCTACCGGGCACAAACCCCGCCTGTTCCGGAGCCACCAGCTCCGAAGTGAGCAGAGCCAGGCGCGTGGCTAAGACCTTCGCAAATAGCTTAGTGTCTACGTTTAGCAAGGACAGCGGTCGATAGGAGCTGCATTCTTCCGTGGTCTTACCTGGTTTGGGAATAGCCACCAAGATAGCCTCACGCATAGACTGCGGCATTTGACCCGTAACACATATATCATCAAACAACTCCGATATATGTGGGAGCAATAGGTCTATGAAGGTTTCGTAGAATGTGACCGTGAGGCCGTCCACCCCCGGCGCGCTATTCGCCTGCATGCCCGCCAATGCCTCCAGGATTTCATCTTTCTCAATAGGGAGGGCCAGGAATTCCCTATGTGAATTAGTGAGGAAGGGCAACTGAATATGGTCCAGGTAGTCCCGTATGCCCTCGTCCATATCAGTCTGTCGTGAAGTGTAAAGAGCTGTATAGTACGACTTGAAGCGAGCTGCTATGTCTGCTTCCTCCGTTAGTAGGTCCCCTTCGTCCGATTTAATCTTAGTAACGGTGGCTTCACCCCTCCGGGCTTTTAGCACTGAGCCAGGCCTGTCACCCTCGCCATACACCCTGGCCGTAGCATACTTCCCTAAATGCTGCACCTCAGTATCTGCTGCCTCGTGGTATTCTTCTAGCAGTTTCCTCAACTCTTCTGTAGTGCCCTCCGCCGTACCCGACTGTTGCATGACCTCCAATTCCCCCAATTTGCGCTCCAAGGTCGACAATCTCTGTCGAATGGCACGAAGCACCCCAGAGTGCTTAGTAATGGCCACCCCTCTGATATATACCTTAAACGTTTCCCAGACCGTTTGAAAACTATCCACCGAGCCAATATTGGTGTCGAAAAACGTTGTTATCGCTTCCGTCATTTCCTCCTTAAAGAGGGGGTCCAATAGAGAATATGGGGGAAACCGCCATGTAAACGGGGGTATGGCCTTCCTAGGTGTAGAGAGAATCAGCAATATAGGGGAATGATCAGATAGGGTACGAGGCAACACTTGGCACAATCGCACCTGTGACATAAGAGACGTCGATGCAAGCCAATAATCAATACGCGTGTGTAGGTTATAGTAAGCTGAATAGTGCGTAAAGCCTCCCACCGTATGGTTTAGCGTTCTCCACACATCCGAAAGTACCATACCGATCATTGCCCTTTTCAGTATTTTAACTGCCGACGGCGGTGCTCTGGCCGGACCTCCCGATCTGTCTAGGCTCGGGTTCATAACCATATTGAAATCTCCTCCTCACAAGATCTGAGGCACTCCACAATCCCTCACTGTATTGGCCAGCATAGTGTAAAACTCCGGGCAATCATAGTTTGGGCCGTAAACATTGACCAATAGCAAGTCAAGGCCCCTATCCTGGCAGCGGGATAGTACATACCTACCCCCGCTGTCCGCTGCCAGCAGCTGCACCCTGTAGTCCGACTTAGGATCGATCCAAGTCATAACCCCCCTGGCACGTGTTGTAAATCCGGCCACATGCGCATTTCCCAGCAACCCTCTAGTGCGCAGCATGGGGCTCTGGTTTGGGAGGTGTGTCTCCTGAAGGAAGGCTACATCAATAGCATGTCTATTGAGGTAGTGTAGCACCTTACGCAGCTTCCGGTGATCATTCAGGCCTCTGACATTCCAGGTCACCACCCTTATGGAGTCCAGCGACCCTCGGCTAACAGTTGCGCTAGTCATTACTATCTTGTCTGTTACGCATTACTCTTCCCTCTGAGTGTTGTATATGACATCTGTAATGGAAAATGAGCAACTTTGTGTACTACCAGACTGACCTCTGAATGAAAAACTGAAACCTACCCCTCACCCCCCTCCCACAGCAGACCACCCACAACTCGGCCATGCCGTATCCCATTTAGGGATTTCCCACACCCCCCGCTGCCCTCCCCTCAACAAGTTAACCCCTCAAAGTTGTGTTATGCACTCGCGGGCGGAGGTCGCTCCCTACTTAATCTATAGAGAAGTGTCACCCTATACCCAGCCACGACCTCCGAATGCAGATTTCAAATCTCTGCCCCACCGCTAAGGGAGAATTTAACCACTGTATGCATCCCTGCGCGACCCGCCCCCACGAGGCGTGTGCCCCGCTAACGTGTACACCATACCTTGTATGTGGTGGGACCTCCGCCAGGGCCTAAGCCTGTTTGACAGCCTACTCACTTCTGTCCGCCACCTATATGGCAGTTTGCCTGCATCCTTGCAATCCGTATATCAATATTTGAGTGAGTGTCCTGTTGGCGACAACTACATGCATTATGTCGTTGAAGTTCCCCCCCTTTCGCCCCCACCCCTCCAGCCTCCAAACTCGAGATGACTCCAACCCACGCTTGCCGCCGAACCATGCTCAGTCTTGGTGCTCCAGCGTACCCTCCGCCGCTTCTCCTTGCGGCTGTTTCTCTGGGCTCCGCCTCCGCTCTTTGTTCCAGTCTTTCAGCGCCTTCTGCAGTGCCTTAGGATCCATGAAGATATGGGTTCTCCCCTGCCTGTTCACTCGCAACTTGGCAGGGTACAGCATTGCGTAATCCAATCCCAGTTCCCGCAGCTGCTTTTTTATCGGGATGAACTGCCGTCTGGCCTCCTGCACACGAGCAGTAAAATCCGGATAGAGTGAGATAGTCGACCCCTCATATGTCAGCGTCTTTTTCTCCCTCGCCACGTGAAGGGCCGCATCTCTGTCCCGGTAGTTCAATAGCTTCGCTATGATTGGCCGCCGCGGCGCACCTGGAGGGGGCCTAGGTCCTAGGGATCTATGCGCTCTCTCCACCACAAACATATTTGAAAACACCTCCGAACAAAGCAGCTCGACCAGTAGTGTCTCCACGAAGCACTCCATTCTACCGGTTGGTGTCGTCTCCGGCAGGCCCGTAATTCGCAAATTGCAGCGTCGCGTACGGGCCTCAAGGTCCTCAGTTTTATCCTGCAACACCTGCATGAGACGCCCCAGTTTCTTGTGATCTGTATCCAGCGAGGTCTGCGCCTCCTCGACTCCCGCAAGCCGTTATTCCGACTGGTCAAGTCGCTCTGCATGTTTGTCGATTCGTTCCCCCATCCAGTCCATTCTGTATGAGAGGGCATCAATCTTTGCGCCCAAGGAGGTGATGCCGTTCTGGAATCCCTTTTCCATGGAGAGCAACAAGCTCCGAATATCCTGTCCTTCATCCGGTGCTGGAGTTGCGCTACTTTCCGCCCCCTCAGCAGGGTCATGGTGTTTAGAGCGCTTCTGCTCAAATGTTAGTTTCGACTGGGTCCTGTCCGACTTGCCCATCGTGTATTCTGCGACTGCCTGGCGTCACACACCGCTTCCACAGCTTCACACAGAAGTGCTGAATAGCGCTAGTTTACAAGTATATTATCTCACCAGGAGCGAACCTCCCCGCACCTCAGTCCCGAGACACCGCACAGTGCGTGTTGGCAGCGAGTGGTCCCCTCCTGTGCTGCTTTGCCGGCCACCGTCCACACTCCCCGGGTTTACATCGCTTCTACGCAGGATCCTTCTGTGACCAATACAACACGCCCAGTTGGGCACTCCGGCTAGGTGATCTATACTCTAGGGGGCTCCTCGTCCGAAGGCTCCCCCGCTCTGCACGCTGTTGGGACTCGGTGCAAGGGTCCCCTCGCCTCCAGGCGACTTTAAGACACAGTTGCAACCGGCATCTGCTTCGGGACCCACCGCCCCTCAACCACCACTCAGGGCCTCTTCGTATTACTCGGCACCCCCAAGGAGGTTCATCGCGTTGGGATGTGGGCTACGTGGTGTATGCTCCCGCCTACCTTACACCCACTATGGCCTTATGTCTATTGATTTTGCGCCGTCGCCTCTGCCACACCACCACTCCAGTGTCCGACCTCAGGCAGCGCTCCGTGTCTCATACACCCGAGCCCCAGCCCCGTTCTGCAGCTGGCTCCTTCCGACTGTGAACTGTGGCGCCGGCGGGCTGCCGAGGAGACGCCACCCCCCTGCTAATGTGGTCGTCGCATCTGCAATGGTTGGTCTGCCGGTCCGGGTCGCCCACCATCCGCCGACAGTACTGGGGCCTCTATATTATACCGTAGTGGGGCTGTTCGCAGCGACCCAGGCCAATTACCCTCCAATCGCCGGCCTCTCCGGTAGCACCCGGCTCTCTCATCGCTCACCTGGCTCGTCCGCGGGGCCCCAGCGCTCACTGTACCCTGGCTGTCCTCCAATGCGCCCATTTTCCAGCGCTCCAGTGCTCTTCGGCGTCCCATGCAACTCCAGCCGCCCCTCGCCCGTCTGGCGATTGAGGCAAAGGCGCCCGAGTCTGTGGGCCCTCCCCGGCCGTAATAAGTCCAGGTGCGTGAGCGCCGACGTATTAAAGAGCCGCTCCCTCCGCCTGCCAGCAGTCCGCGGTGACATTAACTCCGATCCCACAACGCTGCATCAGTTGATCCGCACACGTCTAAGCCACACCGGCAGGGGCGACATGAAGGGTTGAGCTCTCTTCGATTTTCCTGCCGCACGCACGGCGACGTCGCTCCATCACCACGCTTACCAGCGCCCGGGGATTAGCGGCCTCCGACACCCCGCACTCCAGCGGCTATATCTTAACATCAGCAGTGTCCTCAGGCCTCGGACTCGTCGCGCTGGACTGCCCACCGATTCCGCTGCATGGGTCACTTCACCCGCTTCGGTTACCAGCGGTATCGGGCAGGATTGTTGGAGGATTAGTGTTCTGCGTGCTGGAGCTCGAGGCTCAAGCCGCCATCTTTGTTTCGAGCCAAGCTCCGCCCCCCGAGAGACTGGGTTAGAGTATTCTTAGATTATTGTTTGTAAAAGGGTTAGTGCTGGTGCTTTGTCTCTGTTTTAAGTACGAGTCCAACATGTCTGCTTTGTCCGTGTAATGATTTGCCAGTTTATCTGTGAAATCTTGAGTAACAGAATGAGTTCCTTCTAGGCAATTTGGTTTAAAAAATTCATTGAGTATTTTATAGAATTCTATAAAATACTCAGTGAATTTCAGTGCTGACTCCATGAGCAGCGACATATCAGCTGGAGCAGTGCCTGTTTTCATAACACTCAATCAAGTGTCTGGCCACGTTATATTTTACCATAACAAGTGGACGTCGGAGTAGCGATTGCCCCCGTCTTTTTTTCCATTTGCATACTTTTGAAATCGACTCAATGGACCAGACAACAGCTCCCAAATCAGCTATAGAAAGTCACCTACTTAGCTTTCCAAGGGTCTTTCAACATATGAAATTACTGTACTGAAGATAGTCTAGCAGAGGCCTTCTCGACATAGACAGAATCTTTGTGATTGCTTTCACTAGAGGAATTGTTTTCTATATTATGAGTTGTAATTTCTTTATGTATATAGTGTATGGAATGGGTAACCACACAAGTGTCAGTGAGATAACAACATCGACGAGAGATTCTTAAACTCTTGGTCACTGTGTGTCTATATGTGCTGGATTTTATTTACCCTCAATATTCTTATTCTCTCTACATACATTTGTGTTTCAAGAAGTATACGCCCGTCTGGTATTGTTCTTTCATAGTCCTTCATTGATTTGTTCATGTTAAAACAAGGAATCATTTGTGCAAAATAACTCAATGTAAGCTACTTCTCATTTGTAGATGATTTCATAACACATGAGAACGTTTATAAAAAATAATCCCTTGTAGGCACTTTTTACCTTATGATACATTAGATTACCCAAGCCTCCAAGGGTCTATTGGGTTCCCCACTCTTTCTTTCACTGATATCGAAACAAAGGCAATTTTAGTGGGGGACACCTCAAATAAGAACACTTTCGGCTTAAATATTCATGTGTCTGCCACCTGAATCGGGTCTGTTGGCATGTATGCAATTTAAATGAATAGCTGCCAAGTTTTTCAGGTTCATGCATCATGTTTTTGCTTCAAGCCAAGTATTTTTTCAGCCCTGGCAATTGTAGGTCCTCCCCAGCCTGGGTACCTGCTAACAGCTACGCCACATACGGAGCTTAATAAAGCTCGTCTTTAATTTTCTGCGTGTAATGGCAAACCCAACATTCAAAACCTGCATTCACTTCACTGCGTACTTAACGCTTATGTCACAGTTTTTCAGGGTCCATCAGGCGCCACAAGGGTTCTGTCATTACTAACTCACATAACTCTACATCTCCCCCTTTCTAAATAAAAAATAGTAATTTTTACAAATATATACACAATCATAGCTCTTAAATGAGTCTTTGTGGCGCTTTGATCACACATCCCGATTGTGTTGTCGGAAACTGGGGAGAGGCAGTAGAAGTGTCCATGACCTGCATTGACTATGTAGGAACAACAGTAGTCAGGGGGTTTACACTTGTCTTTTCAGACCCAGTCTCTACATTGACTTCAGTGCCTGACAGGCGATGACCCTCAGGCCGGAAATGCCAGTTCTGTAATTCAATGATGAGGAGAGCTGTCATTCTGGGCGCTCGCTTGAAGTTAAATTGTAGTCCTTCTTCTATTTTTGTGAAATGTCTCGGTTTTTGGCTTTAAAATTCTGGTCACCCTTTTTATTAGTCTCAACATGAAGGGCTCAGCATTGAAGGGAGCATCAGATTTCTGTTTTGTTGCTTGACGGACAAGCACTCTATCGCCTCTAGTGAATATAACATATTTTGCATGTCAGAGCTTGTCTGCATAGGACTTAATTTTCCTTTTATGACCCAAGTCTTTGATACGGATTTCTTCCTCAGTATTTGATCTTCTGGTGGCCCAGTGAAGTAAGTTGGTTGTCATGGCTCTCCTGAAAATCAAGGTTGCAGGCCTTTCACCTGTGGTCGAGTGAGGGGTTGAACTGTAAGCTTGAAGAGTAGAATTCAAGCCTTCTTGAGTAACAGTTTATGTATGATATTTTAAAACTTCTGATATTCACTGTTACTGGTAAGAGGTTGAGAGGTGCTGGTTCCAAGACTGATGTGCAATAATGTCTTTCAATTTTAACATGTCACTCTATTGACTCGTGCAAAAAGAACAAATGATGGATGGAATGCTGAAGAAATCAAATATTCACCCTAGTCGCAGGTCTTGGTTAAATCCATTTTTTTTTGCTCTCCATGCCAGTCCAGTTTGGACCCGGCAATATGCAAATAAGTATTAACTCTGCTCCCCATTTGAACAGTCCTTCCTTGAACAGAACCAAGCATCCTGGGACCATCCATTATCTTTTTTTTGCTTTTTTCACCTGAAGTGGTAAGGGTATACACAGACGTGGGTCCAGTGCTCTCTATGTACTGGTTTCAAGTTGTCTTGGCTGATGAGGGGTGATACCACAAATCCAGTCCCAGGATGCTTGTTTCCGGTCCCGGGAGGACCTGGCCTGGCATTTCAGGCTGGACTGTTCCCATGGAGATCAGGGTCAAGGCTGATTTGCATATGGCTGAGTCCAAACTGGGATGGTATGGTGAGCAAAAAACAATGGATTAATGCCAGATCGGTGACTGGGGTTGAATGTTTGACTTGTTCAGCATTTAACGTTAAGTGGGAAGTATATGCACAGACATGGAGCTCATGCTCAATGTGCCACCGGAGGGGTGATTCCCTGACCCTGCTCCCAGGATGCTTATTTCTGGTCCACGGAGGACCTGGCCAGGCAGTTCAGGCTGGACTATTTCCATTGGGAGCAGGGTCAAGACTGATCTGCCTATAGATGTATCCAAACTGGGGTGGCGTGGTGTTTAAAAAAACAATGGATCAAACCCAGATCTTTGACTTGGGGTGAACCTTTTATTTGTTCAGCATTTCGTCCATCATCTGTTCTTTTTGCTTTTGTTGCCCTAAGTGGGAACAGTATGCCCAGATGTGGGTCCTGTGCCCATTGTGCCACTGAATTCAAGCTAACTTGGCTGATGAGAGGTGATTTTTCAAAACCAGTCCCAGGATGTTTGTCTCTGGCCCAGGAAGGGCCTGGCCTGGCGGTTTAGAATGGACTGTTCCCATAGGGAGCAGGGTCAAGACTGATTTGCACATGGCTGGGTCCAAACTCGGGTGGCGTGGTGACCAAAAAAACGATGGATTAAATCCAGATCTTTGACTCAATTTGTTCAGCACTACATCGTTCATCTGTTCTTTTTGATCCTCTCTTGACTCGTGGCAGTGAAAATTTGGCCGAATGAAATGGCAGCATGTGTGCTGAATTTCACAATGAAATTTATGTAGGCTTTAGTTGTCTTAGAAAGGGTACCATTACACTGTAGAGGCACTCATGAGAAGTAGTCATCTTTCCTGGACTGTGCACAATTATGTAGTTGTATTTATGTAATTTTAGACCCAACATTCAATGCGAGGAAACATTTTGGCAGTTGGTTTGCCAAAGATGGTCAGCAACTTTTGATGATCCGTCAGAAGCATGAAAGGCTTTCCATATAATATGTTGAAATGTTCCCAAGCCCACACCATTAGTAATAACCTTGAAATTGTACAGCGCACAGCTACCTCCGAAGTGGTTTCCCAGCGCTGGGGGCCCTCGGGAAGATTAAGCGAGCTATTGCCCAGAGTCACATGGTGCTGGCCTGACCTGCCACCAGTGCCAGGGATCGAACCATGAACCCCGTGGTCTGGAGTCAGGCACCCTGGCCGCTGCGCCACACCTCTTCCACCATTTCTAAATGTTCTTTCGCATGTTATGAATAAGTGTGGTCAGTATGAGACAAACTACAGCTTACATGTGCTAAAATATGCCTTCGAGCATTAGGGTGTCCGCGGTGCTGTACAAAGATTGTGCCTAACCCAACTGGGCAAGCGTCAACAACAACCTCTGTATGAAGCTATATTTCAAAGTATGCCATTTCTATTAGCATTTTCAATAGCTAGTTGGATCTTCATGAAGCTTTGCTCGCGTTCATGTCTTTTACATCAAGTCTCTCAACGGCGCACTTATGGTAGCACAGTCTCGTATATATCTAGAACAGTAGCTGGCCATGCCAAGGAATGAACGTTACATGGAAACATCTTCTGGGGGACTGGCAATAATCTTGTGGGGGACTGGCAGTTGACAACGCTTGCACTTTAGCTGGATCAGGTGTCATGCCCCCATTAGAAAAGATATGCCCAAAGAATTTTAGGTTTGCCTTATGGAACTTACATTTGTCGGTGTTCAAAGTGAAACATGCATCCGCAAGTAAACAACACACATGCTTACGAGCTTTATCATGCTGCTTCTATGTAGCTCCAAAAACTAATCTGTTGTCACTATAATTTAACGCATTCTTGACAGGTTGTATGATATCTTGAATGACATCTTGAAACAGTTTGGCATCTGATGACACACCGAAACTTGAGGCCTCATTTACAAACATTTGCCGTAGGGCAGCGCCACATGCCTTCTTGCTGTGCTGCCCCACTTCAAAAGAAAAGGGCAGGAACGTGCTGTATCTATGAGATATGGTGCCTTCCTGTCCTCTTCTCCAGCGCTGGCACACAATTGGCTGCCATGCGCCAAACCAGGCACCCTTGCACCATGGTGCAAGGGTGTCTGCGTTTAGGGAATGATTGTTTTTGTGCAGAAAGGGACACCTTTCTGCACAAAAACAATCTATAGAGGTGATTTCCTACTTCTATGTGTGCTGCTGAATGAAGCACACATAGAGGAAAAAATAAGAAGAAATACAATTATTTCTCCTGGTTGCGTCTCCCCTATGCCTCCCCTGGGGAGGCGTAGAATTTTGACGCATTCCCAGGTTTACAGAATGTTGTAAATCGAGGAATGTTACATGAACCAATACTCCTGTCAGACCTGTATCTTTTTATCCAGTGGCCAACACAAGGCTCAAATCAGGCTGTCACACAAAAAGCAGTCTTGCCATACTCAAATGTGCAAAAATATATTAATTTGTATTCATCTTTTTTTTTTACTTTTAGTAGTTATAGCATATTTTTTTGTAAAAGTGTAAACACAATCATGATAAACAATTCATTCATTATCATATGCAATTGACATATACAAGTATTATTTACAAAATAAAAGGTATTGAGCAACCGTTTACCTTTAGTATAATCTTCGGCCAATGTTTAAATGACTTTGGTACTTTTTCATTTCGTCTTTTCTTTGACCTGTATTTTTCTTCACAATTGGCCAGTCCAACATGCATGCATGTTTCTGAGGTAAACATAGACATTGCACAACCATCGTCTTCACTTTCACTTAATGTAGATACTGAAGAACTCTTTAATAATTATTTAAATGATGATCGCCTTTGCTTGGTGTCAATTTGCCTTAATTGATGTGGTCGCTTGGCCTTGTGGACGTGTGGCAAGCATCACTTCGAAAGTATTCGGCATGCCATTTTGTCTTCTCGCCGTGACACACTTATTTTTTCCTTTGTCTTGTAAACCATTACAAAATGGTTCTCCTTCCCACACCCTTTGCAAACCTGTCAATAGCGGGACACTTGCCTTCGTGTGGAAATGAAAATCCACACCTGAAGCACAACTTCTTCCGTGGAAACATCGCTCTGTGTCCCTCTGCCTTGTGCCTTGGCTTACTTTCTACGCTCATGACTGACACACTCTGGACACCTGCAGCCTCCATGTTAGCATCCTGTCGATCAGCACGCTCTTCAGCTCTGGCAGCTATGAGTACTCTCTCCAGACTTTGGGGTATTTTGTGATGTAGGGCGTATCGCCACCGCCCGCATGGCGATGGCTATCCACCCTACATCATACCCTGCCAGCCACCCATTTCCCCCGCCAAATTAGTATGGCGGGGGGACCCCGGGGGATGGAAAGACCATCCGCCGGTTTTCCGCCGGTCGACCAGTCGACCGGGCGGAAGAGGTGCTGGATATGGTGGCGGTGTCTGCTAGACACCGCCATCCATATTAGCATGGCAGCTGGTAGCAGCCTTTCCGTGGCGGCAACAGGCATGCGGATTTTGCTTTTGGGGGCCCCTTGTGGGCCCCCAGGGTATTGGGGGGGTGGGGGGTGCACATGGGGGGTACCTATGGTACCCCCTACATTGTCACAGACAAGGTGGCAGGCACCACGCGGTGCACGTCACCTTGTGCATGACAATGCACAACGTGCATTCCCAGCATTGTGAGCACCGCCCGCCACAATGCTGGGAATAGAGGAGGCCACCACCACAGTGGCATCCTAATTGCCGGTGCGGGACCGCCGCACCACTGGCGGCTGGTCCCTGCACCACTAGGGTGGCGGGCGGACGAAAGTCCGCCTGCCATCCTAATAGACCACCAAGAGTTTCTCTTAGTGTTCATCGTCTGAGAGAATCTGGCAGACATCCATCAATAACTCTGAGACGTATAGCTTCTTCATCATTATATTAATTGAACTTACAGTTTTTGATGAGTGTATCCAGTCTCAACAAATTTGTTGATGGTTCACCATCTTTTTGTTGTTCTTGACTGAAAATGTACCTTTTGTAATCTACATTCGCATTGGATTGAATTTGAGATTCAAGACTTCTTTGATTCGATGATATGTAATTTTGTCAACTTGCAGCGTTCGCTTTGTGACTTATTTTACATCATTTCCAGCTAGATTTTTAAGGTATTTGATAATCTTCTTGTTGTCGGTTTCTTTTAGTGCATCAATGAAATCATCAAATGTCACTATCCCAGCAGTCCATCTGTCACCAATATTCAGCTTTATGGTGGATTCGAATGGTGGTGGTGTCAGGAAGGGTAAACAGTCTAAATATCGAGTTTTTAATTTCGACCTACAATAATATCGAGTTGGAAATATCGTAGGGACACAATATCGAAATCAAGAATATCGACGACCAGAATATCGACCTGAAGGTAAGAAATATCGTTTTTGTTAATATCGAAGTTAGGAATATCGATAGCAAAAATATCGATGTTACTAATATCGATATTTATATTAGTGTTATGTATTTTATTATGTATTTTATATGTTTGTGTTTATATTTTTTGTTAATTATTGTACTAGTTTTAGAATATATGTATAACATTTTTAATTATTGTACTAGTTTTAGAATATATGTATAACATTTATAGAAGTCAGTAATTTAAAAAAAAAAAGTAAATTATGCGTTTTTGTACCGTAGCGGGTTGTGGGTTTATAGGGGAATAGGGTGGGAAGTAATTTAATTGTGATTAAGTAATTATTTATTTTTATTTATTGGCATTGATAATTAATTTTATGTTGAATAATTAATTGGTAATTAATAGTTAACAAAATTTTATTAATTGGTGATTAATTTTTATTAATTGATTAATTGGTAATTATATTAAGGTGCCAATTCCGATCCGGTAAAAAAATTCCCCGTCCGACTCGTATCCGGATTTTTTTCCGTCCGAATCGTCAAAGTAGCGTACAAACTGCCAAGTACGATTCGAACGGAAAAAAGTCCATACGAATCGCATTGGGAAGATTTCCCCACACGTCCTCGGGTCGGGAAAAGTCACCGACACGTCCCCGGTCGAAAAACCCACCGTGCGGAAAAATAAGGTCCGACAGCGCAAGTACGATCCCTCCCGTCCTCCCCATTTCACAACCGTACGCAAAAAACATCGTCCGAACCGAACTCCCATAGCAACCATGGAGACATGTGCCCGCATACCCCCACCACCCCCCCGCCCGCGTATGTACGCACCGAACCCCCACCCGTGTATGTACGCACCAAACCCCCCCCAGCCGTGTATGTACGCACCAAACCCCCACCCGTGTATGTACGCACCCAACCACCACCCGTGTATGTACGCCCCCGAACCCCCACCCGTGTATGTACGCACCAAACCCCCACCCGTGTATGTACGCACCAACCCCCCCCAGCCGTGTATGTACGCACCGAACCCCCCCCCAGCCGTGTATGTACGCACCGAACCACCACCCGTGTATGTACGCACCAAACCACCACCCGTGTATGTACGCCCCCGAACCCCCACCCGTGTATGTACGCACCAAACCCCCACCCGTGTATGTACGCACCGAACCCCCCCCAGCCGTGTATGTACGCACCGAACCCCCCCCAGCCGTGTATGTACGCACCAAACCCCCACCCGTGTATGTACGCACCGAACCACCACCCGTGTATGTACGCACCAAACCACCACCCGTGTATGTACGCCCCCGAACCCCCACCCGTGTATGTACGCACCAAACCCCCACCCGTGTATGTACGCACCAACCCCCCCCCCGCCGTGTATGTACGCACCGAACCCCCCCCCAGCCGTGTATGTACGCACCGAACCACCATCCGTGTATGTACGCACCAAACCCCCCCCCAGCCGTGTATGTACGCACCAAACCCCCACCCGTGTATGTACGCACCCAACCACCACCCGTGTATGTACGCCCCCGAACCCCCACCCGTGTATGTACGCACCAAACCCCCACCCGTGTATGTATGCACCGAACCCCCCCCCAGCCGTGTATGTACGCACCGAACCCCCCCCAGCCGTGTATGTACGCACCAAACCCCCACACGTGTATGTACGCACCCAACCACCACCCGTGTATGTACGCACCAAACCACCACCCGTGTATGTACGCCCCCGAACCCCCACCCGTGTATGTACGCACCAAACCCCCACCCGTGTATGTACGCACCGAACCCCCCCAGCCGTGTATGTACGCACCGAACCCCCCCCAGCCGTGTATGTACGCACCAAACCCCCACCCGTGTATGTACGCACCGAACCACCACCCGTGTATGTACGCACCAAACCACCACCCGTGTATGTACGCACCAAACCCCCACCCCAGCCGTGTATGTACGCACCGAACCCCCACCCGTGTATGTACGCACCGAACCCCCCCCCAGCCGTGTATGTACGCACCGAACTCCCCCCAGCCGTGTATGTACGCACCAAACCCCCACCCGTGTATGTACGCACCGAACCACCACCCGTGTATGTACGCACCAAACCACCACCCGTGTATGTACGCCCCCGAACCCCCACCCGTGTATGTACGCACCAAACCCCCACCCGTGTATGTACGCACCAACCCCCCCCGCCGTGTATGTACGCACCGAACCACCACCCGTGTATGTACGCCCCCAAACCCCCACCCGTGTATGTACGCACCAAACCCCCACCCGTGTATGTACGCACCGAACCCCCCCAGCCGTGTATGTACGCACCGAACCCCCCCCCAGCCGTGTATGTACGCACCAAACCCCCACCCGTGTATGTACGCACCGAACCACCACCCGTGTATGTACGCACCAAACCACCACCCGTGTATGTACGCCCCCGAACCCCCACCCGTGTATGTACGCACCAAACCCCCACCCGTGTATGTACGCACCAACCCCCCCGCCGTGTATGTACGCACCGAACCCCCCCCCAGCCGTGTATGTACGCACCGAACCACCATCCGTGTATGTACGCACCAAACCCCCCCCAGCCGTGTATGTACGCACCAAACCCCCACCCGTGTATGTACGCACCCAACCACCACCCGTGTATGTACGCACCGAACCCCCCCCAGCCGTGTATGTACGCACCGAACCCCCCCCAGCCGTGTATGTACGCACCAAACCCCCACCCGTGTATGTACGCACCCAACCACCACCCGTGTATGTACGCACCAAACCACCACCCGTGTATGTACGCCCCCGAACCCCCACCCGTGTATTTACGCACCAAACCCCCACCCGTGTATGTACGCACCGAACCCCCCCCCAGCCGTGTATGTACGCACCGAACCCCCCCCAGCCGTGTATGTACGCACCAAACCCCCACCCGTGTATGTACGCACCGAACCACCACCCGTGTATGTACGCACCCAACCACCACCCGTGTATGTACGCACCAAACCACCACCCGTGTATGTACGCCCCCGAACCCCCACCCGTGTATGTACGCACCAAACCCCCCCCAGCCGTGTATGTGCGCACCGAACCCCCACCCGTGTATGTACGCACCAAACCCCCACCCCAGCCGTGTATGTACGCACCGAACCCCCAGCCGTGTATGTACGCACCGAACCCCCACCCGTGTATGTACGCACCGAACCCCCACCCCAGCCGTGTATGTACGCACCGAACCCCCACCCGTGTATGTAGGGCCGTACCCACACCCCACCAGGGAATGTACGGACCGTACCCCCACCAGTGCATGTACGGACCGTACTGACGCCAAAAACACACGTACTGAACCAGGACAAACCATATTTACACAAGGAGAGTCAATTAGAGTTTCCCCACACCACCAAACATGCCCAACAACCCCACAAACATCACATACACTCACCTGCAACTGCCAAAATGCCAAACAGAGGCCCAAAACTCAATCACTCCTCATAACACACCCACACAAATTTCAAACACAGCCACACCCACAAATGGACCAATAAAAATGGACCACACACACAAACCATGAGCCTTTGCAACAGACCCACTGCTGCCAGAGCCCACAGACGACCCACACCACCATACTTGAACCTCACACTTGCATACCTTCACACAACCACCTACACAAACACCCCCTCATCACATTCACACACACACCTCCACTACCACACCCACACACCCACAACCATCCACACCCACACCCCCACAACCATCCACACCCACACCCCACACCATGTCCACCACCAAGAATCCAAAGTTCACAAAGGACGAGCTGGAGATCCTTGTCGACGAAATCCTCAGAGTCGAGCCACAGCTCTTTGGGACATTGGTCAGACAGACCAGCATATCCGAAAAAACGGCCATGTGGCAGAGGATTGTCGATTCTGTGAATGCTGTTGGGACCACCAGAAGGACCAGGCACGAGTGCCAATCCAGGTGGTACGATCTGCGGAGGACGGTCAAGAGGAAAATGACTGACAATCACAACCAGGGGAACATCACTGGAGGAGGGCCGCCCCCCAGACCGGTACAATACCATCCCTGGGAGGAGAAGGTGATGTCCACGCTGGCGGTGGAGGGACTACACGGACTGCCTGGACTCCCAGACCCTGGTGAGTACACAAACAACTCACCTCACATGGGGGGATGCCATACACAATCAATCATGCATGCCACCCCCCCAAGCCACCACCGCACACAACAACACTCCACAAACACACACATGCCACTAGCGCCTCCATGCCCCATGCATCAATCAGGGCCATGCCAAGTCACAGGCCACACAAAACACCAACACAACACAGGATGTGGTCGATGCTGGGAGTGGGGGCATCAAAACTAACATTGAGCAACTCACAAGCACAAAAAAATGCCCTCAGCCCATATGGCCCAGGGCACAGCCATACAAACTGTGTGTACCCACACAGTACTGTCTTGCCTGCAAATGGTGGCTGCCATGCAGGATGACATGGGTCTGAAGGCACAATTTGCACATGACAGCAGACAATGAAGATGCATCGCTCTGATAGAGTCTCAGCACACACCGCCACAGCAGCAGCCTACACTCAGACACACTGCCCAATGGGTGCCCGGAGAACAGGGACTAACTCACATGAACAAGCCAATGGCCATTCAAAGACTGGCTAACTGTGTGTGCCCAGGAAGCTGGCCTGAGGTGACAGAGAGTGACAAAGAGAGGGAGGGAGAGGGGGAATGAGAGGGAAGGAGACAGAGGGGGACACAGGGAGACAGACAGAGGGAGGGAGTAGGGTGACAGAGGGAGACCGACAGAGGGAGGGAGGAGGGTGACAGAGGGAGGGAGGAAGGGAGACACAGGGAGACTAAATCACCCTTGGGTGGTGTGGCCATGTCCACTCGTCAGCCGGTGGACTGTGTGCATGCAGACCAGGTCTGGCAGTGCCTCAAACCCCCCCTTCCGTAGATGAAGACCGGTCCATGTGTCAATCTGTGCACGAGTCCATCCGTGCTGCAGGCACAGACCTAACCACACACCCAGTATACCCACCCACTGTGTCGGTAAGAACCCTGTCACAAATGCTTCAGTCCCCTACCTGCAACATCAAATTGCCTTGGCAAAACACCATTTGGCCACGTACAGTGCAACACGTAAGGCGCCTCTGCATGGCTCGCTACGCCCGCACACCACACTGCTGACTGTGTACCCAAATAGATGCATCAACTAAGATTGTGTCTCACACATGCGTAAAGCCCTGACAGCTGTGGCCAAGGGACATACCCATGCACAAGTGCACTGTGATAGGAATGCAAGACAGATCCAACTACCCAGAGGAAGAGTGCCAAATCAGAAATGCATGAAACATGGATGCCACATGTGACACTGTTAACATTGTCTCTCTCACACACAGGTCAACGTTGACGAACACCCCCCAACACTGGGGGGGAAGTCTCACAGGACCAGGCTCCGCGGGATGAGGACCCCACCGCCAGCGATGACTCTCACCACTCCGTGGATGACCCAGACCAACCTGGCCCCTCTGGTGTCCAACCACCTGCAGCACCTGCGTCAGGTACAACTGTGCCAACCACCACCCCCATTCCTGCCACATCCCAGGAGACGTCCAGGAGCCCTGCCCGCACACGACCACCCAGCCAGTCTGCCCAGGAGGGACACGGTCCTCCGGGCACCCAGGAGGAGGCAGGCGGCAACGCAGATGCCATCCCTCAGGGGTCCCGGAGACCCGATGCACCCACAACGGCAGGCCAGGTGCACGTGGGCAGGGGTGGCGGGAGTGGAGGACGGCGGAGGCGCGAACCTGACCAGGCAGCTCAGGACCCGGTAGTGTCCCAGGTCAGCAACATCCTGGATACATACCGGCGTGACACCAGGGGCATGGACCAGATTGCGTCCACCCTCAATGACATCAAGGGGACCCTCCAGGAGATGAAGACCCTGCAGTCCCAGCAACATGCCTGTCAACTGCAACACCAAGGAAGGATGGAGGATAGACAGGCTGAGCTCGTGGCGGTGCAAACCCAAATGACCGGTGTACTCCGTCGGATTGCCGACAACATGGGCAACCCTCCCTGTGGCACCAGGCGAAGGCCATTACCAGACACAGGGAGGGATCAGGAGGAGGAGGATTCATCCGACGGAGCGTCACAGACATCGTCACGGACTGCTTCCGAGGGTCCCCGCAGGAAGGTGGGTCGTCCACGAAAAAGACTGTGAGAGTCAGCAGAACATCACCATCTCCCAGGTCACCTGGCCTGGCACCTGGCCCTCTGGCCCAATAGCAGCACATGACATTCTCTGCCACATGGACTTGCTGGTCACTGTCTGACCTATGTTGACGAAGACTGTGGCATGGACTCTGACATTTTGCTACGGCAAGGATACCAACTCCCCCAGTGAACTTTGGATTATACACTCCCGCTGTGCACCTCTTGTCATCCCCACAAACCCGTACCCCACCACAAATAAATTAATCACACTTACAAGATGATGCCGTGATTCTGCATTATTACAATACATGTGTGTGTCGTAAAGTCAAAGCATGCCTGATCTCAGAATTAACTCCAACCATCCAAACCGTGGGGTCGCAGTCTTGCCCAGGACACACATGGGTCCCAATGTATCATCTGATACAGACATGGAGTACCATACTCACCTGTGCTGGGCCCAACCAGCTGAGTGGTTCCCGCACAACTGTGGCTACAGACACATTCAGGGGAGCAACAGTCATGCGCAGAGGTCAGGGATCATGTGAAGTGACCTGGCTTGCCGCTCCCAGGTATGTCTAGACATGTGTCCCTACCATGTCCTGCATGCTTGCATCAGGCGGATGTTGAGAATGGTGGCTAGCCCGAGGTTGGATGCATGGAGATGCCAGAATGGAGTTTTGTATCACAGTGCCACATGGTTGTGTTGGGGTTGTGGGCTGCATCATGAGTGTGGGCGTGGATCGAGAAGGTCATCCTGCAGCTGGCTGTGAAACATTCCCCCCATCCCGTTTGGACGTTGATGTGGCCTGGTTGCCCGATGCAGTAGCAGAGCTGTGCAGATGCACTCCGGATATGGACAAGTATCATGGGAGTCGTAAGGCACATGTCCGTATACTGCAGGGTAGGATTCGACACGGATGTTGTAGTTGCCCTGGGGGATGGTCTCTCTTGCCTTGAGGTGGATGGAACTGTGCATCTTGTGCATAATACAGTTCCCACTCCCTGACAAACCCCTAGCATCTTGTCACTCTACACATAGACACATATGCACCACCTCTGAAAACTATGCCAGACATGCCGCACGCACAGTGGCAACAGGCCACCATTGACAGGGAAGAGGCACCTTGGAGACAGAGGGACAAATTTATTAGTCATGTGTGTTGGAATGACAATGATACTCTGTCAACACATACACAGGTCATGTGGATGAACATGTGGGAGCAACACTGGCACCCCCCATTGCAACACAGATGCTGGTATTCCATTGAACTGGCACACAAGTGACGGATAACAGCTAAACACCCCCTGCTGCCACGGAGAGGCCGCTATACACCTTTGAGGCCCTGATGGGGCAATCACACACCATGTCAACCCGGTGCAACCTGTATGTTTCCGAGGTCAGTGTTACACACAATGATGGCCTCATCACAATCCCCAATCCCCTGCCACATGACAGTCACCAAGTCTGACCATGGCTCCAGGTGAAGCCTGCCCCATGTCATGTTCCCCATGTAGGATCCACATGTATGTAAATGGAACACACATGAACCGGAGAAGTGCACACAGACTACAAACAATTCACACACCCAAAACGCCGTGAGGCATCCCTTACCCTAAGGAGATTTCAAAACTTGCCCGTGCATGTGACGCAGAATCAGCACATGTTGCTGTGTTCATGAGGAGTAGCAGGAGCACAACAATGCCACCAGCAGACAGCATGCCCATGGACCTGTGGAAGAGAGACACAGAAGGAGTCAGCCCAAAGGAGCACATCCGCAAGCATGTACTCAACACGTATCATGTTGTCAACATGACAGGTGACAATGATGACCCTCAGACAACATCCTTCCATTGCGCCATCACTCGAGTGACACTTCAATACACACCACTGACTCACTTGGCAGACATGCAGATGGACACACACATTGCAACACATGCCACACACGGCCCAATGCGTGCACACTCAGACACTGGAACTCACCACTAAGCAAAGAAGTTGCGTATGAGCCGACTCCGCATGTCCTCCACAGCCTCCTCCTCCTCCACATCACTTGCCCCGTCACCAAGGCCTTCATCCTCCACGGGTGGATGGTCCTGGTCATCTTGATCCAGTATGAGTGGAACAGCTTCCTCCACTGCCATGTTGTGCAGCATGCAGCAGACGATGATGATCTTGCACACCTTCACCGGGGCATATGGGAGTGCTCCGCCGGTCTTGTGGAGGCACCGGAATCGGCTCTTCAGAAGTCCAAACGTCCTCTCAATGACTCTCCTGGTCCGCCCATGTGCGTTGTTGTAGCGGTGCTCGGCAGCCGTGCTGGGGTTGCGGACAGGCGTCATCAGCCATGGCATGTTGGGATAGCCAGCGTCCCCTACAAGGAAACATCATGGACAGAAATGTGTCAGCACAGGCAGTGAGATTGGAAGATGACGCCAAACACTGAACTGCCAGAGTCTACCCACCAACAATACATGCTCGCTCGTTCCGCAGCTGCAGCATCATTTCAGGCAGCCTGCTACGCCTCATGATGAAGGCATCGTGTGCTGATCCTGGAAAGCGAACACAGACATGTGAAATCACCATGTTGGACAGACACACCACAAGGGCATTAATGGAGTGATAATGTTTGCGATTCCTATACACCACCTCCTGTGCCTGTGGTGGTACCAACGCAACATGTGTCCCATCTATGGACCCAATGACATGGGGCATCCCTCCCAGGGCATAGAACTCACGCTTGACATCTGTCAACTGCTCACGAATTGGGAATTTAATGTACTCATCCAGGTGAACCAACATGGCCTCTAAGAAATCATGCAGAACACGGCTGAACATCGTCTGGGACATGCCCCCGACATCAGCAATGGTATGTTGGAACGTACCCGTGGCAAGGAAATGTAGGGCTGCCATCACCTTCAACTTGGGTGTCAGTGCACTGGGATACCTGTGGCGCGGGAGGAGTTGTGCTTCCAGCCGGCCAGTCAACTCATCAATCAACCGTTGGCTGAATCTGTAGCGGCGTATACAGTCCCGTTCATGCAGGGCAGCCATGTCTGGCATACGTCGAGGGAGAGGCGGAGCCCTGCAGTGAAATGGAAGGAACACCGAAGAGTGAGCACTGTACAACGACATTGTCAATGCACTGAGCACATGTTACACAGCCAATACACATATGCCACATTCTGAGTCAGGTCTGTGCCACATTTCCTAGACACGTACGCCAGTCAGGAGACACTCCTACCAAGGGACAGCCACTAACGGAGGGGGGCAAGATCACGATGACATGGCATGAGACTAGCTGTGGGCCAGTGTAAGTGAACATGCACACGCATCACAGGATTCACAGACATCCACACATGTGCAGAAGTAGTATGCGTATGGTACAGACAGGTTGTTGGATGCGATATGCACTGGTCACATGTCATAGGAATAGGACAGGCCACACACATTGCCTTGGAGGAGTACATGTCGAGACAGAACATACATAGAGAGCATGTGGATATGTACTTGTGTTGATACTCCGTGTAGTTGCATACATACACACCTCATGGCAAATCACATATGTGGGCTGGTGTGCGGAACAGTGTGCCATGGCCATCTGCACACAGACACATGTTGGCAGCAGCAACTGCTGATGCATTGGACCACACACCTACAGCAAAATCATGGAAACACATGCCACACACATGACATGGTTGCAGCGTGCAACGCAGCCATACACATGTCATGTGTAATATTCCGTGTACCTGGCATCAGGGGACAGGTGCGGGTGTCCGTGACTGGGACATGCAAGTGACTCATGGCTCCACTAGTGTGTACGACATGCACACATGTCAAAGGAGTGCAGGGGATGTGTGGTACAATGCGCACCATCACACACGACATGTGTACACAGCTCATCGTACATGTGCTTTGCCCACACCTCAGGGGTAAAGTGCCACATCACATCCTGACACACCTGTGTCACACACATGTGGTATTGCACAGACAATGCATTGGTGTCCACCCTTGGCAATATCTGACCGCTCCATTCCTGTCTGTGTGCCGCCTGTCACCACTGACAGTTGTGAAACGCACCGTACATACGCTCGGAGTGCGTGTATAGGGTCCCTGGGCCAATATTGCCGGTGGCGTATGCGTACGCCACAGTAGTACGAACTGTACACGCGCTTGTACGGTCCGGATCACAATATGGGCGCTGGCGTATGCGTACGCCACAGTAGTACGAACTGTACACGCGCTTGTACGGTCCGGATCACAATATGGGCGCTGGCGTATGCGTACGCCACAGTAGTACGAACTGTACACGCGCTTGTACGGTCCGGATCACAATATGGGCGCTGGCGTATGCGTACGCCACAGTAGTACGAACTGTACACGCGCTTGTACGGTCCGGATCACAATATGGGCGCTGGCGTATGCGTACGCCACAGTAGTACGAACTGTACACGCGCTTGTACGGTCCGGATCACAATATGGGCGCTGGCGTATGCGTACGCCACAGTAGTACGAACTGTACACGCGCTTGTACGGTCCGGATCACAATATGGGCGCTGGCGTATGCGTACGCCACAGTAGTACGGACCGTACAAGCGCTTGTACGGTCCGTACTACTGTGGCGTACGCATACGCCAGCGCCCATATTGTGATCCGGACCGTACAAGCGCGTGTACAGTTCGTACTGCTGTGGCGTACGCATACGCCAGCGCCCATATTGTGATCCGGACCGTACAAGCGCGTGTACAGTTCGTACTACTGTGGCGTACGCATACGCCAGTGCCCATATTGTGATCCGGACCGTACAAGCGCGTGTACGGTCCGTATCACTGCTTGGGGGGTGCCCTAGGGCGTGGAACGCACCGTACCTGTGTGTATATGTATGAAAACACATAGGGGACACATGAGGGACAAGTATAAGGGCCTAAATGCATGATGGTTGCCATGGACACTGAGTTAGATTTTTGAATTTGAGCACCAGGTGCCCAGCAGAAGTCAGTTTGAAAGAATCTACATTGTTGCAATGTGGATGATGACTTGACATCATCATCAAAACTGAAACCATGCAAAGGCACACACTGGGGTAGGTTTGAAGGGATTGGATGAAACGTAGGATGCAAATGTGACTGACCAATCAATCTGTACTCCTGTACATGAACAGGCCAGCCAGGCATATATAAGGCAGCCAGGTCCCATGAGAGAGCACTTGCCTGCACATCCATTCATCCATGACCACTGCTGCTGATAGTGATTCCTCTGGCACCATGTCCAGGACTGTGGAGAGGTCACAGCCATTCACCCAGGAGGAGAACCTTGCCCTGATAGATGTGATCCTCCCACAGTTCCAGAGCCTGTATGGTCGACCAGGGGTTCAGGTGAGTGCAGACTCCACTAGCTTAGACTGTGCCCCTTTTGTGTGCCAGTGACTTCTGCCATTGTATCCATGTGTGACAGACATGCACTGTTGTTTGGAGTGGGTCCCAGGGTGTGGAAGGCCTGATGTCACCCATGCAGAGCATGCTGTGTTTCCTGTGTGCACTCCTCACTTGCATAGTGCCTACTGTGACAATGAATGCACGGTGCATGCCACATTCTGCATGCATACTCCTCCCGGGGATGTTGTTTCCACAGTCCTGATGTGATCCTGTGTTCCCCCCAGTGTGACAGGTGTCAGTACCCATGGATGTGTGTTTGTTCAGTGTACCTGTGCTGTGAGTGTCCAAAGGCGGTGTTCGTCCCCTGCACATTGGTGTGTGTGTAAGTCCCCTGTCATGTGGGTGAGTGCATATGGGGAGTGTTGCACACAAGCAGCATGAGGGATGGATGTAGCCTGGCCATCCAATGTGAGCAGGGAGCAGTGCTGTGTGCATGCCGTGCTGAGCCAGCCCCACACCTGTGACACCCCCGTCTACTGGCACATGGGCAGAGTGAGGTGTGTACCCCCAGTTGGCAATGCCATGTGATTGTCCTGTACCTGTGTGTGTCTGTGTACTCTGCTGAGGTAGCATCAGTGTGCTGGGGCAGGTGACTGCTGTGAGGTGCTGTACATAATCCTGTTGTAGCCTGTGAGGCACAGTGTGATCCCTGGTCAGTGAGTGTGTGGTACCCCTCATGCCACCCGTGTACTTTCAATGGCACGTAGTGCATTTGGCCTTCCACAGTGGATAATGTCCCTATGACAAAGGTGCAATTAGTTGCATGCATACCATGGCCTGTTCATAAAGAGGATTGTTCTATATGTGTGTCTCTGTGTCTCTGCTCATGTGGATTGATGTATTCTCACTTTTGCATCCTCACAGGTAGGCGCCATTGCCAAGGGGGAGATCTGGAGTGAAGCCGTCAGTGCCGTGAGGGGTACAGAGGGTCGGAGGCGGAGCCTGTCTCAGGTGAGGAAACGCTGGCAGGACATCCGGTGCTGGACGAGGAGGATTGCACGGCTCCTGCTGGGGGACTCACCTGAGAGCCGTAAGAACCGTGGGCGCCGTCGTCTGACCCACATCCAGAAGCGTGTGCTGGCGGTGGTCTTCCCCGATATGGACAGGCGCCTACAGGAGAAGCAGCAGCAGGAAGGGGGTAGGTACATGTGTGTCAGTTGTGTGTCCCCAGCCAATGTAAGTGTGCAGTTGCATGGATACACTGCCAGGGTTTGATTGTGCAGTGCGTCAACTTCTCAACAATTTAGCACAGTGCTGTTCTCACTCCCTCCCTTCCCCTCCTTGCCATGTGTTCCCTGGTCTGTCTGTAGCCACTCTTGCACAAGGTTATTTAGTCAGGCAGTTCATGCAGGTGCCCTATGCCATCAGCATCATGTGTGGGGGTGATGTGCCACAGGTATGGGGACCTTGCGTGTGCCATGGCCAATTTCAGTCATTGTGGTGTCCATGTCACTTGGCACTGATTGTGAATCACGACATAGGGGTGTGTCTCCAAACTGTACAGCCTTCCAGCATGCATGTCCAATTGTGTGCCCTCTGACATGATGTGCCTGAGTGGGAGGCCTGCTAAGTGCAGGGACGGTTGCTTAATTTGCAGTCATGTCCATCCTGGACCATGGAGGAGTGTGGGCACTACTGTGCCCTGGGGCACCTCTTCCTAGGTATCATGTGCGTCATCCAACAATATGGCCATTCACTGTGTCTTCGCCATGGGTTGGGTAGGGTGGCATTGTACCCTGGGCTCAACTGTTAGGACCTACAGGTTGCTACATGTGTCCACTGTACAGGGGGACCCATTTTGCTTGTGCATACTCACAGTGGGCATTACCTGTGTGTGTTGTTGAGACAATCTGATGATGTTTGCCTGTCAATGATGTGTGGACATGCCCACCAGGGGCTGTGTGTGTACAGTCATTAATTAGTGGAGGCCATGTGTTTTCATCCCAGAGTAAGAGGTGTACATACTTTCTCCGTCTCAATGAGATTGTCTCAGGTGTGGGTGGTTTGTGCGTACAAGGCCTACATGTCAGGACCTTCATCCTCCTTGCTGGGTTTAGCCTGTGTGTGATGTTTGACTGGACATACGCTCAAGGTGCAGTGACCCAGTCATGTTTGGCCTGGTTTCATGTATTGCCTTTGCAGCATGCGGCAAGAGTAAATGTATATCATTCATGCTCATCCCTTTTTGAAGACGCAGTGTGGTGCAGGTGCTGTGCACATTTGTCCCCAGAGGCTGGCTCCTCTGTAAAATTTCAGGTGCAGTGATTTGCTGTTGTGTCATGCTCTCCATTGTGTCTCAGTGGCATGGTGGGTTGAAAAACTGTGTGTTCCATGGCCTACATGTGTACATTGTTTTGTAGATGTTACTCCTGTTGCTTTTCAGGCTATGCAATGTGACCTATGTATATTTGACTCATGTGACATATGTGTACAGGTGTCTGATTATCTCCTGTCTCTTCACCTTGCCCACAGCATCGCCGGGGGACACGGAAGGAGACACTAGCACGGACCGGGAGGAGGGATTGAGCACCAGTGCCAGCAGTGCTGTCCTGTCTGGCACATGGAGTGGCACGGAGGCCGAAGGGAGTGAGGCAGAGGACCTGTCGACTGCCAACACAGACTATGACGCAGACGGGTCCGAGGCTGAGCTCCAAGAGGTGGCGGAGTCTGCCCCCCCAGCTGATGGCAGCCCTCCACATCCCCCCGCCACCTCAGGTTCCATCACCGGCCTCCCACATGCTCGTGGCCCTTCCCTCCGTGCTCGGTCCCCACATGTCTCCTTCCTGCCAGGCACCGCACCCCCTGCCCCTGTCACCACTGCTGCGGTGAGTGCGGAGTCTGTGGACATCCTGAGGCAGTTGCAGGTTGGTCAGACTGCGATGCTAAATGTCCTCCATGCCCACACCCAGGTGCTGACCCAGATGGAGGCATACATGGAGGGCATGTCGGCTGCGCAGTCTGACCAACGGCAGTTGCTGAGGTCCATAGACTCCACACTGACTGCAGCACTGGATCTCCTGCAGCGCTGCGTACCCCCCCTACCCCTGCCCCATCCACAATTCCCACTCCCGTGCCTGTCACACGCACATCCAGACGTCAGCGTGCATGCACCCCAACAGACACAGGCACCACACCACCAGGGAAGTCGAAGCGCACACCTCCTGTCACGCACACACAGGGTGAGGAAGGCACACCCACTGGGTCGGGGGGAAACGTAGAACACGCAGCCACAGTGGGAGTCCGCATTCCACACAACCCACTCCCTCCAAATCCACTCCCCTTAGCTCTCCTGGCCAACAGTCGGTGACAGCATCATCCACTGCGAGTGTGCCCCCCAGCCCCAGGATGACACCACCCCGCAAGCGGTGGAGGCGGGACCCGGCCAGGGGAGTTGAGTCCCCCACCCTGTCCACACCCTCCCCCAGTGGCGCTGCGACCCATCCCTTTGCCCCCCCCCCCTCCTTGGGGCCTGTGGTTGGATTGGGTGCGGGGGAGTCGCTGGGGGAACTTGCCGACGTGTGCAGCGCCATTCTGTCCTCCACCTTTGGCGCTGGCACCCCCCCTGTGGCAGAATCATCCCTCCCTGCACCCACAACACCTACCCTTTCCCCTCCTGTCCCTGCGGTGCCTGTTTCCACCCTCCCCCCTGATGCCCCCTCTTCTGTGGATGAAATGGACTT